>NC_050738.1:2674587-3889737 GCF_014529535.1 Bradysia coprophila | reverse complement strand
TCAACTTCTAGTATTTCCTTCAATTCCTCGTTTAGAGATATGATCTAAATCAATAAAGTAAACTATCAATTTCTACACTGACGGGATGACGATAAAGACTTGAGCGGTCTGCGTAATTTCCTCATACTGTATTCGAAAGATGTCAGTGTTATGATAGGAAGGCCGCGCAGCGGACTTTTTTTTCCTTTGAGGCAACATCCCATGAATTTTCATGCAAAGTATGAAATTTTTGTTCGCATATTCCAGCGCCCCATTTTACCAGCGCCCTGGACCATGGTCCAATTGGTCTCTATGAAGAAGCGCCACTGCCATTGCTAGATTTCCCATATATCAATGATTTTTCGTAATCCAGTGCAGCTTGCTGCCATGATGTCCTGCCATCATCGTTCAATCTATTACAAACAGCGAGCATATCACGACGTAATTCTGTAAATGTGCCAATGTTTTTACATAGCTAAAATCTTATACTTCATGGATCTTAACATTCGTTTTGTGAAAACATTTATTTATTTATTAAAATTATTTTTAGGTCTAGGTCAGTAACAGATCACTTCATATCACCAGCTGGACATTTCGACAAAAAATATATGTGAATTGTATGAATAGTGTCCCACTCAAGTAGGGCTTCACTTCGGAGATTTTAAATCTCAGTAAATCTCATTAAATCACAGAAATTATTTTTTTATGACTATATCACATTGTAAAGCATCTTAGTCCTAAAATTATAAGATAAAATTGATAAACTAGCTCCAATTAACGAAGAAAAATTACCTCAACAAAATGATAGAATTAAGATTGTCAACTGTGATAGATCGATATGCTGTGTTTTTAGCAACCTTTTGTAAGTAGGCAGCACAATTTATTTATTTTAATAAATTTATTCTTCTCAAATCGACGCATATTTTATTAAAAACACAATTTTCATTTTTGTGATTTACTGAAATTTACTGTGATCTACTGAGATTTAATAGAGTCAGCCCTGGTCCCACTCTTGCTTCATATCGACTGCTAGTTGACTTAGTTAACTTTCCCGTACCTTTTTCCAGTGCAGATTGCTGCCATGGTGTCCTGTAATTATCGTTCAATCTATTACAAACAGCGAGCCTATCACGACGTAATCGTTAAATGTGCCATTTTTTTGTAATATCGCTAAAATCTATTACTTCATGGATCTTAACATTCGTTTTGCAAAAACATTAACGAGGGCTCATTGATAATTTTTTAGTCTATATCAGTAACATATCACTTTATATCAATTACTAAGCTTAGGTAACTTTCCCGTGCCTTTTTCGATCATTTTTCATAATCTAGTGCAGCTTGCTGCCATGATGTTCCTGTAATTATCGTTTAATATTTTACAAACAGATAGGGTATCACGATATAATCGTTAAATCTACCACTTCTGTAAAACGCCTAGTGCAGAAAGCCTATTACTTCATGTATCTCAACATTCGTTTTGCTATAACATTAACCCGAAGTCATCGTTTATTTGTTAGTCTTTCTCAGTAACAGATGTCTAGCGTAAACATGTCATTTCAACGTTATAATTAATACTAAAAATCACAGGACAAAGCTTGACATTACATAATCTAGAAACGTTATTATTATCATGATAATCAAAAGTTCAGATTGTCGAATTAACAATATAATACAAATATATGAAAAATAGACCTCAAAATTGCGCTCCTAGAATTCAATTTTCGTGTCACATTTTTTATATTGAAAATATGGAACATTCCTCGATACTAAAAATAAGACCAGAAAACCATATGGTCTACACACACCCGATAAAATAAGTATGCGTCTTATCCGATACACCAAATGGAAACACAAAAATGAATGGAAAAATTAATAAATGAAAACAGCACTAATAACCCACAAATCAAAGTAAACAAAGCCAAAGACACCCTCCATTTAGCTTCCTTCTTTTAAGGTCTTTATTTTTACACTCAGTATAGTATGTGACATATCACCAAATAACTCGAATAAAAATTATATGCCACGTATATGGGTGCGGGGTTCCTCACAATTCTTTTTTTTTATTTTCCTCTCTCTACATGTTTGTAATATTATTTCACGTGCGCTTTCCATTCCACACACCGCAGTAATATAAAATACATGCTGCAGGATGGTTAACTACTTTGACGCGTGCCGGTGATACTTTTATAATATTATTTGTTGCATGTTGTGAGTTCTTCACCCTCGTCAATTTTATAATAATATTCGAAGCAGATTTTATGATTGTTTTTAAAATAGTTTTACGAGGATGGGATGTTATGACAGATTTTCTATAATTACTCTTTTCCTTTTTTGTGGATTTGAACGATTTAGAACAGTGAAGCAAAAAATAATCATAAAATGGAATAGGTTAGTGATCTGATCGTTACTAAAGGGAGAACACAACGACTCTAATTGGGTAGGTTGCCACCGACTATTGTTGTGAAAACTTTTTCCAGTATTTTCTAAATTTTCTGATTTTTTTCCCAAATTTTAGGGAAATATAAGAAAAAGTTGTCTCTGAAATAGTCCTGTCTCCATGTCTTCAAGATGTTATTTTTGAAGCTAAAAAATTATTAAACGAAAATGTTCAATGGTTTTCTAGCGTAACTGTTGTATCAGTAACCCATATTTATGATTTCGCTTGCCCTCACCTCGAGAGTTTCTTGCCTTCTATATTTTGTATTCAAATGATTCTAAAAAGAATCCGACGACTTTGGCCCGCGGACATTCTCTAGTGAAGGAAAGACATTTCCCTAGTGAGGGAAAGACATTTCCCTAGTGAGGGAAAGACATTTCCCTAGTGAGGGAAAGACATTTCCCTAGTGAGGGAAAGACATTTCCCTAGTGAGGGAAAGACATTTCCCTAGTGAGGGAAAGACATTCCCCTAGTGAGTGAAAGACATTCCCCTAGTGAGTGAAAGACATTTCCCTAGTGAGGGAAAGACATTTCCCTAGTGAGGGAAAGACATTTCCCTAGTGAGGGAAAGACATTTCCCTAGTGAGGGAAAGACATTTCCCTAGTGAGGGAAAGACATTTCCCTAGTGAGGGAAAGACATTTCCCTAGTGAGGGAAAGACATTTCCCTAGTGAGGGAAAGACATTTCCCTAGTGAGGGAAAGACATTTCCCTAGTGAGGGAATGACTTTTCCCTAGTAAGTGAAAGCCATTTTCTCTAGTGAGTGAAAGCCTTTTTCTCTAGTGAGGGAAAGACTTTTACCTAGTGAGGGAAAGAATGTTCCCCAGTGATGGAAAGAATTTCCCCTAGTGAGGGAAAGAATTTTCCCAAGTGAGGGAAAGACTTTTCTTTAGTAAGTTACATAGATAATTTTGGTTGCAAACCTTTAGCACTATGAGGTAGATTTCTTTACTCTCATGTACGTCGTGTATGTAGCACCAATACGCAGACACCGTATGCAATAAAAATATTTAATAATTGACGATACTGAACTATCATTTTCCCGAAGAAAATGAAAACACTGCATCACATATGTACACACACACACATGCACGAACACATACATTCGAAATGTCCTCCTTCCTTCCGCACATACCCATTAATCTAACCGGCAATTTATGAATATCCTTTCCATGGGACAATAAAATAAATTCTCAAAATAAGTTTTTTTTTTCTTTTACTTTTCACTTTCCCTCGGTGTGCATAAACAAAACGACGCCACACATTTGTATAACATACAATTTTCATTGTATAAATTTCGTTCAGTTTGTCTTAAATCACAAATCGCATTTTTCTTTTTGACATACGAGTGAATTTTTTTGTTGTAGTGGATATGGGGATAGGAACGGAGAAAAAGGAAAAAAATATTGATAATAACATAGCCGAGGAAAAGCCAGCCCACTGTCAACTTGATAATAAAAAAATTTCACCGAAATACGAACGTAACAAGAATATATTATTCGTAAAATATGTTTATGAGTATGTTTCCTCTTCGGTTCGACATTCATACGCCAAAAGCTGTGCGTTTAGCCCAGGCTAAGGCAGAGCTAAGTCATATTATATATGTGATATTGGATGGTGTAGTATAGTGGCGCTGAGGATTTTTGTTTCCTCTTCTACTTCTTCATGTTTGGTTATAAAAAATGTATCACAAACAACTGAATTCCATCCTGAATATTACTGCTCTCGCGGGACTCATAATGTTACATTCTTTTTTGCTGGCTTTTTTTTTCTTCTTCGTTACATTCAGCTACCCTTACCCAATGTGATACTAGTTTATATATACAAATCCTGAGTACCCACGTTTTATATCATGCTTCGTATGAGAATACATTTTTGCATTTGTTTTATATTCGCGGTTTTGTTTTTACGATCGTTTTCAACCATAGAAAATATAAAAATAATAGAATGAGATTCCTCGTATGTTTTTAGTTATATTTTATGGTTTGTTCATAGATGTATCATGCAGTACACAAAGCTGAAATTGGAACGTGTTAAGGCAATAATTGGCAAACAGAGTTTCATTTCTTTTAGCTACATTTTTCATACAAAAACTCTGTGTTTTCGGTTCCACAAAACCAATAACAACAGCAACAAAAAATTGAGACATCAAAATCTATCTCAAAGTAATAATCAACAACAACGAGAAAAAAAACACACACAATGCGACACAGTATAGGTCAATTGATTCGTTACACACCAGACCCCCTCATCACAGTCGGTTGTAATCCATATCCAGTACACCGTATCTCTACTACACAGTTCAAATTCATTGTGTTACCTTTTGTGTCCGTTTTCGTTTATATACCTCTGTATTGCGGCATTCAATTCACGAACAATTTTTCCATTCTACAAAATTATCCAAAAATTTATGTTAAAAATAGAATAACTGTTTTGAGATGAGCCTCGTGGAATTGACAAAAGGGACTATAAAAACCAGGAGAGAGAGAAAAAAAAACAGAAAAGAAAAATTTGAAAAATATCTATGACTGCTACCTGATGTCGCGTGCCCTTATAATAGTCCCCCCACAAAAATGTCGCACAGATTTTTGTTATAGAATTGAATAAATGACAAATCCACATTCACCCTCGCTTTTCATAATTTATAGAATATGATGACACAGCTTAAGCAATATAAATGGGTAAGGGCTTTTGAATTTAATGTACTATATTTAACGCACGTATGTATATATACCGACCGGTTGGTAATATAATACACTTATATAGATATACAAAATGTGGATGGAAATAAATGTTGGGTAGTTGGAATTCGTTTTAAAACTCTGTTAAAAGCTAAAAATATACGGCCGCAATTATAACCATTTTCTGAAAATACGGAAAATCTTTAATATTTTAACAATAATATTTTAATGAGCCAGCTGCAGTTACAGATACGTGTGTATACATCTTGTGTTTGCTTGGAGCATTGAACTTTCGAAATATAATTGTGTTATGACGATACTCTTTTTTTTTAATTAAATTCATTGCAGGGAAAGAATTTCAGTGAATTGATGATAGTTTTCTAGAATGAATCCTTCTAAGTACAGCATATCGAATCTGTTTCTTCTTTAATATATTTTCGGGAAAATCTGTTACTTCATTACTTTTAACATATCTAGCATATAATACTACATCATCTAAAGCGTATTGTTTCATTTGTCGTCGTGGCGCTAACAGATGGAAATTTCAAACTGAAAAGACATTAAAGTCTACATCAAACCCTTTTCATGTTCGATGTGTAAAGTTTAACAATTTCTTTATATTTCTGTTCAATTGGTTTTTCATTGTACTTTTACATAAGACAATTCCTTGCTTCAATTTATTTCTATTTGATTGTGTTGCAATTACAGGTCAGTCGATATCGTTGTCATCCAATGATTATGACAATAGGTTTGTCCAAAAAATTATGGGAAAATTAAAGTGTCCGCTTCGTTTCGAGAAGCCATTTTTTTAATGAAATATTGCGTCATTTATTTGAAAGTCGCCGACTGTAAGGAGGTAATTTCTGATAAACAAAGTAGAGCTAAAATCATCATCTAGAGGTTGGGCAGAATTGATTTTGTACCCCGAACAACTGAAATACGACTAATTTTGCCATGATTTGTTGATTTGAATTTTGAGTTTTAATTTTTCCAAGTAAATTGATGTGTTTTGTCTATTTCAGTTGTCCTGTGCACAAAACTTTGTTCGTACCTCGACAGGAAGTGGATTTTTCTTTACTAGGGAGGGAAAATGGACTTTCCGTCACTAGCGAAAAGTATTTCCCTATTCGTAAAGGAAAACGTCATACTACACTCTGGAAATAACTTTATATTTCGTATCACGATGACTAAAAGTACCTCAGGCTAAAGCCCTCGGACACTTTTACTCATCTGGATACGAAATATCAAATTCCTTCCCTTGTATAGTAATATAATATTTTTGAGGACACGTCCTAAAAAAACTTAGGACTGGTGCTGAAAAAATCGTTATTTCCTGGCTTCATACGAAAAATGCTATTGAATAATTCTAAAGATATCGGCGAAAATTTATTGAGCTACAAGAATACAATTTATGGATCAGAAATGCTTTATTGTATAGCTGTGAAGTATCGTCAAAGTCAAATCGTCAAGATTTTTACACTTTGGCGATTTTTCTTGGATTTTTTTTTTCACATTTTGGTGATTTTTCTTGGCAATTCGATATTTGATTGATTTGTTAAATCAATAAGAAAAATAGCCACAATGTGAGGAAAACCCAAAAAAAAATCGCCAAAGTGCAAACAAACGCTGAGAAAAAACCCCAAAGTGTGAAGAAACCTCGTAAAAAACGACATAAAGACAAATTTTCCATTTTTGTTATTGGACGTTTATTCACATTATGGCGACTTTTCTGTAGTGTTTAAAATCGTCAACAGGAATGCATATTAATTATCCATGTCGCCTCACTAGTGCCCGAATTAAAAAATGAAAAGTTCACTTGTTTTATACTTCTGAAAATTACAATAATCGTTTCAATGTTATTGTTTCAATACACCTGACTCAAAGACGTAGTAGAGTGGATATTTGTAATTGTGATATTCTGTATGACATAAGCGACCGCCAAAGGCTAAACGTTCGATTTTTACGTTCCGGGATTGAGGAAAGTGATTATTGAAAACCCATATGAAACTTATGCTCGGTACTAATTAGTATCAGCCCTCCATCATCAATTGCAATGCGACTCTACATTTTATAACCTGACCTGACCTGACCTGACTCTACATTTTATAAGAGGCTAAATTCTAACAAATTTCCCACCTTCATTTTTAAATTTTATTACGGCGACAGTAGAAGGAAAGACAGTTTAGAAAAATTGTAGATCACCAAAGCAGTTCTCTAGCAACAGAATACTCAATAATGTTTACAAAACTGTGAGGCATAAAATCAGGCAGTGTACGATTGAAAATTTCTTGTAAACTTTATATTTGTTGATTTTGTAAACAAGATGTAGCAAACACGGTCCGATTTTAACCCTCTTAAAATCTGCTTCGAAACCACTGTTAGTTCAACCAAAATCGATTAAATTTATGGACCACGATAACTTCTTTTATGATCAGATCACGCTAAACAAAAAATAAAAATAAACGAGAGGCACCACATAACTAATGTTCTCTCATACCGAGTGTAATAATTCGTAAAAGATATATAAATACGCCCACAACATCCATGTTATGAAAAATAAATATTTAAATTTTAATATTTTGATACGTTTCAGTTTACCAGTGTGCATTCTCATTGGTGCATTGTACATTTTAATCTCCATTTCTTCTTCGAATGAAAAAAAAAATCAGCTCGTCATACGCTGTATTACACATAAACTGTTATAACCCGCCCTATTTTAAAATTCATAAACAAAAAAAAATAATTTTCAAAACGATCTTATTATTTTATTATTACTCGGTTGTTGATTTTTTCTTCTTCTCCTGGTTGTTGTAGTCATTCAGTTCATTTTACCAACAATAAATTACGTTTTAAAATGCTCCGTGTATGTATTGTATTGTACACATAGGTCTCAGAACCATATAATAACTCAGCGGAAGAAGAAATAAAACAGATCGAGGAGAAGAGAAAAAAAAGACTCACCATGAATGTAAATTTCATGAATAAATAATCCGTGCAGAAATCCACAATGTTATATGATGTTTGTTGATGATGACCGAGATGATGACGCTGAGAATATTTTGCAAGCATCCTCATATTATTAACGTGTGTAGTGTAGTTATGTGTGCAGTGCATTGCTTTACAAGTTAAAACTTTATGCACATTCTCACCAGAATTCAAAAAAAAACTTTATTGTTATTATAAGCTGTCCCATCCAGAATAGACGTAAATTTCCGGAGTTAAATTAAAAAATTAAATAAATTGTGAAGCATATTGCTATAAGCATCGGATCTATTATTTGTTTTGATTTAAACATTTTCATTTTGATACAAAATCTTTTACTTCATAAGTTTAAACAAAAGGTATGCCCTATATTAGCCACAGCTAGTCGCTTATTTTTGTCGTCAGAGTCTCTAACAGATGATATAGACAAGACTAAATAGATAACAATCCTGTCCAGCAACATTTCCCTTTCAACTCAATACCTGGTGGTCGAATTATTTCTTTAAAAAATCCGTTTTTTTCCATTGTTTGCTTTCTACATTTTAGAACTACAAATGCCATCAAGAACGTAAAACTGTAAATGTCCATCCGTTTACCAAATACATTGCCAGTGAATAGAGATGGTTTTAATAATCTAACTCGGCAAAATCAGGTCAATTTCGGATAGAAATCCAATCATCAAAAGCGTATAATATCACAAAATGTTGCAGAAAACGTATTTAAATTTTCGAATTGCAAAACTTTTTTGTTTTAAATTATTCATCGAATTGATAAATTGGATTTAACAACATCAAAATACGGAAAGATTTCCTATTTTGTCTTATTTATTGATAACACAAACGCGTGTCGTCGTCTGCATTATTGGTAAGACGAGTTGACGATAGAATTACACTGTTAGAACTGTTGAGATAGGTGTAAAAGTTCACGGATTTATATTTCTGATATCTTGGCCGGAATTAGTAGGCAATGGGTTATCATATGGTCCTGAATGTTTTTGTAAATTTAAGAAGAATGGATGCGTTGTAGAAAAGCGTACTTTAGGGCGTTTTTTAAGTTCTGTATTATCGATGATATCTTTCTAAAATCAATTTAAAGAATGTAGGTCGACAATAACAACCGCAAATGTGTTAGCTTACAATAAAACATAGATATTTTCATGCTTCGGGCCAAAAATGAGGGCAATCGTGCAAATCAGGTACACAAATGACTATTTTGCGACCGTTTGACCACTCCTGGGAAAACTCATCAGTTTATGCAAATTTATGAAAACTGTTATCTTTTCTCAGAGCTGGTTAAACTTTGACGAAATTTTCTGTTGAAAGCTAACACATTCGCGAGTGGTTGTTGAGGTCCTATATTATTGAAAAAGGATGCTGGTGTAAAGATATCATCAAAAATAAACTAAAACTCCGTATTTAAAAAACGTCCAAATGTTTGCTTTTCAGCAAAGCATCGCCGACCAGGACCTTTGTTTCTAATGATTACATAAACGAAAATGCTATACGCATATTGTACGCCTTTATAATACTTTGTGCGAATAGTCACTTTGTAATACATTGTGTGAATAGCCAAAGTTTTATAAAATAGAGGATTGCACTTCACGTGGTAAATGAAGGAAGTTGTAGTCAAGTCATCTGCTATCGACAACGATTAGAACATTAAGCGTTAAACTTTGGCTGGTGATCTCTTATAAGCGAAATGATTTTGAATCAAGAAACGAAGCGATAGATTTTGTACTTTGAACAAAATATATGTAGAGACAAATCAGTAGAAAAAAAGAAAACCCAGAAAGACAGTATACCTATTATGACACATTATGCTAATTTTTGTCATTTTTGTTTGACTTCTCAGCACTATAAAAAAATGTTTAGCTGCTATGCCTAACAAAAACACGAACATCTATATCTTTATGCGTATTACATTTACCTGCATGTGATGGCATCTCTTTAGATTTGGGAACGAAATTTACAACGATTTTTTTCTGACAGTTTTTTAATGCTTTTGTCAGTTAATTTTAGCAAAAAAAATGTTTTTTGGCGGCAGTAAAATTAATATTTTGACAGTAAATCTATGTTTTTTGAAGCGAATTAAATTTCGTGAAAACGGAGGCTGCGCATTGTCTATTCCCCTTATTTCATCATTAAATGCACAATTTAGACAAATTTACCAAAATTTGATATTTTCAATTCGAGGGCTCTGCCAGCGGCGAGCTCTCTTTGATGCCCAGAAAATTTGTTGCCATTGAAATTGAAAGACCTTTCGCATTTTCGAATCTAATGTATTATGATAAGCCCAATAAAGTACTAGATTAAACTAATTTTATTAGCGGTAATTATTCAATCTGTGTAGGTATTTTAAGTGAAAAATATCCAATTTTGCTCTTTAATCTTAATCTTTGACCTTTGACGCTTTGAATAATAAAGAAAGTAGAAAAATTCGGAAGAAATGCAGCTATTTATAATCACACGAGTTTATTTTCAGCTCAACTTCTTGTCACTAATTTGTTGATTAATTTTAGACACTTCGTGAAAGTGAAAATAGCTTCGAAAACAATGGCAGAGGGGCATCATTTTAGGCACTCAATATGCATATCACATTAGTATCACATTGTTATCCTTTACGAAGAACAACAGAAATGGAAAAAAAGTTCATTAAATGATGTTTCAAGGTGCGCGCATTTTATTTTCTGATGTTTATTAACATAAAAAAGTTTTTTTTGTTTGAAACGGTTCGCTCATGAAAAATCAATAAGTTAAATTTTTTATTCAAACGTAAATTAAATTTATAAAATAAAGTCGAAAATTATATATACAAACGAAGCAATTTAATAAACATTTATGTTCAAAAACAAAGCATGAATTTTAATATAAAATTGAAATTTAATTTTCCAAAACATTAAAGTCGATTTTTTATTTCGATTTTTTTTTTATTTCGTTTTATTTTTAAATACGTCCATCTATCTATCTATAATACCCAATGCTTCTCTATAGTATATAGCATAAATATGCCTCTCAGATACATATTGCATTGTCATGTGTGTACACAATGTACATATATTTGTTGTTTAACGCGTATACTAAAATGCCTACACATCATAAATTCAAATCAATTTAAAACATTTACATTTGAATTTTATATTAATAATGTATTTTTCGTAGTAATAAAAGTGAATTTATTAAAGTCGTGCGCACATGCTCACAGCAGAAGTTGTGCTGTGTGTTAAATATACATGCATGTATAAAATTTCAGTGTGATGTGATTCCATTTTCGATAATGTCGTATTTATGCTGATCGAACGTATCTGATTTATGCAAAATGATTTTTTTCGTTGTTCGCTTCAGTTTAGCTTCGATGTTTTAAAAAGGAACTGGCTACAACTTATTGGGTGAGTGGATGATGGTACACACTTTCAATTGCTGAAAGAAAATTTAATGCTTCAAGCGCAAAATTTACTTAATAAAAATGAGATCCCCGTGTGTTTAGAAACGAGTTGAGGTTAACAAGCCGTTCCAATCGATTCTGTAACATTATAATATATTTGTTGATGAAATGTTGATGCTTCATCAATATGTTCACGAACACAACTGTTCTAGTTGAGTTCGTACTGATCGTCATTCAATGACAAAATTAATTCCATTAAAATTTCTCTCAAGCAATGTTTGCCTTTTACTTCTCATTGATCGAAAAATCTATTGAAATCCAACTCCTTCATTTGGATAATATATTACGTAAAATGTTCATTCGAATCGTTTCTTTCGAAACGGAATACCATGTACACTTCCCGAGATGTAGTCCAACTTTTTGCAGAAAGTTTTAATTCCTTGAATGTAAGTCCTGGGTTTTAAACCAAAAATCACCGGAAAATGTTTGTCACAAGATGTGTTCACTATGATTGTAATTGCATTGTAAATTCCTTGTAGGCACGAAAATTCGTGTAATTCTCAAGGGCATTACAAAAACTTTTTTTTTCAATGCACAATGAAATTCCAAAATCTATCGAGAAAATCTGTTATTAAAGGGACCTGACCAACCCAAAAAGTGTGGCCTAACGTTGTTAAGCATCTTGTCCAAATAAAACGAAGAAGATAACATCTGTTATCAACGGCGTCGACGAAAATAAGCAATGAGATCTGGTCAATGTTTGCTCATATAGCAAAGTTTAAAGTTACAACAAATGAGGTAAAAGATTTCGTAATAAGCAATAAATACTTTAAACAACAGAAGTAATAGATTTAACACTCTGATTTATCGTATGTTAAAGATAACAAATTAAACTCCATGAAAAATCCGCCTAGATATCTATGACGATAGAATAATGTGTCAAGGACTAGGGCTTGATTAGCAAAACGAATTACTACTGTTAGTATTAAATTGTCCAAAAAGTCAAATTCCAATTAAAGTTTGCACTAAAAATGAACTTAGTTGTGAAAAATGGTTTCACCCATCCAATAACTCTTTTTTTCTACTGCGATCCGTATCTTTTCCTGTTCAAATTCAAATCTACCCTCTACTCAAAAATCGAAAACATTTTATTCCTGTCCCACACTATATGCTATTATATATGTGGTGAGAATAAGTAAATAAAGTTGTTGACTTATCCAGTTATTATATCACAATATTGCCACCCTTGTTATACTTTCCGTTTATTATATTTGAAGACGAGGAGAACCTGTTACAAACAATTTTCGTTTTATATTTATTTTCTGACAAGTATATTAATATTATATCACGCGAAAAATCACTTTCATGTTGGAATCATTTTCGTGTTTTGGTTGGCAAGTATTTTTTCTATTTGTCATTCCTGGTAATAATGCAATGGGGGGGTTGAATGTGAGCATTTTCACGAAGTGGAAAATTGGAGTTTTTTTTTGTGAAGAAGAAGAATTGACAGATCGTGGAAGAGGATTTTTTAGATCAACAGTTTACGTATATAGATTTCAGTATTCAATGAATACACTTCCCTTGAGGTATTACAAAAAAAATGAAATGAAATCAGAGTGACGTCAGGTTTGATACTAACATTCATAACTAGAGAAGGAATGTTTAAAATTAGGGTTTGCAGTGAATTTGGTTTACGAGAGGAAGCCGAGGTTTAACCATCTGAAACACACATACAAACGCAAAATTTATACGTTTTACAAGTATACCATGTGTGACTGAAGCGCGATACAAATTTGATTGAAGCTGACTGTAATAAATTCTGCATGCTAACATCGCGAACAGTTCATGAAATTTGATTGGACGCTAGGGTACTTTATCTTCAAATTTTTTTAAAACCGACACCAAATTGATGTTACTTTTAATTCGAGTCCCTGCTTCAGTACGCGTCATCAAACAATATATATAAAGAAATCCCAAGCACATCATGTACAAGGAGATTCTTAAAAAAATAGAAAAATTGGGTTAGTTGGCTCTTAATCCTTTATTCGTCTGGCTATCGATGAGAAAAATCATCAATTTAAAGGATCACTGACCAGTACCCAAAAAAATACAAATTTGAAGTAATAGATTCGGTCGATGATTTCTTATCATGCTCAAGACAATATTAATCATTAATCTTCCCCCGTTTTTAATGCAATCATAATTCTGTTGTCACTGTACTCAATGTAGATTTATGTCGACGGTATATATGTAATGTATACCATTGAAATCTGGACAAATTTATTCAAACATGTTGAAATATCATTAACATAAACAGACATGTTATACATCAGTCGTAATAATTTAATTTATCGGTTAAAGACAATATTTCGATTGCATATTCATATAAACGATATAAAGACATGGTTTGTAACGGCTATTTTATTAGCAATAATATTATACCTGTCCGTGTCCGCCCACCTGGCCTTTACATTTAATATTTTAACAACGTATTTTAGATTACCATTTCAGATAACAATATCAAACTCATACGCACACATTTCCAACAACAACAACAACAAAATAAATTATTTATTATTTTTATTACTTTTTATAAATGATGTATGGGCCTCAACTCAAATGCTGTTGTACAGATTACATTTTATAACATCTGCAAATTGTGTATTATATGTGATTTTCCGTACAAAAACTAACCGAATCAATCGATTTATACATAGTGGCACACAGGCAGTCATCATACACAAACACATCATATTATAGATAATTTCTGGCCATTGTCCAGTCGGCCAGACTATATTTCTCATTTTTATGTTGTAAAAATATATAAATTGAGGGTGGGTTTATTGTCACCATGTCCGAAAAATCCAATTGTAACACTGTGTGCACTTCAAAATGTATTTTTTTTTCGATTTTTCTTTTCTCTCGCATCCTCTTGTTCTCGGGCTTCAGCATTTATTTATGGATTAGACAGAGGAAAAATTGTGATTAATGATCCATTGTGACAATTTATAGATAAATGGATCAAAGATACATATTGGTTATCTCGACAATAAATTGAGTTATATTAAAGGAATTATGCGATTATTCTCATTGAAATCGGTTCGGTTGACAATATGTGAATATTATATGCTGGTGGCAGTGATGAAATGTAGTGTGAATTTTTCCATTTCGTGTTATCGAGTCAGTCGAGCCAACTGAGTCATCAATCGCAAGGAAGTCTAATCAATTTCTGTTAATAAAACAATGGCAGTGAAGTCGCGTAAAAGCTATGAAGTAATCCATGATGTGTCCAGTGACTAACAAAACATCAAACCAAAATAGCTCGAAATCTATTAGACTTTTCGTAGGGCATCTCGGATTTATCTGAATTTGGCCCTCTAGTAGATCAGATAAAGTTACACGAATGCTTGTCTAAGAAAGGCTCTACAGATTTCGAGCTTCGAAATTTTGTTAATCACGGGACGGGCCACAGAATTCACCATATATGAACAATGGACATATGAATCTTCAACCGAGTGTTCATTGAACACTGTTCAACTAGATAGTTCCCCGGTTCTCGGGTTGTAATAATTTGTAAGAATGATACAAATATGTATCAAAAGTCACCGAACACACGAGCAATAGAAAATAGAACCGACCGACATCTACTGTTTCATTGTTGGAATATCTACTGTTTGTATGTTCGGCGACTTTTTTACACCACTGTCTAGTAGAATTGAAGTAGAATGTTATATATGACGTCTGGCTGTTTTTCTCTTAAATTTCAAAAAATGTTAATACAAAGGAAGTAAAAGATTCTGTATGGAGAACTCGAAAACACTTTTAACACCGAAGTGGTAACAGATTTAATACCTTGATACCTTCGTAGAATTGTAATTTGTGGAGAAACATTTACTTATTAATCTATAGTATCCAGAAATGACGTGTTAGTTGTTAGGTATCTACTGAAAATCAATTGAAAGTTATACCAAAACCGAAAGGAATAGGAAGCAACCGAAAATGAGAACGGCACATTTCGAAATTGGAGTAAAAGGTCAAAAAGAACGACAATTACTACATTTCATGATTCATCAAGAGTTTTGCAGGGAAAAAGAGTATTTCTCTGCCATATCTCCATTCCAATTCCAAGTGTACAGTTACAATTATTTGAAAAATGTCTCCCCAAAACGATTTCAATTCTGTAATTTGAAATAGTGAAAGACTGACCAAGGATTAAATCATTTGACACCAACGACATTGGGAGGAATTGAAACCCCATTTATACTGTACACATATTATAATATGCGATACAATCAACGTATACTACACATTATAGTACAACAATGCTTTTGTTGTACACCTATAAGTGTGAATGGAATGTATACAGCAGCACACAAATGTGTATATAGATTTGAAAATCTGCTTAAAATGAAAAATAAAATTAATGTGATGGGGGCGGACAATTTCCGTATAAATACGACGGTTAAGAAGGGTCATATGTCACCATTGTTATGTTCCAAGCTAATCCCATAAATAAAAGTAACCAAAAAGTGTATATGAATACGACAATTTATTTCCATATTTCTGCAGGAACTTAGTTTACATTTATCACCCTCCGCACATTTCATACATTTTTATGTAATAGCCATAGGTCAGATGATTTTGATTAATGTTAGAAATTAATGACCTATTTTAATGGGGGATTGAATGAAATTGGAAAATATTGGAGTGGTTTCAATGGCCCGTGGTTCGGACGAAAGTATTGTGAAACATAATAGTTAAAAGTATGTCACTTAATCGGTCTTCACGAACTTTGATCTGATAAAAGCGTGTATTATCAAGATATACATTTGGTCATATTCTACAATTAGCTCTATTTTGAGACAGCGCTGCTTTTCTCTTAAATAAGAAGAGGAGGAGGAGGAAAGTTACACATTTCATAATTGGAAGTTTGTACCAGTGGTGAAGGCTTTTTATCTGTTTTCGATAGCGATGAAAAAAATGACTAGCTCCGGTTACTGTACACTCATAGCAAAATGTATGTTAAAACTTCTGAAGTAAAAGATTTTGAATCAATCTACTAAAAAATGTGATTTACAAGAACTTATGAAATTTTGAGAATTTAAATTCGTGAAAATTGTCGAGAATTATTGAATTTAAGAATTTTCAAGCATTTTCAAGATTTTGGAGTATTCAAGAATTCTCAAACATTTGAAGGATTTTCAATTGCGAAAATTTTAAAGAATCAATTTAACGAAAATACGCTTGATTCGAGAATAAATAATAAAACCTTGAAATGGGATTAGAAGTATAGAAATTGGTAAAACGGTACAACGTTGGCCTTTTCTCTTAATGATCGATTAGAAATTGAACTCGTGTTGAATTGAAGGTCTTGATAATTGTCACATGTTACCCTAGTGTTAGATGTAGCTTAACCTGTTACAGACGGCAAAAATTTGGCCAATATTATTATCGGGTCTATTACTTCCATAGAACAAAGTATTTTTAATCTGTTGATGTCAAATCTTGTACTTCAATTTTTGAACATGAATTTTACCATATTACCCATAGCTCGTAATTATTTTTGTCGTCGTTATCTATAACAGTTGAATAGCCGTATGTGACAGGTTTAGGACTTCATTTGTGATAAATTAAAAACAGACATGACATGGATGATAACGATGACAAAACTATGAGCTAAGCACCGGCTATTACATAGAAAAGCGTTTGTTGTAGCTAATGAAGTAATGGAGCATCCACAAAGGACGTCAGTAAAAGAGGGGGTAGGTAGGTTTGTCGCTTCATGCAAAATTTTATATTGCCCAGCCGCGGATTTGAACACGGGACCTCTCGAATATGAGTCGAGAGCTCTAGCGCCAAATCCACGGGTTCAGACAAAATGATATTTATTTCGAATGCTTTTATGTTGTGTAGCGTGCTAGATTGAAAGTGTCGTGTGGTGTATGTGTGGTGTGTGTACATAGGTACTTCGAAAATTTCTCAAAAAATCTTAATCGAAAAGTAAATTTTACATAAATTCTTTGTTTTTACTTATTGTTTTCGTTTATAAGGTCGTCAAAGTCCTATCCCTATTTAATTTTCTTTTTAACTAAACACTTTATAAAAACAGAGTTTCAAGATGTTCATCACACGGGTTCAAGCTACTCACATTTATAACGAAGATGTTCAGTTTCTTATGTCCTAACATCACTGTGGTACACGTACAAGTACACTAAGCCCGTTCTGTTTTGTTTGTTTGGTTTTCTTTTGTCTACGCTATTAATCCACCACAATTTTTTTCTTTGTTTAAATCCTTATCAGCTCGTTCCATATAAACTAAATAATTCACGCACCTGTAACAAACAAATAATAAAATTATTGCTCGGTCGGTGTGTGAGGGCGTCATATATAATTCCAATTAATAAGTTTTGATACCTTCGGGGGTTTGATTTAATCGAAGTTACACTCTGTAAGCATCGAACAATCACCTGCCTACAAAAAATATATTTACGAAATGAATTATGTCATTATGGGCCTGCTTCTTCGATTCGGTTGTGGAAATACCACCTGTGGAGGAGATATGTTTTAACAGTTTCTTTCATTGCTTCGGTTTCCATTGTTATATTCGTCGGTTTACCTTCAGGGGTCAACTGAACCACATTTTAAATTAATACAAAATAATTTGTTAGTTCAATATGTGTCCGTATAACAAAAGGTGAAGGGGGTTGATGTATTGTGCATTTAAGAAGAAGGCATAAAATTTCACGAAATAAACTTTCATATTCGTTTAAGTAAATGACTGACCCTGGATTCCCGATGGATCACGTTACATTTCACTATCGTCAGTGATGATTCGTCATAATCATTCATGAATCCTTTTTTAAAGTTTTCTGTTGTCGTTAAGCTCCAGCTAGCTTTTGTTAAGGCGAAATGGATGCTAAGACAAATTAATTAAAATATTTTGCATCAATTACCAAGTGATACTTTAAACTGTAATGACATGATACTTTTGCTGATTCAACATTTGTCGATTAGGATGGATAAGCCAGCTGTGTCATCTGTTATCGACAGCGACGACAAAGATAAGCGATGAACAGTAACTAATAAGGTCTATGTAGGTAGAATATGTTAAAACTAATGAAGTAAAAGATTCACGATGAGTTTATTGACAATGTGGATGAACAGGGAATGGATCCGATAAATACACATGGATCCGATGGTACACATTTTGAGGAGCAAAGCTAGTAACAATGAGATAATTGTGAAATTATAATATTCGCGTCAGAATCAATCTCAATATTACATGAAACAATGAAGATATTTGCCTTCTTTGAGATAACGCTTCTGACATAGGCAGCCTATGATAGACTAATTTTGTTGACTGTAAACTTTACGATATCATTCCTAAATTGCCATGTTCCATCTAAATATCATTTGAATATAAGCAATCAAAATAAAAATAAAGAATCAAACTCCTTTTAACAATGAAAATTAATCGGACAGTGGTATCCGTTTCATAAACAAATTCAAACACTGACCATTTGTTATACTATGCCTAAGGGCAATCCATTTGTTTTCATGTAACAAATGCAACTGAATATCCAAACAGTAAGTATATATGAACGGAACATTCACTATCAATTCGATGTTCGTATACACAAATGAAAAGATTATTAAATGTGATAATGTTTTAACGCTATTGTGCAGCACAGTGTGTATACGTTATAGTACACTCTTTGATATATAAATTAGCATTTTGATAAATTGTTATAAATTCGTGGTTAAATAACATGTTATTACACATATGAGTTTAATGCGAGCTGTAAATCAAACTGATTAATCATTTCTACGGTTTGGAGGAAAAGAAAATGCGGAACGAGCAAACAGTTCGTCAGAAGCTTTTCAATATTTCATGGTGAAATATTGACAAAATATAACTTCTTCCTTCCAGGTACTCTGCGATTTTCCGGCTGACACTGTCTACTCTACACTTCTACGCATTTAAAATTCCTGATTTCAAAAAATATAGGTCTTGAAAATTCTAGAAATTCTTAAGTTATCTTGAAAATTTTAAAAAAAAATCTTGAAAACTCCTATAAAATTACAAAATTTTCTGAAAATTCTTGTTAAAAATGCTTAAAACTAGGCAATGCCTTAACATTACCCCATTCATGTCGAGCCGCATTCATAATCACAATCATCCATAATTTATCCACAATTGCTCTGCAGTTTCTTCACCGGTGAATACGGACTAATAATTCTGTTCTTACTCTTTCTGAGTACACTTAAAAAAATTAACGAATTATCACATTTTCGTTTTCAATAGACAACGAACACGAAAATAAAGGAAAAGTGGTTATAAATAGCAAAATGTTGTAAAAACATTTGTAGTAGTAATAGATTTTGCAACAATCTCTTACATATACCGAAAGAAGTACAACAAACACTATTATTTTTAGGGTGACATACTTGCCATCTGTGAAAGATTCTGCGCCTGACCAGTTTCAGATTTACTACTTTAAAGTCAACTAAATAAATTGAAGTTAGTGGAAATAAAAACTAAAACAGCATTTTACATCAATTAAACAGCTTGGGATAAAAATGAAAAGTCTCGGTATTGTGTGTTTTTGACCTCGGCTACGCCTCGGATCAAAAAAAATCTTCTTATCCCTATTTATGTATAATACTATTGATTAAGATTGTGAGTAACTAATCCTACAATTCGTCTACAATAGTAGATTAGATACTTGTGCGGAAAATAGTTATTTTGAAAAGTGTGGAGTTTGTATGCTGAGCCGAAGACGACGCACAATTATGTAGTTTATTTTACCTCTTAATACATTCAAAATAATTGCGGCTTGTCAACTTTCGGCACCCTGAACTTTACTTAAATAGTCGTGGAATGCCTCCAGATAAATTTCTAAAAATCTAGAATTCAGTTTTGGATTTTTAGAAATTTATTTGGAGGCATTCCACGACTATTTAAGCAAAGTCCAGGGTGCCGAAAGTTGGCAAGCATCAATTGATTTAAACATATTTTACTGTCTAGACAATGCGAAAGTTGAACATTACATAGCAATTTGCCTCCGGCGAAAGTGATCCATTACATGTGGAATTCTTTTGTTTCATTTTATGTGAATGTTTTTGTGACATTCAACTGTCGCATGCGGTAGGCTGCTACGTAATTAATTTGGATACAATTTTGTGATGCACGCAAACTCCCAAGTGTGTTTTGGAGCAAATTGCTTCAATAACTGTTTTTCGACAAATGGAGTTGTATACCTCGTCTTCGGTTCGGATATACAGACTCTACAGTTGTCGAAAAGACAGTTACCGAAGCTTGTTGCTGAAAAACACACTTGGGTGCTTGCATTTATCAGAAAATTGTTACTCATGTAATGAATTACTTTCGCCGCATCTCATATAACCTACTATTCTCTGGATTGTACACATAAACCATACAACAACAAAAAATTTTTTTTTAGTATTCCAAACAAACCAACTAATCTTGCAAAACTTTAAATGAAATTCCCACGAAAGACAAACAAATTATAAATAAGCACAGCAAAAAACGACGCATGTAAAATTAAATTTCCCAAATTGCAGGAAAATAAAAATTATTCCAAACATTTTTATTTAATTTAAGTATCTCTAATATGTTTAAAGAAGCAAAAGCATGTTTGATACAATATCTCTCGTTTAATTCAATGCACCGTTTAAAATATATCGCAATTGCAAACAACACTCTCTATTATAAAAATATAAAAAAAGAAAGAAAAAAATATTCACAAAATGTAAACGTAGGAACACTCTTCTACTAAAACACAACAATATTGTGAATTCCGACTCTTAGCGCATCTCCCTTTGATAATATGCAATAAGGTACATGAAAATGAAGAAAAAGAAAAAAAAAACAGAGAAGAGTCCCGCATATAACGAATCACGTAATTGTTCATAGCAGCAGCTAGAACAAGGCGCCAATTCTTAATACGTTGCATATTATTATGAATCCTTGCTTATACCATATACCGCATTTTCTGCCACAAACCGATCGGAGTATTGTGCACCTATATAATCTTTGAATAGTAGAGGTACCAGTTGTAATTTTCAGGGCACAATAAAGTCCGCAAATTTGCGTTTGGTAAGTTTTGCAATTTCTGCGAATATTTCTTTATCAATGGACTACGTCAGTCTGCATAACATGAAGGATTCAGTCTGTTGATAATAGCAAAGTCAGTCACTAATAAGAATAAAATAAAGAAACATCAAATTCATCTGTTATCGATGGAGCTGACAAAAATACGTAATACGCTCTGGGTATCGAGTTCTTATATCAAAAAATGTGCGAGAAAACTAAAGAAGTAAAAGATTTTGGGTGAAAACATTTATAGTTCGAAAGAAGTAGTAGATTCGTAAATAATTGTCAATGAACTTAGAAGTCGTCAGAAAACTGTTAAACGAAAATTGTTGATCAATTTCCACCTTTTTCAGGCGGACATGGAATCCTACCGACGTATCACATTCGAATTCCCTATGAGATTTGATATTGAATTTATTTACATTTTTCTTATTGTCGTCTCGAATAACAAACCATTCCCTCAGACATTCAACTTGCAAATGTTCCATCGACTATTATTTGCAAACTTATTTACATACTGAAAACATATGGACAAAATCAGTCTCTTTTATATTTAATATAAAATCTTAGCATAGTCACGATTTAATGGTTTTCAAAACGATTTAGGGTTTACCAGCGTTTAGGTTCGTACTTAGCAGAGAAATTTGAAAATGTTGTCTCATTGCTGTGCGCGCTGTATATTTATTTATACATAAATGAGACTTCAATAAAATGTAAGACGATAAAACAAAAAATTGGTTAGTTAATTAAATATATAAATCGAGTCAAGTTGCAAAAGGGTTATAGCCTTACCAGCACGCATTTTGTACATTTTATTCAATTGGGTTTTTTTCATTCTTTTTCGTTCAATATAAAGTGCTGTGTACAATATTGCTACTTGAGAATGTTTTTCTTCTTTTCAATTTTTATTTAAAAATAATCAAATTGAAGAGAAATAAATAAATTTTAACTTGGACGAACGGTAGCACAGATTCATGTCTAATGGTAAAACTCCGCTGTATGGGGACATAGAATTGAACTATTTTACTTACTTTGCGTGAAGGAAATGTAATGTTTTCTGATATTGAGATAATTGCAAAACTTCACCATAATTTACCGGAAACTTTAAGGTCAAAACATATTCATATCCTAATTGGTAGTGGGATCTTGACAATTTTAATTTAAGATCTTGGACATGCTAAATATTTCGATCTTTCTCTGGATAATAAGGTCGAGTAACAAAAGTTATATGAAGTCAAAGATTTTCATTGACTTCCTCTTCCTATTAACACTGTACAAAATCCACTTGATTAATTACATCATAATCATTTCTCACACAAAATTTTAAATTTCGGCATAAGTAAATTAGAATTTTTGGTAAAAGTTAGAACTATATGTCCGTCATCAAGTTAGATTAGATAACGGTTTTGAGAGGCCTCTTCCTGATGAAGCAGAAATCCGGGTCAGAGATACTTTGTTCCATACTCCCTAGATCCATACTTGGATCCTCATCTTGAAGTTCATAATGCCAGAAAAAGCAAAATCTGTTGTACCTTTGTTTGGAGACTCGTTAAATTCTTTCGCTACCAATAATAAGTGCAGTCTGGACCACCTGGTTAACACAATTTCCGATCCACTCCTCGAAGTATGCAAATTCAAGAAAGATAATTGATATTACGCCTAAATGTAGGCTAGATATAATCAGACTAATTCATCATATTCGTGTTTTGGGTTTCGGCATGAGTCATTCAGCGTGTATATGGGTAATTCCAGCTAATTTGTGACTGTTCGAAATATTTTCACCAATTGAAATGCGATTTCGGCAAACTTTTTTTTCCTTGAAAGCTGTTGACCAGACGCGTCGTGTAAGCCCCATATTAGGTCGGTGGTCAAAAATCTCGGGGAGATACCACCATAAAAATGTATGCTTGTTTTCAGCAAATTTTTGAAAATTCTAGTTTATTTCACGAAATCTGAACCGATTTCACTAAACTTTTTTTGCTGAAAGCTATTGACAAGACGCGTAGTTTGACACCAATATGAGTTCATTGTAAAATGCGGTCTCGGGGAGATATGACCAAAAAGTGTTTGTTTGTATTCGACATTCCGAGATATTCTCAATAAATCTCAAATGATTTTTGTAAATTTGCTCTCCTGTAAATGTGAACGCTATAATTCCACAATTGCTCCAAATGACACGAAATTAAATTTTTTTGAAGTTTTTTGGTCCATTCTGCTTTGAAGTAAGGTAAAATCACTTCGACCCAAGCGTTGCCAAAATTACATTTTTTCAAATAAAAACTGAAAATCGGTGTCATTCGAAAGCTACAGCATATGACTTCACGAGAAAAATAACTTTGAGTCAATCAGGTTAGTTGGGTGACTAAAGTAGGTGAAAACAGCTTTCCAGCAGTGATAAAAGTCATCCTCGAATTTTAACTCGTCGAGATTATCTCGAAAAATTTTGTAACAACTTTTTTTAACCGGTTTTGAGCCAAAGCAACATTTTCTGTGGGGTAACAACCACCAATTGTGAAAACAAAAATTGCTGGCTATTTATGACCTCCGAAAAATATCACTTTTTTAGACATATCTCTCCCAAATTTTGGGTTACCAACCTCATATTATGCTTAAACTGCGCGTCTTGACCATAGCTTTCAGGGAAAAAAAGTTTACTTAATTTAGTTTTTATTTCGTGAAAATATTTCGAAAAGTCACAAACGTGTAACGCAACTAACCGCCGACTTTTGCGATCACACAAGTCACACTTCGCAGGCTAAAAATTCCAATTCTTGTTGGTATGAAAGCCCTATGTCTCCTGAGTATTAGAAAATTTATAGACTGCTTTGTTATGGGCAAAACATAGCCAACACAATTAACTTTATGACTCACAGATAACGAAATTTGTAACGCAACTAACCATTGAATTGCCCATATATCGATCATAACAGCCCCCAAACTCACTGCAGCTATCCAAATTATGAAAATTGAGTAGAATTTCGGGCGTTACCACTATGATATAATCACTGGAAAAATTCCAGTTCCGTCCCAACTTTCTGTTGCATAATAAAATACGTGCCAGCAGTGCCTATATTCGCGAAAAAATTTTCACGAATTTTCTCAAATTTTCACAAATTTCTCAAATCTTCGTGAATTCTCGCAAAAAGAGAAAATCGCGAAAATTTGAGAAAATTCGTGAAAATATTTTCGCGAATATAGGCACTGCATGCCAGAATACCGAAGTTACGAAGTATACAAAATCTAATTTCAATTTCATCGAAGTACTTACATCAAAAGAGACAGAAATGATATCAGACCACTTGCCTTTTAACCTTTCGCAAACGGCAACATGATTCGGTTCTCTGGAGAATTTTCGATTTTACCACATAAGTTTTTCGCACAAATTTGCCTTAGATTACCCATCAGCCTTTCCAAATGGAAGTTTCCGTCTCTGACAAAACCATCTCTTCAAATACGAATGTTTAATGAAAAGTGCCACTAAAACATTAACTTCCACACAGCTACACGTAATCATTCTCTATGACCCGATAAATACACCGAATTCATATACAACCATCTTCGAATTTATTCAATATTTCATTAGACTAATGCACGATAACAAATCAAACTCAACTACAAAAACATGATAAAATCCATAGAAAGAGTGACATAACCCTATATTGAATTTCGCCATGTATTATTCATATTAGAATGCTGTGTCGATTCTATATCTCATTTAAGACTTTCGCATTGAAAGGGGATGTTATTTTGATAATATTGAAAATTGAAATTCTCTTCTACGTTTTAGAGATTAAATTTACAAAATATCTATAGATCCATTATGAATATATACGACAAGTTTATTAATGTACTGTGACTAACAAGTAATATGGGAAAATATCAAAATTGGAAAAACCATCCGTTGTGGTACCCATGTTGTTGATATTAGAATTCTTTCGATATGGTATCCTTTCGTCCGCATAAAATTTTCATACGACACATTTGCACACACATTTGATGGCATACAATTCTCTATTCCATGCAGTCCTGTCGGTTCTATTTTATCGGTTCGTTTTTTTTATAATCAAAAAGTCCTTTCATATGCAAAATATGAACGAAACAATAAAATGGTTTCGTCGCAAAATCTCTGTTGCCATAAAATAGAAATGGTTTCCATTATAAAAAAACAAAGATAAAAAAATCAGAAAAAAATCAAATAAAATATCGAAAATATCCCCGAGTTTATTATCTTATGTCCGAAAGGATTCAGTTTATGATTTTCGATCATTTTTTACGATTATTTACAGTCCCCGGTGGATGGATTTACATTATTTCTGTTTTTTTGAAGGTGAACGGAATTTGTCGATGTTGTGTTTCGTTCGTAATACAACATGTGTATGGGCGAGTTGAGCGTTTTTTTGTGACAATATCATTCTGTGTCAATAGTAAAAAAAAAACATTTGCTGAAAACTACTGATGTCTGCATATTAAAAGAACAATAAACAAAGGATTAGCGCAGCTACGGAGAATTTTTACGACTTTTTTATTTCGAAAATTTAGAAATAAATGTCGCAATTGGGAGATAATTAAATTTAATTTAAAACCGTTAAACGCCGGCAGTGTATAGTACCGTCAAAAATGAAGCAAATTGCCCTTGATGTGTTTCTAGGAGTTTTAAGAAGGAAAATCATTGCAGGTTACTCATTTGATGTCTAGGGAATATGTGTTCTTGCCAAGAACTTCTTAGAGTCAAATCTTTTGCCTGTTATTCGACTTTCTCTTCAGCTATGGCAGACTCGCCAAAGGCCCAACTAGCTTCTTTCCAATGAGTCCATTCTAGTTGAAACAAAAACAAAAATTCATTTTTAGCGAAACCATTGCTGTTGTTACGTATTATGGTCTCGAAAACACTGGATCCTAGTTATAAATCATGTATTCATCAACACGGGATTCATTCTTGATCGTTGATGAATACATGAGTTATAACTAGGATCCAGTGTTTTCGAGACCATAATACGTAACAGGTGTCGTAAACTAAATTTTATAGAAATTTTGCTCACCAATAGAGAGCCCAAAGCAAGGTTATACTCTTACTTATCAAAACGGCAAAGCAAATTAACATAGAAGAAAAGTACCGTTGCTCTTAAAACGCAGCTTGGGAATCTTCTTAAAAGCTACAGTCGACGTCAGTGAAGGTTAGAAATGAATTTGCTTCAGCCGATTCCCAAATACAAAAGAAAGTGATTACGTCTTCGTACGGATGAAAAGGTTGCACACATGCGCATGGTAGTGGTCGGAAATACGTAATTATGACCAGTTTTGTTTGTATGAGTGGACCAGCTGAAAAACAGCTGAAGCAAATTCATGTCTACATTGTCAGTTACTCTAATAATTTTGAAATTGTTGAAGATTTAACCACGAAAAGGAATCACTGTAATACTCATACAAACTCCCTATGAAAATAAATTGGTTATAAAAAGTCTTCAGAACCAATTATGAAAAATTTCAAAATTTCATCGAACTAATCTCAACAGGCAAACATTGTTGTAGTCAACTCAAATAACAACCCACTGTGACATTATTATCATTACTCTATGCATAAGAGACAGTAAATTCCTCCCAGAAGCACCGTTCCATTTTATCCATCAAACCGATATTTGAATCCATTTTCGTACATGCCAATACATCACGAATTAGATTCCATCCATCCATCCATATAATATTGATAAGTATTTATGTTATACACAACTCATAAAAATTTCAATTTTCCTTTTTTCAGTCGTTCACAAGCTTCCACAGCCAGTGAAATTGAACATACACAAAACACTGATGAAAACTTTTAAGTCCCACCGAAAAGTTATATAACGTTAGACAACAAATACACCAAACAGATGAAGAAGAAGATGAAAAAAAAAACTGTACGAAAAAAGCAGGCAGAAAAAAATCTAGAAAACAAATCACTTTTTGTGTATTATCAATAACTTTGATAGGTTTTCGGCATCAGTCGAGTAAAAGGGGGTTTGTTTTCTTCGGGATCTCTATTAAACTTTTTAACCCTCTTCTTTTCTATTATGCAAGACACATCCATTCGTCTTATGATGTATTTTTATGGGTTTTCTAAAAGTTTTTTTTTCCTCTGTCGATTTTCGACGAAATTTGTATGTTGTATCGGTTTATATGTTTCCAGCAAGGAAAAAACATCATTTTTTCTATAATCATGGAATATTAAGTGAGTTTTTTTGGCTGTTTGGCGGAGTTTATTAGACGGAAAAATGAAAAGAATTTCTTTTATGTGTAATGATTGTATGGCGTGAATTAAAATGAAGAAGCGATACGTTTGCATTGGTAATTTAAGGGATATGAGGACAAAGGAATTGAACCGCTACATTAGAAAATACATGTACAATTTACTTAGCGCCGATGATGCGATATCCACACAGGTACAAATTCGGGATTGAAATTTTGGGTCCGTGTGGAATTACTTTCTATTCGTTAGGGACGGTCGGGGATTAAAAAACGAATTTTAGTTCAAATGTGTTTTTTTTCCTTGTAACAATGGTTCGAAATAAACTCCGACAGGATTAAGAATGCAATGGTTCAGTGTGAAGATTCTCGGCTGTACTCTAGGTTCCGGATTCAAATCAAACTTCTAAAGTCGAAAAGAAACTAAAAAAATATTAAATTCTTCGTTCGCTCAGAAGTTGTTTGATTTCTACAAACAAATCTACACAAAAGACCATAAGCGTAAAGTTAATGAAGGGTAAGTTACCCTTGCAAATAGAAAGGGAAAAAATCGATAACACAACTAGTAGGTCATTCGAATCAATCTTTATACATAGATGATGTTACAATTCAAACAGACACCTTTCGATTTTTGCTTGCTCTGCTACCTCAGTACGTGTTTAAAGTGTTTAGGCAGACGAACGATGTTTCACAGTAATTTGTTTCTGGTTTCTAATTTTTTAAGGCTGGAAGTGGCTACAAGAAATGTTCTGTTCTGATTTGTGCTACAATGGTGTTTTCGGTTTTTGTAATTTTCAGTTGGTAAAACTTCCGTAAAAATTACACAGAAATTATATGCACGTTATAATGAGAGTAACGTGAATGACATATTGAACGGTGCGTTTCTTTCTGCTTTCTCACTTTAATTTTGCAGTTTTGGATGCACCTACGATGTGAATGATTAAATATATTCCTTCTTTTGGCTTAATTATTTTGCATGATTTGAGAAAATCTATTACTTCATTAGTTTTAACATACAGACCTTCTCGCTTATTTTTTTAGTCGCTGGTAATAACAGAAGATAATCGACAACCATAAGTTTGTGTTCAATCATTAATAAGAAGAAACTTTCATCTTTAAGGTACGATCATCTGTGCCCTTTGACTCAAAGTGCATTGATCCAAAAGCGGAACATCTTTTATCGCTACAACTTTTTGATATAATTTCAACTAAACGAAAACGAAACCATATGCCATCACCAGCAACATTTGAAGCAGCTCGTCTCTTACAATATCTTCTTCTTTAACAAATAAAACAACCAAAAAAAACTCATAAATCGTAATATCGCAGGATAAGAAGTAAGGAGGAAAAAAAATAAACCCCCGAGTTAGAAGAACGTGCAATATGTCAAAAAATGAGATATCAAACTAATAAAAAGAACCGAGACTAAATGTCATATCATAAATATCCATTACGTTGGATATATCTCATATGAGTGGTCATCTCAACTTAGATATAATGGAAAATTTAAGTAATAGATTTTTATCGCTAAAACAAAAATGAAATAGAGGGGTTGGTAGTCGGTCTATTATTTTTTTAGCAGACTGATTTTCTCTTATTGGCGTTGATGGATATAAAGAATAGCTAACAGATAGGAGACAATGGCATAACGTTGATGATGGCCCTTCAAAGTACAAATTGGATTTCGAGTTTTTTTTAAATTTTATTGAAATTTAAAGAGAAAAATGACATTGAGGGAAATAAAGAAATAGTTTCAGGCAGTTGTAATAGTTATTAGATTACCGATGGAAGAAAATAGGAAATTCCAACAAGAGCGAAGTTTTGTGGTTTTGTAGCGAAAAATGTATGTTTTCTCCTCACGAAGGATTTTCTACCCCAAACTGTCATCAGACAAAACCTCAACAAAATTCCTATCCATTTTGTCAAAGCGTTCTGAGTGGGAAACAGTTATTTCTTATAACAACGATTTTCCTATGTCCTTAAAACAAAAACGAAGGTGACAGTTCGGGGAGAAAATTTCTATTTTCTACCCTGTCAAAACAAGTGAGGAGAAAAAAAACATTTTCTTCGCCGAACTGTCATCACACAAATCATCGGGTTTACTTCAGCTGCTCTATTCATATAATCATCATTTTTTGCGGGCTTATGGTTTTGCTGCTGTATAAGGACTTATAAGCAGTGTTTTTCGCTGATCGTGGAACAATGTTTGCTTGAAGTCATGCTTTATACAACTTGTCTGGACGCTCTAACCTATTTGAAAAAAAAAATAATTTTTTATTTAAAAAAACAGTCATGACGATACCAAAATTCAATAATCTAAAATGCACACACCGAATAACTTCACTTTATGATAATTTCCATCCCTAATATCGCTTTTCGGCTTATTATTTAATAAACACGTGCAGCGAACTACAACAATATTTATAAAGGGTGTCATTTTCATATTATATATTTTTAAACCCTCATTATACAATGCTAATATTTGTTTAAGGGTGTGAATTTACATGTATATTAAATCATATCGTGTTACAGTGTGAAGAGCGACTTTGAGCGAATATAAAGCTACGACAAATATATGTATTTATATGGGGCATGATATGGCAGATTGTAAAATGCAAAAGGATTTATTTTAAATATTAAAGTGTAATGTGCTCCTCTCCGTATTCTTCTTTTTTTGCTTTGTCGTTATACCAAATACCGTTTAATTAAATAATTTTTCGAAACATTAACTTTAGATTGAATTTGCATATCATAACTCCTTGACTAATTGATATATCACGCAGTCACTGCTTCTTATTTTTTTATTAAATTCATACGGCGTATTCTTGCTGATTTATTATTGTGTACTTAACGTATTATAAAAAGAGGAAATGTCGAAATTTGTAGGATAATTGAAATTAGTAATAGAAACACCCAACCGTTTCATTGTACAAAGCGTCACGTGTTCATAAACGGATTATAATTGTTTTCTATGGATCATTATGAAAATGAATTTTGCAACATTATGAGGTACAATGACAGACGACGGAAATTTGCATAAACTAGCGCCTTAAACATAGAAACCAAATAATAACGAATTGGCTAAGTCAGTTCTGGTTCAAATCGAAAATGAATTTAAATATAATGAAACAGAAGGGGTTAGTCAACTGTTATCGATATCGGAAACAACACTAAACAATGGGCTCTGCTATAGAGGATCAGTTTCAACAAATGAAGTAACAGATTTAGCAGCTTATAACATGATTCGCTTGCTATTTGTTAAAGGTTAAAAATCTGAGTGTAGAATTGATATGAACCATTTCTGCACGGCCAATATCGTCAGGAACGATTTTTTTTGTTTTTTTTTCTCTTATATAAAGCGGGTTTACCTTTTTGGATGGCTACACTTAAACGTTGTGTAAGATGTGAAGTTGAACGTTTTTCATTTGTAACCTCTTAAATTTTGCTACTAATTTGTTTAATGAATTTCAAACCAATATCACCAAACACTCCAGACGTGGAAACAGGAATAAAAATAAAATGATCTGCTAGGTCACTGTAGTGGTCAGTTTTCTTTGTTTCTGTTTCGTCCATATTTATCAACAGGGTCGCCACAAACACAGGTATGGCGTTGAACGATCGGTAACCCTATGCGTAAGGCCAATGCGACTCAAAACTCATCATTTGTGAAATGGGTAGCAAGCTGTGGAGATGGAAGGGCTTGCGACCAGGCTCCTGATTAGCGAACTGAATTGGCTAGGAATCTAGCCCTATCTGCCGGCTGTTCTAATACATTTTTAATTGAATCGATTTTAATGTCCGTGATGACGGATTCCCAGATTTTCTGAAAGTTTCTTAGTACCAATTGTGACAACTCACTAAACTTTTCGAACCGAATTTACGTTCAAAAAACGATAATATCTTGCTGATACCTTGAACCACTTTGACAAATTTCAAACCGTCGCATCGATAGAACAAGCATGTATGAATCATACATTCTATGATGTCGAATATTTCTATTCTAAAATCAAATGACATCTTTTAGATATTTTGGTTCCCGACGTATTCTTCCCGTCATATTTCTCGAATGCATGGTATCAAAAACAAAGTACAGAAAACCATCCTCAAATATACTCTACAACTATTTTTGGGAAATCATTTCCCAGATTTTTCTACAATTGTTTTCGGGAAAATTTGGAAAATTCGGCAAAATGTGGAAAACCCTTTTCCCAAAAATAGACTCTGGATATCCACTGTATGTGAATCGTTTCAAAGAGAGCTAGTTGATTCTGTTTAGAACTCTGAGACAAGAAAATGAAAAAAATAAGATTCAAAAACAACAGAAAAAAAAGGAATTAACATCATAAAAACAACAAACACTCAATCATCTGTTGTCGACAGCAACGACAAAATTAAACAATGACCTTTCGGTAATATTTTAATATGTATGTATGTATGTTAAAAGAAAAGAAGTAGAAGATTTCCAAACCCTAGACGATAGTTTGAACAAAAGATGTAATAGATGGAATCAATAAGGCACGATAAGATAGACTTTTCCAAGATTACGCTACTAGTTTCAATAAAACTAATCTAAATTGGTGCTTGTTTTCAAGAACAACACAGGAAATTTGTGATTTCGTTAGGTATGAAGCAAAAAAATAAAGCAGAAATATAGAAGAGCATTTCCAAAAGATAATATTGATTCAAACTTAAAAATACCCCCATTCCAGATGTAACATAACATAAATCGTCTGAATCAACTTTATTTTATTTAAAAAAAAATTACTGGAAAGGTATTTCTTTTACCCATAAAAGCTGACCTATTCGTTTTAAAACTGTGTATATATTCCCCGTCCGACATATCCATAAAAAATATTCATTTAAATGAATTTTTCAGCCTTTGATGGAAAATAATATTATCCTGGGATAGAGGAAAGCGTACACTGAAAATAGTTCAATCATCCCAAACCACATATAACATTCCGCGCCAAAATGGTTCGGTTGGTTCGATGTGTATACACTGCACGATTGCTCAATTTATTTAAAAATGTATTTCAATCGTTTCGGTATACCATACAGATTGTACCTATATATGGTGGACTCCCGATATGCCTACAAATGGTGTGTGTGGAGGAAAAACTTTTTATTTTTGAAATCATCTCTTTAGCGTTTTAGGTTTACCTAACCACATTGTATGTGTAGTAAGGAATCGAGAGCCTTTTGTGCACATACAAAAAATTGAACGGAAAATTATTTTTTACAAAAAAAAATGTTTTTTTTCCTACTGGTAAATCAATCTTTTTCCACATCACATACATCATAGTAATTGGCATTTATGGGTAGGTGTAATTGATTTTTATTGACCATTTTGAATTGTGTAATGTGTTGCATAACCCCATTATTCACCCGATATATAATATATACTCCACTCCTTATGCTTGAAATTTGTAAGGAAAATCCTTTTATCGGAAAACATTTCCATCATTTGCCATAATAATACATCACTCATGATGGTACAAATGCGGTACAAAAGCACGTGTAAGATATGGGCATAGGTTATTGCATTTTATTAAATAATAAATCGATGATGAATGTTGTGTGTGCGGGATATAGAGGTTACATTTCGCCAAGAGAGACAGAGCGAGAGACGAGTATAAATATGAATCTTTGATTCCCTGGTGCAATTATGGGTATCAATAATAAAACTAATAATTTCTCAAACAATAAACGTACATATTGTGTATCTCGGGTGGAAAAAAAGGAAAAGATCAAAAACCACCAGACCATCTCATATGGCTCTGCTGACCCATAAATTCTGAATCATTTTTTTCCGGTATTTCGTGCACAAAAGCTCAGCCATAAATATCGAAATGATAAAGATATATAAAATATTTATAAACGTCCATTCGATCCATTGGTACTATAAATTTGGTATATAAAATCAATTTCCGAAAGGATCATATTTTGTTGCTGGTTTTTTTTTATATTTTATTCTGCTGTGAGATATGGTCGTAAAGTGAAATTGGGTAAGTTTTTCATTTCAATGGATTTGGAAATTTGAGTTGCATTCTATGCTATTCTGGTTACGATGGAGAACAAACAAGTATATTATCTCAATCGCCTGTGATTACATTCACTTGAATGAATATTATACACGTTTTGTATGCGAGTCGCTTTTCCTATGTTGATAACCACGAAAATTGAAGTCACTTTTAGCCACCATGAACTCCAACAAACAAGTTAAGGGTAGAGCTAAGAGCAGTAGAGTGAAGTTTTTGGGAATATCAGTCAGCGACCGGATGGACAATTCATTACATGAAGTAACAGTTTTGCGATAAGAGCACTCTCACAAGTGTGCTTTTTGAGCAACAAGTTTTCGACAATTGTAGAGTGGACTACCGAAGCAAGTTCTCAAAAACACACATTGTTTCCGAAGCGATGAATTACGTTGCATGCCCCATGCGAAAGTTGAATATTACATAGACATTTAGGTAAAATTAACCGAATACATTCTTCATGCGATGGATCATTTTCGCAAGGTGCCAACTTCTATGTAATGGTTAACTTTCGCATGTGCACAGATAAAAATATGGACCTAGATCTAAATCTTTTTGAGATTAACAGTACGCGACCGAATCTTTTTTAGAATTTAAATTTAATCCCCTCAGGGATTACTTGAACTTATCCCCAAATAATTAATCCCTAGAGGAATTAAATTTTAATCTTTGAGGCCCTAACGTTTGACGCTTGTTTACTATGCGTTGAAACGAAAATCTCATTTTAATCTGATCAAAACGTTATTTGTAGTGCGATAAAAAATTCTAACCCTTCCTACTTTCACTTCAAAAAAAAAAAGATTTTTTTATCGGATATTGTGTGATACTACAGTTTTTAGCTAAACGTCTGATATGAGAAGAAGCTTTTTTGTGAATCTGGAATGAGAAATGTTTTTATTAAACAGAAATTATTTTTTTTTATTCACCTGACGAGATTTGAACCCGGGACCTCCTGCACTTCAGTCTACGATCTTACCACTGTTGCAATTTGTTCTTAATCCCAACGTGGCTTATTGTGAACCGTTGTTTCAAAGAAACTAATTCCTCGTGGGATTAAAATTGGGATTAAAATGCAAATTGCCAGATGGGAAGATCGTCACTTTAAACCTCGATATTTTTTCATGATTTTCATTTTTATATTCTTCTGTAGTTTCCTTACCATTCTTTTTAGTATTTAACCATTTAAATTCAAAAATGTCTGTTTTCTCATAGTAATGTGAAATAGTTCGCAGCTAAAATTGGCCTTACTGCCATTTTCAATCTAGAATTTCTATAAATATCTTTAACCATATCCATATTAACTGGATCTTTACAAACCGACTTAAAATTTCTATTCTGAGCCTGGTATTGTAAGGCAGAATAAACCATCGGTAGTACCATTGAAACATTTTAACACCAAATAAATGTCCGTTTCAATTAATTTTTCTCACATAACCATATCTTGTTCGTAAATCGTGTTCGATACGAACTAAATTAACACAAAAGTGTGATTTCAAGACGATTAAATTATAGACGGAAAATTCTAAGCAGCAGTATCATCGTTCAATCCTCAATATTATTGTTTAGTCCTACTTTTAATCCCTGAAAGAATTACATTTTTTCAATTTCTGGCGAAGATTAAAAATCTAATCCCGAAAGAATTACTTTTTGAAAGTAATCCCCTCGGACCTAAAAATTGTAATCCCATATTTTTATCTGTGTGAGAGACAATAATACAATAACGTAGAACGAAAGATTTGTGTAGAAAAGCTTTAGCCTCTTCGGTAGTACACTACAGTAAAACATCATTCGAAGTGTAAAATTGGAAGTTCGGTGAATTTTTGAGACTCTTTGTACTCTATGACCTGGTTTCTATGGACAGCTTTCTAATGATACCACCTATGCTGTGGAAGTAATACGATTAATGTACTTTTGATATGCAAATATGACACTCAATCACGCTACTATAAAAATTCAGTTCCTTTTCATGGCCTCTAGCGCAGAAAAATAAATAAGGAGGTTACACACCGACTTACTAAAAAACATCTGATATCAACAACGACGATTAAATTAAGTGATGAACCGCCGTTAGTTTGTTCTGATATGGCCAAGTATATATTAAAACTAATGAAGTAGGAGATTTCGCAGCAACCACTCGATAATAATTTAAACAAACGAAGTGATAGACTTCAAGATGAACTTATCGAAAACAAAAGTCATGACCAACATCGGGGACGATAGAGAAATCAAAATTGGTGACACTGTCATTGAACGAGTCGACAGCTACGTATATCTAGGACATAAGCTGAAGTTAGGTCTGGACAACCAAACTGCAGAAATAAGACGTAGGATTGGTCTTGCATGGGCAGCGTTCGGAAAACTCAGACTAATTTTCAAAAGCAAAATGAATAATAGTCTGAAACGCAAAGTTTTCGACACTTGTGTCCTTCCAGTGCTCACTTATGGAGCGGAAACGTTAACTTTAACGAAAGCATCCGAAGAAAAATTGAGAGTGACACAAAGAGCCATGGAACGGAGTATGCTTGGAATAACACTCAGAGACAGAATGACGAATCAATGGATTCGACAACAAACCAGGGTCGTTGATGTCATGGAAAGAATAGCATCTCTGAAATGGAGCTGGGCGGGACATATTGCAAGAAGGACAGACGAACGTTGGACCAAAAAGATCATGAACTGGCGACCATATAAAAGACGAGCTATAGGTAGACCACCAGAGAGATGGACAAACGGAATTAAGAATATTGCAGGTACAAACTGGCAGCAAATGGCAATGGATCGTACGAAATGGAAAGAAGTTGGAGAGGCCTACATCCAGCAGTGGATAGAAACAGGCTGAAAAAGAAGAAGAAGAAGAAGAAGTGATAGACTTAGTGAATATTGAACACTACTCTTTTCGTTTGTAAAAGTTTATAGTTAGTAAAAGTGTGACGAAGAAAACATTATTGCCTCTTGCATTGAGTCGAATATTGGATATCAGAATTTAATCGTGAATCTCGACGAAATCCACGGTTTCAATTAAATATTTTCGACCAAAATTTCACAAGCAAAACTGTCTTTGTCCGGAAGATATTTTACAAAAATGTTTCAAATGACCTATTTCAATTGACCACGAGAATAACACCAAAATGGAACATTTCAAATTCTCTGTTACAAAAGAAAACCCGAATTTGATGTATGGTTTAAATGTTTACGCATATCGTGAAACCAGTTTCAATCGTTGAACCGTATACCTGCAGAAATGCCAATCAAAATAATCAACCAAATAAAATTACAGGTTCATTGAGATAACGCATCATATCGGACATCATAATTGTTCAAAAATTAATAATTTGCATCGCTGATTTGAACACCCAGTGATTAACGTTCCGTTCGCGTTGTTCCATAAACCGATTTCAATAAAATTCCATGATGTTAAAGCGAACTCGTTCTTTTTCGTTCGAATAATGTTAAGAGGCAGGATGATATCGCTTATAAAACTGACATTTTCATTATATGGTAACAAAATCTTACTTTCTTGACAATAAAATTTGCTTAAATTTTTGGTCATTATTTTTGAAGCTGAGCGATTTTTTTCGGTCTAGACGATTGTAATTATGGATTAGGATTTTAGGCTTGGATCTTGGATTTCAAACCAAAATTATACGCAACACAACACCATCAATATTGCGACGACTCCGTCATACGAAACGTTGTTTTCCATTAATTTTTTTCTTCTTCTTTTTTCCTTCACGATTGTTTTCCTCGAGATAAGTATGTGACCTTTGACATTTTACCTCTACATACACTCTAAGCATATTCGTGCGATTATAATGAGAAGCCTTGTAATATAAGACTCTTCATATCTCTCCAGAGAGTAATCATAATAAAAATAAGATTATTACATAAATTACGGACAAACCCATCATCATTAGGAATAAATCGGGAAAAAAAAACTATTTAGGGATATTATGTTGAACATGCCCATTTATTACATTTCTCTCCGTATAATGCTTAATGATCATTAAGGAAAATTGTCATTTATGTATCAAAGAAAATTATCCCAATGTGGTGTATTGTGCGTGGTAGCTAAATTATATTTGTAGAAGAAAAAAATAGCAGCAGATAGCAGTTGTAATCATTTGTCACATTTAATTGTTTTTTTTTACCTCGTTCTGTTTTTGCTACTGCTTCATTTTATTATGATGTGTCCTGAAGATTTTTTTGGGAAAACATATTGCAGCAACAAAATTCTGGGTTAGCTAATCAAATTTTTCCATTTACAGATATTTTTCTGAACATACCGTTATCTCACCCAATTTTTACCAATATTTGTAGCCATTATTTATGTAGAGTGTGGACTGTGGACCATATGATTTACGTGAATTCCGAACCATGCCTATAGGTTAGCAAAGCCCTTAGGATTTTTCGTCTGGTGCTGATTATATCTGCGCCTAAAGTTAGACTTCAGATATTTGGACACTATTTTTTTAAAATGTCTCTAAACATGGTTATTGTAAAATGCTGATGATTTGTACACAGAATTTATTGTGAATGGATTATGACATTCATGCCAACCTTCTATGTACGTTTCGTTGACGGCACCAAACACCTCAACTACCCACCCAGATTATGAAGCTTGGGTATGCTTAGGAAAGTAACTTTTATGCTACACATTTGGGAAAAATCCTAAACAGAATTCGCCCTCACTGGGATGAACCCGGATTTTCTTGGTGGAAGGCCAGTACATTACCACTGAGCCAACCTACCAATAACGACTAGTATCACAATGCACAAAAGAAAATCCAAGCGGTAGGGATTTATTCCGCTTTTTCGATTCAAATAATTAAAAATTTTGAAACTCTCATGAATGAAGAATTTTTTGTCGGTCGACAAACTATTGGAAAATCAGCTATTTACTGATTTACTTTATAGTTATGAAAAACCGCAGCACTACTCCAAGCATCGTACTGATGGATTCGAGTCAGTGAATGAATAATTCATAATTATCTGTGATGCTAGGCATAAGAGTTTTGTACACAACGTGGTGACGTGAAGTTAAAGATTTTGAATCGTACCTTGTAAACATATGTTGATGCTCTGACTGCAAAATTTTACCCTTTCTTCGCTTTTCTGTATGTATACCAGGACCTATTTTAGAGAATTCTAAAAATCTCTGAAAAATTCAGAAAAACAATTTCAGAATTTTTTACGGTTTTTTTTGGATTCTTCAGAATTTTTGAAAAAAAATCTCTGAAGTACGTCCTCTTGCTGACTGGATTCGACCCAGTAACGTCTCAACGGCCTCAACTGACAGGTTCAGTTTCACATACCCTGTGTTTGGAATTCAAAAGACTCATCGTCATCTGTGTTGTCGGATTCATTGTCGAAAGTGAATGAATGATTCATAATAATCTGTGATGTTAGACATAGTATAGAAGTCTTGTTCATAAAATCAGAATGCTTGGGAGAAATGAGTAATTCTGAGTAATATAAATATGAGACTAAATCGAAACGATGGTGCCAGCTAATTGAAAATCAGATGACATCAACATCAATTCGAAGCGAAAATTGCATCCAACTTAACTCTTATAAGTATTATTGCAGAGATCTAGGCAGATCCATCGTTTAACATGAAATAAAGTCGAAAATTCTCCGTTGAGCCATTACCCATAAAGGTTTACAAAAATGTAAGCTCACACCTCGTATAACAATGGCCAGTCTTATTGCTCATAAAGTCATAAAAACGAATTAGATTTGGTGTTCAGATTCGATTCGCCGTAATAGCGAAGCATTTACATCAGCAATTTTCATAAAACCAAAAGGCAATTTTCATATAAAAATGTTTTCCGAATAAAACACAATAACTTTCGGTAATATAACTGAAACACATAACCATATTCCGTGGAAATGGTTCTTTTTTTTCGTCCGTCTTGACGATATGGATATGGAATATAAAGACATAAACACCAAAATACTGAATGCAGTGCAAAACATCAGAAAAATTTTTGTATTACTTTTATGTGATATAGATGCAATTTCCAGATTTTTCCCAGGAGAGCAACAGTTCACTGGACATGTCACTGAACCGTATATAGACGTTTCAATACAATTTACTCGCATATAGTGTTATGGAGTGAAGCAACAAAAAGAAGAAAAAATATTGCCAGGATAATGGGGAAAACATAATGTACGGAGCAATATAACAATATTTTGATTGCTGTGCAGGTTTCCGATCGAGTAATGTAAACAGAATTGGAATTATATGCAACATAAAATTTGATTTGTGTCACGTTGTATGTTGGACATTCTGAAGCTTCTTATTATATCGTTTGGATTTTTACTATTCTTTCATGCAATTTTATTCGGTGTGTCCTTAGAGAATTGTCCATCTGTTAATGTTTTCATTTTAAGGACGGAAAATCATATATATTCACGAACTAGTCCACGAAGCTGAGCTAACAGAAATGTCAGAAATGTTGGTGTTACCACAATCTATTGTCACTCTTTCGTATAGTCAGCTGTTACCGACACTAACGATACATACATATTAACCGATGAGCTCTGGCTGCGGTTTTCTTATATAAAGGAAAACTTATGTTTAAACTAATGAAGTAAAAGATTTTGTGTCAAACACAAAGCTTCAAACAAAAAAAGGGCCAGGTTAACGTATGGCACTTCAAGTTTTGCGTTCGAAGATGATGAGTTCAAGGAAATACAATCAGAAAATATAAAAAAGTTGTTTAACTCTCACAATCAGCCAGCGCCCTTCGGACGACGCCCGATCGCCCAATATAGCCAGTCCATGTCTGAAAACATGTTGCTAATTTTGTAGAATGATTTTTGGTGATAACGAACCATCAAACAAACGACTAACTCTGGTATTGGAAATGGTATCGAAAGAAGTAATAGATTAAAAGAACTTTATTCTAAGTATTTTCCATCAACTTCTCCAATAAAACTCTTTGTCGGGGAGCCTGCCTTCTAATAGTATTCATACTTTCTCGCTTTCGATCAATATCAAAACTGTATTGACATCGTCAATTTTCCATCGGAAGGGTTATCTCTTGTCGAGAAATTAAAATCAAAAATTCATTTATTTTGACTACCTACGTTCAAGCCTTTAGCATAATAAAATAATAAATTTGTGTGCACCAAGAAGTCGACAAAAAAAAAACGTGTGAAGGCATTCGTTTGTACCTTGGAAGGAAAGACAAAAAAAATATATTTTAATATGACATCAAATGCGACGAAATCAGAAAATACATTAACGACAATTTATGGTTAACCGAAATATGTTAAATGAAAAAGAACGACAGAAAAATTATATAAAAAGAGAAACATTAACGAATAAGAATTCACATTTTTTAAAACAAAATGCTGTTATTATATCTGAGATATAAATATAGAAGAAGATTACCAGAAAAAAAAAGTTTTTTTTTTCTTCTTTAAATAATATATTGGTCTAGGGGTAGAAAAGGCTTTCTTCATAACATTTCTATGGCTATACACGTATAAATGTGGAACGTTGAATGTTGATATTTTTGTCAACGAAAATAGAGATGAAAGGAGGACGAACGTAATGAGATAATGGGAAGTGATACTAATGTTAATATTTCAAAGTGGATATAATTTTTATTTTTATTGCCCAGGCGGGTTTTGTTTATTGTTCCAATTTCAAAATTATAGAACTGAATAAAAAATACAAGCATAGGCTACGCCAAGCCCCCTACGAAATTGATTTCTAGCTCTTTTTGAACGTATTAAGGTCTATCGAGGACTTGCATAGTAACTCAATTACTACAGGCAATTTATCTTTGACAAGATACATAAATTCATAACCTCGTGCGGAGCATTGGCGAAAGTAGTGATCTGAGTCGCTACAATCATTTCAGCTCACAGCCTGTGTGATATCTTCTGCTGATGTTTTCAGTCTGAATCTGCTCGGGTATGAGGAATTTTTAATTGATTTCCGATGTGGAGGTCTCGATAAGACTCGATCTGGGCTGTTTGACAAGGCAATGTCTTCTTGTCTTCTCAGTTCATTCGCTTTTACGTTATACTGAGTAAATGATAATTAGCTGGTCCGGAACCCAATGCAAGATTAATGGTATTAACATGTAGATATCTGTTAGATAATGATAAACAGTCCATCATTTTAGCGTTATGACAGAGCATATTTTCAGTGTTCACGAATAACAAACGTATCACCAGTATTATTATCGAATCTACTACTTCTTTTCATCAATGTTTTGTAGACACGCGAAAACAAAATCTTTTACTTCATTAGTTGTAACTTCTATTTGACTATAAAAGATCGCAATGGCAAGATGCCATCGCTTATTTTTGTCTTCGCTGTCGATAACGGATGACATGGTTGCCTGTTTTGGGTTTATCTTATGTTGATAAAACTTTTGCGTATAGGCGCAGAATGCGTCACTCTCAGCGATATCAGATAATTTGTAAGTAAGATGAAAAACTTGCGTCACATTTACCCTTTAAGGGTTTTTTGACTGATATCAGTTCTTTTGTAAGTTTTAAGGAAGCGCCAGTTACATTTAAAAAAAAATTAGAGACGCAACAGGAAAACCCAACTACCCGACAATTTTTATATTTGCCTATGTTTTCTGCTTATAGAACTCTGAGACTTTGTCAAAGACCAACCTTAAAATTGAAACACTTTTCCATTTTTGGAGACAACAATTCTACATCTGCTGCGACAGAGATAACCCTAAAAACCTAATTAAAACAATAAATTCCAACTTCGCGACATTTTTCGCCAATACCGTCCAATTCTACTCCCAAAACTCTGAGACTTTGCAGAAGAAAGCCCACCAACAGAAATAGCCTTAAAAACATAATTGAAACGCTAAATTCCAACCGCCCGACATCTTTCATTATTGTCACTGCCTTCTCTGTTACTCCAAAAACTAACACCACCATTCATCCGTTATCGCAACGATTATCGAAAACACTAGGCATGTGCGATAATGATAATGATTATCGATAATTATCGACTTTTTTTTATCGAAAATTATCAAAAAAATATCGATAATTGATAATTATTGATATTTTGATAATTATCAAGATATCCATAATTCGATATATTGATATTTCGGTCCGAAAATACGATATTTATCGATTTATTTCGATATATCGGTATATTATCATGAATTTTCAGATAAATATCAAAATATCGATATTTTGATAATTATCGAATTTCGATATTTTGATAATTATCGAATTTCGATATTTTGATAATTATCGATAATTATTAAATTATCGATAACGATATGATTAATCGATTATCGATAATTTCTTTCGATTGATATTATCGATAATTTTGAACGTCTCCCATCCCTAGAAAACACACACACATATACAATTTGGCTTTTATATGATGTTTCTATGGAGACTTTGGGGACCTCCAGCTCCCAAGATGTAGGTGTTTTCCATCTTTTGTTTGTTTGTTTAATTCCATTCTTATTTTTGGGCCATTATTAGCCTATAACCAAAAATTCAGGAAACATTTAGGAGTTGCTGGATCCACTTTTCCATAGCAACTAAGTAACTAGCTACCTAACGTAGGCGATTTCAGTTATCTGAAAAAATTATAAAAATACAAACATCAATATTCACGGTGGGGCTTAACGAACTTTTAATAAACATGTCGACTTCCATCTCGGTTCTTTTCGGAGCTGAGTTAGGGGAGGCGTGTACTATCCAACGGCACATGTTGCAGGCGCAACCGCTGAGCCGTTTCTGAGAACTAGGAATATCGTTGCCTGGCTCCGCGGAAGTTGCTGGACCAGTGTTTGAAACTGGAATCGGTAGAGGAACAAATTTTAAGAACAACCATGTAAAAATTATTGCTCTCGGTCATTTGGTCGCAGAGAAATAGAAGCTGAAAGTCGAAAGTTCCACCTCTTCAAGAGGTGATGCCTCCCCGACGAAGTTCTTGATCCAGCACTTTAATAGCGTTTCTAGACTAGGTTAATGTGCTCTTTCGAATGGCAATAAAAATTTTTTGAAAGTGGTCTCTTTTGGTACATTTTCAGAAAAGCCACTTTTTTGCTACCCTCGGTAAACTTTGGCCACTTCCATACCTTGCCGGTTAAAATATTTCAACACATCATACCTTCTTAAAGTTAGCCTGAATTCCTACCTTTTCAATGATACCAAATATGCCATATATGATGCTCAGCAAGAACTGTTTATGATAAAGATTTTGCATCGTGGTCGGGCTACTGGCAAATTTAGGGTCATTGAAAACGAAATTTCTATTTTTATGTTTGTTATGGCAAAATAAGCAGATATTATACGACAGGTAACTCACATAAGTCGATAAGACATAACTCAAATACATAAATTTGTTATATTTGTAAATTTCGTTTTCAATGACCCTAAATTTGCTAGTAGCCCGACCTCGATGCAAAATCTTTATCATAAATAGTTCTTGCTGAGAATCATACATGGCATATTCGGTATCATTGGAAAGCTTAGACTTCAGGCTAACTTTAACAAGGTATATTGTGTTAAAATATTCCAACCGACAAGGTATGGGAGTAGCCAAAGTTCACCGAGGGTAGCAAAAAAGTGACTTTTCTGAAAATGTACCAAAAGAGACCAATTTCAAATTTTTTTTATTGTTATTCGAAAGAGTACATTACTCTAGTCTAGAAATGCTATTGAAGTGCTGGATCGGGAACTTCGTCGAGGAGGCATCACTCCTTGAAGAGGTGGAATTTTCAACTTTCAGCTTCTATTGCTCTGCGACCAAATGACCAAGAGCAATAAATTTTACATGGTTGTTCTTAAAATTTGTCCCTCTACCGATTCCAGTTTCAAACACTGGTCCAGCAACTTCCGCGGAGCCAGGCGACGATATTCCTAGTTCTCAGAAACGGCTCAGCGGTTGCGCCTGCAACATGTGCCGTTGGATAGTACACGCCTCTCCTAACTCAGCTATGAAAAGAACCGAGATGGAAGTCGACATGTTTGTATAAAGTTTGTTCAGCCCCACCGTGTATTTCGATATTTAGGCCAATTTTGAAGCTGCAGTAACGTGTGATAGCTCGTTAAACTCGTAAGGATTACTAGATTCCAGATATCCTAGTCATATCTTAGTTGGAATGATTGGAGCCAAGGGGGGAAATCAAAAAGTTGCTGTGAATATGCTCCGCCGTCCCAAAAACTTTTAAACATTTTCAGGCCCTGAAAATCAGCTATCTAAATTTCACTGACGTCCTCTGTAAACACAACGTACTTTGGAACTGAATGGGACAGCACAACATACCTGATAGACCACTATGCTTTGTAGGAGCCTAAAAAGTCTAGCAAGTTAAATGTGTCTCATGAACAGGAATTTAAAAAAAATGAAAATCAAATAGAAATATTGATTTTTAATTGTTCCAAACAGAGAAAAGAAATAACGAAGAAAGGTAGAAATAGAACAACACAACACACTCGCATTATACAATCTGAAAAGGTACAAAAATTCTTATTTTTATTGCTGTCATGGCATATTATATTATATGACTCATTAAGTTCATTATCTTGTGCGTTGTTTAACTTTCCAATTTCATTTCTCTAATAATATTCTTGTTGACATATTGAATTACAATAATTATCTTCTTAATTAACCCCTTTTTTGTGCTTACTTGACTCGCAAAGTATTAAAAACGGTCTCTTGTTTTATCATCCCCCCATTGCGAAAATAACGGAATTACGGATTGTTATTGGAACGGATCGGATTACAAAAATTAATTATAATTTCTTTTTCGTATTTTTTGACGTGTTTTTTTATCTTGTTTATAGACAGTGTGCCCAAGGCCATCTTAAATTAGTATTTTTTAAATAATAACATCGAAACGGCGCTCAATGATTTGCATTTACGGCACATAAAATTCACACTCCATTAACGAAGAAATTGATTTTTATTTGGCTTGAAATTGCCAGTCAAAATAAAACAATGAATTCGTCTTTTTTGAAAGAAATATGAAATATCAACAAGAATGTCAACGACATTTACCCTTTTGGTACATACAGTTTTCCCTAGATACATCCCCTACCTATGGTAGTACAGTATTTCGACTAACATCACTATACAGAGATCTATACAAATAAAATTCGAGTAACTCATCTGGAAACCATATTTCATTTCAAGAAAATCGATTTTTCCTCATTCTCATTGCTCATCCATAAAATTATTTTCATTGAAAGTTTTCATATAGAAAGTTTAATTGAATTGTGGTATTTTCTTGAGTTAAAGGATTAGAAGAAAAATCAATTGGAAATTTCTTAGATTGTTCACATAACTTTTCAAATTGCTTAACATATAGATGGAATCGTTTCTATCGAGAGAGATGTTTGAAGTGTTTTCGTACAAATGAAATGGATGTATTGCGATGATTAACTGGTTACGTTTTGCTTATTGAACAAAATTTGTTATGTCTGTTAGGAACGTTACGTAACAATCCCTCACTGAAGACAAATGTATCATTCTATGTCGTAATAACAGAATTGATAATTTTACTTCTTAATCGATCGGGTCGCAAGGATAAAATTAGGTAGATTTTCACTTATAAGTTGAAGCGAAAATAGGAAATTATAAGTGACTTGTCCTACATTTATCGGAAATCAACAAATGAGTCGTAAATTTCACTAAATGAAAATCGTAATTTCTCTATTGAACAATCCATGACTGAAAACACTGACAAGGGTAAGTAGATACTTTTATTATTCATCATTTTCTGCTAAGATTTACAATACTTCTGAGAACGCTCGCTTCAAATTGTCAATTCACTTCTTAGTTCTCGTTGATTTCGCGTGAAGTAGCTCAACGTGAAATGTAAGTATTTGATAGAGCCAAAATTTCTGGTAAGACCACACTTGAACGATAGCCACTATAGCCGAGCTTTCAAAAGAAATCTCTTACAAAGTGCTAAACATCTGTTGTCAACAGCGACGACAAAAATAAACGATGGTATCTGACAATTATTAACTTTTATAAAAAACTGTTTGTTGAAACGGATGAAGTACTAGATTTTATATCGAACACTAAAGTATCGTCTATGAACAAAAGAAGTAGCAGATATATCCCACGATACGATTGTGGTTTGTAAAAGAGAATCTACTTGAAAAGACAGTCTATTTTATGTTCATTTATGACTAAACGTCAATAAATTTATTTTCTTTAGTTTTGCTTCTATTTTAACGTAAAGCCAAGAGTTCAAGAGTACAACGAACGTTTCTGCACTAAATGTTCGTTTAAATACCATTCCATTCCTGATTTCACAAATGTATTTAAGTATGAACAGTTTAACCCTTTTTACGCAATTAAAATAATTACACAACATTTCCGGTTCCATTCATTCGAAAATCTAAAGACCCTCAACAAGAGATACAAGCGAACATGTATATTAAAATAAAGAAACGAAAATCGAAAATAATTCATCACAACCGCCTAGACATATACAGAAAGTCTAAAAAAAACCCTTTTTATCCCGAACAAATGAAGTAAAGTCATCAGCTAGTAATTCATTTCAACTCATCAAATCGAGCATCAAAAAACATCAAATGACGACCCTCTTTCCTGGTGTATATATATGCGGCTCTATATGTGTGTCCTTTTGTTTCCGAACAATACACAATATCTCATTCATGCTTAATGTTAATATATCTATTCATTTCATCATTCCATTCCGTAGCCCTCCTGAACGCTGGAACTTTCTCTGGTAAATTTACTTTTATATTATCAGACGAAGTTCGGATATATCAATTGTTTGCGGAAAAAGCGCAATTAGACTGGTTGATTAGAGGGAAACGAAAATAATTAAAATATTTTCATAATCGTTGCATACAATAATAATTATATCCGGTAAATTAGAGACTCGTTTTGGAATAGGTATACGATGCATGCAATGTATTCTGGCCATTTTGATTGCTCACTCTTGGTAATTTAAAATAAATTTGCAAACATAAAAACTCATCGAACGTTTTTGCATCCTTACTTCGTTGAGACATACCTTCTTTGAACTATATGAAGGTGAAGTACATGATTTGCATCTATATGTTTCAAAGGCTAAAATCTAAACAAGTTGCTGATTCGATAATTACACCATTAATTGTAGTAATTTGAGCATCGAATTGAAACAAGGTTCTGCAGCAGAATTTTTCCTAGACCAATGTGTTCGAAAATTTCAGTCGTTGTTGAGAAAAATATGAGCAGTTGGCGTTCGGCGAACGAGATAATTAAAGTCTAGAAACTGAGAAACTAGACCAAAACTAACAAAATTTGCGAGAATAGCGATATCCGATCTTCTACTTCCTTTGTTTATTTCCAATTCTTTCACATTGTTTGTTTCAGCAGGTGGTTGTCGTTTACGAACAGCGTGGTTCAGTGTTTACGTACTAGCCTTCCATCAAAATGACCCGGGTTCGATTCCCGTATCAGACAATTCCACATGGAAGTTTCTAGCAATTCTATCGCATTGGTAACATAGCGAATGCGAATGGTCTTTGCCACTGTTTCGAACAATGAGAAGTACGTCTTTCGACGTTTTGCATTAAAATGCTATTCAAAAATACCACTTTCTCATCAGGCCATGGCGACAGTGGCAAGGAAATGACAAACCTCTACGAGGTAAGTCATACCTTTGTACATGTACATCTCAGGCGAATCATAAACGAAATGTTAGTTTATTTTCGTATGAAAATAAACTTCTAAACCATTTCATCACCAAAGATGCTATCACATAGGGGAATGTGGTGGGATACCACTAAAGTTGGGCATTGGCAACGTCCAAAAATACACTCAAGCTTCATATTTTGGGTAGTTGCAGTGTGTTTAGTGGCTGCAATGATGTACCCACTGAATGACTCGTATGGCGTAGTCCAAATACAATAATTTTTTATCCTACATTTTGGTGAGAGATATCAATTAGCACCTAACTTTTCTCAGATAATATTTGAATAATTTGAGGCGTGGTTAGGAAGTCGCGTTAGCGAGTGGTCCAGACTGCACTTGTTATTGGCCACAAAAGGCTGTGAGTGAGGTCGATGAACGATCTAATCAAATCAAATTTATTATCGTCGACGTTATTAATGACAGATGGATAGAAACGTTTTCGGTATTTAAAGAAATAAAATTGGAAAGTACATCGATTGGCTGAGACCATATCGACGATGGTGTTAGCTAAAGTATGGTTAAGTCATCAGACTGTGGCAGTGTGTGCGCACGGTTCTTGTTTCGACACACAATCCCTAAAATATTGCTATTTAACTAGGTTGAAACTATCTACGTCAAAGAAAGTTAAATATTTGTCGGTGTAGTCTCTTCTTTCATTACCATAAAATGTCAATCATCGACATACACAAAAAAACCCGAGTATATTGTACATGTACACACATACTCAATTGTAGCCTTCAATTTCGGGTTGGAATAGAAAATCATTTATAGTCAAAAATGTATACACCAAATTTTCATTTTCCGAAAATGTGCACATAAAACATGCATAAACCTGAAGAAAAGAGATTATAACAAAGTGGTTTCATATGTTTAGTCGAAAATTGAAAGGAAATTCAATACGAAATTGATGTGTTTTGGAAAATGTGAGGAATATATTCGAAAAAGATTTTGTCATATGAACATGAATTTCCTTTATGGGTGTCGAGAATTATTTTCTCTCCATATGTGTATCGTCGTCATTTGATATGTATACGTATGAACAACGTTGTGCCTAGATCCGTTCATACATATTTGGTTATCTAAAATGTAAATCATATGTGCGATGAATAAACGAACACAGTACACACAATATCTCTACGTATGATATGAGTGAGTGCAAATAAAATCATGGGGTTGCTGTCGATGGTTATTTTGCTGAGTGAAATGCACGAAACGTAACAATTCAATTTTCGTGTTTCTTTCCCTTTATACGCAATCTGTAATACCATTCAATAATTTTTCTGAGATTTCTTTTTCCTATTATAAAAGACAGGCTGTATATGATCCGCTAGATATTAAATACATTTTTATAAAAGGCAGAACAGTCAGATAATTGAACTGGGATTTGGAGATGTGTTTAGTTTATATCGACAGAAAGCAGACGAGCTTAATAAATTTCATTTGTTTCATATTAATGGTTTTATGATTGCAAGGAAAACGAAACCAATTTAACCGAACAAAACTGTTGGCTGGCCAAGATAACGGTTTTCTTTAATCTTTATTTTTGTCTGACCTGATGGAGTGTAGAAGATTTTTCTAGAAAATAAATTTCTTAATCCGCACAGCTTACATAAAATTGAATTCAACGATATACTTATACTTCTACGACTTGGTGTGAGAAAAAAAAAATAAAAGTCCAGTCTATTGATCCCCATATTCAACATGTAATACCACTCGTGCCATCTGATTTCGAATGGACGAAACTTCTAGCATAATGGTAGGTAAACCCCGGAGATAGTAATACAAATAGATGGGCAAACACATGGAAAGTGACATAAAAGATTCATATTTATTGCTTGAAGGGTTGGAGGGTTGGTTGGTTATACATAGAATGTGGTATGATATGCACGCCAGCGAAAATGTTAAGGAAACGCAGAAGAAAGGAAAATCGAAGAAAAATATGACAAAAAATAGGTAAAACTTCGCTAGTTCGGCACAACTGTTTTCACTGTCACATTTATCGAATTTTGGATATTGAAACGGTCAATATACCATTAGGTAGTGTATATGTGTATTCATGTACGTGTATGTGCCATGGTATATTTAATTCATAGTAGATATATTACATTGGATGGTGCGAAAGTAATTCATTGCATGAGCCAACTCCCAAGTGTGACAAGCTTTTCGACAAGCGAATTTGTGAGTATCAAAAAGTTGTTTCCAAAATAATGAATTTTTTATTATTTTATATTACAAGTTTAACATATTTATAAATAGAAAACTTCTTCCAATGGTTTATTCGGGGAAATTGTGCCCATAATACAAGCGGCGTTGTGTCTTTGTATTTCCATTGACATTCTCTGTATTAGAAAGAATTTTGATCTTTTGTCTCCAGTCAACTCTTGTAGGTTATGGCCGATTTTGTCTACGAAATTTAATGCTTCTTCACTCCACGGGCCCATAGTTATAATGAATTACGTAGCAGCATCCAATGCTTTTTCATTTACTACCTGCCCCAAGCTGATCGATTTCCACATAGGAAAATTAAAAGATGGACCGCAAATAGTCCACATGTAATGGATTATTTACGGAGGGGGTAAATTGCTTCGCAATTGACAAATTTCGCATGGGGCAGGTAGTAAAAGAAATTACTCGCTGTGGTGCATCGTTGCGCCTTCACATGTCATAGTTCTTGTCACTTTACTTCCACGAATATTTGACCCCCTTCTGATAACACGTGAAAATTTATTTATTTTTATACAACGAAATTAACATACCGTAAATATCCTAACTATATCTTTTAACAGACAGAAAATATATTACCAGTGTAATTACTATCAAATCTATTACTTCTTTTGACCTAAATATTTTCAACAGATTTAACGAAAAAATCTTTTACTTTACTAGTGAGGTAATGTGACCTATCCCTCACTAGTGAAGACCCTTTCCCTCGCTCGTAAAGTAAAACGCCATACTTTACACGTGAAATAATTCGATGTCTCGTATCACGATGAGTAAAAGTACCTCGGGCTGAAGCCCTCGGATACTTTTACTCATCTGGATACGAGATATCAAATTACTTCACTTGTATAGTAATGTACTATTAATGCGTAGGCATCCTGTACGTTGTATTTACATTGTCTGCGATGAGAATGTAAATGAAACTTACATGTTAGGTTTTTCGATGATTTACATGCTATACGCGATCATTTACATGCTCTGGTCGGAAATTTTTCGATGATTTTGTTTATGTTTTCACTTCTCACAAACCACGATATAAATTGGAATTTACACAGGCAAAACTATTTTTTGGTACACGTGCCATCGATACAATTAAGAAAACACTAAAATCACAACTGAATTTATAATTTGAAACAACAAAATCAAAAAAAATTCACTGAAACTGAGAATGACAACAATAAAGAAGTCAAATAAATATCACCGAAATGGCAGGCACGACCAATGCCTACTAAATGAAAATGAAATTTTAGTGCAAAATGTTTAGAAGTGGAAAGGATCCGAAATGCTGTTTTATGCAAAATTGTTTCGTAGTTTTCATCTTAGACAATGTAAATACAACGCACAGGATGCCTACACATTAAAGAACAGTACAGAAGAGCCTATGTGAATGAGTAATACATGTGTGCGAAATTAGGCGGTTCGCCTTCGGCTCACACGACACAAACATCGCACACATGTATTACTCATTTACATAGGCTCTGCTGTAATCTAGTATTACTTCGTTAGTTTGAACTTATGTTTTACAGTAAAATACGTGATGTCGTTACCGTCGCTAACAGATAAAATGATTATTTATAAATATATCATATGTTTGAAAAAAAGCAGTGAAACAGTTAACCTTGCAGACCTCTGGAGTGTAGTATCACAGAATACTGAAAGACGCATTTTAATATATTTCTTCACAAAATTAGATCGCATCAACAGTTGCACATTAAAGAAGCCATCACCGACGAAGTCAAAAATTACACTCAAGATGAAAGCAATTTTGCAAGAAAAACTAGACATCTCCCAGGGCGTAAAAGGGGAATACTTAAACACAGTTGGGCTGGCCAAAAGCAACAACGACAACAGCGATTCGGGCTAACGCAACAATTCTTTTTATTATTATTATTAAGGAGATAGCTGATTAACTACTGTGAGTTAAATCGCGCACGGAGGCCTCCGTTGGGCCTATTGTGCTACTATCGATGATTTGTTACGGTTCTATGCTGATTCCTGGAATCTACCTGAACTACCGATGAAGTTCAGGACGTCCTTGGGTAGCAAATGTTTGATGGACTGGTATTTAATGGTGTAGTTGCCCAGATGCTTCATCCTGTTTAGGATGTAGTCAGGGCAGTCACACAGAAAATGCTCAGCTGTGTCAGTATGGTGACCGCATTGGTCACAGCTCGAATCAGAACGTTTGCCTATAGTGGTGAGGTGTTTGTTGAAGCCGTAGTGTCCAGTGATCACTCCAGTGTATAATTTTAACCTCGTACGACTGACATTAATGAAGTACTTGGTGTTGATCCTGCTGATGCGTATGCAATATTCGGACTGTCGGCATGATCTGATATTAGCCCAGTGTTCTCTGAATTTCTTTTCTCTTAAGGAAAGTATCTGTCGTTCAGCTATCGACGGCGGTACGCTAGTTATGGGTTCCGGACCATATGTCTTGCTCAAAGCTGCCGCCTTGGCTAGCGTATCAGCTTTTTCGTTACCCTCGAAGCCCGAGTGTGCTGGAACGCAACAAGAGGAGAATACAAATGCGATACCTGTAACACGATCAATGAGAACGCATCTCGGCCTTAAATTAGAAATTAACTAGAAATCAGGAAAATTTGTGCATACATAAGCAAAAATAAAGCGACGAAGAAGAAGGCGGAAAGGAATGCTTACCCAATGAAATAAAGGATTCAATAAATCTACAGGATATGTGCGATAAACTGGATAAACTTAAACTATGACGCAATAGAATATAGTCAGGAAATTTGTTGTTAAAAAAGTATTTCAATGCTAAAATAGGCCTCGGTAGGCGCACAGTGCAAATAGTCTATTTATAATAATTTGGCTATTCGCACACGGGACTGTGCAAATAGTCTCTTTTTCGCTATTTGCACAGTGTGCGGCGAGCCATTTCCGAAAACCAACTAACTTATTTCTGAAGGAATTGAAATTTGAAGCTACAGTGCGAACAGCTCCAGGATTTTACTATAAAAAATCACACAAAAAATGGTTCGCTAATTAAAACTTTTTCCGCAAAGAATTCCTCAACACCAATGTGAAGAATATTTAGTGTGTCTATCTAACCCTTAAAGTTTGTGAAGAACATCTGCAGCGCTTATTAGCACAGACGTGAGTATTTTTCCGCGTTTTATAGTTAAATACAAATGGTATACAAGTAATTTATAATTTTACCCTAAAAATACCTAAAATCGTGGCGTGAACGAATGCAAAACGATTACATGTATATCACCGTTATAAATGAAAATATGTTTCTTCATAATGGCAAAATGTGAAAATTGTTTTATCTCACCTGAAAGCACACCCGAGAAAATTATATTCCTTTATTATAAGTGCCTGGAAAATTCAATTAAAAACTCTTCCCCCCATTTTCCCGTTATCTGTCGTTAATTATATTAAGGTACGTGAAAATCTTTATGTAAGTGTGTCATAAAGTCTTGAGAGATGGAATATTTCCGTAATAATGGCATTCATTTTACGTGTATGAGTACACAGCAAGCAGTATTGAACTCTTTAGCGTATACGAGATTAATAAGCTTTTTCGCTAAACTCAACTGTAACCTATCGAATGCGATGGGGGGATACGAGAATTATGGAACGATTGAAAAGATTTAATAAAAAGAATGGCATTGCATACCCATTCTATCCATACGCAAAATCAATTACCATATTTTATAATTTACTCAGCATGAACAATATAAACACACCATTATTCACAATGATCAGGATAAAATAAAAATAATTTAAAATTCACCCCAAGCACATCCAGCAAAAAAAAGCAATCAATGACGGATATTCTTTAATAAAATGTGACATGAAAAATCCATGCCAAAGGAAAATTAAATCAGTGTAGGAGACAAATCGCCAATTTGTATTCTTAACATGAGGTATATAGATTTTCTTCCCTCTTTCAAATATACACACATACACACCTCATCCAGCCAGAGCACATAACAAATCCGATCTCGTTCCAACGAAACGATAATTCTTAGATAAATTTTCTTTAAAAAAAAAGTAAATAAAATTGCAAAAAAAAAATTTGTAATAAAGTTTAACGCTGGGTGGTCTAAAACTTTGCTGACATAAAGCGAAATTGATTGTTTTTAATTAAATATTTTGTTTTATTGATGGATTATTGGAATTAATTAAAGCAAATATAATCTAGCCATTGGATACATATATAATGGAAACGTTCAGTATTCATGTGTAGAGTGAATAAATGAAGTTTATTTTAAAATTGAAATTTGTATTGCCATTTTATGGGAAAAAAGGTCAATCTCGTACGGAATACGTGTATAAAGTAGATAATGACGTACATCAGTTTAGGGGTGGGTAGAACCATTTTCAAATAGGTTTCAAATAGGACCTGTAATTATAATTCAGAATCGTTTTCTTTTTATAATCGGATTACGTAAACTACTGAATCTATTGACCTTAATTTAAATCGAATGTATTAACTTCCTGTTATCAATTTTTATTTTCGTTATACACGACCGGAAACAATTTATATTTATCGAATCTGTTACTTCTCTTGATTTAAACAAAAGAAAACTTCACTGAACAATTGCGGCTGATGATTTACCCGCTTTTCAATTTCTTCGGAACTCCTCACTCCGGATTTTGGTTAGGAAGAAAGTGAAAATCATCTCTTAACGATGTGGTTGACATATAAGTAAGGCTTCTTTCCATATGTGACTGCGGCTATTCATCTGTTATCGATAACGAAAACAAAAATAATGACAAGCTCTGGATAATATGGTCCTTTATAATAGTAAAATGCATGTTAAAAAAATTGAAGTACAAGATTTGAAATCTGACTGATTAAAAATACGTTGATCGATGGAAGTAATAGACCCGATGCTCATTGATGGAGCACTTTGTATAGTTTTTTTTCCCATTCATCAAACTATCAAAGTGCATTATCAACGAGCAGACTTAAGTCGAGAAAACCTCTATATAAGGGGGCGTTTAACGAAGTGTAAGGTCACACCTATGCGAAGAACCAGTGGAGAGAACAATGGAATTCCGCTACGATTATGAACAAAGGAATAATCACTGATCCAACTGTGAACGTTCCTGGAATGAGATAATCCCGTTCAACGTGGTGCAGTATTAATCGAATTCGAACTGGGCACGGCAGAAGCGGTAGCACATTATTCAAATGGAAAATGCGACCGACACCAAACTGCGATTATGGGTCTGTGAAACAGACGACGAATTACATCGTAAACGATTCTTAAATTTTGAAATGTAGACTATATGGACAAGTGTTACAAGAGCCACTTAAAATGCGTGAGTATAAATCCTAAGTTGGGCCAACACATTTGACTTTATATTTAAGTAATTTCACAAAACAATGTGGAATGTTTTTAGTAACTGGTGCGAAATCGTGTACGCTTTACTACTGGTGCGAAATCGTGTACGTTTTACTAATACGCAAGGCCCCTCTCAATAGAACAAAACGACAAATACAAATCAAAAATCACCTCTTTAATATGTGAGTGTTGTTTTTGTGTACAGCAACGGAAACTTGACATGCGCGAAGGTTTTAAAATTCGAAGTAAATATTGAAGGTTTGTTCATTTGAATAGAAAATTTGCAGTCAGAATGGGTGCGTTGAATTCTGGTATAGTATTTCCGATGCCGGTCGTCATTACCTTTTAAACAAAAAATAAATTACAACAATCGGCCGACATTTACTTGAAAAATCGTTGAAAAACACTATGTTCACTGTATACAGCCGAGTAGCTACCGAAAGGTAACGGCAAGTAGCTTTGATTGTGGGTATACTAACATAAAACTTTCAAAGACGAGAAACCGTTCCCAAGGCTCACAAAATGGCACTTTTCCGAACCAATCGGCCAATTTTTGAATTTGGATGCGTTTTACTCAAGTTAGAGTGTCAGCGGATGGATAGACAGACAGACTGACATTTTTTTTAATCGCTGATTTGGAGTCTATAGGCATTGCAACCACTAAACACTAAACACTCAGGGACTCCAAATCGACGCGTCAGAAAGGGATAATGAATCATCCATCCAAAAAGGCTATTCACCTGCTATCAACAACGACGACAAAAATAAGCGGTACGATCTGTATGATAAAACTAGTGAAGTAATAGACGCTGTACTATTTGTATCAACGAGGTAACGTATTGATTATTTTGTTTCTAAAAAGTTAAAAAATCAAATAGTTCGTGTATTCTTTGGGTGAATTGTGAATATTTAGTACTTAAAATTTACTCTCCAACCATTCGTAGACACTGTTACAGTGAGAAAGATTTCACCCAAGCACAGCCGGTGACTATTATTTCAAAAGTAACTCAAACATCCATATCCTACATTAATCGAATTCATACTCCATCCACCTGTTTTCCTCTTCTGTATTTGACTGTTTCTGTAATGGCAAGAAAACAGCAACAACAACGACGAATAATAACAGCAACACGATTGCAAACAAAATAATAAATTAAATTGAAACATATTAAACATGTTTTTATAAGACACCCTCAATATTTTAATTTTCAAATTGAATATGAGGCAGAAAAGACTCTTTAACAAAAAAAAATGGAATAAAAATAAAAATCTATAAATTCACCCCTAATTCGTATATGATAATATGCTCAGCGGGATCATCCACTGGGGACGGGCAAAACACATAACTTGTGTATAATTTCACACTTTGTTCAAAAAGACAGATGTCACTTGTTGTGTTTATATTTTAACAATAAAATGGTATAAAAATGCAAAAGGGATGGGTGTATTAATAAAAAATTATTCGAAAATTGAAGGGTATTAGACACTTAATAATATCACCGAACGAAAAAACGAACACGAAAGAACGAGAAGATTATAAATTTACTTTATATTGCAGGAGAGTTGAGTGACTTTGACATACCCAGGAGCGAAATAAAAGCACACATTACAGTAATGTTTTTTGATTTGATTAAAAAAGATTTTATGGTTTGTTCAATACACGGACGGTTGTAAATTTGTTGAACAGAATGAGGAAACTTTGTACTCTGCACATGCATTGTCATTCTAATGGAGAAACAACTTACCGAAAATAGTCATTAATCTTGAAACAAACTTTCTAATATTCCAAAGAATGGAAGGCAAAATGATAAATTATTCTTTTCAAAAAGCGAAAATAATAATAATAAACACATTCAAGGGTTGTCACAATTCAACAGCGACGACGAAATGTTTCTTTCTCTGTTGCCGGATGGATGGGGGTAACATTTTAATATTTGATAAGGTTTTATTGCATTTGAGGGACATTTTAAAATAACATTTACGTTGTATTTAGGGTTATAATTTTCCGACCGAAATTCAATTTAAATTTAAAATTGGAAAAGTGAACGAAATTAGGGGTTTGAAAGTGAGAGATAAGTTTGTTTTGAAAACCGGACACTGAACTTGAATACGGTAATTAAGTAAAATGTGTGATCAGAGTGATATAGGAACAAATTCTATCGAAGGTTGGCTTTGAAATTGAGTTCGCTCTATTTTCGATAGGTTTTGTGTATTTGGGACTAATTTCTTAAACCAAAAGATGATCATTCGTTGTTGATGTGATGAATGCTTAGCGTTCGATGTTAACCAGATATTAACCAGATATTTGATGATTGGTTCATCTTTTGGTTTAACAAATAGAGACACATTGCACTTCGTATCTAAAAAAAACTTTCCTAAGACAAAAAAGCCAAACATTTGTTTAGCTTGTGTGGGGGCTTAACCACAGACCGCCACGAGTCTGCATGGCTAGCGATGAATTACACATTTATTTTCAATTATGATTCGCTAGACTTGTTTGTGTGCAAATTGATATGGGGTTCCCAGAGCTTCGTATCAAATACCACTGTCGCCATGGCCTGATGAGAAATGGTATTTTTGAACTGCATATTAAATCAACATGTCGAAAGACATAATAAAGTTTCTCAAAGATCGACACACAGTGGTCAAAGACTATTTTTGGGAAAACAATTTCCTACATTTTCTTGCATTTTTTTCACATTTTCCTAGATTGTTCCATAATTTCCTTTAGAAATGGTTACAGGTTTCCCTGTAGGCTGTGACTAACTAATTCAACTTCTTGCACTTGGATTAAACCCCAAAGGAGCACGCCAAAATGTATGGACAACTCTCTTAAATGTATGAAGGCTTTCTTCATACCAACGCACTCCAAGAACAGCCACGAGAACAGAATTAAATGAGAGGCCTCCACGACGCAGTAGTCTAAAATTCTCATATAAATTTAGTTTTATATGTTATGATAGGCCACTGCGTTACGGGCGTTTCATACAAAACAAGATTCCAAATGACTGTTAAAAAAATCTTTTCTTGTGCCTGTTATTGGAGTGCGTTGTTCATTCATACCTTCACCCACTAATAGATCACTAAAATGACCGCTGGCGTGACGATCGACGGTTCGGTTTTGTGTGCAAACTAATGACAACCAACTTTGCTTCTAAGGGAATTCCCCGTTATTAGTTCATTTGCATTCATTTCAAAGAATTGGACGCACTCACTTATTCATTACTATGTGAAATTGTGAAGTTGGTTTCGATTTGTTTGCACACTTTTCCCCACCATTCCTCACGTTTCCGTCATCAGTTTCACCAAACGAAGAGATCTATAAACATGCTTACTTTGAGCCTATGCTCTTTCAGTTTGGCCCTGTGCAAACTCCTACTCTTGAAACTTGTTCAATTCAACGTTTCCCTATAATCATCTGTTATCGACAACAACGAAAGAAATATGCAATAAGCTCTGGATAATGTTCATTTTGTTGTAAAGAGTCTGTTAAACATATGAAGTAAAAGACATTCCATGAAGCACTAGGCGCTTGCTTTTAAACAGCAGAAGTAGCAGATTTAATGACAATATTACGAAGCCATAACTTGTTGTAGATTTATAGAAATTAAAACAAAAATCTAATTCTTTAAAATATTCCTTAAAAACATTTTCTTGAACTGACGGTCACACTGGAAGCCCAGATTCGATTTTAATTGCAAATGAAAATTTTAGTAACTTTTATTGCAACACCACTTTTAATTAGCCATCCGTAACAAAGAAACGAATATATAATTTAAAAGTGGCGAATAAAACCCTGTTAAGGAATGCGCAACGCTGCTTTTTAATGAAAATGAATCAAATCCAAAATAATAATGCTGCAGTCTTAGCGGAATTAAAATTTCCCAATCAGAACTGTACCAACACATAAACACACGGACACATCCGAAAGAAAATTTTATGGTACAAGAAACACAATTAAAAAAAATCACTGAAATGAGTCCGAGAGAAGGATTTTTTTTTTGTTTCGAAAAAGATTTCTTTTAATTGCTTCCACTTCTGAATGAATAAATTTATGTCTTTTATGGAAGTTTTTATTTTATTTTATTTTTTTCCATTTCTTTTTCTTTGTGACTTGATTTTAATTTGTGTTAAATTAAATTGAAGTTTACTTAACGAATTTATATTATGAAAAAAAAGATGAGGGGACGGAAAATCTGGGCTTTAGACATTGTTTGGAAAAGAGGGACATTTTAATGAAATAATAAGTTCTGTCGAAGCGTATACAATAATACGTACTCCGTATATAAAATTCGTTATTCACGTGTAAGACTCAATCTTAAGTCCATGTTCTTAAAACATTGAACAAATAATCATATAACGAAGCTGTCGAGACGATGTTAGGTTTATTAGATACGTACACATAACGCATGGAACACATGTAAATGTTTTCATTGCAAAACATTGAAGCACCAGAAAGATACATCAAATTCTTTAAAATGAAAATTTTAAAACAAAGTTGTATCAAAGATGAAATTCTACAGATTTAGGAATTAGGTAGACAGAATCGCAACTTTTTCCGAAAAGACTTACGAGCGATTAGGTAGACTTTCTCGAACTAACCTACAACTTGCGAATAACTCACAAACAATAAACTTGTGGCCCGATACCCGATAAATTGATTTTTCTCATCTTTCACCAACTTGAGAGCACTTGTTAGTGTCTACTGTGCACTCGTACGCTCGCCTCAGTTGTATGGTATCCCTGGCAGACCGATAGATCAGTCAAGGTCGAGTCGATACAAAAGAACTTTGTCATTTACGCTCTCCGTGGGACTGTTAGGAGAGACGCTAATTACAGGCTTCCCTCCTATGAGTCTAGGTGTAAAACTCTCGGGATCGAGACTCTGTCGAGGCGAAGGCTAAATCTGTGCGCCCTTTTCGTGCACGATCTTCTCAACGGTCGTATTGATGCTCCCGACCTCGCTTTGAAGTTCGTCGTTTGCCGAAGTTCCAGGTCCATCCGTTTTCATGAGTTTTCCACGTTCCGACTCATAGCACGTTTTACGGCTTTTTCGAACCGGTTTGCAATTTGTCCAGGCTTTTTAACAATTTTAGTCGTTTAGTTGACCCTTGTCCTTGTCAATTGTCCTTGTTGGCTCTTATGTTTTCTGATACCGGAGCCGTGTATTTGGATGAAGATTGGTTTCAGTATTGCTAAGACGCGATCGTTTATTTTTGTATTCAAGTTTTTTGTTGTAATTGTTGGTTTTCGTTCTAAGTTTCGTCAGGTTTCATTTGAGGAATTGTCCTGCTGTTTATAATTTTTAAGAGTTTGACTGTTAATCGTTGTAATCATTAATCATCAGTTGGCAAACATGCTGTCGATGATTATTCCAAATAAAATTTGATTTCAATTATCAAAACATAGCTAACGCCGACCCGTACGAAACACCTATTCGTATCAAAAGCCTTTAATGTAAAACTCTTCATTTCTCTTACTTCATTTTCTTCTCTGCTGAAAAACTATTCTTCCTTTTAAATCAGTTACATTATCCACTCTTTGCCTTGTTATCATATACAATTAAATTGCCGGAGGCAATATAGACAGCCCCGTACGAAGTCAAATTTCATAAATTCCTATTTAAACAGCTATATACCGCTATATTTACCTATATTTCACTGTAAATAAACATTTCACAGAGGAATATGCTATTATATAGCTCTATATGCCTGTATATAGCTCAATATAGCTGTATGTAGGTATATATAGATGTCCATATATGGAATCCCTGAAACCCCTCACACTTAACACATTATTTCCATGTTAACAGAAACTCTCTAAGCATCATTTTTCCCACTTTATATCACTTTTAATAAAATCCAATATGGCCGCCGGCAGCCATTTTGTTAGGAAACCGAAAATAGTACCGACGCTTTACATTCGTTAATACCTTTCAAACAAAAAAAAAATCATGAAATTCGGTCAAAATTTACTCGAGATATTGTCAAAATACACCACGTTCACTGTACTTCCGAGTAGCCAGATAAGAGCTCACTCCAAGAGACCTAGCTCACGCTCCGGAGAACATAATTTCATAATTTCATTATTTTTTCCCTGATTGGTACGGTCAATACCTATCTAATAAAGCTAAAACAGACGAAATATGTTCAAATGTGGCCGACCTACAAGCAAAAACTGCTTGCCGCCCTGTGCCTGTTCCACACCAAGGGGTCTACCTCACGAGTCGGTCATCCGATTTCCATAAACTTTTTTTTTGTCGATCGGTATTGTAAATACCTTTTATTTGCCGTATCACTTACAAGTTTAACGTTTAAATGTCCGGAGATATCTTCGAAAAACCGTAAAGCACTTATTGGGCCACAGCTCGGGAGGGGTCGATCCAAAATCACTCATCTTCGAACTTAGCCTGTCTTTTGACATTACCAAACGGGAAAAAAAAGAATTTTCAAAATCGGATGCGTTTTACTCAAGTTATCGTGCAGACAGACAGACGGACAGACGGACAGACAGACGGACAGACAGACGGACATTTTTTTTTCGCGGATTTGGCATCTCTAGACAACCACAATAGGTTTCCCCTTACTCAGGGAGTCCAATTCGACGTGTTACAAACGTATGCGTAAACCTATAAGACCCCAGTACTTCGTACGGGTCTAAAAATGCAAAATGTATCAAATCTACTACTTCTGTTGTTCAATATATTTTCTGGTGTTCTTTTACTATAATATAAAACCTTTGGAGCCATGGCTCATTGCTAATTTTTGTCGTCGTTGTCGATAGCATATGATCCATCCGCTTCTAAATTTCGCTTGTACATTGACACTGAGGAGGTTAATCGAATTTAATAGAAAGAAATGAACAAAAGACCTAGCTAGTATATTTCTAATTGCATTTGTTCAGCATCGTCTTAAAACGAACAGTTTAACGAATAAAAATTCCAATTTCTTTGCTATAATTCTCTTGATGCAGGCACAAATATGAACAACAATAATGTAAAAACATACGCAAAGATACATAGAAAACCGTACAGAGATCTATGCTTCACACAAAACTTTTAATATAAAACTCCCTCTTCAGAGAAATAAACGATACACAAAATTATACCAGAAAGGAGATTAGTCATACAAAAGCGATATCGTCCCTCATAATCAGAAGAATACAACAAGTGTACAATTTCACACTTACTACACAAATACGATAGACTTTAGCAGATGAGTGTTTAAAAGGACGTATTTTTACGCATATTTTATTGTGTACATTGATGAACATGAGCCGCACGACAATTGGGATGCGGAAAATTGTATACATATACGGGGAGATAATAGAAAAACAAAAAAATTTGTCATGTATATAAATATCAATCAAAATAATTTCCGTACACTATAATACAGCGAGAAGAGTGATCATCCACGTATATATATACGTACCACTTGTGTATTAATAGAAAAATATAGTAACATATGTGCAAACAAACAGTTAAATGCTGAAATTGATATCTGTGCCAATTCGTTTCGAGGAAAATAGGAAATGTTTGTAGGGTGAAAGAGAGAACATTTGCATATTACATTATCAATTTGAGGTCGAATAGGTCGAATATCTGGTGTGTAAATTAAGTGATATTGATGATGTGAGATATTCGCTAATATGACCAAACAAAGATTTCGTTCATTAATCATACAATATTCAACCCTCACCCCGTCATAAAAACCTACAATTTGCTGAAGCAAAGAAGAAAAAAAAATTCAAAATAAAATATTTTTCACAAGAAAGTGACAAAATACTTAACGTCGTCCGTATACTGAAAATTTACGTCTCTATATCCACCCGTACACAATAATACAAAGCAACACATTTACCTCACATATAAGGGACCTGGGAGATGGGTTTTATATTGAGTGCTTTAAATCGATGAAATATCATCATCTGTTTGCATCTATATGCTTCCCATACCATTTGTTTTATACCGTTAGATTTGCGATGTGTATACCCTCCACTGACCACATTGCGCCGCCCAGAAGTCCAATAGCTCCCAGGGATATGAGATATGATATTCGCGACATATCCTTTACGTTCGTTGCTATTGGTCAGTGTTAGGTCCATACACCTTAATATTGTACATACAAAGAGAGATATGGAATAGGTTTATTGATTTTTTTACTGGTTTATATGATGGTGTATGGCGAACACTTTTCAACAATATTTTTTCTGTTTTTTTTTATCTGGATATTTATTTTTCTTTTCGGGCAAAAGGAGAAAATTGTACCAACGTCAGGTTGTACAGCATAACACTTACGTACATATATACGTGCTGTAGAGGATATTATATAGAGGAGTGGAATAAACTGTGTGGAGATTAAATATTTCGTTTGATATTTTACTTTATATTCTTTACTCTTCCTTCTGGGTTTTATTTTTAAAATTTAACATTGAATTGGAAGGAAATGGATGGGATTTTCCATTCGGAAGGAAAATTGTCCGTTCTGAAACAGAAGTTTTTGTAAGAATTGTTAGTTTAGACACGAAATTTATTCAGGAAAATAGTTATTTATACCACCGAGTGATAAATGCTTTTTTATGCGATAGATGAATCATTCGAGGTCGCAGGCAGTGACAAATTTAGCACAAAAAATAGCATCCATCACTCGGTGACATAAATAACTATTTTCTCGTAAAAACCAGCGAAAGTTTTACGTTTCGTCCCTGAGTTGAGGAAATAAGAATATTCCCCAATTACCGCATTAAAGAATTATTAATTGTTTCCCTCAGAAACAAAATTGTTTTTATTTTTCTCACATTAGACAGTAAATTGTTTTATTTTGGATAGAATTTGATGGTTCGGGCGAACGTAGAAGGAAATCTCGACACAGTCAATCACATCTAAAAGTACGTCATCACATTCTGAATCTCTTATTTTTCTCACTTCTCTCATTTCTCAACATGTTCGTTATGGATAAATGAGAAAAGTTGGAGAAAAATAGGAGATTTAGAATACGATGGTCGATGGATCACTTTTAGATGTGATTGACCGTAGAAAAACTGTTTCCTTTTTATGAAATAAAGGAGATGTAAATACAAGTTACACCACTCTCTCAGCTTTTGCAGTTTTTTTTGACACAGATTTGTTTGATACAGTCAGAGGCAGTGAAATTTCAGCATGAATTTCAGCTGATTCAAACACACAATCAAAACTTTGTGCCACCGAGAATTGAAATACGACGGATTTCAATATCGATAACTAGATTGAAATGTCCAAAATTACAACACCCGTTTTCATGGCTTATTACAACACTCAAACCAGTGTTGAAATGAAATTCGTATGAGTTATTACAGCATTCGTTTTAAAAAAATGCAAAGCAACGTGATCGATCAAATTCGAAGAGTGATTGTTTACAATGAAAATTCTGAATTTTTGTGCATTTGTCTATTTCAATTCTCGGTTGGCACAAAGCATGATGTGTTACACGTATTGTAATGAGATTTTTTCAGCACACGACCCAATTATCCTTACTCGCTCCGCTCGTAAGGAAAACTTGGGTCTAGTGCTGAAAAAATCAACATTACAATACTTGTAACACAACATACTATTGTATACTTGTTTATGCGGTTGAAGCTGCCACGCGCGAGATAGCAGAAAAACGAACAAGAACGTAAACAGTTTTGATTGTATATGTGGATCAGCTGAAAAACAGTTGTAGCAGATTTATGCTGATACTTCACTGCCTCTAACAGTATTTAAATATGAGATTTTTGATGAGCACACTTGTAATTTCTCCAAGTTAGTTAAATTACCACTTTCGCATGTTTGTTTTTCTACGGAAGCGACTGACTAGTGTTGTAAAGTATTATTATCGGGTCTATTACTTCCATCGATCAAAGTATTTTTAATCTGTTAATTTCAAATCTTGTACTTCAATTTTTAAACATGCATTTTACTGTATAAAGAAGCATATTACCTAGAGCTTGTCATTATTTTCGTTGCCGTTATCGATAACAGATGAATAGCCGTATGTGACATGTTAAATCAATTATATTTTCATGTGACGAAGCCGAAAATGAGGACATTTTATAAATTTTCTCTGATTTTAGTCCCTTTGCAAAAGTTCGAACATGATGTATACGACGGTTGATTTAAGGAAATTTCACTTGTACTTAAATAACTATTTCGATTCTCCTCACACCGATGTACGACGGAAGTATGCATTGTGTTGTGGTGTTTTGAAGTACATCGCTACATTGTTTCCTGTTGTGGAGCAGCACTGAATTTAGAAACGATCTAGTACGTCTAGTACGTTAAATGTTAAACGGCCAGAATTATTCTCATATCGAGTTATATTTGAGTCAGTGGTCTTGATAATATTGGTTCGAGGCATATTTGTTGTTTAGATTATGAATTGAAATGAGTTCTAGATTTAGAATTTTCCGGATGGTACGAATAACAGATTGAAGTGTGTTCCTTTGAGTGTTATGCAGAGACCCTATATGTGGTTGAGAAGATAGATATAAGGTATTCGACCACTGTTTCGATCTGATAGAAAATTTAAATATCTCAACTTCTTCTGGTTGTGTTGCTTGACTTTAACCAGAAGACGTTGATCTTGAATCCAGCAACACAGCAAACATTCAATTAAATATGTCGTTCGACGTTTTGCATTAATATGCAGTTCAAAAATACCATTTCTCATCAGGCCATGGCGACATGACAGTGCGACTCGATACAATGCTCTAAGAACACTATACCGATTTGCACACGAACAAGTCAGTGGTTTCTTTACCAAAAGCCACCACTTGAGCGGATCAGAGCAAATAAAGATTCTGTTGAAAATACTTAGACCAGATCAAGTAACAGATTCCAATGACCTAAATTCAAATGTTTACCGTCTGTGAAAGGTTAAGAAATTGAATCGACAGAGAGATAGAGTCTTAATAAAACAAACATTAAGTCAAAGCATTTAACTTCGCTTGTTGTCGATAGAAACCATCGATTTCTGCATTAACGACGACATCAAAAAGCGGTTGGAATTGATTAGTCTAGAATTCATTTTATTTATTCAATTAAAATCGTCATAAAAACAAGCAAAATATTTGAAGTATATAAAAATAAGATGGATTCCATAATAACAATAATAATGATCCAAACCGAACCGAACGTGTATACGGTGGGCGTGTTCTAACATTACATAAGATATGAAAATCATATCATATTTTTTACTAGTGAAAAAAAAAGATCCCCAGCATTCTCAACCCTCACACAATTTTCCATATATATCTCCAATAACATAAAAACAAACCAAAATCTTCATTCACGACACACCATACACAATATTTTTAAGGGTTGCGCAAAGCATACCTAAAATATGCATTTCATTTCCTATTGTGTGGATATCTCTCTGTTTGATTATTTTCTGAGTATATATAACTATGATTTTATTTGCTATACGGTATACACAAGATATATATAATATGGAATCGGGAACCTCAACTTCCATATCAAGATATGGTTTTTCATATAACACAAACGTATAATATTTTTCTGAATGAAAAGCGCAAGCGTCCGTCTATGTATGGCATGTATATTTATGCTTGGTAATATGCTCTATCGAGAGATGTAGGGAGAAATGAAAAAGGTGCTGGTGCTGGTTTTTGGTGGGGTGTTTTATAGCTGAAGCAAATAAATTTTGTATTTCTAAAAGTGTATACACTTCCATCTCTATCCATATATATACACATTGATCTATACGTATATAATACAGTTAGATAAACAAACAGCGAGTCTGATGGAGTATATATTATATTCAGCATATTCATATGATTTTATATAATACAGAAAATATAGGTGCACACATTGGAAAAAGGATAGTCGACATACATTTTATATAGACATTCCTACAGTCAAAGTGAACATAAAGAAAATATTTTCCTCAATTAATTTTCAAACACACAATTCGATGGACTTTATATGTATATAGTGTATAAAAGGCGAAGAAAAAAAATTTATTCGGAAAGAAAAACTATAGAAAAAGTCACGTAGAAAGTATTTTCGCTTAGCTCATCATACAATTACCCCACCTATTCCCATCTGGGATATAGAAGTTAATATATTGTTCATACATAAAGAACAGAAACTTGAAATGTGTATAAAGCAAAAGAAATAAGCTGAAACGTGATGAAAATCAAAACTTCCAAACCAGACAACTCGCCATATATGTGTATACGTATAAAATGGATGATGGAAGAACAAGAGAAAAAAAAATTGCACAGCACATACTACTCCATCGGATAAGTTATTTGGAAAATTCTATTATTACTTTTGGAAGTTATTTCTAATTGAGTTAACAATTTTCCCAGCTTCTCTCGAAAATGAACGAGAATTTTTCTTAGCGAATATCATTTCGTTCAGGTTCACTTCACCTTTTCGGTGGGATTGACTGTGTACAACGGGGTAGGACGGATAAAAGGGAAGCGTAGAACAGAAGAAAAAAAAAACAATTAAAATTTCTTTTTAATAACAAAACATTTCATTTTATATAAATATATATATATCTGTATGAGGAGTGGAGAGAGAGACGAAAAAAAAAGAACAACGAAGAAATATATTTCTAAATTTACAAAACCATTTAAAAGTGGGTGGGATGTTATCACTAATGCTATATATAAAAAGGGGCTGAAGTTTTTTTTTATATTTTGGAAGAGAAATACGACATAATATTTTCGTTTTATACATATTATTTCCCTTTGTTTGAAATTTATGGCTGACACAATCTTGGAATTTTAAACAGAGAAGCTATAAAAAGTATAAATGAAATTTTCTTACGTTTTTTTTTGTGGGTTCGTACGCTCTTGAATTGTTGCTTCTTTTTCTTTTCACTTCGGTTGGTTATAAATATTAAAGTGGAAAATATGGTAAATATGAGCATAGCTAGGAATTTTTACCTTTTGCAATATGGGTCCCAAAGCTTCTACAAATATCTGCATAGTTACTTGCTGACCACATTCCAATTTATTTATTTTGTTGTCAGTCAAAAACCGTTAAAATAATTAAAGGTGACGATAGTCGCGAACATTTGAAAATGCTACACCGTACAGATTGTAAGTGTCTTAGAAAGTTGTTGTTTTGCTGATGAAGATAACATGAACTTTAGATTCACCATAAAAAACACAATTTTGGATTTATCAGAATGTTGCAAGTCATAGATGTTACCAGTCAATTGAGTGATGCCTAGTTCATGGTATTTTGGCGCAAAATTTGAATTCCGTAAGGCGCTTTCAAATTTTGCGCTAAAATATCTTAGATTGGAAACACCTAGTTGATTAGGAACATGGAAGACTTTTAAATATCTAAAAAAAATCTCAAATATGTTAAAAACAAGAAAAACCGCTATACAAGATTCTGTTGATATTTTAAACAAAAGATGTAGTAGATTTTATGATTATACGGCATCATTTCGACTCTAAGGGATCATTCATAAAAGTCAACCGTTTTTTTTCAGTGATGCCAGCAGACTTAAATCATTAATAACTCGCTCATTATGCGTTCTGGGGAGTCCAATGTGTGTTATACCCCCAATCAGTGTGTATATTTGGGGAGTAGAACAAATATTTGACTCATAAAAAATCCCATCTGTCGAGTTTGTATTGATTTAAATCTGCTGGCAGCACTGAAAAAAAACCGGACGTAATTTATGAATGATCCTTAACAGGTTACTCTGCACCCTCTTTCGAAAATGTTTATTACTAATCGTGTGGTTTTACTGCCCTTTGAAACATTACGAAAAGATTCTTACACTATTGTCACATAAATGACGTTTCACTGATTACATTTCCAACCACAACCATATTCTCCTACAAAACGTTGAAACGATTTGAATCATGCAGTGAACCTTTACCTCTTTTATTAAATTCTATCTGACTTCCTCACAGAAATCCAAACCCTAAACTTTTCCGATTACATCAATGGAAATGCACAAAAGATTGCCCCTCTGTAATCAATGTGATAAAACCCGGAGTATGACTAAGAAATTGTCTTGCATCGGCCTCCTAAATTCCTAGAAATGGCAGTCAATTTGACCGAACTCTCGTGTTAGTCAACAACTTAGCTTCGTTGGCATCCTTGAAGTGAGAATTAAAAAAATTTTGTCTGCTGAAACATAGAAAGACCGAAAAAAGTACGAATGTTAGAAATTTTAACTTATAATTGCAGGTTAGAAATCTAGCTCATAAGGGAAGAAAATGTGCGATAGTTTAACTAGGAGTAAGTCACAAAATTTTGTTACGATATCCACTGGTTCAGAATTATTTTCCAATGCAAATAATACTTTCTGCAAGGAATGTGTGCACCTGTCCACATCTCTATTTTTTTCTGTCTGTGAATTTTGTGAGAATCAAATTCAGCTATAATTTGTTTAATTAATCTGATTTGAATACGTGTGCCACTAGAGCCAAAACCATTCCATTTTTAATTAATTTCTGACTTTACTTCCTTTTGCATATAAACTACATTCATTGAATATGCAGCATATGCAGCAACGTTTTTGATAAGCTTGAAATGACTCTGGGACAACACGTTTATAGAGGGATTTCACATCGACGGTAGGAAAAGATTTGAACTGGCGATTTGATTCGTGATCCCATTCATTATATCAAAATGCAATTTAGATGAAGGAACAACTTTTCCGGAGTTATATACTCGTTACCGACGTTAAAATACATGCAAGTAAATATGTACGAGAGTCGTCATCGTTAAATCAAATGAAATAAAAAGGAAAAACTCTACGAAAATGGTGTATCAAAATTACACTTTTCCCAGATATAATATCAAATTCAATCACATTCGATACAAAATTCCATTTCATGTTGCAAACAAAAAAATCACTGTTTTCAAGTAATATGTTATGTTTATGTGGATCTAATGTTAAAATTTAATCAAATTCATGTTTTCCTTCTGCTTCTGAATCTGCCGACTCCATACACTATACACATACAACCCCCGTATAATACGTGTGCTGTGCAGTAAATATTTTATAAAATCAACGTTTCAAGTGGACATTCATATATTATTCCCTCTAATCTCGGAAAGATGTACATTTACTATATTTGCCCTTTGAAAACAAGATTATATTGAATATAGCAATGCTATATGTATACACACAACATATAAAGTCCATATCGATACAAAATGTCCAATTTTCAATGAATTTTTTATTTACAATTTCCTGAACGCTAGAAAATGGACAAAGAAAAATTTCTTTTCTCTCTTGGCAATTTTTTATATTTTCAAACATACCTACGTTCACTAGGGATACCGTGCTTATACTGTTCCTTACATATTCGTTTAATATATGTATCGAGTCGGTGAAAAGTAATTGTGAAATCATTGAATTTATTGTTTAGAAATATTGTCGTTATTACGTTTGCTGCAGTGAACATTGCAAAGATCGCAAAGTAACTGTACTAACAAATCGTGAATATTTTTACAATACCATTTTCCCATTTTTTGTCATATTTTCCTTAATTTTCACAAAAAAAAGTAATGGGAAAATCTATAAAAATGAAGAAACATTTTGGATAATATTTTCACAAACATATTCCAAGCGTAAGCAAATGATTTCTATTTTTTGCTGACGTAACTGAAATGTTACACAAGAAATCTGCAGCAAAAGACTAATGGTATTTCTAAGGGTCATATTGAAACCCTTAAGCATTGTCATCTGTTATCGACTGTGACGACAAAAATAAGCAGTGAGCTCTTGGTAATGAGGACTTATATCAAAATAAGAACTCTTTCTAATGAAGTAAAAGATTTTGAAGCATTCTGTATCGTAGAGCTTGTTGTGGATACAACGTGACTTTAATAAACGCATTTACAGAAATTTCATTAAAAAGTCGTTATAACGTCTAAAAAAAACTCTCAACAACGCTCTCCGGTACTGATTGCTGCAAAATCTTTTACTTCATTAGTTAAAACTCTTATATTGCTGTAAGTCAGATTTTTGCTGCAGATTCCTTTTGGTGTAATTAATCATATTTCCAACCACTGTTAATGTAACATTTCAGATTATTTCAGTAAAGAATAGAAATCATTTGTGGGTATAACAGTGACTTTCGTGGTCATCTTGAAGTCAGTTTTCGCTGACCGTTATAATGTCCCAAAAACCTTCAAGAACGCGATTTGCTTTTAAATTCTCTATTTTGTCTGAAACTAATGTGCAAAGAATTCACAATCCCGATTGAAATATTCAAAATCCTCCAATAGGAGAAACTTGCGGATTTAAACAGAGTGAAGACAAGTTCAACAAAAGAAGCTCGAATTCCATATTTTCAACGTCAGACTTTTGTTGAAACCACAAAACTTCTAAAAATTGTTTTTATTTTGGATGTTCGGCATTGATTCAATCCTTTATGGTTTTAACTTTGAAATTGCGCCATTATATTGAGGATATGGCGAAATAACTTTGTGCCAATGACATTGCAAACAAAAGATTATGTGTACTCGCTTAAAGTTTTCTATGAAGGGAAGTAATTATTCCCGCACGTCTCTTACATTTTTGCCATTTTTCTGCGTCTCCCCATGACAGAGAGTAAAAACACAATCAATTTCCGGCATGATTCATCCCGAAACTGTCTAAACAAGAGAATAAGCTTCAATAATTTTGACATTTTTATGTTTAATTTTCGTGCATAAGGCATAAGTACCCAAAAACAGAAATGTTTTTACGACATACATAAAATTGGGTGTAATTTACGACTCATTTTATTCGCATGTATTGTGGTATCCATTTACGCTCATATTATGTATTATATACAACACGTCTGCAATATCTAGGAAAATTTACGCTACAAGAAATAAATACAACCGAGAACCATGATTATACACATAACATTTTCCGTACAGAAACACACTCCAGAGTTGCTACATATATATATATATATGGCACATAATTTTACATCAGACCTCACTATACCTATATCCTTTTTGTATTTTCCAAATTTCCTTTTTGTTATTATATGGTTATGTATAGACATGTAGCGTACGGTACACACAATTTTCCATTTCTCGACTCATCATGAACAATGTCTATAGTTAAGTGTTTTGTACAGATAAAAATATAGCCGCATAACCAACATTACTGGGCATACATAAACCTAAATATACTTTTATATTTCCTCTATGTTATACAATTGTACCTACATCTATATATATGGACACCATATTCAACTTATAACCAAGTCCCCCCCGTCTAGAACAAGGGAAAAAAAATAATTTTACTCTGTTGAATAATTTGTAATTCCTGAAGTTAACTGCCCTTTTATGTTATATATGTCCATATAAATGTCATGAATTATTGATGACCTAACATGCATGCTTTATTCTAATGTGCTTTTTAGTTATGTTTCATGTGGAGAAATTATTGTTTAGATATTGTCGGACAGAGAGATGGGGAAAGAGTGAGAGCCTCTAACGAATATAAAAGGGAAACTCAAATGAAATATAAATTAATATCGGAATTGGAATTGGAAATTTGCTTGCATGGAAATTGATAGAATTTGATTAAAGCGATTCCACAAATAAAAACGATTCGTTATACTGGTGAATGATCGTGAACATTTATTCAAATCCACTTTCGACAGGGCATTAGAGATGATCGGGTTTGCATTTTTTTAAGGCGAACCCAGGCTGTAAGGCGAAATTCTTTCTGAAATCCGAACCTTAAAGTTCTTTTTAAAACATGGTACAATTTTTTAGAAAACATTTTCTTAAACTTTTCGCTATTTTTCCACCTTTTTCAGAGTTTTCTTACTTTTTTCCAGATTTTCCCAAAAAAAAATGGTTTGGAAAAATTAAAAAAAAATCTCGGAAATTGTTAGATAATTCAAGAAAATTTTCCACAGAAATAGTCCCCACTTATAGTCCTAATTACCCATACGAACCCTGCTGAATAAATCTGTGTATTTGTAAATAAATAATCTGATTCATTGCAGGTTCCCAAGCTGTAATATGAGTTTTCCTGATAAAAAAAAAATTAATGAAAATTTTCTGTCAACTTTTCTTATCAGAATGGGGCTGTACTGTACCTAAAATTACAAAGCACCAAACCACCTAAACCCTATTTAATTTTCTTGCGCGCGTTGCTTTTGCCTCATGTTCTCCCCTCAATAGGTCATGAAAAAATTACGTTTTCTGAGGACTGTTGCTTGTGAGAAAAATTCAGCACTTTCTCTCCCGTGGGGAGAAAATAGAACTTTTCTTATTCGAACTGTCACTTTGTTTATGTTTTTGAAAATAGCATGGCGAATCGATATTTTCGTTTCGTGGATAAAAACGGCAAAACACAACATGCACGCCTGAAAAACGTTGTGTTCAACTCCGGTAGAAATAGGAAATTCAAACTCGAGCGAATTTGCGGCCCTCACGTAGCTCTGACGGCAAACATCACTCTTTCCGGAATTTTTTTATTTTCTCCCATCGGTAAACAAATATCTATTGCAACAGAACTCCTACGTGAGAAACAGATTTCATCTTTCTACAAATGAATTCGTCGTCAAAAAATCTTTCTGCCAAAGTACAACGAAGATTTAGTCCGGCAACATCATTCGATTGAAGTAAATCTATTTTTTTGTTGTATGACAATTACGATTCCATCCGGATCGGGTTGATCGGAATATCCCGAAAAGTCAGGCAGCCCTCGCATCTCTAAAGTATAGCCCAGACCAATCATTCGGTGGTGGGGTGGCTGGAAAAAATGAAAATTTATCCAGTCAAACTTGCCGAATATATTCAAATAAATGTGCGTGTATTTATACCACCAATCTTGCACATTTGAATATAAATTTCAATTTTCGCTAAAATGGCATCTACAGTAAAGTTCTTCCATAAATAAATTTGAAATCTAACTTGACAAACTTTGTTACACTGGGTGTACGGATACATGTATGTGTGTCTGTGGATCTATTTCGAAATTTATTTCATCGATATTCAAAATAAAGTAGATTTGATACAGGATATCCGATTTTAAATTGAATATATATCCCTTGAGATTTTATTGTCGCAAAATTGTACATATGAAGCACATGATATAACACATTTATAATATGACAGTGGTACCAGTACGGAGTACAGTTGAAAATGGGGACGATTACGTTAAGTGGGAATATAAAATCTGCGCTACATTGCCAAAGTTATGTGAAAGGAAACAATTTTTCTACCAATGTGAAAATGGAAAAATTTCAAAATCTATTTCAAAGAATTTCGTCCTGGGTGTATGTCAATAAAGTAAAATTCAATCAATCTGAGTCTATGACAGTCCTATTAACAAAATCTAATTGATTATTGACTTTGTACAAGCGACAAATCAGTTTCGAAACACATAGTCATCTGTTGTTGACAAGATAAGTTAATCGTGCTAGGATTACATTCTATCCAGTCTAAGTTTAATTAGTAGTATTAGACCACGGAACCTTGAACTCTGAGATTACACTGAGATGTAGAAAAATGGTAATTTTCGGATTTTACTGGTTAGTGGAAGTCTTGGAGGCAGTCATTGTTGTAGCTATAGAACATATGGGAACGCGGGAAAGAGGCTCATGAATTCGAAAAATATGTGATTCACTCACCTGTTCCATTTGATTTTATTTCCACATAGAATCTGTTCATTTTTCTCTAAAAAAAAGAATCCAGGCCAGTCCAGTTGTTATAGACAACGACAGCAGAAATAAACGACAACCACTTACTAATGAGGTCTTATATAGCAAAAAGCTTGTTCAAAACAAATGAAGTAAAAGATTTCGGAAATCAACCTCTGAAAATCTTCGATCAAATTAAGTTATATGCTTGCCGTCTGTGACTGGTTAAGAGACTCAACTGATGATGGATCTCTCGCAAAATGAATGCTATTCCTAGATAAAAAATACTACAAAGTTCAGCTGTCAGTACCTCCATTCGTTAATTTTTGCCACTAAAAAAATATAAAACATTTTCCTATGATACGATCAAAGTCCCGCCTTTCTTTCAGATCACCCTCTTTTATATTATATAAAAATATGAAAATATTCCCCGACCACAAAATATTACATAAAAGAGATGCTCTGTTTTTCGGGGGTGTTTTTACGTAACCTTTGCACCAATAAAGGTTTGCGGTTTCGTATTTGTATTAAAATATAAAAAAAGGAAAACTCAAAAGATAGATGTAAGTACATAGACACTCACACAGAATGACCATTCGGAAAATGTGTTTTCGAATATTTTTTTTTGTATATAAAAATGATGAATTCGAAACTTCTTTTTTCATAAAAGCATGGAACTCGTAGCGTGTCTGTAGTATACGTACTACGTATGTTACATATATATGACCGGACTCACTAAATACAATGGCTAAGTTTATTTGATTTTCCCTTCTTTTTTCTGTATGAATTTTACTGTAATTCCCATACAGAATTTCCTTTGTGTGTATGAAGGAATATATCGAATTGTACGATATATTTATATGATTGTTCGTCGTTATCCGGCCGAAATGGAAAGAAAATATATAAAAAAGTAGATGTGCTGCATGAAAAGCTTTACAAATAAAAACATTGCAGCACACAGGAGGTACAAAATATAGACGGGGAGAAAAGCTAAGCAAACAAAATATCGAATTTTTTTTTGTTGTATTCCAAATATCCTCGTTGTAAATCTTGGTATACTTAAACTGGACCATCCAACCAACCCTACTTTTCACCATATAACAATCCATACATTATTGTAATGTATTATAGTTTTCTAGGTACTCGAATCAAGTGTACTTTACACTCGTATTCATTCTACACACACTCTGTGCCTCTGGAAATGGTTCGGCCAGTTTTCACGGAGATTGGTGTTTGCTCACACTCTTTTGGGGCAAAATCGAGAAAAACGAAGCAATATATCAAGAAAGAAAAATGCTTTTATATAGAATTTGCAACCCCACTGGAAAACGTCCTCCGCACACTCACTGGACCCATCTCGTTCAACGGGAAAGGCACCACATTTTCTCGCATATATTGATGGTTGAAAAATATAGAAAAATGTGTATATTGACCGGTCACACATGTACAAATTACATTTGCACGAAATCGGATTGGGGAATGGGGAGTAGGGTTAGCGTAGAGCGGAGGGTTAAATACGTTTGCCTCTTATATTGATGGTGTTTTCATAGCATCCATCCCATGTATTACTAAGCAATATTTCTTCCTCCTTTTTTTTCCTTTCACAGTTTACATTTTTGCGATATATATTTCGTTTGTTCTCTTTAAATATTATTTTTAGATTTTCGGTAGATATACGTAGGGGATATCGTATAATACATTATGGTTCATTCTTTTCAAATTAAATTTTGCCTCTGCACCATTCTCCATTCTCTGCACAATAATTCGGGGTCAGAGACGAGAGTCCATTCGCATTTCGGTTAAGTTTGTTATCTGGAGTGACATTAGTTGTTAATCGATTTAAGTTTGTAGCTTTTAAACAACGAAGACTACATTTTATTTAAAAATAGTAAAGAAAAACTTTGCTTCACTTTTGTTAATTGGAGTGACTTACTAACGACATTAGCGGTGGTTGGTCGTTTCTCTTTTCCTGAATAATTTTTTTTTTATATTTTTTTGCATAGGTTGTAGCAAATGCTTTGGTGGTAGTGAGGCACGATGAATTTCTGTCACCGCTTTTTTTTTGCTCTCAAAAGCTTAAAGCTCGTTAGAAATTCCCGCCGTAAGTGTGCTTAAAATTTAAATTTTAAGTGAACGATTCGATGAAAAAGTGAACCGAAAAATAAATTTCAACCTCCGCACTTTCCATTTTGAATTTCGACCGCACTCACGGCGTGAATACTTTGCACTGTCTTGGCTTAACGCTACAGTTTTGTTTCTTTGCGTTTTTTAGTAGTTCTATCATCATCTGTCATCTTCCTCCTCGAGGGAGCATAGAGAGTCTACCAATTGTTGTCATCGTATTGGGTGCGAGTGTCTTGACTTCCGTCCATTCTCTCTCGGCTTTCATCGCTTTGTCGACGACTCTTTGTTTTCAGGTGATTTTCGGCCTACCCCTTTTCCAGTCCAATACGGAACGGTTTTGGCGTTGCTTCCCGCAGGGCGACGCATTGTGTGACCTATCCAATTCCATTTCCGACGTTTGTTGGTTGTGTATTAAACTCAAAAGTGAAAACTCAGTATTCTTTTAAGGCATCGATTGACGAAGACTTGTATTTTGCTCTTGATTTATCGGTGCCATTTTCCAAGTTTCGAAGCCGTAGAGTAATACCGAGGTACAATTTGATTGGAAGAATTTCAGCTTCGAGTTTCTCGTTAGTCCTTTAAAAGGACTCCTTTTCTAAGAAACTTTCAAAATACCAAAAGTTCTCAACTTGGCCTACTGTTTCTCCATCGAAATGAATTCGAATGGTCCAGATGACGGTGCGAAATCAGTTGTTGCAAGAAGTGAGTGTCCTTTAGATGAAATTGAAGAGTTTTTTCCTTGTGTTTCTGCCCTCGTTATTTTCGACTCTGTGTTAGCAAATAGTTTTTCAAAGTAACGTAGAGGCAAGACACGCCTCGGTTAAAAGTGTCACCTTCGTTGATTCCTACGTGCTAGATACCTAGCAAATTGTTTCAGAATATGTAATCACTTGGTTCAAGAGGTAATATTCGCTGTCTTATGAACGAATATGGTGGCAACAACTGACGATGGGTTGTCCTATACTGCCCTGTGACCACCACCATATTCGGAGGTCGAAACAGCTTCTCATCTTCGTTGGCTCGTTCCATCAAAGCGACGTCGCAAGACGTGATTATTGGTTCTCAGTATCTTCCCATTTAGTTCTTATTTTGTAGAAGGCTTCTTGTACGCTTTGTGATATTGGTGGTTTGGTTTGTTGCAAAATTGTGTAACGTTAAAACACCCTCTAGGAATTGCCTAGTGGGTATTGATGATGATGATGTTGTGTTTATATTTATTCGCATCATCTTCGTCACGTTTATCTTTAGTCCTACTTGTCCAGCGTATTTAACAAGTAGAGGAAACGATTATTGCATGTCTCGTGCTGCCTGTACCATGAGCAATAAATCGTCGACCAAATCAATATCTTCGAGACGTTTGGTGAGTGTCCATTGAATAACTGCGGCGGTATTTGCTTTCCGCATCACCCAGTCTATTACCAATAAGAGCAGCAGTGGCGATGAAAGCACACATCATTGTAGTTCTATAAGTACAGTTTCCCTAGACTTAGCAGGTTATGGGCTCACGAAAAATGTCAACTATTTGGTAAATGCAATGCACCATTAAACTACTGAAATCGTAATCATTTGCTTGCAAACTAAAATGAATCCTCGGTGAACTATAAACTTTAAGCGAAATCAATTTTTCAGATTGAATTTTATGCAGTGATAATATTGACGTTGTTTAGCCATTATCAACACAATGTCGCATCGAATTTTAAACAAACTGACTGCATCTGCTGTGTAACCAAATCATTGGGAATATAGGCCTTTGAACATTTTCTAGTAGAATCACAACATTTCCAAAAATGTTTTCGGACAAAACAAATATTTTAATTTCGTCCGGATCTGAGTTCCAATGTTCCATGTAATCTCGAATACAATGGTCACGAATCGTATTTTAATGTTCGGAATATAAAATATGTATATATGATGTGCCGCAACGCACTAACTTTGGATATTTTCCATTTCTGGTAAATCCTCCTCATCCTCAACCTCATCATCCACTGAAACAACAGTCATACGCATAAATGAATGGATTCGATGTATGTAATACATTTACAGCCATAAGCTTCATTTCACGGGCTACCGAACTTTTGACGTCCATTTGGGTGCCCACTTACTGAAATATTTACGCTCAACATCCAGTCACTTATATTTCTCCATGTGCTCACACGAACGGCATCTATATCTGTTTGGCATTTTATGTCCATAAAAGCATACGTGTTTCGTTTTGGGTGTAGTATAATTGTACATCCACGCATACAATACCGGGATTGAATCCTACACTACACACACTCTCTGTTGTACTCAAAAGTTTCAAAATTTTCCAAAATGGTTAGGGTGTTATGATCCAATTTGCATACCAGCTTATGTACGGATGTACGGATGTTCCATTTATCTGAATTATTCGGCACACGAGAATTATTTGGGAGGGTATTTTCTATACTATAACAGAGAGATACACACAGCGGAGGTGGTTTTGGTTTGATGTAAAATTGTATTTAGTATTCGTATTATAATATGGAAACTTTGTTATAGGAGCTATGGTTATCTACGGGAATTATACTCGCTTGCGATGGCATTGCTGCTGACTGGCAAAGCAATGGGGTTTAACGAATCGAATTTATTGTGAAGTTACGAGTTTAATTTAGAATAATTGATTGCTCGAATTATTTCCATAACAGAGTCATAATAAAAGGAGGAATTTTTTTTCGATTTTAATTTGGAGTTTTTCCTTTTCCGATTGAACTGAGTCGAATAAATGGGTGCGATTGGCAGAGTTATGTTCAAAGGTTTAAGCTACAACCTTTGCTATGGTGTAATAGCAAAGTATATGGTAAAACAAATGAAGTAAAAGATTTTGAACATTCTTTCTGTTTTGGTAGCTAGATTTTCATTTGTTCGAAGTTCTTGTGGAATCAATTGGAAACCACAACAACTCTTACTTTAGAAAACATGTCGAATTTAACTTTTCTCTCCCAGTATCAATCTGTTGAATCTAAGTACAAACTAAGAAGAAGTAAATGATTTGCAGCTAAACGGGTGAGGTCACAGCCCTGCTACTAGCATGAACATAAAAAATATTCGGAGGCTGATGAAATCTCAGTAGGCACTGCGTTTCTTTTGTATAGATAGATAGATGACTTCGATGTGTGAGTTAAAACATACAATACAAACAATCGTAAGCGGTAGCTCTTATCACTAAAGCCTCCACATTTGACACTTGTCTATTCAGTGTTCATGCTAGGAGCAGTGCTGTGGTGAGGTGCTTGTCGTCTGTGAAAGATTAATTTTCTTAAAAAATGTCTCATTCTCTAGTCCTTAAATTCTTGAAAATTATGAAAATTCCTTAATAGGCGATGACTTACTACACTGTTGTTGAGAAAGCTACATTGATGAAGTTTATCACAACGACAAAACGTTTCACGTAATGTAAGATCGCGTGACTGTAAGCATAAGAACTAAGAAACGGTACACAAATCTAGGAATTTATTTCTTTCGTATTTTAATGTGGAAGTTCAAAATCGTTAGGTTACTTGAAGGAAAAGTTAAAATCTCCATCTTCAACTGAACGTAACATCAGATTGATAAAAAATCTTCTACTTCGTCCGTTTTTAACAAACATTTTGATATTGTTTTACACATCGCATATATCTATCGGCACAGTCTTTAAACAGAATGCAAAGTAGGTCATTTCTGGTTTTCTCACATTTTTCACATTGAAACGAGTGAATATTCTACGATAAAACGAACAGGGAAAAAGGCCGCCCTACCACTACACTGCTGTTACACCGACCTCTCACCCACCAAGTGTAATTTAATTTTGAAATTAACTAAGAGTTGGAATGTTGGGAAGAAAAAAAGATATTCGTTCTTTGCCCACCTCACTGTACGTTATGTACTAACAATAAAAGAGCTTCACAAAAATATTATACACTTTGTTCCCCATGCCTACACATTCTATGCATTGCAATAAATTTATCTCGTCTGGATTTTCTGGATGAGAAATTTATATTTTATTGTAGCGCATATGGGTAGCAGTCATGATAGTCATATTGTATATAGTTAGTTATGCCTTAGCGTTACGAATTGGTGTTGGCAAAATACATAACTTATATTGAGATATAGCCCAAGGAAGAGATACTTAGTAGACACGAATGTCAGATAGAGTGGACATTTCAAAATTTATTGTTTTATTTTCTACTTTAATGGAAAATTTTAATTATAAAGGTGAACGAATGGATCTGGACGGAATTTATTAAACTTCTTATATCGATGTCTTTCACGGACGGAAAAAAATATTTTAGAATCTATTACTTCATTTGGGTTAACATGAATTTCGTTCACTAAGACACCTACTTTAAAACATCTTAAGAATGTGAAATATGTTGCAGACATGGGCAAAGATGTAGCCAACTTAAATCTCGGCTAAAGTGCTGGAAGAGGAATGAAAGCATGATGTTCAAAGCAGCACAATATCGTTACAGAACAAGAGATTCATGCTATGAACGAATAATATTCTGATACAAATATAGATCAAGGCACAGCTCTGCTACAGTGCTGTGATCAAGGGAATAGTCAGCAAATCATTCAAAATTATTTCTTTAGAGGAAACAGTTTAAATGACTATTGCTACAAGTGACGTACTAAGTTGTAAGAATAGTATTTAAATGTTTAAACTTCGCCACCTCGCCGTGTCACAGATCAGCTGTTTTCTAATAATTAATTGACAGTTTGATCAAAGCGAATTCATTTAGAGTTTATTTGAATGATGTTAATTAAGTTTTATTTGCACAATACAAAGTGATAAAATGAGTGCAAACAATGGAACCGTGTTACCATCTGACACTAATGCGATGGTCTCAAGAGCACGACCGAACCCAATCGCGATCGAATCACTGAAACAACTTTATGAGGATAAAGACGAGACGGGTGATGTTTGTTTTATCATTGGATCTGATCGTATTCGTGCCCATCGGTGTGTATTGGCTGCAATCAGTTCTAAATACAAAACTCAATTCTATGGTTCTCAGCCTGACAAATCCGATGTGGAAGTAGTTGGAACATCGGCATCTGCTTTTAGAAAGTTTATCGAGTTCTTTTACTTAGACGAAATTGTGCTGACCGTTGAAGATATCGAAGGTGTTTTGGACTTAGCGAAACAGTCGCTTGTCAATCAGTTTGTCCAATTATGTGTCGATTTTCTCATCGAAATTACACCGTTGGACAATATGTTCCTGGGTTATCGTTTGGCTGTTTTGTATGATATCGATGTATTGAAGAATTTATGCGAATCGCTCATCGAAAAGGACACGGTGAAAGTACTTAAGTCTGAAGATTTTATCATCAATTGTGATCGTGATTTGCTTCTGACCATACTAAAACTAGATACGTTGAACTGCAGAGAAACAGAAGCTTTTGATGCCTGCATAGAATGGGCTAAGGCTGCATGCAAGCGGAGAAATGTTGATCCAGACGATGCGGAAAATTTGCGTCATGAGTTGGATGATGCCATCAATCAAATACGTTTTGGATCGATGACGATCGAGGAATTCGTCATTCGTCAAAGGTCGTACGGGGGTCTTTTTAGTCAAGACGAAACCAACGAAATTTTTTACATGATCGGTCAGCTTAAAGATTTCAAATCAGAAAAATTCAATCAAACGCCACGAAATCGGTCTACAACGAATTTAGCAAAGACATCAGCAGCGTGTGTGGTATGTAATCGAGTCATTTCTTATAAACCAGATAATAGTTGCACAGAGTACGTCATGGGAGCAATTCTGTCATTCACTTGTAATCATTCAATTCGCTTGGAAGGATTTACTGTTGGCTGTTGTGATTACGAGGGTTTCTATGTGCTTCTTTTAACTCTGAATGGTAGAAATCATCATATAAAAACATCATCCAAACAGAAGAAACAAAAGAATGAAACGACAATTACATTTGATGAGCCTGTTGATGTCGAACGCAATATTGTGTGCCAGATTTTGTTCGATTTTAAGAACTTAAAAATGTCCACCGGCTATAAGCTGGCCACAAAAGTTAGTTCAGACAACGTTACTTTCGTCTTCGATTACGTTAACTTTGACGATTACGTCACCAAGCTGTTGTACAACTTGAAATAAGTATTCGAATAAAAATATGAAAAAAATGGATTACTTTTTATGAAGACACAGCACTGCTCCTAGCATGAAGCATGAACATAGATAGTATTCAGAGACTGATGACGTTACAAGTTATTTTAAAGATAAACAATATCCTCAGCGATATTCATCGCCAAAGCCTCCAAACTTGTTACTTGATGAATTCAGTGTTCATGCTGGGTGCAGAGCTATGATGAAGATGATTATTATGTTATTAGCGGCAGACACGAGATTAAGCCCATGCTCTTAGTTATCAATTCCTTGTGAAATACGCATATCTCTAGTCCGATAAGATTACCAGCTGCCGCGTTAAAAAACTGAAACTGAAAGCTTTCAACTCTAATGTTATGCAAATGGTCCAAATGCTCGCTACGAAAGTTTACATTTAGTCCTTGTCTGAAAGTCAGTGTCTTACATCAAAATCCTCTGAAATACGTTTAGTCTAAATTTAGTCAGTCAAATCCATATCTTCGAATCTTAACCTCGTCAATTCATCAATGAAAACCCAACTATAAAACACTGTAAAAATCCATTTCATACAAAATAGTACTCTATTTGGCAGCTGTCGACCATGATCACTTTTTTTAGACGCTAATAATTTCGACCGGAAAGTCTCGATTGTCCGTCTCATGTATCGCTAATCTTATATTATCGTATGAGCGAAAACAAGGCAGCAATAGTCTCACTTGTCAATAAGTTCGTATTTATCCTGCTAGGTCAGTGACGTCACAACACGGCGCGAGCGAGATAAAATACCTTAAAACAGTGTAAAATTGAAAATTTCGTAATTTTCTAAATGAGAAGAGAAATGATAACAGATGGCGTTGCTGCCGCCTCACATGTGAAAAATTGGTACATTTTATGCGATTTTATGATAACACTCAAAGTTACATATGTCACGTATGATACGTGAGCCTGATCGTAATCGATCAATTATGGAACACACAAACCCTAAAAAATAGTTCAAAATTGTCGAGAATTACATTTATCGCACACGGTGTGTGTGTATTGTGTGCTATATACACGACGTACATAAGAGTAAACAAATTTACCTTAGAGAGCTAAAGGTTTTGCAATAAAATTATATCACTAGAAAAAGTGGTGTTTGCATACTGCGATAAAATACCTCACTAATATAAGGCTGTATATAAGAGACTCGTACTAATACTTGCGCAAGCGCTCGTATACGTACACGTCTCTTATATACAGCCTTATAGCAGTAATGTACTATTATTCAACTCAGCATCATGTTTGTAAACTGCGAACTTAAGCTGATCTGTTGCATAAAACGTTGTATGAATCTCGGTACAAACTCTAACTCTTGCTACAATTACATATCTAGTAAAGCACCTCGCACTCGATGTCAAAATGGTCGTAGACTGTGTGTCATAGTGTACATTCGGAAATTTCACGGAAATATTCCATCCTTGTCTTACGTATGCATTGGATTTAAAAGATCCGGAACAGTTCTTTTAGGGGTGGAATTATTCCATCCTTTTATCGTTGTCTTAGTCTCGATTAACAGTTACGAAAAAAGCACTCCGTTTACACTTTAAACAATAGAAAAAAAGCTTGATTCAGCAGCTAAACAGAGGCAAAACCAAGTGGTTCTGTGTAAGTGGAAATTAAGCCTTATGTGTGCACTGTATTGGATTTAAAAAAAAAAAAGAGAAATAGGTGACCACCTCTCAAGTGTAACGAGTTGGATACTCATAAGACTATTTGATTGATAGCTCCTCGATAAACTGATGGCAAAAGAAATACCATCGGAGCTGTGGAAGTTAAATTGATCATCAACGACAAAAAAAATACTTTGACGAGAGCCTCAGTTTGTTGTCAGCAACATATATTGCGCCTTTACGAAATCATCGCATTTCAGCCGTTCGCAAAATATGTTGCTGACAACAAACTGAATTCAGCATTTAGTGTGACAGTGTACACCAGTCCGCATGGTTAATTTTTGTTGAAGAATTCTGAACTCTTCTGTAATTTTGGCGTAATAACGAATTTTTGTCAGTTTCAATATTTCTATAAAAATGGAAAGCACATCACGTCCACGCAGTAAGTTGAGAAGTTCAAAATTCCAACAAGTTTGTTTTGGTCGTTTTGTGTCGTGACGGCCACAGTAGAGATTTTTTTAAACGTGGTTTTCGTTGATTTCAGCAACTAAATCACAAAAGGCCGGATGTATTATGTCCATCGGTAGAATCGAACGTAATCTTCGCAAAGGTAATTATGCAAAGCGGATCAGCAGTAGCAGTGCCGTTTGTTTGACCAGTGTTTTAGAGTACCTTTGTGCTGAAGTTCTCGAACTGGCGGGAAATGCTGCCCAACAAAACAAGAGAATTCGCATTACTCCGCGGCATATAATGCTGGCCATTGAAAATGATGCCGAGTTGAAGGAATTGCTGAAGGACGTGCAAATTCCCGAAGCGGGTGTGATGCCGAATATTAATCCAGTCTTGTTGAAAACGAGATCCGAAAAAAATCACGATTCAGCCGAGCTGGATGCTACGAGCCAGCAATACTAGTTGTGTCGTAAATTTTGTTTCCTTTTTTTCCATTTGTCATAAGAAGTGCAGTGCATGGCCGGTTAGGTTTTACGTGAATTGTTATTGTTATCGTTATCAAAATGTAAATTTAAAATTTCAATAAAACATTGTTCTCACATCGTTTAAGATGGATAAGCATTTCTACTGTTCGTTCGATCAAAACTCGTGCAAACTCGTGCTACCGCAGAGAATTCTCCAACTGAATGTTCGCTATTGATGTGACTGAATGCAAACTTTGGGAGTAGAAGAAGTAAAATTGAATATTGAAACATCGAACCAAGAACAGGTTGGAAGTCTTGCAAAAAAATCTCCGAAGTAGCTCGTTGAAGGCAATTTGTAAATCGCCGAACGCCTGAAAGAAAAGTCCCGCTTATTCACCTCTACGAATGACGTCAAACGACTTCGATTTGTAATCAATTTTATTGCACATTTCCCCCCATTACACCTTCACTTCATCCAAAATCTTCTTTTCATTATTCTGCATGATTGTCTCCACTTTGTCCGGCAACAAATGTTGAATCGGTTCCATAATTTGTTTCGCTCTCAAGAACGTAATACCAGCCTTCTGCAGCGCAATTTCATTTATGCCCAAGTATCCAGTCACGGTTGCCGGTTCAAAAACAACGTGCAAACATCGTTGCAAATACGGTATCAAATCGTAGGCGAAGCACGAACAAAATTTTATGAAATTCGTGCGTTCGTTTGTGGCGAAGGCTTGTTGTTCCTGACGATAGAAATTCAAAATGCACCGTCCCATCGATTCCAATGATGTTTGAACGGAATGCGTCACATTTTCGGCTAGAGCGATCGGTGCACAGTGTCGCAATTCATTCAGGCATGTTATGATGCCATTACAATATACAGCCAACGGATGAAAGTCCAACAAAGAATCCGGCGGTGCAGTGCCGGTGCTGTCGGATTTTTCGCGGTTATTGTCGATGATGACTTTATTGATGAGCGTGTACGTTTCCATGTCCGATTCGAATTGTTTGGTCGACTTGTAGATGCCATTCTGGAACTGATTGAAGATCACTTTGACGAATATCGGCACCATGAGACTACGAAAGTCGGCACCAATGCGACTGAACGACAGACCGAAGTACATGCACTGACCGAGAATGGAATCGATTGAATTGACGCTGTGCTTCAGATCCAATTCCAGTGTTTGTAGGAAGTCTTCGATCTACAAAAAGAACGAGCGGACGAAAATATAGGAATCTGGCCACAAGGGAGGGTCGACTGTTTTCACTTACCTTCCGTTGAAGCCAACTGTAGAGCATCGAGCCTAATTCATTTTTCGAATTCGATGTATCCTCATCGGGGAAGGTGGCCTTATACTGCGTGACGATATTGAACAAATTAACTCTGGTCAGTTCGATGGTTTTCATGAGATGCTGGTGAGCTGTGGAGACAAGACATTTAATTTCTCTGAACCACACGACAAAAAATGCATCGCAAACGAACAATCGGTGTTGGGTATGTTGCTCAATGTTTGATTGAACCAATCATCTCGGGCCCTCAGAAAAACGATTCTCAATTCAGCAGTGGAAAATGCTTGCATCCTACGAATGTAGCCCACGACCTGCAAACATTTCGGTAGTTGCAGATCGGTTTTCAGTTGACCGAGCAACTGCTTCAACATTGTGTGCCAGGAGGCTTCAATCGCCACGATTATGCTCTGAAAATGTTGTTGGATCAAAACCCACAGTTCAACATTTCACATCGCAGTGAGACTCACATTGATTATGGGAACATTGCCATGCTTGACGCCCAATCGCTGTACGTATGCAGCCAATTCCAATGCTTCCTCATATTTACCATCTCGGATGCATGTGTCAACCAGTTGCGGCAGTTCCAAAATCTCTAGCAGTTGAGCGTTCCGTTTTAGAGTTAACGAGTTCAATCTGCGTGACGTGTTAATTTCACTGGATGTGGCAATGAAGTCCTGACACTTCTTCGTCACATTCGGCATGATGCCAATCAGTTTGTCCAATCCATCTTCCGTTTCTTTGAACTTGTCGCTGATCCGTTTCGAGCATTCCGATGTTTTGATGAATGTTTTGTAGTTGACGATAGCTAGATCCTGTGTTTGTTCGACGATTGCCCGATTTTCTTCGCTGAGTCGACTTTGTTCCTTCTTCAATTGTTCGACTTTGTATGTGCCCAATTTGTCGAGATAGGCGAACAGTTCGGTTTCGTTTTTTAAATTGTCTGGTATCCCGTCAGGGAAGATAAGTTTAGAAATTCTGTCTTCCAAATCCATCCTGTGATTTTGTACCAGAACGTATGTTTACATGGTTAACCCTGTATACGTCACGAGTGACATGTAATTTTCGCCATTTTCGCTCGATTCATCGCCATTTTCTCTCGATTCATTTATGTCGTTCATTTGATGAATCCGATGAATGCGTAAAACGGAAAGTGACTTTTTCGATGAACAAAATCTAGTATAATTTACGTAACACCCAAGGTTTCCTCTAGTCCCGTTCGACTCTCTAGTCAACTTACATTTTGTGGTGTTTGTAAACAACTTGAGTTGCCATCGTTAAGCAGTTTTTATGCGGAATAATGTCTAGTGAAGAAGAGGATTACATGTCGGATGCTTTTCTCCCAAAAGAGTAAGACCTCATTCTGTTGCCACAACAGTTTAAACTCCAACCAGTCTTCACCAGGTCCAACGAAATCCGCCCCGGTCTCTACAAATCTAAAGTCGATCAACATTCAATAGCCGTTTCTGCAAAGAAAGCGAAATACGACGAGGACCATCGCGCAAAGATGAAACCAGCCAAAGTGCTGGAAGAGGAACAACGTCACAGAGGCTTGAGTAGCGCTATAACGTCACAAAACAAAGGATTCGCAATGCTAATGAAAATGGGTTACAAAGAGGGAGAGGCGATCGGCAAGTCGTCGAAAGGTGGTATTTTAGAACCAATCGGAATTGACATTAAAACGGACCGTGGAGGCTTAGGACGGGATGCTGCGTTGAAACAGTTGAAAGAACATCGTCAATTGATTCGACTGAATCGATTGAAGGCAAACGATAGCGGAGGCGCTATTTCCACCGATGAGTTCAGAAAGCGGATGACTCAACGAGCACAAGGTTAGGGATGTTGTCGCTTTGAGAGACAAGCTGATCAATTGATGAAAATTTAATATTTTTCCACAGGAAAGCAAATGGAAGCTGATTTGGGGTGAGTGGAAGCTCAAACACCAAATGGTCGGAGTGACCTAATTTATTGGAATTTGTTTCTAGGAAATGTCAACGGGCATGCGAAAAACTGGACCTGGAAGAGAAAATCGAAAAGCCCGCTCTGGCATGGTTCTGGCCGAATCGACAGACAACGGAAGAGGATGATGCAGAAGACCAGGACGAATCAGACGATGACAAAGAAGAGGAAGAAGGAGAAGAAGAAATCGAGTATGAACTTACCGAGAAGCTTGAAATGATTACGAACTACGTACGAACGACATACTTGTACTGTCATTGGTGCGGGACAAAGTACTCGGATATAGACGATTTGAATAGTGGCTGTCCGGGCTTGACTAAAGATGACCATTAAAAATTAATTTATTCGAACCGATGGGAATGGTTTCAGTGTTGACTCTAGCGGATTTTGTTTCATCTGGCGCGTCAGACGTTCAATGAACATACCGAGACCGGTAATTTTTAGAAAATTTGTTTTATTTCTTACCAACATATCACGGCGCGTAACATGAATCTTATTTTAAATTCGACTCTCAAGCTTTCCAATCAAATCATTCGTCCTCTCAATAACGCTATAAACAAACGGTCGTTCCATTGGATTGATGCGAAGCATAAACGTAATCAAATTTTGCATGTCCTGCAAGGAAGGTGATAGAGGTAACAAAAATGGTTAAGTGAATTTCATTCGTCGAATGTCGTTCGTGTATACCTGTGAATAAGGCCAGTCGTCGGAAAAGGTAATGTTACCACTCAAAACTGCCAAAGCAACTGAATCACCTTTTTCATAAATCGGATCGAAAGGACACTTAGCTGTTGGCGAACACATTGCATACAAAATACATCCAAGGCTCTGTGTAAGAAAATTTGTTTTGGTTGGTTAGGCGTCTCGACATTGGCAAATGTTTCATGCTTTCACTTACCCAAATATCGGTTCGTTCATCAATCATACAGTAACTTTCTACGCTGAACAATTCCGGCGCCCTATAAACAATCGAACAACGCTCCTCGGCCAAGTCTTTCAATTTTTGAGCCTCTTGCTGGCCGCGTATCTGTACTCGAGCTACTGCAGCCGATCCCAAATCGACGATGATCGGTTCCATTCCATTGGACAAACAAATGTTTGCCGTCTTTAAATCACGATGAGCCAACGGCTCCGGTTGAGCTTCGTGAAAGGCACGCAGTCCTTCACAAATTCCTAGGAATAATTGCAATATTTGACCTTCTGGCATACAGTCTTTGTTTCTGGCCCGAAAGTTCAGGTGATCTTGCAGGGAACCGTTCTTATAGTACGGTAACACAATGTACACTTCACTGGTTGCATTGACGACTATATCAGCCTGGCCGGTTACCGCATGATCTATGACTCGTATTACATTTTCACTGTTGATTCTGCTCATCAGTTCGATTTCTTTTAACGCGATGTCCTGGTCATCGATACTGTGACACGTAATTCGTTTAAGTGCAAATTTTGTTCGTGTTGTATTGTTCTCTACGAGGTCGATCATACTGAAACCACTGCAAAATAATGGAAAATCATCGAGTGATGAATTGATAAAGAAGGTGGACGTTTCTACGCAATTGCTCATAGAAAACAGTGATTTTGCTACACAGATTTTCTATCTGATCGCACTCACCCTGTAGCAATGTTATCTAGAACCGTATACTTCGCCCCATTTATTGTTAATTGTTCACGGGTACAGAAACATCCAGTCTTAAATAGTATCGCCCAACCGATGCTATTCATTTTGAAGTTTTGGCTTAAAAATTAACAGAAAATAACAAAAACAATTTTCTAATCAAAATATTTTCATTTTGACTGCAGCTGCCCCAGTAACATTACACGATGACATTTGGTGACACAAATTACGAATCGTTTTCTCGAACGGTACTAGATTTTGAATATTTCGAATTAGAAGGCGCACTAACTAATGTTGTGAAATTTGATCGATAATAGCGTTGAGCCAGAGCTTTTAATGAACATCAAAACAATAAAATGGTTGCCACACACATTGTTTTTCATATAAGGGGTCGTAACTCTGACAAAATTTCAGAAAATTTGAGATTATTCTAAGTTTATCACAGACTATTACCAAGGTTCTGAAAGAACAGGTTAAGACACTTCTGAGTTGATCAGGAAGGCGGTGAAACACAAATTTTGACAATTTAGACAGGTTTTGTTAAACACATTCATGACAGGTTGTAAGAAATGTCAACTTGATAAAAACAATTTGTTTTCTTCAAGTTTTCTTTTCGTACAATCTTTAATGAGTGTGTCTAACAAAACATGCCTAAATTGTCAAATTTTGTGTTTCGTATAAGGGTCTGAACCTGTTCTTTCTGAGCATTGACTGTTACGCCTTGATTCCCAATTCATTTGTTCATCCTCTGATTCACCCAAAATTTACATTATGAAGTGCACTTTTTTCAGTAAAAAGTAATGTTAAATGTGTTACCACTGCGTAAATATGGTTTCCACTACCCATCAACAGTCTTAAAACGTCGAAAAACGTAGTATCACGGTCTCAAAAGAATTGTCTTTTGAGCCGTTTTTTGAATTTTTGCTTTCACTCGGGAGTTCTTCCTGAGCTAGGCTTTTACGAGCAAATATGTGTGGAAGTATAAATTGTGGAAGTATAAATTCTCACAGCGAAAATACTTCCAACCAGTAAATGCACATTTATATCGGGTCATAGTCTCAACAGAAATTGACACAAAAATGCGGTTCTGCTTTTCAATCAATTCTATCTACCGATTTCTCTTCAACGTTACAAATTCCCTTTTGGCTTCGCGTATAATAGTTTCTAAAAACTCACTTTTTACCAACTTTTTGATCAGAAAATCAACTATTTCTCGAAACTATTTCAGTTACTTTTTCCACTTTTTTACTATAAATTTTCCGTGGAAGCCTATATACATGAAAGCTTATGTGCCATTGTTATTTCTGCTCATAGATAATGTCTGAGATGTGCAGACGAAATATTTGGCATTAAATAAAAAATACAAACGAGCGAACGAGACAAAAAAAAAAGAATTTTACTTTCCGCTCATCAAAAAAAAGACATTTCTTGAACGCAAGTACATACCTCACTAACAATTCAAGCCGTAAGTGTGCCTCACTCAGAATTTGAATTTTAAGTGAAGGAATGAATGAAAATTGAACCGAAACATGAATTTCACCGCCAAATTTGACGATTTAACGCTGCGTTAGATAAACCTTGGCACGTTCCATTTTTAATTTTTTAGGTCACTTCGGCGTGAAATACCTGGTGCTTGAAGCGAAAGTAATACATAAATTATACAGAAAAGTGTCATTTTCTATCTGAAGAATAGTTTGTAAAGTGATCGAAACACTTCTTTTTTCTAGTTAAAAATTAATTATATTGCACAGGGCTATTGTTTTTGAGATTAATTAATGTTCAATTTAATATTATACTCACTCAAACACGATTATAAACAATTATTTGTACGGTTGATAAAAACTGGATGTTTGGATTTGATTCAGTAGTAGGACTATATGGAAAACATATGAACTGTCAAATTTAACGTTAAATACACCGAAAATGATACCAAAATTGTGTGACTCAAAAATGCTTTAAAAATTGTAATTTAAATGGTTTTATCTATTAATTTAGGGTTTTCACTTCATTTTTAGTGTATTTGAATGATGAACTTTTCTTATTTGATTGAGAAAAACCCGTGAAATTGTTTGATTCAGTTAGTGTCCGAACATTGAAATAGAGGTGTCCGGCCACCGGAGAAAAGTGTCCGACTATTGGATTTTCATGATCGGCCGAATGACATTGGTTATTAAAAATAATTCGGAAATAAATAAATTAGTGTAAATAAATTTTAATTAAATTTGTGTCTCGGATAATACAAACTATCCAAAATAATAGCTTGTACCTTTACAGTACTTAAACGAAGTCGAAAGAAAAGTTAATCGTCCGAGGATGGGTACATACATCCACCCTATCTACGTTCTTACACAGTTGATTGTTTTTATTGTCTAATTTGAACAGTATAAATCGTTCCCGCCAAACCGATCCAATCAATTCTAGTACTTTTTCACAACCAGACATGGACGGCGACCCTCAGTTCATTTTCATTCATTTCGTGGTTTGCTGGTTCATCTCTCTTTTTGTCGTAACAAGTCGTAACAAGCAGACATGGCTGAGGTAAGGCGAAATAAAAATCAAAGTTTATTCACATCATCGGTTGTTTAAATTGGCCGCACGCTATTTAGAAACATTTCCGCCGAAGTATATTCAATATTGTGCTTGAAATGATAAATATTTCTCGGTCAATTCACCTAAAATCTTGCATTTGTTTACATGGAACACTTTGACCGATGTATTTGAGACGTTTGTTTTTTCCCTTCGGACAATGTAATTGAAATTTTTGTGTTTTCCCCATTACAGGTCGATGATACATTGAAGAAGAAGCGCGCGTTTAGGAAATTCACCTATCGTGGCGTCGATTTGGATCAACTCCTTGACATGCCCAAGTAAGTAATCTGATTGTGTTTGGAGGTTATAAAGTGAAATGTCAAAATTTTTCGTCGCGGCCAACAGTCGTTTTCAATGCGATTTTCATTTGCAGCGATCAATTGGTCGAATTGATGCACAGCAGAGCTCGCAGGCGATTCTCCCGTGGTTTGAAACGTAAGCCAATGGCATTGATCAAGAAGCTACGTAAGGCCAAAAAGGAAGCCCCACCAAATGAGAAACCAGCTATCGTAAAGTCACATTTACGAAACATGATCGTTGTACCCGAAATGGTTGGATCGATCATTGGCGTTTACAACGGAAAGACTTTCAATCAGGTACGGTTTATCTAATGCATTTTCGGGATTGTTTGTTTGATTTGGCATTTTGAGAGTGTTGGTTGGAGAGATATAATGATGATCCGATGACGAGACTGAGACAAATTTTAATCCGAATTTCGTTTTTGTATTTTTCAAATTCGATTTTCATCCTAAATTTGTCGTAGATGAATCGGCAAAGCTGAATTCTCTTCAACCGAACTCCTCAATATAGTTCCCATTGACGGGATAAATGGATAAGACAGATCCTTAACGAGCATCCGTTTTTGCACTTTCAGGTCGAAATCAAACCAGAAATGATTGGACATTACTTGGGAGAATTCTCGCTGTCGTACAAACCCGTTAAGCACGGTCGACCTGGTATTGGTGCCACACACAGTTCCAGATTTATCCCACTTAAGTAGAATGTACTTCTCATTTCCGATATTCAGAAATAAAAACCATCAGTCAATCTGAACTGCGGCGAGTTTAATTAATTAAGGATTGACCATCATGTCAAATTGTAGGTCATTTTTGAAGGGATTGCCATTCATCTTACCTAATCGGTCTCGTAATTTATGAAAAAGAATTTTTTGTTTTGAGTCTTGATTTAATAGGCGATGGTATGTATAGCAGGATGCAAAGGAATCGTGCCCTAAAGTCTGCCATTTTGTGAGTGATTCCTCCGATAACGGATTTACAAATGTTTTCTGAGAAATAATTGTCGTGGATGTTAGTCCCTCTGTTACCAGTCGAACATTGCCAATATGAGATGCACTAAGCAACTATGAGTTATAGGATTTTCTTCACCATTTTTGAAGTATTTCTAAAGAAAATCAGTCAGGGCGGCATGTCTCCTCACTATTCTCACTTTTCAGACTATTTTTGAGAGGAGTGATAGTGAGTTACTTTTTTTCGCATTTCCTCACTTTTCTCACTATTTCTAACTATTTCAGACGAAAGCGGATAACTTAAGGAAAATTTTCATTACATTTAATACTGAAGTTACAAAATCAGTATCAATCAGTAACTTTAGGATCAAAAATTTCGCCTGCGGCGCAAAATCTACTCAAAGTTCAAAACATTGGTTCATACAATTCACTAGTGCAGTTTTAGTAGCGATATACACAATAAGACAGGATTTTTAGTAAGCGTATCCTTATCCTTAGACTTTATTGGCTTTTATCAAAATGCTAACATTATATGCACGGCATAGTAAAACCAGGCAGGAGCACTTGATTTAGTAAAATATTTTTTTTAATCAGCATTTGAACGTGAATACAGTTAAATTTAGTTTAAATTTAGATCGCAGATCGCAGGTAAAACATTTCCTAGTAAAATAGAATAAAATTAAGAACTGACGTCAGTGTTCATTCGAATTCATTTTCATAATTTATGGATAGGTCCAGCTGACATCAGCAAAATGAGCTGTTCCTGCCTGGTTTCATAAAGCCAAATGTAATAAGTCATTGATCGTTGGTGAGGTGTCGCTGGCGGTTGAATATAGGGTACCAGCTTATTTTTGAAATACATAAGATTAGAGGAAGGAATTTGTTCGTGTAGTGTTCGTTTGATGGCCCTGCCACAATGATACACAATCGTACACTAGTCATTTGTGTACCTGTTTTGGGCGATTGATTTTACGCAATTTCGCGGATTGTAGGCCGAACGAAGTGAGGTCTACAAGCGAAAGTGCCTTAAATCAACCGTCCCAAACAGGTGCACATGTGAGTTTTCATGCAGAGGGCCGGAAACCCGAGAAAATTCGAAAAATTGTTCTCATTTTCGGCCCCGAAGCATGAAAACAAAATTTGTAGTTGTGTTAGTGTAATTTCAGCGGCCTCACTTCATTTCAGCCATGTTGAATCAGCGATACAAAATTATTCATTCACGAGCCAAAATATTTTTTCGAATATCTTTGGTAATTAAGTTCCAAACAAAACATTTTTATATTTTATTTCGATGCCGAACGTTATTTGAAGTATTTTTGCATTTTATTATGAATGGAAATTTTGCATAATTAATTTTTTATTCAAAGTCAGAAACCTTCTTCAACATGCGTGCAGCGCGCCATCTTTTTATTCAGTCGAAATTGCGAAAATTTACATACATAACATTTACTTTCCTAGGGAGGTAATGTGGCCTTTCCCTCAGGCTGAAGCCCTCGAATACAGTAATCCCTGGTACAGTAATCTACTAATTCCCTTGACTGAAAGTCAATGGTCTTACGCCAGAAAATACCCTAAAATGTTTGTTACCACACAATGTATGAAATGTTATCAAAAACGTAATTGTTTGTAACCTATTTTTCTTTGTCATCACGATAACTTGAGTAATTCATAACCGATTTTGATATTTTTTTTTTAAATCGACGAGGAATGAAATTCCTGAGGTTAAGTTCGAAGATGAGCCATGTCGGGATAAAGCCCTGGAAATTATTCCAGAAAAACAGGATTTTACTCTGTTGATAATTGATAATACACCACTTGATATAATTGATAATTCCCTTCACTGTTGATAATCTAATGTGTTATTCCCTTGACTGGCAGAAAATAGTGAACAATTTAGGTTCTTAAAATTATACATTTGACATTTGTAAGGTAAAGTTCGACGATGAGCTATATGGGATCACCGCTTCGGAAGTTGTCCCAGAAAGTAGAAATGCAATGTATTAAATGAACATTATAAATGATATTCGATAATTGGTATTTGATAATTGACAATTGAAATTTTATATTTGATAATTAACAAGCGGCACCCAAAATGAAAAATGAAAAAAGTCAAGCAAATCTAACATTAGACAACTCCGACGAGTGTGATGTTTGCGGCCCGATCGAAGCGAGGGTCGTAATTCACACGAGTCGCGGTATCTTATTGTCACATTAGACAACTCGGACGAGCAAGTTTGGGATCAGAACAAACCTAATATTAAACAACTCTGACGAGTGTGATGTTTGCAGCCCGAGCGAAGCGAGGGTCGTAATTCACACGAGTCGCGGTATCTGATTGTCACATTAGACAGCTCGGACGAGCAAGTTTGCGATCAGAGCAAATGTAATATTAGACAACTCTGACGAGTGTGATGTTAGCGGCCCGAGCGAAGAGAGGGTCGTAATTCACACTAGTTGTGGTATCGTATTGTTAGACAGCTCGGACGAGCGAGAAGTTTGCGGCCAAAGCAAATCGAACATTAGACAACTCAGACGAGTGTGAAGTTTGCAGCCCGAGCGAAGCGAGGGTTGTAATTCACACGAGTTGCGGTTATTTATTGCAAAATTAGACAGCGAGTCGTGATATTTTGCTTATTACAAAAGAAATAAATTTATGAGTAATTTGAGATTTTTTAGATCCTAAGTATGATGTGATGGTTCAAACAAATTGTTTAAGGTCAAAATATTGTCATTTGCTTGGACTACAGAAATTGTCCATTCTTAACCAGATGAAAAAATCAATGAAAATAAATTAAGATATCTATAAAAGTCTAATCTGATTGACTATGAAGTTTACCAACATTACCAACCAGCAAAAGACAACATTATTTTGGGAAAATTATCAGTCAAGGGACCCGACCCGCCCAAAAAGGTGGGACCTAGTTCATAGTATGATATAAAAATGAAAAAGATTGAAATCAGACACTTTCTTTAGAGGTTTGAAGCCAGTGACCAATAATAAATGAAACCGAGTGGTAAACGGGTTTTTATGCACTAAATGTGTAGATTTTGACTCGAGACCGTAGGGTGACTGATAGGTGTGAGTGATATTACTGTTTTTATACTACAGTCACTCGTTTTTAGTCACTTTTCAGTTACTTTTTAATTCAAAATAATAGTGAATTTACCAACTATTTTCGGAAAAATCGCTCATTTATTCACTCTTTTCGCAAGAAAAATCACATGCCGCTCTGATGGATGCTTTAAAAGTATTTTCTACATTGCTCAGTCTCTCGACGAAATGTTCCATTCACAATGCACTATGTCGTCCCTATCAAAAAAATCAATAATCTTGGATTATTAGATCAATAGCTTAGACTGAAGACGTTAGAACTATTCAGGCCCGAACTGACCCCAAGGTCACTCGAGGCGAGGTAGACTACCGAAATTCATTGAAAAATTATATCACACACACCACTAACACGAAAACGTCAACTTTGCTTTGAGTGTGGGCAATGAAGAGCTTTTTACAAATTTTCCCCACATAACGCCAGACGAACTTTGCTAGCCTGCATGGCCCTGGAACTGCTTCGCATATTCTTGAGTTTTTTCTACTCGGTCATAACAACGCACTCCCAAGAACAACAAAAAGAACAGAATTGAAAAAGGGGCCTCTACGACGCAGTAGTCCAAGAGTCTCAAATAACTTCAGTTTTTTTTTTATACTAACGCTGCGTAACGGACGTTCCATGCAAAATAAGAAGTTCCTTTGCCTGTTCTTGTAGTGCGTTGGTCATCATAACTATCGGTGGCAATATTTTGTCCGCACGTAGCTATGTTAACATTGAGAAGTAATCTCTCTGAACAAAGAATTAACTTTTCGGTAAGACGGTTTGAAATCTTGTTAAACGTTGAACAGTCATTTTTCTTCCTTTTCCCACTGTCCCCCCTTTTTCTATAACATCAACATGTCTTCGTGTGGACGTCCTCAATGTTCGCTTGAGCTATGACCGGGATAAAGAAACTATTTCTGCTGACCCTTTTGTGTCATTTGTTATCGCCGATGACTTTGACTTTACATGTATTCTCAGTGACTTTTCTGGGTCCTGTACCATGACTTTCCGGATCAGTTTTCCACTCGGAAAATATTTAGATCGAATGAAGAACTAGAACTAATACTAGTACTAGAAATTGATTACTTGGAGAGGTCACGCAAATGAAGATCTCGAAATACACAGCCTTGATTATACCTTATCAAAATTATGGAGAATTAATAATCAAAAATCGAGTGGTAACAGCTTTCAACATGATTATGTTGTCTTACTTAAAAACAAAGCTTGTATAGATCGATCATCGAAAAGCTCCATAAATAATTGTCACAGTACTGCACTCATCAGCGACGATTTACATTTTCTATAAAAATGAGCAAATAAATTTTTTACATTCGGCCAACACCATCAGGTCCTCAAAACGATGGTTTCATGCAACAATAAAAATGGTCCTCAAAAATACCATTTCTAAGCCGGTTTTTCGTACATATACAAAACTGTGAACAGGAGTACATAAAAGTGAATGGCAAGCTTCATTGCTGGATCTTTTTACTTACTTGATATTGTCATCAAAATTTCTCATTTCAGTGTGAATCACAGTATTTAATATTTATTGTTAGTTTTGAACACTCAGATATTTAATACACTTAAATCAACCATTTGGTATACATTATGTGCGTCGTCAAAACAACCATTTGGACGATTTCTCTCGTGCAAACAAAAATTTGATCAGGAGTTCATAATAGTAGATGAGTTCATGTAGAATTTTGTATGTTGAATTGACGATTATTATATGCATGCACTTAAAAGCGCAAAATTCGTATTCATATAATACATACTATGGATGAACGAACACGACAGAACAGCTTGTATTCTCACTTATAAGAAGTACACGCGAATTTGCTTGGAGTATTCTTAGAGTATGACATCAATATGTTAAAGGTTTAATTTCCGGCCAACATTTATGGAGGTGAAATACAACGGTTCTCGGATATTCAAATGTCTTATAATATAACATAATTATCCAAAATTACAAAATTGTTCTTTAGCCTGGATATATTGATCAATCCAGGGATGGTGTACTCATAGGTAACATAGGCTTACGGAAATTCTTCAGCAATCCTTAACAGAGCTGTTGGTCTTCCCTTTCCCACCTTTCTTATTGTAGAGATCATTTTGATAGTTAAACTATCGAGCAAAGAGAGAGCTGTTTCGGCCTCAGAAATTTCTTTGTACTGATTGCATATTATGTACCATTCGATGGCTGGGACTATTCTTTAAAAAAAATCATGGAACAACCTTTGCCAATACAATCTAGAAAACGGTAATAAAGCCCAAATATCATTATTATTTTGCTTTTTTAAATCATTTTTATAACTCTGTTTATAAAAATCGTAATCAAACAAATCATCCCCACTGTTTTCTGAAGTCATGCACTTTCCAATTGTCATAACTCGGAAAGTTGAGAGTATTTTTGAAAACAATGTTGTAGCGGAATGGAGAGCGTTGAAAACTCTACAAAAATACCGAAGAGACCGATGGTCCAAAAGGTGCCACTACCAAGATTTCCTAACATCGAAAATCTGACCTTTTGGTTTTTGATTTATATTTCCCGAGAGACAAATGATTATGTTTAGCTTGTGGTATGAGGTAGAGCACTACCAGTACAGTAGGCATGTCCCGGGCGGCAATTCACTTAAAACCAATTTTTGAATGGAATTTTTGAGAAGACCTACATTACCCACGAAGCTAGTGAAGGCTTTGCAACCCGTACCCTTTGCAACCCCAAGCTATGCGATGCGTATAAAAAAAAAATCTGTAAAGTTAAAGATACTCACAGATATATTAGGAAGAAGTTGAAAAAAAAATATTTTTCAATATTTTCCTACTGAAAAATGGAACTGTTAACGACCTATGTCCAGACCTCCCATTTGTCCGGAATGTCCAGTCCAACTTGTCCTTACTTTTGAAAATTTGTCCTAATTTGTCCAACTTGCCCTACTTGTCCTAACTTTCAACACAAAATGGAAAAAAATTATTCGAAAAAGTATGAAATTCAAAAATTTGGTATTCTTCACAAGTTTGCGTCGTGAATTTATGTCCAGTCAGTCTTTCAACAAAATATGATAGAAAGTACATTTTACCAGCATCAGTGATTTCTACAATATTTTTTAATTGAACAATAAATTTACATGATTTCTTAAGAATGAAAACATTTTCCCATTAAAATAAACATTCTTTACGTGTTACGGCAATATGATAGCTCATATGAAATATGCATTTAAATTGCCTAATCACATAAAGCACAGTACGTACGAGGTTCCAATTGACTAGTAGGAATACCGCCTTTATCTTCGGGTCGGGTTATAACGTCACCACTCGGCAAAATAATAATAGACAATGTCGAACCATTTTAACTAATGATGGCGTTTGAAAGGTGACCGAAGACCATTGCTGGAAAACTGTTTCATTTCACCGGAAACACGCAACAAAGTACTTCCGCCGAAAGTAGTTTTGAATTTGACCGCGAAAATAATTTTAGACATTTGAGTACATCTTATGACAATCTTCACATCAGATGCGGCTACAATGTTTGTTTACATGCAACGATAGCGAATTTTTTAGATGGACTTACCTCACTTAGGCACTCAATAGAACGGCACTGTTGACCAGAGATATAGCAAGTGGAGTGTTGTTGGAAAGCTGAGAGTAGCAGCAACACACAATTAAGCAGTTTGGCTGCCAAAATTTATCATGAGTAAGACTTAGGTGTTGCTGAGTTTCACAACTATGGCCAAAAAGGAGAGAAAAATTTTGAACCACTGTAAAGTTGATATGTAAACAATTTTCAAAAAGGAATTTTTTGGATATTGGTAGAGTAGATGTCCCTCTACTAGTATAATTAATTACCATGTCTGTGACTCAAGTTTCACCGCCTGTAGAACCTTCCAAAAGTCGTCATTTTTCAACTTCAACGAGTTCAACCTGTCCACCTTGCATCCATGGGACAAATTTTTTGTACTATGACTATTAGAATTCCATACCCTATCGATTGCAACCCCAATCAGTTCTATCGCACCCACAGAGCACTCTAGGGGAGCCTTAGTCTGGGCGCTCCGGACTGCACGGTTGAAAAAAAAATGTGGTATGTGGTTCAGGGCATACAAGCATACTAAGAATATCCAAAAATATCAAATTTGAGACAATGTGTTTCGAGAGTCCAACAAAAATTTGAATTTTTAGTCAAAAATTATAAAAGATATTGCAATCTATCCAAGCAACGATGAAAGCATATACCTACTCTCGCGTAGCTTCGTTTTATGTATTATAAATGTAAATATGTAAGATAAATACCCGCTCAAAGAAACATTATCTCTTTTATCAGTATATATAGTGTAGCCAAATTAATTTTCGTTTTTAAAGAGACAAATCCATATTATTATATACATGTCTGTTAAATTATAGACTATTCATCCGCGCGTGCTAACAGCTTCTTATATTTGCACGCAAAGAACATATACTGTAAGTCTCTACAATTCTTTGTCTGTTCAGGTCACATAATGAAGCAAACGCTTCCCTACACAATTTGTGTCAGGATGAATTCAATAGGATCGAACCAAAAACACCGTCCTAAAACCTTTTGTATAGAAATGAATTTAGAAGGATCGAATCAAACACATTCCTTATACGATTTGTATAATATTGAGTGTAGTAGAGTTGAACCAGACACCGTCCTCAAACCATTTTTATAAGGATCCAGTAGGATCGAACCAAATTTAAAGAACTAATGAATCAGCTATTCGGACATTCTGCCAATAGTCTCTTTTCATCATTGTGCAACTTAACTAGCAAAAGTATTAGAGAGTGACAATGTATCTCATATTAAATAAACTTTAAGTTTTCAAAGTCCAAAAAATAATTGGCGGGCAAATAGCCTACAAGTCACTATACGCACCGGCGGGCGAAAAGTCATTTTTTACACGATGAAAAGTGAAATTTCTAAGCTCAGATGATTTTCGTTTCTAATCGGCTAACTGGTTGCATAATGTGAAGGTCACAATTTTCATCAACGACGCGATGAGTCGAACTAAACTTGCCGAACAGGTGTGTTATTATTGTCATCAGTTGTGTTTCGGGCTGAAATGGAGACTAACTAAATTGAAAGAGTTCGAAGAGTGCTACAAATCGTTCACATTAACAATATCGTTTACACATCCACATCACAAGGTACAGCAATTGCACCACCATCTTAATTAGAAAAAGTAAGTGAAAATTTAGTAGGTAGAATTTGATCCGTTTTACTTGGGGTAAAGAGCTTTAACTTTGAATTTCGTTGTTGGGTTATACACACTCGCAGAATTACCAGAAACACTTTGCGAAAACTACAACGAATATAATGAGTATAGTGGATTCAGGTTTCTAAGAATGTTAAGAAGTAAATATTACATCACCTCTAAACTGATGTAGTATTAGATGCTGTAGACGCTAACAGTTCTACCAAAAAAAATCGTTCGATTTGTATCATGTATCTACTATAGTCAAAAGACTACACATCAGTGCACTAACACAAATAAATTGTATTCAAGACGACCTGAATGGCCTCCATTTATGCGTAGATATTTGAGAAAAACCTTAGACAATTTCGTTACTGCGTCGATAAATTTGAGTATTTGAAAACTGACAATGTGGGCCGTAAATCTTTTCGATAACAGTTGTATTGAGATTGTTTTGAAAATCAGTTTAAGGCTTATATTACTTCGAATTGAAAGACTCATATTTGTATAAACTTGCTTCCGCAGACAAATAAGCAGAATGTTGCCGTACTTAGAGTTTAAGTCTTCAACTCTTTGAGAGTCTGGCTATACCTTAGTAATCGAAATAACTATCAGACACTTTGTACGATTAGAGGAAACATTTTTAAAAAAGATACTCATCTTTGTAACATCAAGATCGTATGTAAACGAAAAGATTCACGAAAACATTTTTTTTCCACTCTCAGGAGCTGAAGCGAATAAATCATCGTTAGAGATGGATCGAGTAGAAACTATTGACGTCCTTATCGTTGGTGCCGGTTTTTCTGGGCTGCATCTGCTGCAAAAATTACGCAAATTAAATTTCACTGTGAAAGTATGTGAAGCTGGTACAGATATTGGTGGTACATGGTACTGGAATCTCTATCCCGGAGCAAGGGTGGACAGCGAATTTTCAAATTATCAGTTCACTCAGGATAACATTTACAAAGGCTTTGCATGGACGGAACGTTTTCCGGGTCAAGCGGAAATTGAAAGATATTTTAAGCATGTCGATGACAAGCTCGATTTAAGCAAAGACATAAAATTCGAGAGTAGAGTAACTTCTGCAGAATTTAACGGTCCAACCAACCAGTGGCACATAAGAATCAACGACAGCAACGAAATAACGATTAAAACGGCATTCTTGATGCTTTGCACTGGAATCGCTGAACGTCGATACACGCCACCATTTAGAGGGATAGACAAATTCGGGGGAATCACGATTCACACGAGTCTGTGGCCGAAATCAGGCATAGACATTACTGGCAAACGTGTAGCAGTTATAGGCACAGGAGCGAGTGGTGTTCAAACCATTCAAGAAATTGCACCACAAGTCGATCATCTTACTGTTTATCAACGCACTCCCAATATTGCTTTGCCGATGCAGCAGTCTCAGCTTGTAGATGAAACAAAATTCCTTTCTGCAGACAAATTACAGAGAGTTTTCGAAAAAACGCGTACCTCGTTTGCAGGTTTTGATTTCGATTTTCTTCCATCGAAATTCGCAGATGCTTCACCAGAGGAAAGGGAATCTCTTTATGAAGATTTATACAAACGTGGGGGATTTCACTTTTGGTTGAGTGGGTACAAGGATGTTCTAGTGAATCAAGAGGCAAACGATGAAGCCTATCAATTTTGGTGCAAGAAAACCCGATCCCGCATTAATGATCCACTCAAACAAGAAATATTGGCTCCGACTGTTGCACCACATCCATTCGGAACGAAACGCCCATCATTGGAGCAGCGCTACTTCGAGGTCTACAACCAAGATAACGTTGACATAATCGACGTTCGTCAATCTCCAATTGTCGAGATTACTGAAAGGGGAATTGAAACCGAGAAAGAAGGTGTTGTTGAGGTGGATATCATTGTCTTCGCCACTGGTTTCGACGCTCAAACCGGAGGGATTCTCGATATTGTTATGACAAATGACCGCAACGAAACCATTCAAGAGAAATGGAAAAATCGTGTGCTGACAAACTTTGGTCTGTCGACGGCCGGCTTTCCCAACATGTTTTTCACCTACGGTCCTCAAGCATCAACTGCTCTTTCTAATGGGCCAACATGTATCGAAATTCAGGGTGATTGGATTGTTGAACTGTTGTCTAGGATGAGAGCAGACAGCAAAACGAACATCGTGGCAACAATCGAAGCAGAACTCAAATGGAAGGAAATCGTGAACGGTGCTTGGAATCAAACTCTATTTCCACTGGCTGATTCGTGGTATCAAGGTGCCAATATACCTGGTAAGCCGCGAGAAGCTCTCAGCTTTGCAGGAGGAATTCCAGCTTACCTTTCTATTTTGAACGAATGTGCTGCTAATAACTACGAAGGATTTGTGCTGTCTTGAAATATTTTTTTTTTATTTTGTAAACATTTTATTAATTAATTTGTTGAACATACGGGTTGGAATGAAATTATTTTTTTTATTTTTTTATTCAATTGATCAACGTTGAGATTCTGATCTTTTACCGGGAGCTAAATAGAAGAAAAAAAATTGGATGCACAATACCTAACCTACATCATGCATGCACGTTAGTAAGCAGGCGTGACGCAAGTCCACACTACAAAAAATTTAAAAAAAAAATTTTAGGGACTAAGGAACATATATACAGCAACTTTTTGACTTTTCCCCCTTGGCTCCCACGGCTCTTAAAGTATAATAATCGTATTCTGGGCGTCAATACGAGTTCAACGAGCTATCGCACGTCTCATAAGGTTCAAAATTGGCCGAGATATTGAATTTCAAAATCTAGATTTTTATATGGGAAAGGTCAGATTTGACCCATTCTGAAATGATGAATTTTACCAACCTTTGCTTGTTTGTTTGTTTGCTTGTGGAATCTATCTCGAGAACGGCTCCTACGATTTTGCTGAAATTTTGGGAGTAGTTTCTGGGCATGATTCTAAGACTTTTGCCAAAAAAAAATTTGGGTCGACATGATCTCGTTTAGGAGATAGGGCTTTCGGAAGTTCCCATACAAGCCCCATATATTTACATGTAGAATATGGCAGTATGTGCAAAAACTGGAAAAATTTGGTCAATATCAGTTTTTAGATTTATCTCCGGAACTATTGCAGATGGAACGTTCGTTTCTTAGGCAAAGTCTCAGAGTTTTGGGAGTAGAATATGGCCCTATGTCCAAAAACTGGAAAAATTTGGTCACTATCAGTTTTTAGATTTATCTCAGGAACTATGGCAGATGTGACGTTCGTTTCTTCGGCAAAGTCACAGAGTTTTAAGAGTAGAATACGGGCGAAATGACCAAAACTAGAAAAGTGTTTTAATTTTAAGGTTGGTGTCTCCGACAAAGTCTCAGTGTTTTAGAAGCAGAAAACAGTGGTAAATATGAGAATTGTCGGGTAGTAGGATTTTCCTGTTTCAAATATGGTTTTGGTATTATCTTTTGTGTTACGGGACATATAAAACTGCTTTCTTCGTCTCTAAATAAAAAAATTTGATATGGTATAACTGGCGCTTTAACCTTAAAACTTACAAAAGTACTGATATCAGACAAAAACCTCTTAAAAGAGGAAGGGTGACGCAAGTCCTTTACTTACAAAAGTATTGATATCAGAAAGGGTGACGCTCAAGACTCCGATACGCAAAAATTTAACTTTAACACCAATTCTTTATTCTGCGTCACAAATGGCAGATGATGAGGACAACCAAACAACAAATTTATTAAAAATTATTTTTGTCGTCCTCCTAACTGAGTGATTAATTGTCGTGGCACTATTACAACTATTTCGGTCAAGTATGTTTCGTGAATGTAAATTTTTAACATACAAGAATCTAAGCTTACACAGTTGCAATCCGAGTTAATACCTCTTAAAACTTCAGAGCAAACATTTTGAATATCCATAGAGGTTTTTTGAAAGCGTCTAACTTCAATCTTTATAATTTTAATTTTAATAAAAAAAAAACAAAAACAAATGAAAACAAACTAAATAAATGGAAATAAAAAAATAGAAAAATGAATTCTCGTAGTGTCGAAAGTTGAATTCAGAAATAGAACCGAAATCATCTGCCATTTGTGACGCAATTTTTTTAATATAAAGAATTGGTGTTAAAGTTAAATTTTTGCGTATCGGAGCCTTGAGCGTCACCCTTTCTGATATCAATACTTTTGTAAGTAAAGGATTTGCGTCACCCTTCCTCTTTTAAGAGGTTTTTGTCTGATACTATAGATTACTGAAACTGTAAAGTGTATCAAACAGAGTTAAAAAAGGATGGCATCAAGGTTTCGTTGTCAATAATTTATTTTACTCAATCTTTCCGAATTCCTTCAATTTTAAACGAAAAATTAATACAACAAAAATTTGTCATATCCTTCTCAATCCATCGACATCGCCCTACCGCTCCACCCATGCCAACGATTATTAGTCGAGTATCAAAAAAAAAAGAAACGTAAGCGTTCGCTTTAATTGAAAGACCAATCGAACTAGCAATAGCTCAATCATATCGGGCACGTCTTATTTACTATTTCTCTTGCCTCCGGCTCGTGCTGCATTCCTCACACCTGGTAAAATAAAACATTCAAAACGAGGACGTAATCTACTAAGTAAAGCTCTGTGAGAGTGAAAATTACCGCAAATATCATCAGTGGTCCTTGGTGTCATAACTTTTATGTAGAAATAGCGGATACGGGATATGTTGCCATATGAAACTGTATGAATATTATGATGTACGTGCAACATCCTGACACAATCTGGAAATCATAGCAAAATAATGTGCAGAATCAAGGCAGCTCTTGGTAAAATTATTGTTCAGTGAACAGACTAAATGAAATATGTGAGCGACCGTTCATACCGCGTGTACTTTCCTACTGATCTATCAAAAGTCATAAACTTAACTCAAATAAAGTTTTTACGTGCTTATGGTTCTACAGTCTTATTCGTGTACCACATCGTTTTCCATGCTTACAGCAGGAGAAACTTAAAGTCTTTGAGTCTTTGTACTCTATTAGTTCGTGTGGAATGCGGAGTGGATACAGAAAAGAGCAATCGAATTTCAACCGAAAAGTAAAAACTTATCTTGAGTAAAGTATGAGAAAAATAATCTGTGAACAGTCGCTCATCTATTGAACAGCTCAAGTTTTACCACAATTAATAGTCTTCTATCCATGATCAAAAAGCCCTTTACGCTGACTTTAATAGGAAAATTCTCGATTTCGCGTAAGAGCTCACATTTGATTTGATAAAGATTCGTATTCGTTGTCCAAAACGTGTATCGTTCAATAATTTCCACCAAATGAGAAACCTATACATTCGAAAAATGAAAATCATGAATTTTGTTTTTAAATTAATCTAATTTCGGTGTTAACCTCAGACGAGCAGTAATGACATGAATTTATTGGGATCATAATCGTTATTATTGACAGCAGTAACGATGTCGTCATATCTAAAGAAGAGAGTGTCACAATTTCATTCTAAATTTCTACAGCTAAACTAGAGCAAGCCCAAAAACATCGTTGCCTCCAGTTAGGATATAGCACTAGTTTCAAAAAGGTTTCGAATTCATTACAAAACTAGCCCCTGGCACAATTTCTGAATCTCGAGCTGAATCTCGAGCCGAATAGAAAATCTAAATTTCCTTAGTAGAATTTCGGCTCAACTAGAGTTCGCACCTTGTATTCACCATTCAACTCAGATATCTAAAGCACAACAGTAAAGCAAAACTTACGTAGTGTGTCAGTTGCGTCTAACTTCGTCTGAAGAGTAAGAAACGAGTAGTAAGATATGTAAGAAATGTTAACAAAACACTTGATCGTCAACGCTAGCAAACTCCAGCCGAAGTAAATGCTAATCTTCTGCATTATGTTCCACCAATCGAAATAGATTTTCTTTAAACTTCTCAAATTGAAATATCTTTCATCGTAGGACAGTCCATTGGGGGACAAAGAAGCATCCAGAATGAATTTACCGCTAGTTTTGAGATACGATCGCACTAACTCCACGTACATCATTGCGTGTAGTGTATTCAGTGACGACACGAATTCTAACGCAGCAATTTCGACTTTAAAAAATATGGTGTCCACAGTTGTTTCATGCAACAATAAGACTGCAACAGCAGCGAAGTATAGAGCCAAAATTAGCAGACTTTTTGTTAGAAATATTTTCTTTGTTTGACTCCATTTATATGGGCCCAGATACGGTCCTTTGCCATGCCGAAAGGATCGCCGCATCAAATCGAAATATTCGGTCTGATATCTAAGACACTGGTAGTTCCCGGATACGTTCGACATTATCAAAGATAGCAAGTAAAAGAAGGCGATGATGTCATTGATTTTTCCGTGCAACAAAAAAATGGATCGGCTCATTGAAAAAGTGTTAATTAAGAGACCGGTTAAAATAGTAACAGAAATACAGCTGGGAACACAACGAAGAACTTTAGCCTGTTTGGGAGTTCGCGTTGGTAAATAGGTGGTGAAATACGGACTCAAACCGAACAAGAAATAAACCAAAAGAAAATGTTTGTAGGTTTTCCACAACATTTCGGTCTTATAGGGTTCCCAGCTTTTCGTCAACTGAATTAAAAATCAATAATGAAAGTAAATGAAAGGGTTGCACCATTCACGCAATTAGTGTGTCAACGAACTCTTGAGCAAAAATTTGTTGCCCCATATTCCGTTATTGTTGAATCATAACAATAATTAATTAATTAATTGACCGAGGGGTACCACACTTACCGTTGCGTCTTGACAATCGCTGCATTCACTTATTTATCGAAACTGGTAGATATATACGTGGGATGTAAATTGTAAATGACAAAGTTTAATTTTGATGATACGAATTAGACCCAGCAATTTCCTCCAGGTTAACAGCTTACCTATACACTTTGTCGCGGCGTAGGCAGCAAAATAAAAATCAAACTAAAATTCTCCAACTAAAATCAATTAATTGAATCAAACGAACTCACTTAGTTACTACATAGAAAAACATCTTGCGTGTTGCCCCATATATTTAATTTTTGTAAAATATTACTTAATTGAATAACTTCAGATTCAGACCACTGTCTTAAACGACTTAAATGGATAGTAAGATAGTAATCGTCGATTACTAGACTACTTAATCATATGTTACGTTACGTAACTAATGTTTGTCATGCATGCATATTATAAATGTATACTAATATATCTAAAGCAAACCCCAGTATATATACCAATAAGTTTCTTAAGGTCAATTCTTAGCATTCAATATTTCATCAATTTAAGAGTTGTTGTTGTTGTTGTAGTAGTTATCATTTGCTGGTAACATTAATTGATCGTCTTCATTCAGCAAAGAAATTGATACTTCAAAAGAATGTAGTGGGTTGTTTTGCTCTTCAATATTGAATAGTTCTTGAGGACTGTATTGGCCTTGTGGATTGTATTGATCTTGTGGATTGAATTGCACTTGTGGATTGTATTGCACTTGTGGATTGAATTGCACATGTGCATTGTATTGCACTTGTGGATTGAATTGTCCTTGTGGATTGTATTGCACTTGTGAATCTACTTGTGGAATGTATTTCTGTGAAAGGTTACGCTGCTGCAGAGTAAATGACTGCTGGGATGGAATAAGTTGGTCTGATGCAATGTCTCGCTGCTGTACAAATGGCTGTGGATTGAATTGTTCTTGTGGAATGTATTGCTGTGACAGGTTGTCGACCTGTTGTGGATTTTGGTTCTGCACACTGTACTGATGAATTGGACTACGCTGCTGTCTTTGAAATGTGCTCATATATTCGAATAAGTTTTTGAATCCATGAATCTTCTCTCGCTTTCTCATCATCATCCCATCAATGTTGGTGACATCGGGAAAATATTGAAACGGAAAGCGATTACTTCGTGTATTGTCCGATGGTCTCATCATTTCGATAAATATGTTCGGTTGTTTGCCGGCATCAAGTTTCCTATTGTATTTGGGTGTTTTAAATGCGATTGCAACTTGCCCATGAACATTATGGGGTCCAAAAATGCCCCAGCCAATCAAAGTTTCCTTCTTTTCTGCATCTTCTTCAAAGAACCGTATCTTAATATCCTCCTTTTCGATTTTGTTGCAAAAGATCATAATCTTCTTTCCACCGGAAGCTGGACTGCACAAGTCGCTGATGTCGTCAATTTTTATATCTGCTGCAACCTTCTTATTAGTAATTGGTTGAGAGACTTTCGGTTCAAGTTGAATTTCATAGTTAGGATTCCTCGAATCGGGTCGGATAAATACTTGGAAGCACAGTCGCAAACTATGAACGTCACGTTGCATATCATCGTTATTGTACCGATGAAAAGGACTTATGTTCAAATCATAACGTTCCATTATTCGTAGCGGAATTTCCCATTTCAAACATCTTTCAATACGTAGATCGTGAAACAAAAGTACCTTTGGGTCACTGCTATCCGTGTAGAAGTCATGAATGCGGTAAATTCCATCCGCACAGTCTCTTCCAACGAGGTTATGCGCATGATACCTAAAAAAAATCAACAATATAACCAAATTAAAGGTGAGGTATAACTAACTATAATGGGTATGAAAAGTATACCCTGAATAAACGAAGAATGCGAGGGAGCTTTCAGAAAAGAGTTAGAAGAAGTATTTGTCAAAAGGAGAATGTCATGTACCCAATTTTTTTATTATAAAAATTTAAACTGTTCGACGAGACGAAAGACTCTTTTCAAGTCTTTCCCATGCTACTGGTTTTTTTCTTACGTAGTTGCTACGGTTGTATCGACTCAATACACTTTTCATTTTATTTATTATCTAAAGGGACCTTAACATTGACTAAGATTCTAAAACTAGCCCATCTAAGACATTTTAGATTTTCAATAATTTTGACATTTCCCGGTATTAAAAACGGAATTGGAATGTAAGGTCAACGTTTTCTACTTCTTTAACATTCCCTTTCATTGGGAAAACTGATGTCCACATGCAAAGGGACGATCGACGGGGTTACGATGAGCAAAATGATGATAGTAGCTCTTTTGAATTGTTAAATGCAAGCTAGAATTATACTGATGTATATTAATTTTCAAATATTGACCCTGCGACCTAACATTTGATATATTTAGAAACGTGAAATATAGGTTTTGCTAATCACCAGTACCAAAAAAAAAAATCGGAGATGTGTTTTTTGACTGATGTGGGCAGGGCCTATTATTTGGGAATTTTTGGGAATTTTGGGAATATTTGGGAATATTTGAGAATATTTGGGAATATTTGGGAATATTTGGGAATTTTGGGAATATTTGAGAATATTAGGGAATATTAGGGAATTTTTGGAAATATTTGGGAATTTTTGGAAATATTTGAGAATATTTGGGAATATTTGGGAATTTTGGGAATTTGGGGAATTAATTCCCAAATAATAGGCCCTGGATGTGGGTAAAAAAGAAAATAGGTATACCGTATATACAATAAACACTGTTCCTAAGTGTAAAATAAAATTAAGCAAATCGTATAACTCGTTCGACTTTGTTAATGGCATAGTAAACTAACCAGGCAGTAGCGCTTCATTTTTGAGACGTCAAATAAGGGACCTAATACACTGTATGAAAATGAACTCAAATGAACGCTGACATAAATTGAATTAATTTTATTCGCAAAAATAAGGCTACTACACCTATAAAAATTTTGTCCAGCTTAGCTGTAGTAGTTGTACGAATGTACTGTGCAAATTCGGTACAAGTACATTATGTTAACGTAGCAGCAATATTTACAGTACAGTTGTATCAATGTAAAGTTGAGCGCCAACTCAGTACTTGTGTTTGGAAGACACTATGTCGAGGGGTGGATAAACTAAAAAAACAAGGTTAGAAGCCATCGAAAACAAAAACAAAAACTTTTAAAAACAAAAATAAACAGAAAAAACAATAAAAAACAGAAAAAGCTAAAATAAACAACAAAAAACGGTCAAAAAACTAGAAAACTAATCAAAAAAAAGAAGAAAAAATAGAAAAACAACACAACACAACACAAAAAACCAAAAAAAACAAGAGCCATCATCGTTTTATTTACCTATAAGGTTGATCTGCTGTTACAGTTGACACTATGATCGTTGCGTATCCGGTATATATTACAATTCTGATCGATGGAAATGTTTTCTTCTTGCGCGACGTTTTTACTCCTTCAATGGGTGTAGTTCTACCTTCCGTTCTATATCGAAGTCTTTTTATATTTAGTGCCGGCTCTTCACAAATTTCAATATGAGCATCTTGAGACATCATATTTGTCAGAATATTGTTTAAAAAAACACTAATCAAACGATAGATTTTACAAAACGTTTTCACTAAGTATTGTACTGTGCACATACTGAAATGAAATTCAGTTAAAGAATGCAAGCTTTTCGAACCACTAGCCGAACGATAATGAAATTAGACTAAGTTGCGTTTGCGAATATATTAGCTACAACTGCTGAATATATTGTAACGGCTACAAGTTACACTTAATACGCAGACGCATTTCCAAAATTTATCTCGAGAACGATTTTTTTTTTGTCGTTAGTGCAGGAACTGCGGTAGAAAAATGACTTCTTTGGCCCATGGCTTCAAAAGTTTTCGAACAAATTTTTTTCCGGAGAGTCAATTTTTCCGGCCATTTGTATGAAAAATTTGAAAATCTCCGAAAATAAAGGATGTTTTGTGAGAAACTTTAAATTGTCGTAGAAAGAATGGCTTAGAGATCCGATATTTCATGGAATAACTTATTTGTTGTACATCGATCAGAGAAAGACTTATTTAAGTGTCTCTTTTGCTCATGCATTTCCCCTCTTCCTCCCTTCAATTTCATTTCTATTTAATGGATCTATTTTAATGGTTCCGTATCTGATGTCGAAGCTTCAGCTTCTTCTTCTTCTTATTCATTCTAGATTGAAAACATATTTGAAGACCTCAGAGATCAGCTCAGAGATCTCACCATCCTGGAACTTTGGAATTACAAAAAATTTATCAGTTTGAAAAGTTTCAATTACACTCGCGGAATTTTGAAAATACACATTTTGTGTTTCGTGTTTTACTGTTGTTTTTTGTGAATTTTGCATACGTATTTTTATATGAAGAAATCAGAAACGCAAGTAAAACCCAGAAACAGAAACGGTGTCGGTTTTCAAAATTCCGTGTGTGTAGAATCACATTTCAAAACAGCGAAAATTCAAGTATTCAGACTGTGTTCTAAAAAAAGCAGTTGCTTGATTCGGTTCTAGTTATTTTATTAAGTCATACAAAAAGCTCCTGCTGGAATTGAAATTATTCGCTAAAAACGTCCTTTAGCATAAGTTAAGACCAACGTTTTCGGAAATACACGACGCAGTCGAAATGTTGTGATGTCATAGTTATCCCTAGAGGTCTAAATCATGCATTGGTTTGAATTTTCAGGAAAATCTGTCATTCTTTCATTTTTTTCTCGTTTTCGCTCATTCAATAAAGCAGTATATTGGCAAGCCTCGACTATGTCTCTTATATGATGATAATCTACTAATTTTCAGCATTCAATCAAGCATTAATAAGGAAAAATAAGATTTGGGAGTAACAGTTGATGTACCAACGTTAGCTCCGTATATTGAAGACAAACGTATTAACAATCGTGCAAACGTTTCACGAGTCAAAACACTACATTTGGCAGCAGGTACCTAATGTACCATATAAAATCATTTTTTTAACAATTACAATAATAAGATCTTAGTATTTTAAATACAAATATACGATAACTTATTTTTTGTCTACGAAAGTGTTTGGTCACAGGTCATAATTTTAGCCAGTATGCATGATAACCAAAATAAAATAATTGCGAAGAAAAAAATAATTTATGATTAGCAAGTGTGATGGGATTTACAAATTTGTTTTTAAATTGAATTTTAATCTCAAACTGAGACAAAAAAGAAAGAAATATACTTTTCAGTGCAGAACATAGAAAACCATAGAAAATAATGATCTTGTCATATCAAAAACAAAAGTGACATCCCTATGATGAAAGGATACCGTCTTAAGTGTGCGTGGGTGGAAATATGGACTAAAGTATTCGGTCATCAATGGCATCAAAGATTACATTCTATTTACTAAGTGCCTTAGAATTTGGCAAGTATCGTTTAAATGCGGAGTCTTACAATCTGATGTTTTAGGGAAACAAACTGATTGACGTGGTCTCAACTACCCAACAACATTAAGTTGCTGAAAACTAAAAATCTTTCTTTTGGCCTTTTGATATATATTTCCATTAAAATCCAATGTAAAACAATTTTTAAATTGAACCATCTAATCGTAACGATAAGAGTTTTTTTGCAATTTAACATTTCAGTTTTTTTCTCCAGTGTTATTATTCAAATTATTCAAATTTTGAAAAATTAATTCCCCGTATCAGCCGACAAAGATATGACCTATGACCTAAATGATGCTTAATGTTCGAAAATTGACACAAAAGCACGATTTAGATTTTGTTTAATTGCTATAAACAATCGCACACAAGCTGGTCACAAGTCGTAACATAATTTTCTTTACCTTTGTGTAACAATTAGGGAATGCAATACCGGTGTCAAAACCGTAACTGAAAACCGTTTTTCTGACATAATGTGTAGAGAACCTTTATAAGAGGTCAGTAACATCGCAGAAGAAAATTTAGATTTGAAAAAGTCGTGATATTGTTTTGAAAAGTTCGTGTTACCTAGAGTAAGACGTTTGACCACTGTTTCGATCTTAAAGAAAATATAAATACGTCTTTCGATGTTTTGCATTAATATGTTGATAAACTCGGTGATAAATCCTTTTTTTTTTTAAATAAATTCGTGTTTTGACATTCTTAGAGCACAATGTTATCATTATAGAACTGAGTTGGCAAGACAAATAGGTTAGTAAGGTCCAGGGATTAGTTACAGGAATTATATATTTGCAGCCTTTATTATCCACTACTCAATGTAAGCCTCCCAATGAGGGGTATTTAGCCATTTACACGACTTAGTCTTACATAAACTCATAATAACATTTAGAACAAAAAGATTTTAAAACAAAATAAATACAAATTTAGGATAAATCAGTCTAGAAAAAAATATTTAGGATAATTTAATAAGCAAATCGACAACATTAAAACAGACAAAGTGCAAGCACAAGAAGAAAGGCTATAAAGAGTTGGCGACTAGTCAATGAAATAGTACCTGAGATATCACCTGAATAATGTTCACTGTATTGAACGATTTTCAGTCTAATTCTAGCCTTGAAAGTCATAAAACTGACCACATGCCTGATTTTACTGATTTTAGCTGAGTGAAAAGTAGTTGAAACTTTTGCGTTCGGGTCGAAAACGTAGATTCGACTAAAAACTAAAGGTGTTCTTCGTCATCTTATATCAACTTATTCTCTTCAATAATGGGGACTGTACCACCCACTCGACCAAGTGTTTTGTATTGGCAAACGATTTGTTTAAACTCGCTGATTGTTTTCTCTCTGTTTGAATAAATACGTAAGACTTATAATATAGTTAAGCTGTTTCCTTTTTCTACTGGAACATTACTTTCTTTTCGCATAACATAAGTGAGATGAATGGGGTCTCTTGAGATGTTGCTTGATTCTAAGATATTGACCCTTTTTACAATTAATCTCATGTTTCGCACCTTCGGGTATTGTGAACTCCAAGATCAGGATCTACCATCATTAGATAACAAAGTGCCTTAACGACTTCTTATTGAAAACAGTGAAATGTCCCTGAGAGAAAAAGAAAAGTCAGGGAGAATTTTGCACAAGGTTCCTGCTTCTCAATTGAAAAAGCCTCTTAAACCCCTAATCTACCTAACTACCTACTTGATTCTTGACGTGATCGTGAAGTGAAAGATCTTCGTCGATGATCAGACCAAGATGTTTGTATTTTTTTCGGCCCACAATGTGTATTATCACGCATATCACTCGTCTATTATTATTGAGAATAAAAAACTAATAAAATTTAAATTCTTCAAAATTCTAAACTTCCTACACTGAGGAAAAAGTAGTTACCTGCTACAGCTGCGATCTGTCTCCAGCTGTAGTTTTTGAGAAAATACAGCTGTCACAGAAAATATTTCGGCCCGTAGCTGTCACAGCTGTATTTTTCTACTTGCTATCAGAGCTGTAGTTGTGATTACCTACAATAGCTGTGTGATTGCCTACAATCAAAATGTTGTGATCGATAGGCACGGGTTCGAATCATGTCGGATCCTGTTTTTTTTTTTTAAAATAATATTATTAAAAATAATTTTGGTTTCATTTCTGATAAAAGTCAGTTCAAAATTAACCCAATAATTTAAAAAGAAAATATTTCTGGCCTTTCGGAGTTACATTTCACACGTACTGGGGAGTATTCTGTTGTATCCCAAGTAGCATTTCATAACCGCGGTTGGAAAATTGACTAATTCGTTGCAAACTTTTTCGTTGTCCAACGGTTATGTAACGAATACGTTATGTTCACAATAACTTATTCGTTATATAACCGTTTAACAACTAATTCGTTATCATTCAATTTTTAACGAATTAGTTGTACTACCGTTATAAAACGAATAAGTGAATCGACAATTTTTGCCAAAAACTTATTAGTCAATTAACTGTTATGCAACCAATAAGTCGGAGTAATCTACTTAACTAATTCGTCTTAAAACGGTTATGGAACCAATACATTTTCAGTTGTTGATTTATGACATGATTCTAACTGACGCGTCAGTTGGAATCAAGATGTAATCTGTGAGAAACTTGTTGTGCTTTAGTAATGCAATTTTAATACGATGCCATAATGTGAAACAATGAATTAATGTGAAGTTTGAAAATTGTGATGAAAATTGATCGTATTTTGTGAATAGTCATTTTGTATCTTTATGCCAATTTGTAAATCAGCATTTTATTGATCAATTTCACAACTTTTGTCTGCCGCTGTCGTTGAAGTTAGGATTCTTATGTCTTGTTAGGTCTCTTTAGGAATATCCCGCTAGGATTTAGGATCGACAACAGTTTCTTACAATAAAAGTGAAATAGATCGATAAAATGTTGTTTAACTGTCATAGCAGTGAAATATTTCATTATCAATGTCCGGAAAATTGGAAAAATGTCTGACTGACTAATTGTTGACCAAAATCAAACTGTGAAGAAAATAATTCTTACTTTATTTACACCAAAAAAGGAATAATTAATTTTAAAAAATCGATTGCAGTGCATACAAACGTCTTTTCGGTGCATATAAATAATGTGAATTGATTTCCAAATATCCTATCGCAGATAAAATTTTCAATGTAAAAACGTGTTCTTGAAAATGTAGTTAGAAGCTGAAAATAATGATAAACGAAAAAGTTGTCAAACGGTAGAACAACCGTGATACAACTTAAAAGTGAGACAATATTGAAATTTCAAATGTGACTTATAAGTCCTACGACGGTTTTGCAACCCTTTCACAACTTTAACCAATTCGTTGTATAACCGTCACACAACCAATTCGTTGATAGAATTTCACAACTGGGCAAAAACCGTTGTACAACCGTTACTACAACGTTGTAGTAACGTTGCGACAACTAATTAGTTATTTTGGATTATCTCCAAACTATTTATAACCGCGGTCACATAACGGTTGTACAACCGAATTTTAACAGTTGAATGCTACTTGGGATTAACATCCGACGAGTTAATTTTGAACTGAATTTTAGCTGAAATGAAACGAAATTGATTTTTTATTAATAATTATTATAATAAAAATAAAATAAAATAAAAACTTGCCTTGTTGGGGCGCGAACCCGGGACCTCTTGATCTCCAGTCCAGAATAATCCACCTGAGCTACGGAACATGTATGCTACAAATGCCTTATGTTAATGTAAGCTACACAACGCATATTCCCGTTGGGTAATATACATCCCTGGAGTAGCTGTATTGTGGGTGTAACATTACCTACATGAGATACACATATGAAAACTGTGTATTTACAACACGTAATGTGTCATTAATAATTGAAAGATATTATTGCGACAATATTGATTCACGTAAAAATGAAAATTATTTTGAAAATCAAAATATTAAGGATAAAGTCTGGAAAAATGGTTCAACGAGCACAGGCTAGAGACCTGCCGACACTTTTTCACCCAACCGAGTCGCCGGTTGTTCTTAGATTGCCTCAGCCGGCTGGAAGACAAAGTTTTTTTTTTTTTCAATAAAATAAAATAAATTTCGACTAACCGAAATCGGCGCTTTTTTTTCCTGGACTTTTTTAGATATGTGCTTAGGCCCCAAAACCAGTCTCATATATTTTTGATCTTCCATAACTGGCTGGTGGTAAGCGGCCAAAAGTCGAAAATGAGGTTTCGTAGTCCGGATTTCATTTCCGTGAGATGATGAGGTCACGAACGTGTATGGGCTCGTTGGAAATCTGAGGTCGAGTACTCTCGAAGCAAATATTATCTTCATAAAGTTTGATGATAAACGGCTGAAAATATGACATCCCAAAAATTTCTCAGAATCGATGGAACCTCGGTGAACTTTGACGAGGGCTGTGACCTCACTAATGCAATTCTTTGATTATTTTATATTATGAATGTGGAGGACTTCAGCTTTAAAGAATGACTAATATGTAGTAGTTTGGCGGGGTGGAACACACAGTTTTTATCTGAAAGTAGTCACGTGCCAAACTACTCCACATTCATAATAAATAATAATTTAATCAAATAATTGCATTAGTGAGGTCACAGCCCTCGTCAAAGTTCACCGAGGTTCCATCGATTCTGAGAAATTTTTCGGATGTCATATTTTCGGCCGTTTATCATCAAATGTTTTGAAGTTACTATTTGCTTCGAGAGAAATCGACCTCACGGAAAAGAAATCCGGACTACGAAACCTCATTTTTCGACTTTTAACCGCTTACCACCATTCAGTTATGGAAAATCAACTAACTATCCATATATAAAAAAGTAGAGGAAAAAATAGCACCGATTTCGGTCAGTCAAAATCAAAAGAACCCCTCGAAATAAAATTGAACTGAAGAAGCAGATCGAATGAATTCCATATTTCTGCAGCGTGTAGTCTATTACAATAACTAGTTCCCGCCAATTGCGTTTTTTTTAGACCCGTACGAAGTACTGGGGTCTTATAGGTTTACGCATACGTTTGTAACACGTCGAATTGGACTCCCTGAGTAAGGGGAAACCTATTGTGGTTGTCTAGAGATGCCAAATCCGCGAAAAAAAAATGTCCGTCTGTCTGTCCGTCTGTCCGTCCGTCCGTCTGTCTGTCTGCACGATAACTTGAGTAAAACGCATCCGATTTTGAAAATTCTTTTTTTCCCGTTTGGTAATGTCAAAAGACAGGCTAAGTTCGAAGATGAGTGATTTTGGATCGACCCCTCCCGAGCTGTGGCCCAATAAGTGCTTTACGGTTTTTCGAAGATATCTCCGGACATTTAAACGTTAAACTTGTAAGTGATACGTCAAATAAAAGGTATTTACAATACCGATCGACAAAAAAAAGTTTATGGAAATCGGATGACCGACTCGTGAGTTAGACCCCTTGGTGTGGAACAGGCACAGGGCGGCAAGCAGTTTTTGCTTGTAGGTCGGCCACATTTGAACATATTTCGTCTGTTTTAGCTTTATTAGATAGGTATTGACCGTACCAATCAGGGAAAAAAAAATTTATGAAATTATGTTCTCCGGAGCGTGAGCTAGGTCTCTTGGAGTGAGCTCTTATCTGGCTACTCGGAAGTACAGTGAACGTGGTGTATTTTGACAATATCTCGAGTAAATTTTGACCGAATTTCATGAATTTTTTTTTGTTTGAAAGGTATTAACGAATGTAAAGCGTCGGTACTATTTCCGGTCTCCTATTAAAATGGCTGCCGGCGGCCATATTGGATTTTAGTAAAACGATATAAAGTGGGAAAAATGATGCTTAGAGAGTTTCTGTTAACATGGAAATAATGTGTTAAGTGTGAGGGGTTTCAGGGATTCCATATATGGACATCTATATATACCTATATACAGCTATATTGAGCTATATGCAGGCATATAGAGCTATATAATAGCATATTCCTCTGTGAAATGTTTATTTACAGTGAAATATAGGTAAATATAGCGGTATATAGCTGTTTAAATAGGAATTTATGAAAGTTGACTTCGTACGGGGCTGTCTATATTGCCTCCGGCAATTTAATTGTATATGATAACAAGGCAAAGAGTGGATAATGTAAGTGATTGAAAAGGAAGAATAGTTTTTCAGCAGAGAAGAAAATGAAGTAAGAGAAATGAAGAGTTTCACATTAAAGGCTTTTGATACGAATAGGTGTTTCGTACGGGTCGGCGTTAGCTATGTTTTTTTATTAAAAATTTCGATGAGCGGACAATAAGTAAGTCGTGTTAAAGTTTTATCTAAATTTTTGTTGTCCCATTTTCTCGAAAGATTTCGTTTTTTAATTTTAAAACGTTTCCTGAATATGCAGAGCTGCTGGAAAACCCCAACACTAGCCGTAGCAGGTAATCATTGAGAGCGGCTGTTATAGGTAATTTCTTAAAAAATTACCGTCATTGAGTAACTTTTTCCAAAATTACTCACCACAGGTAATACGTTACTTGCTGTGGGTAATTTTTCCAAACATTACCAATTACAGCTGATCTATTACCTACTGCAGCTGTAGTTTTCAAATCTTTTTCCTCAGTGTAAATCTTTGCGTTACGAATAACAGTCCAAGATTTAACAAAATTTCTTGACTATTTTGTGGACGAGCCCTAATTGAATTTTCAGTAAGTAGAGACCTCATTGAACTAAACTAGCACACATGTGATCTACTATTGTTGTCGGTTGCATTTCTTGGATCGAACAGATATGTATTTTTCACTATTGTCCTTATAGTTGTACTTCGGGACTTAAATAGAGAAAAACCGAAGTAAAGAGAGTTCATATAAGTTACGAGAGCGCTACAAGTTTAACATTAAAGATAGGATATTGCGGACACACCCACCACCTCATGATGTGCACATCAAAGGGGCAGCAATTATTGGATCACTAATCCTAAAAAGTAAAGGAAAAATTACGAAAAAATTAATTGATTTTTTTAATGAATTTTTTTTTATCATTTCGTGATATTATAGCGTGGAATACAATGTAGAACAAGCGAACGACGTTATGCACTAACCGTACTTAGTATGGTCAGATTATTTAATCTTCGTCTTATTTATTTGTTTGGTTTGACCTGTCACATCACTGAAAATAAAAGGAACACCTACATTTTGCCTCACCAATTCAACATTTTGTGCAATTCACGCCGTAAGTGCGCCTTAAATTCAAACATAATCATATATTAGATCCCTAAAGTCATCGATGGATTTCGCATTCGGTATTTTCAATAATATCTTTCGGATTGCCAAATTGGAGTCTGACTCTGAAAAACTCACATAAGCTTAGACCTCTCTTTCTGGAAAACTGAGGTACAGTCAGTGACTTTGATAGGTGACGCATTTTCTTTCAGCTGATCCAGATCCGCTCATACAAACCCACGCGCGTGATAGTGACGAAACCGTTTATTTCAAAGTCGCAAACACTCAAACACAAAATATTGATAGATAAGCCTTCAAATTTCAAACCCCATCCTTTTTAGTTCTATTCATTGATGATGATGATGTACCAATTAACAACTGAAGGTTGTTTTAAGTGCTTTAATTTGCATTATTGTACCATCGTTTTAATAAGAGGCAATACACACAGCTGAATGTGTAATGGAAACACTCAAAGGATCACATTAACTCCACTTTCTGATAATATATTCGCTCTCAAATATTCTCTGCAGTCAGGTAACACTATGAGTTGCAGTTGTATTGAATATGATTGATCGAATTTTGGAAGTAAACACTAAGAGCAATTGAAAACTTACACTAATACGGCACTGCAAACTAATTCACCCGAAAACTGGTGATTTTGTAGCTTGCACAGAACATTGGAACTACTTCAGCAACGACCGCAGTCTCCATCAAAATTGTCTCTTCTGAACAATATTACCTGTTTACCTGTTCTTTTAGAATCTAAAGTAACACAATGACTTGCCGAAGCATAAAAGTGTAACGAGGCATGGACTGGTCATATTGGGCGATCGGGCACCGTCCGATGGGCTGTTGACTGTTTTACATGCAGCTTGGGCCGATAAAAATATTTTCGCTGAAGCTTTAGAGATCGCTCGATAGACCGACAGGTAACCACTAGCCAGTCCGGTCGTGAGTTTAACCTAAATGTTGAATCTGATTCTAATAGTTTTTGCTTTGTTAGTAGTGAGGCCATTTAGTACAATGTAAAATTCTGAAATTATGTTCGTTTAATAGGTAGGAATGAGAGGGGAACTGATTTCAGAAAATCATTATTACAAAGTCAAATATTTGTTTCCAATATGCTTAGACGTAAAGAAATACGATGATCTGTCATTAAATAATATTTGCGATGATTTACTGGATTTCCGAGATCAGTAATGAGTACCCCTTACAAGGAGTAGCGCAGACCTTCCCCATAAATGAAATGCAAGGCGTTTTTTTAGTCCAAGTCTCAAAATGCTTTTTATTTCTGTTTACATGATTAAAAAAGACAAACTAAAATAAAATTATGTTTTCACTTTTCTTGTTTTGTTTTTTCTTTTTTTTATTTCGTTATAAAAAATGTTTCTTTGCTTTTTATTATTTTTCGTATATAAAATATGTAAATAACATTCAGCAGAGATTCAAAATTCTACAATTTTTTTTGTATTTTTTTTTTACTGTTTTTTGTGTTTTACAAAAAAGAAAAAATCCAACAGAAAAATTAATAATTTTCATTTTAATATAAAATACAAAATGCGCTATTAAAAATATTTTTTTTATTAATTATTGTTTAGTTTTCATTCTGATTTTTATTTCCTTCAATTTGACGATAAATTTTTATATTTAATTTCCCTGGTTAGTTAGTTTCTGTTATCCATTTTTTTGTATTTTTTTGTTTATTTTTTTCATTCATTTTTTGTTTTTGTTTACAATCATCATCATCATGAAAAAGTCCAACATTTTGAGCATTGGAAGTGTGTACACAAAAGGTGTTAATTATACGGGGGGTGGGGTTATTACTAATTCTCGCAATTGATTGTTTTCATTTTATGATTCAGAAACGATCGTTTTGATTTGAGGAGGGTGGGACGAGTGCCGAAACAAAAATTATAAAAATTAAAAGAAAACAGAGCACTCCAATTCGGATGATTTTATTGTTGTTGTTTTTGGTTATTAAAGAGACCCACTGGTTCAAGTGCACAAAGAATTTTTATTTAAAAAAAAACTAAAAAAAAAATAATTTAAAGAAAAAAAAATAAAAAAAAACAAAATTTTTTAGTGTATTCCATTTACTAATTACGTGGGTTACATCATAAATAAAACACAGAAAAAAAATTTTTGTCTAAAAAATGTTTTGAACTTAAAAAAAGCTTTCAATTACTCAGAATTTTGGTTGTTTGTTGGTGGTCGAAAAACGTGTTGAGGACATTAAAAGCTGATTATTAAAACTTAAAAATGTGTTCCGTTTCACACACACAAAAATTTTACCGTTCGTTTAGGTTTTGAATAAAAGCCGAACGTCTTTGCTGTTTCACAAAAAAAATATGGATGGGGAGAGATGTATAGTTATTGATGTTTCTTGTTCCATAAAATAAAAAGTTCCGCAGTTGTTATGCAATTTAAGCGGAACTCTCAGTTGTTGTATTTTGTAATGGCTGACCACCATCCTGCAAAGGAAAAACAATTTTGTTCAATACTTGAAACTGTCTGTACATAATACCGATCGGAGTTGCTATTGACCACTCAATCAAATATCAATGAATAATCTTCATTCTTACCTCAACACCATTAGCACTGCCATTTTGCTTCCTACGCATCGGACGACGGAATCGTGGATTGCCACGTCTTGGCGGACCTCTCTGCTGACCACCTCCATCTTGGCCATTCTCCTGTGGTCCACCATCGCCGCCATCTTCATTGCGTGGACGTCTCGGACCACCACCTCCGCCACCACCGCCTCCACGACCGCCACGGAAATTGCGACGGAAGTATCGTCTCGGGCCATTGCGATTCTGTCCACCGTTGCGAACATTTTCCTCGCCACTACTTTCGACGACTCCGTCACCACCTTCGCCAACGTTGCCACTCTCTTGACGTGCGCGGCGATTGAAACCACCACCAAATTCGTTGAAACGACCGCGTCCACGATTGAATCGTCGTTGGGGTCGTTGTTGTTGCTGGTCTTGACCTTCTTCACCGCTCTTAGCACCACCGTCCGTTCCATCTTCACCTTCTGCGGTGTCCATGAAAAAAGGAAAGCAGGAAAATATTATTTTGTTAACAACTTTCCCATTGAAATCGAAATTTCAATCAAAGGACCACCTCTCGTACCACTACTGCGCTTATTCCGGCGACGAAGCACCTTACGCCGTTTATCGGCCGCATATGGACTACCGCGAACTGGTTTGCCTTCGGGTCCAGTTACGTTGGCAGCTTCATTTCCCTTCTCACCGATGACGACATCGAACTCAACGACTTCTCCATCGCCGACGGAACGAACTGCCTTCCTCGGATTGTTCATAATGATAGCGGTCTGATGTACAAATACATCCTCCTTGGTGTCATTACGATTGATGAAACCGTAGCCGCTCTTGACATTGAACCATTTCACGGTTCCGCACACCTTAATTGCTGCAATTGATATAAATAGAGTAGCACATTAGGTCCCATACAATGTAAACGTAGCGCACACAAAGTGCCAAATGTTATTCGGTGTGAAATGTTTTCAACGCACACCGAACTGATAACTTTAATTTTGTATTGCCTTATCAGCCTTAATGATGAAAATCTATTCGTTGGAAACATTTGAGTCGTTCGAAAAGTGTAATTCTAATCAAAAATTATTGTCGGGCTAATAGTATACGAAAGTAAATGTTTCCGATTTTAGCGGTGCTCAAGTTGCGTCTATAAAATTTCAAACGACAACCGAAAACGTCACTGTGATTTTATAGATTCACAGAACATCGGTCGATGTCACTGACTTTTTAGTCAACCAAGATCACTGCCGTTGATGACCCACTTCCACTTCGTCAGATATACGAACAGGTATGAAGACTTTTATCCGAATCAATCTTCGATTGTTAAGTAAAAAAGGAGTCCAGAGTGGAATTTTTCGGGAAAAAAAATTTAGGCGAACTTTGGACACTTGGAGAATTGGTCACGATGGACAAGTCTTTAGAAGATTTCCATTTTTCGGTCTGGATCCCTATTTTCAATCATGTGAGATGAATCTCCCTGGAAAATGACGTAATTTTTCGTACAAACACACAGCACAAAAGAAAAAGTCTCTTGGCGCCTTTTCTTTACATCTAGGCGAATAAGAAATTGCCGATCTTTCCATTCTGGAATTTTAATGACACTTAGCATTTTTCTTCGCCTTACGTATCCTTTTGCTCATATGTCCGTACGTAAAATTTCGTATTTTCAATTTTATTGCCTGAGTTTCCGGGGTTTACATTTAACTCAAGTTGTTTGCACACAAATTGTTTTAGAGATCCTTTGCAAGCAGCGGAAGTTAAATTGGTACAAACAGTGTGTGCTCCACTGGGTGCTCGGGGACTCGGTGCATTTAGTTACCAAAGAGAATTTTCATTGGCATAAAGGCTTCGTACAAAATCGAAATATTTCTCTGTTAAAGTTCTAAACGATGTTCTGGTAAATGGTCTGTCATTTCACGCTAGCTACCGATTGATGCTATTTATATCTTTCCAGCAAATCGTTCCCATTAAAGTAGAAATATTGACGCACAAAAATGCGTGATCAGTGTGATCATATCGGACGTTAAGTCTCATGAAACGCACGAGACAGATAAATTAATCCGAATTTATGTTCACGTTCTAGACTACGATTATGCAAAACAGTGATGCATATTTCTAAACAAACAAATAGTTTACTAACAAAGGAAAACCGTCACTGACAAAACATCCATAAAAGGTTTGATTAACTCATTCGGCCGGCCAACACTGCGGCACACAATTTGCCGTCACATTTGAATAAACTTTTGTTGGTGTCCTTTAAATGTAGCGTGAGGGCCCTGTGATGTAACGCAAAATGATGTAAATTGAAATGGAAATCCGAAAATGGCCGCATCAATTAAAAAAAAACCTCGCAACCTTACGAATATACATATAAGGATTTTTGAATGAAATTCAAGTGCGTGAATAGAAATTCTTTGGACAATAGTTTGATACATCGCAATCGAAATAAAATTTCATTGCCCGCTCATTCATTCCGGCCATGATATAGAAATCGAAAGTTAAAGCGTTCCTTTTAATTTTTTTTTTTTTGATTAAATTACAAAATGGCTGATCGGCATTTTTTCTAACAGGAAAGGGTATAGAACATGCGGCTGTCGGTGAAAATCGAAAAGAACATACCGATTACTTCTTTTGGTGGCTGTTCTTCCTCTGTTTTTGTTGGTTGGTTTTGTTGTTGTTCCTTCTCCGAGTCTGCCATGGTGTTATGACTCTTGTACGAGTGATGAAAAGATGGTAAATCACTCTCCAAACTTTCCTAGATGTTATTCACTGTCCAGATCTTGACAAATTGACAATGTTAATTTGGTTAGTGCGTACGAATTAGTACGAAATCGAATCTGGTTTTAGTACGAGCTGTATGTCGCGGATTTGATATTTTTTGCTCACAGCGCCATCTTATCGTTTGGAAGATAAGTTCAATTGAAATCGATTTTAGAAATGAAAACATTTTGGCGCAAACTTTTGATTTGAATTAATTTGAAGAACCAAAGAAAGGTTTTTGTATTTTTTAAGTGATGTTCCGTTTATCGACAATGTTTGATGAACAGTTCAAGGCATGTTGGTTGGTTGGCAAAAACGGCAGAGGACAAAAAAATCGAAATATATAATTCTAATTGGCTAATATTTCTTTGTATGCTTGCTAAGAGGACCGAAAGTAAAGCTGTCAATTCGCGGGGCGAAAGCTTTCGCTTTCACCCCTTGAATTGACATTTCTTTACTTTCGGTCCTCTTAGCAAGCATACAAATAACTATTGTTCCTTTAGGTTTTGAAAAACCTAGTTCCGTGGGGTCCTCATGCAAAGTCATTTATTTCCGATTTGGGCAAGAGAATTTCGAATAACACTAACGAAAAGAGAGCTATACGCTTTTCCTTCGGCAGAGACTATCCATAGACATTCAACGTGGAAATTCAGTACATTGCCGTCAACCCAGGCATTGGACGAGGTTTATTATCTTCTTTCGAATGAGAATTGAAAACGATAGCCAATGTTTTCCCCTGTTTCTGCTGAATGAGACCAGGTTCTATCATAGATCGTATATCATATATCGAGAGATACAGAAGACATGGACGACATGTAGAAGAAAAACATAGCCAAAAACAACCTCAGTTGGTCATACTGATTTTCAGCTAGTGTTCCTTGTTGAATTTGATAATTAAATCAAATTAAATGAAATTAAATGCTAGATGACGCCTGATTGTCCCCATACAACACTAGCTCAAAATCAGTCTTACCAACACAGGTTTTTTTGTGCCACAAATATTCAACTATATCACTCTTTCATATATGGTTCCATGGGTCTGGATAAATAGAGTAGGGTAATTTTTGATAAGAATAGAAGCTACTCCATGGGTGGAATTTGTATCATATACAGCATCTGTATTACAGATACAAATTTAGGATTAGTTTTATTATATTTTTTCCATTATTAAAATAAATAACTTCTGAAAATGTCAGCTGGATCTAGTACTTTAAAACAATGTTTTCAAAGATATTCCTTTCATTTTGGAACTACTTCATACATGCCACTCTCAAATAATTTGTCTCCTTGACCATGATAGATGTTATGACGAGTAATTTTTGGTAAGAAGGAATCGGGACAGACTTGAACAAAGAACTTGCGAGAAATGTAATGGTTATTTATGTACCTGTTTTGGACGATTGATTTTAGGCAATTTCGCGGATTGTACAAGCGAAAGTGCCTTAAATCAATCGTCCAAAACAGGTGCACATGTAAGTTTTCATGCAGAGGGCCGGAAACCCGAGAAAATTCGAAAAGTTGCCCTTATTTTCGGCCCAAAGCATGAAAAAAAAATTAAATGAATTAAATGATCAATGTGACAGTGTGACACCCCCGCAAGTTCAAAACATTGCAAATTTCCCTGTTACTGCTCACTGTACGAACAAGGGTAAGATTCGCTACCTTAAATATATGTAAACAGAGCAATATGGCCGTTGTTGTATGTACTTCTGTTTTTGTTCTTTGTTTGGAATTAAAGCCATTTTGTTTGTTTACTTTAGCGCATCTTAATCACAACTTCTAAGTATAATCACTTTATTTAGTCGCGAACTGCGATTGAATTTTGAAAGTTTATCACAAATAGATTCGCGTCTTAACTGTTGTCTCAATATTTGAGTAATAAATTTTGGCAAAAGGTAGATTTAGCTCATTTTAAGCGTATCAGACTGAAATTAATAAATTTCTTCTGTATTTTAGAGCAAAAAATGTGTGTCACTAACAGCACAGTGTCCCCACCCTGCACTAATTCTACAGTTTCCAGCCTTCGAAAGAATCGACTCGTGACCAAATCGCTGAAAAAACTCTATGAAGACCGAGACAAAACGGGTGATGTATGTTTTATCGTCGGATCGACTCGTATTCGTGCTCATCGGTGCGTATTAGCATCAATCAGTTCAAAATACGAGACTCAGTTCTATGGTTGTCAGCCGGACAAAGGTGATGTGATAGTACCTGAGGAACATTCGCCATATGCGTTTATAAAGTTTATCCAATTATTCTATTTGGACGAAATTTTGATGACCACTAAAGTTGTCGAAGAGGTTTTAGTGTTAGCGAAACAGTCGCGAGTCGGCGCATTTGTTCAGCTATGTGTCGATTTTCTTATCGACGTAGCTCCGTTGGGCAATGTCTTTCTGGGTTATCGATTGGCTCTGTTCTATGACTTCGTCCAATTAAAAGATTTATGTGAATCGATCATCAAAAGGGACACGGTGAAAATATTCCAGTCTGAAGATTTCATTGTCAATTGCGATTTTGATTCACTTTTGAGCGTCTTAAAACTGGACACATTGAATTGTAAAGAAAGTGAAGCTTTTAATGCTTGCATAAAATGGGCTAAGGATGCATGCAAACGTAACAATACCGATCCAGAAGAAGCAGAAAATTTGCGCATTGAACTTGATAACATTATCACCGAAATACGTTTTCGCTCTATGACGATTGAAGAATTTGCCAATATTCACAGATCAAATGGACAGTTTTTCAGCCCAGATGAAATCAATGAAATTATTTACTTGATCGGTAAGGTCAAGTCTTACAAATCAGCAATATTCAATCAAAGACCGCGAAATTCTTCCGAAAAGACGATTTCAATTGCGTGCTCTGAACTGTCACTTAGAACCAATAGAAGAGAATGCAACCGAGTTCTATCTTATAGTCCAGTGTATTACACCAGTTTCTTAGCAACATCGTACATGTCATTTTATTGTGATCATTCAATTCGCTTGGAAGGCTTCACTGTGGGTTGCTCCGAATACGAGCGTGTTGCCGAACCGGTTTTAACTTTCAACGGTTTGAGAAATAATAGACGAATTCCATCGATGATGAAAAAAGAGATAAATAAAACGATCGTCACATTTGACAAGCCTATTGATGTTAGCCCTAACCAAAAAATTGGAATTTTATGCAGCATTACAGATATAACCGTCAAGAGAATTTATGAGTGGGCAGCAGGAGTTTCTATGGGAAGCGTTTCTTTTATGTTCGACAATAACAATGTCAATAATGACAACTTCGTTACAGCTTTGCTATACAAATTGAAATAGAAATAAGTCAATGGAATTATTAAGTAATTAAGTAATAAAGATTTTAAAATAAAAAATAAAAAATTTTCACTAAAAAATAAGTAAGCGGTAGAGCAACGCACTTCAAGCATGAGTGGTAGTCATCGAACCATCATTTTTCGAAACCTCCACTCCTGAGATTCCGAGAGCTCAAATGCTGGACCGTTCCGTTTAACATTTTATTCTTCTATGCTTTGATGCACAAGCTTTATCACTGAGTTACGTAACAGTTACGTAAACCTCACACTTGCCTAAACAAATATTTACAAACAGTGACGTAACATACTATTACGAAACTCAGTAGTCACAAAAGAGTGAAATAATGGATTTTCATATAATTTTACTCACCGCAGTGTTTTGATAGAGAGATAAGTTGGACATTTTTTTATGCGACCGTACACGTTTCTTATGGGCTTATGATCAAAAATGGATTGACTAGGGTGAATGTGTCTTTCACCCAAGGCCTCGATAGCACAATCATCCTCGTCCATTTTACATCATTTCTCCCATCACCAAACTTCAAGCAAAAAAGCTTCGAGTGACAATTACGAAATAGAGCCGTAGATGCGTAATCTACCATTGAGTTAAGTATTGAAAGTGGTAAGATTGTTGTGAGTTACTGATTTACGTAAAGCTTTGTACAGGAAACGTCAGTGAAATTTAGACTGAATTTGCTTCAGCTTTTTCTCAGCTGGTCCAGTCATACAAACTAAACGGCTCGTAAATTTCTCTATAAGGTTCTACCTCTACCACGCGCATGGTAAAAAAAGCTTACATAAACACTTGACGCACACCTTTCGCTATAAAAACCTTCATATAACACTCGGTTTCATAATGGTTATTTATGACATCGAATGCAAAATACTATGTTTGTATACGTTAGAAGAGACTCTAAAGTAATTATGAGAAGTGGCTGTAAGGCTGCCTTACAATGTACTTTGCACCGAGATTCATACAGCGATTTATGCATCTGAAGTTTGCAAATTTAGCACATTATGATACTGAGTTATATAAATAATTATTGTGCAACCGAGTGATAAATGCTTTTTCATTAAGTAAAGCCGCAAGAACTCGGATAGCAAGACGATAATATTGATATAATGCACATGAAAACAAATATTTGATTCTTTCCACTTACCATTTTCATGTCCAAATTATATGAGACGCGCCGACTTCCACGGTTACCTGGAGCAGATGCACTCAGCGACATTATATCAAACTATTATAAAGTTTTTAGCCCCGTACGAAGTACAAAGGGGCTTATAGGATTACGATGCCGTGTGTAATTGATGGAATTCTATGCAGACGGTAAGGGCAAAGTGTTTGCCTATGTTCAAAGATGACGAATCTGCAATAAAAATTTTGTCTGTCCGTCTGTCACGTCGATATCTTGAGTAAATCAAAACCGATTTCAAATTTTTTTTTTCCCTGAAAGATAGTCGAAATAGTCATAAGTTCGAAGATGGGCATATTCGGGTCGGCCCTTCGTGAGTTAGGGCCACCTAAGTGATTTAAGGTCTTTTGGTGATATTTATGGCAAAATAAACGATGGAAATGTAAATGACACGGCAAATGATAGGTATTGTCAATACCAATCCAGGAAAAAATCGGGTGAGTGGACCGTGAGTTAGGGCCTTAGAAGTGAAATGCTACTAGGGCCCTATGTGTATTTTACATAGAACTCGAGTAAATTTCATTCGTTTTTCGTAATTTTTGTTTGATTTGGAAGGTAATCGAAGGCCGAATTGAATGTTGTTGAAAAAAAATTAAATTTGGGTCCTTGGCCTAAGGCCGCTATTAGGGCCCTATGTGTATTTCACATATAACTCGAGTAAATTTCATCCGTTTTTCGTAATTTTTGTTTCATTTGGAAGGTAATCAAAGGCCGAATAGAATGTAGTTGAAAAAAAATTTAAATTTGGGTCCTCGGACTGAGGCCGATACAAGGCCCTTCAAAAAAATAAAATTTTTAGGGCGATTTGAAAGTTTTGTTTCATTTGAAAGGAACGTCGTACGGGGCTTCGTAATTGCGCTATGCGCAATTTGTAAGATGCACACATTACATAACAATTTTACTTTAACTACATTAACCGGCGCAATAGGCTGGTCAAAGTAGGGTGACAGACGCACTAGGGTCACGTACGCAATAGATATACGGGTTTGTACGGGGCTCAGTCGTAGCAAACGCTCCGACTGTTCTGATGGCTCGTTTCATATAACTTACTTTGGTTGCTTAAAGTTAGCGTTACTGGATTGTATGCTGCATACCAATGAATGTCAACACAAGGTATGGTCCATAGCGATTTCATATAAACAAACTCACCTCCCATGAGAGGTGAGCTTGTTTATATGAAATCGCTATGTCCTCCGGGTTGTATGAACAGACCATACCTGGTTTATGCTTTCATTGCTGCATACTGCATAATCTACGTTATGTTACTGTAGGACACTAAAATTCAGAGTGGTTTCTTAGACAACTTACAAAGATTTTTCATAAATAGTTCTTCGAAAGGCTATATGGGATTGAGATTCCTTTACGACTACCTTTATTGTGTTGCGACATTTTTTTGCTCTCCAATGGTCTTAAAAAAGCTAAAAAATTCAAATGTTTCACTTGCCTTTTGCGCCGTATAACGTTTTGTATCAACTGTCACTAGATGGAGCTTCGCACAATGAGTGATGAAAAGTCGGAATATGTCACAAATGTCATGAAAACGGCTCAAATCCGCTACATCATCAGCTCTATTTATTAAAATTTTGTGATTAAAAAAAAAGTTGAAAACAATTTGTTATCAGAACCCTAGGTAAATAACGATTATTTGGTAATGGAAGAAATCCAAAGTAGCGAAACGCCGCCGTTGTTTGATAACATTGATTTCAATACGAACGACCAAGATTATGAGATATTTGAATCAGCCGTGCAACAACAGGTAACATTATTATACGTTGAGTCATTATAATACGTCGGTGTTTTTCAAAACAAAGGACCTATTATCATTGAAAATCCTGTCAACTCCTTTCTTTTGTTGAAATTTCAATTTAAAAAGAAATTATTTTCTGTTAAATGAATTTACCATATGCATCGTTCAAAGAAATTAACTGGAGTAAACTACACCCACTTATTGTCGTTATCTCCATCGTAAATAATAATTGTATTGACTGGAGCTCATTAGTCATTTTTGGTGAATTATAAAAACATTTTTGCCGATCGTTCTTTGTCGTTCATTAGAAAAACAAAACAAAAATTGTCTGTTTCTCAACACGAGATTACACGTCCGCAAACCACCGTCACAATTTCATTCAAATTTTTTTTAGCAATCTGTTTCAAAATCCACAACAATGGAAGACGTAGCCACGGAAGAAATGACCGATCAGTTCATTGAAATAACAGTGTCTGAACCACATAAGATCGGTGATGGTATCGGCTCGTACATCGCCTATAAGTGAGTCCTACATTGAAATGAATCAGCCAATAGAAATGAGAGTGAAACGACTTCTTTGCAGAGTATCTACACGCACAAGCATTCCGGCTTTCAAGAAACGGCAATTCAGTGTAATGCGTCGATTTAGTGACTTTCTTGGCATTCACGGCTTATTGGTGGAGAAATATTTACGACGTGGACGTATTATACCACCGGCACCGGAGAAGAATCTGATCGGTAAGCGCTTTGCTTTGCGTGTGAGGCAAGTGACCAATAACAATCGATAAAATTACAGGCTCGACCAAAGTGAAGATGAGTCAAACGCCCAGTGCCGAAACCGCTAATGGCGTCGGAATGGAATGGCTCGAAAATCGTCGGGCAGCATTGGAACGATTTTTGTGTCGAACGGCTAAGCATCCGGTGCTGTGCATTGATCCAGATTTTATAAATTTCTTGCAGAGCGATGAAGAGCTGCCGAAATCGGTCAATACGGCAGCGTTGAGCGGAGCGGGTGTAATGAGGCTGTTTAATAAAGTTGGAGAGACGATGAACAAAATTACATACAAAATGGATGAAAATGATCCGGTAAGTTGATCCAGTTATGGCAATCGACGTTCATGCTCAGTAACACCCAATTATTGACAGTGGTTCGAGGACAAAATTATCGAAATTGAAAATTTGGATACTCACATGCAAAGACTACATTCCGCAATCAAATCTCTAGTTATCTATCGAAAGGAATTATCGTCGCTGACGGGTTCGGTTGCTAAATCGGCTGCTGTATTAAGTACATGCGAAGAACATACGGGACTCTCCAGAGCATTGTCTCAGTTGGCAGATGTCGAGGTAATAGCCGGATCGAAGAGTGGATTCAGGAAATTTTTCAATTTTTCCGTTTTATTTTCAGGAAAAAGTTGAATTGTTGCGATCGGAACAATCCAATTCAGATCTGTACATACTGTCGGAGACATTGAAGGATTACATTGGGTTATTCGGTGCTATAAAGGATGTGTTCCATGAACGTGTCAAGGTAATTTCTATCATCAAGTTGTTATCGCAATTCACGCGTCATTATCTTGGGGACATTACTCGGTTTTGTTAAGACAGCTGATTCACTTCTATTTAAAAAATTCTCTAATCTAATACCGTCGCGAAAAACGAGCAGTCGTGTCAGTATTACCTTTCAATTTTACCATTATCATGGTGTGTTGGACTGGCCTGGTCGTACTATCATGCGGTGTGCGAGAATGGACTCTAATTAAGCACGTTGAAGCAAATTTGAGAATCTTCAGACATTATAAATCAACTTGAAGCACGGACCAAGGATTCATCAACATTTTTTGAGTTCGTACCATCGGCTGCAGGGGATTCCAGGGCACCCATGCTACGATTTGAGTGATGAAGAACTGATTGCGGTTATAGTCGGTAGAGGTTAGAATTTTAGAAACTCTGGTAATGGTGTCATGGGTGCAAGGAAACCCCTTGAAGACAGGTTGAAAGATCGTTTTCCTAAGAATCATGAGCAATACATCTGACATGAAGTCGTACTGATAGATGGGCATGTCATCTACTAATCACAATTTTTTTTAAATGATCTGTACGAGCGCCTACAATGGTTGAAAGGTGATAGACGATAATCGCCTGGCGATTTAACGGTATTTTGTATAAAAATTTTCATTATCCTTGCTCGTATACAGATCCCTTTCAAAAATCTCTCCCCGGTGACAATTATGATTTTTAAACATCAATGAATCTTGACCAGATTCCCTTGCACCTACGGAACCAATTATTTTGTACAGTTGCTCCTAGAATTCCAAGCTCTAACGATTATAACCCCTATCAGTTCTTTATCAGTCACTCCGTGGCCTTACTGCCGTGGGTTCTCCTGCAGCCGAAGACATGGTTGAAAGTCAAAAAGCTTTTGTGGAACCGTTTCATGGTTTAATTACCATTTCAAATTTGTCTCCACATGCTTCATTAAAGACCATTCAAGTATACCGTGGCTATACTATTTAAAACGGATTAATGGATGGGAATGAAAGAAGCCAAACAAATTCTGAATGTCTGAATGCGCAAATGAAGTACTGTAAATGCGAACAATCCAGCACTGAAGCGTATTGATTATTTTGTTTGTGAAGTCATTCAGTGTTTCACTTTTCATTTATTGTTCAAGCCTGTTCGACTTTATTTACTTTCATTAAATCAATACGAAAAATGTTCATATGAGTGCCAGTTCATTGGTGTTCGTTAATCAGTTTCCGATAAGTGCTTCTTTTGCAACAAAAAATGAATCACTTTCGCCAGCTGTACTCTTTCACTCAAATACTTATTTTGCCTCATTGGTTGTATAGGTTTTCCAAAACTGGGAACATGCTCAGCTTCAGCTGACCAAACGTCGTGAAAACAAAACACGAATGGAATTAGCCGGTCGTAACGACAAAGTGGAACAGTACGAAAAAGAGGTCGAAGAGGTAGAACAGAGTACAATTTAGTGTTCCTTACACTCATCACATTTGAACCAAAACATTTCAGTGGGAGGCAAAAGTCCAACGGTGCCAGAAAGAGTTCGAAGAAATTTCAGCCGAAATCAAGCGTGAAACGGAACGATTTGAAATCGATCGTGTGCGTGAGTTCAAAACGACCATTATCAAGTATTTGGAAGACCAGATGGCTCATCAACAGCAGGTGATCAAATATTGGGTGAGTTTGAATTTGAGACGGTGTGCAAAAAGGTTGTGGATTTATCGCTTCGTTAAATATTTACAGGATGCATTCGTTCCCAATGCCAAAGAGATAAACTGATTCCATATGTATGGCGTCGGCGTATATTCATTGTTAGATATGAATTCATTTGTGTGCATGCGAAAGAGAGAGAAAAAAAAATATTTTTTTTATAATTCCGTTTAAGTGATGGTCGAAAGACATGTTGAACATGTAAGAACAAACGAGAAGAAATTACTTTAAAATATACATTACATACCGTACCGCTACCTTCACATTCATTTGCCCAAGAAAAACTGGCATAGATTTTACAATTAATTTTTACAAGTGTCGGGACAGTCCTTAAAGCCTTCGGATGGCCTTACCATATGACACAATTTGAATGTTTATTTTGTTCAGACGAATGAGTGAGGCAGTTTCAGCGACTAGATTGACACGATTAAGAATCAATCAGAACTAGTACGAATAACTCAAGAAGGGCAACACAGTAATTTAGAATCCCTCGTGCCTTCAATTCAAAGTAAGTGTTGAAAATTTCAAGAATTAAAGGACAGGAAGTCAGAGAAAATTTCGCGTTCAGTAAAATTCGGTTGACGTCTCAACTCTATCTCGTAAAGTATGAAATATTGTGAATCGGTTCCAAAGGGAGTACGAGTTGTACGAGTAGAGCGTCAGACAAAAAAGTGACCCATTGATGGAAGACTGTTTAATTTTCGGGTTTTAGATGACAGTCTGATCAGGGACAATTTTTGGGAAATTTGGGATTTTTTTAAATTTTCATTAATTTTCACTAATTTTCCTAGATTTTTCCATATTTTCCTTACGGTTAGACGTGCGTGTAGCAGATTCAACCGTATAAAGACGTATAAACAGTTTTGATTGTATGGGTGAATCAGCTGAAAAACAGCTGAAGCAAATTCATGCTGAAATTTCACTGCCTCTGACTGTATTTTCCAAAAAGAATAAAACAAAAAAAAATGGCAAAAATCGGACTCGTTTCACGTACACACGCGTTGGCATTCAATGTTTTGCTTACCATTTTGCTAATGAAAATTAGGTGGAATAGGAAGCAAATTCTTGCCGTAAGTCCGCTTAATAGTTTAGTCGATAACGCAAATTCTGTTAAGGAACGTTTACCGAGCGAGTTCCGGCACACAACTCCAAAATGATTGGCTAGCTAAAGGAGAAAGCTAAGGAAGTCATTTTGGTATTTCATACTTCATCACAAGCATGTTAGGGTGGTTCAAATTTTCCTGATGGCGAGGAAATCGAAAAATGTTATTGAAAAATGGACAAACATGTTTAAAGACGTAAATTTTGTGTTTCTATGTATTTATTACGATTTCAATCTAAACAAGAAAATCAAAGAAAAAAAATTTGACCAAAAAACCGATCTAAAAATCCTATGCGAAACCATGGAATTTTTTCATGAAAAATTAATGTGGCGCCTACATTTTGTAAAATACTATTTTACTTTCTTCGGCAAAATTGTAGCAAATGATATACAGAACAATATTACCAAAAAAAAAAGTTTTACTTCGGAACATATTTAAGAAATTATTTAACTTTAACCTTAAATTTAAAACATCAACTTGAAGAAAAGTCGGAAAAGTCTTAAACGATTTGGAAAATTCGGAAAATCTAACTGCGCAAAAAAAAAACTTTGAACCTTTACCTTTAAAATGAGCTATCACACGTATCTCTCCGTTTCACACAGCCCTGTCTATAATTCGACAAAGACACCTCTGCATTTAAACTTTGAAGGGGTGGGGAGGGGAAGGACGAGGAGGAATTTTTTGTCTCTTCTTCAGAAAAGTATTTCTTCGATGTACCCAACAACCTCCAATCACTCGTTTTCCGTAACTCGCTCGGTAAACGTTCATTGCGTTATCGACTACACTATAAAATTAAAAGTGTCAAACCCAAGCAAACGCAGCGTCGTGTATGTGTTATTCACTATATTCTCATATCAGAGATTTATTTTGCAATTAATTCTCTCATCATTTGATTTGCAGACAGAGGCAGTAAAATCTCAGGATGAATTTGCTTCAGCTGTTTTTCACAGCTAATGCACACTAACAATCAAAACTATTACGTCTTTATCTGGTTTTACCACTTCCACGCCGTGCGTGTAGCATGGCAGCTTTATAAACAAGTATTAACAGTTTTTGATTGCATGGGTGGATCAGCTGAAAAACAGCAGAAGCAAATTCATGCTGAAATTTCACTGCCTCTGACTGTACCCAAAATTAAAATTCTGAAGCGCACCTACGGCTCGGTGTGAATATTTTAAGTGGAAATTCATAAGCGTACAGTCAAAGTCAATTGAATTTAAATATAAATTTAGTTCTGCTGTTTTACCATCTGATCTGGTCCACTCATACACGCATGAGTGTTATAGTCGCACTCTCGCGTATGGTTGCAGAGGACCGTATTACCACGAATAAATACGATGTTTGCATGATTGGACCATCTGGTAAAGCAGCTCTATTTATTTAAATTAATTTAAAATATTTGCAAATCCTAAATCTTCTTGTGAGAGATAGTACTCAACAGAGCCAAATATTAGAGAAAATTTTCACCAAATTTTACTAAAGTTTCACTAAAATTGGTGAAATGTTTCGCTATTTTTAATGGCATCCAACGTAAAAGCCGGTTCAATTTCAGTAAAACTTTATTCTCGAAATAATTTTCGTTCAGTCGAATTATACAATTTGTTGCGCATCTTGGTTCTCTTCCCCTCACTATCTATAAATTTCACTGCCTAATTTATCAATCTCGTTTCCATCAATATAAAAAATACAAAAAAATTCGTCTTAAATGTATCGTAATGTGGGTTAGTTGACATTTTTATCAGTTTGAGTTGTCTAAATATCTAGAGTTACGTTAAATTATCACAAAAATGTTCGCTACCACACTTGTGGGCAGTGGCTTTTTCTTTCTGGAACATGTTCATTTTTATCGCATCGGGAAAGGCCTTAACTATGTTCAAACAGCAAATATCGTCGCAGCATTTCGGGGATAAATAGGTCGGGTACGGACGATGGAAGATTTCGGCCAAACATCTTGCGGAACACAGTTCGACTTTGTGCTTTCAGCGACAAAGGACTAAGTTTAAGCACAAAAAAATTTTTGTTCAAGAAAATGGAAAACGAAAATTCAATGAAATTCTTACCTTGCTGCCTTCTCCAGCAGTAAGCGTTTCTGTTCGGCCGTCAAGTGAATATTTCGACGAATCATGCACGGATCAAATTCTTCAGCCGTGTCGATCAATGCACGGAACATTGCCTCCGAAACATTTCCCAAGTAGTTCAACAAACCATCCGGATCTCGGAATTGTGTCTTCATAACCACACGTGCTCCATATCGCAGCAAAAGTCTTAATTCCTCGAAGTTTGTGTTTTCGTTGCTGGCCAATAATTCGGCTAGCGGGGGGCGTAAAATTGCGTTTGTGGTTTCGTCCTGTACGCGTTGATTTGGATCGGATCCATAGGAGAGTAACATCTGTAACAGTCACACACAATATCAGGGAAATTGTTCGTCGACAACGCTCAATTTATATTTTACCTTCATAATTTCGACTCTATGTGGTATATTGTCCGCGCAGGCAACGTGTAATGGGGAACCAATGATCGGACTGCAACGAGTTACATTTGCCCCTGTGGAAACGTTTCATTTAACCAGTTTTGCGGCACAAATTTTCGATTTTTATGACTTACCAGCTTCTAGAAGTATTCTGACCAAAGCGGGATCACCTCGGAGAATAGCTAAATCTAGTGGACTCGGTCTGTCGGGTTCAGGGAATGGAGCGATCTTATCAACTTTAGCGCCTTGTTTCAACAACAAATTGACTAGGATGATGTTTCCAGACAAAACGGCGTAGTGTAAAACGGTACGATAATCGTTCCTAGCATCAGTCATTGCATTTACATCGGCACCATAGCTCATCAGTAGTAGAACCTGTTCCATTCCTTGGCTATGTCTGGCAGCTTTCATTAGAGGTGTCAAGCCGGCTGCAAGAAAATGGTTTTATGGATCAATAAAATGGTTCCATGCCACGCACTTGATAAATGATCTCACCTCTGTCTCGAGTTTCCGTATGAGCGCCGTATGTCAATAATAGGTCCAGAGTTTCTGAATCATTAGCCAAATTAATTTCAGCGCCCAAGAAATATCGCTTGTTCGGATCAGCACCGTATTCCAGTAATAGTTTCGCAACTTCCTGCAAAAATTAGATTTCAATTGTAAAACTAGATTTCGTTCCTCAGAAGAGTCAGCTTTCATACATAATGTCTGTTCTTCAACGCTAAACGCAGTGGTTCATCGCACAATGTAGTGCGTGGATACAGTTCATCGGTTGGTTGCCGATAATCCACTTTCGCGCCCGCATCCAATAACAATTGGGTCAGTTCCAGATAACCATGTTCGGCGGCCAAATGTAAGGCACTGTACCCACAGTCATCGGTTGCATTGATATCAGCACCACGGACGAGCAACAATCGTACAGCTTCGGTGTGTTTTTGCCAGACTGCGTAGTGCAGAGCCCGAAGACCTTGGGTCACCGGTTCGTTGACCTTTGCTCCACAAGCCAGCAGAATGCGAATATCGTCCAGCGGCACCATCAGTATAATGGAATCGGCCAAATCTCGCTGCAAAGGATTGGCCTCCTCGCATTCGGTAGGCATGCTTAGAAAACGAACTGAAATTGAGACGAATCGAGATTTTAAATGACCGAACGATTTATTTAATTGGACGAGCTGTGATCGAAATAGTCAACAGATTTATGATCGTTGCATCCTTCCCGTTAATGAAAAATTTTATTGAACATAAGACGAGAAGCCAATTAAAACATTCTCACGAATTGAGACGTACGTACATTACGTTCGTATCGAATAAATGATGATCACATGTAACTCGTTAGGCGGGATACATATACTAGATCGTTATAAACACAAATTACTAACAAAGGTAACATATTGTGGACAATTGCCAATTTCACTTCAAATAGGATTGCGTAAAACTTGTTATGTTCAAGAAAAGAATTAAAGGAACAGATGGTCTCGTCACTTAAGTCATACAGTCTTCATTGATGCAATATTTTGAACTTTAATTTGTTTTATTTACAAATCAAACATCACTAACCTCGATCCATTTTGTTCGTTTCTAATTAAATTTTGTTTTCCCTAAAACTCAACGACCCGAAGAACGTATATTTCCGCGCTAATAATCACAAGAGACTTCGATCCCGACCAACGTCTTCAAAATGTAAATGAACTTATCCTACAACTATCGTAATTGACAAGAACTGGTAGAATATTCAGTACGAGCATCAAAGGAACTACAAAAAACTAAATTCTTTTTTTGCCAAAATGATCAAGTGCGAAATGTGGAATACACATAGGAAAACGCACGACAGTGTGTACGGAGAGCGAGAGTTGTTTTGCTATTTTTAACTTTTTAGATTTCAGTATAATACACAATTCCTAGAAACGGTGCTAATGGCACGCGAGTGCCAATAGCTAGTTGGTATATAAACGTAGACTGAAAGTCATATTTCACTCTTATGGTCAGATCATCTAACTCTTTCCTCGATTTTTCATTAAAAAGGTGCTTAGGGCGCATCAGTCTCCGAACATGTAACAGTAGTCAGACACCTATTGTGACAAATAACAATAGTTATCCGACTATGGTACATGTCCAGACACTGACCGCCCACTCTAATAACAGTCTCTTACATTTGGTTGTTCAATGTTCTATGTCAACGATTTAGTATGGAAGGTGAATGATCGCTATTTAGTCTTCAGAAGCTAACCTAATGTCTTTCATCAGGTAAATCAATGTTGTGTCAAAGAAAGAAAGAAAGGCTGGGATAGATAGACAGAGAAAGGATGTGTCCAGCAATATTCAATAGATCGCAGTTCATTCTACCACTTAAGTCAAGTCTATGAACGAAACATTTGAAATTATAATCGAGTGCACGGTACATACATACACTTTTGCCATCACTACGCCTATGATCACAATCATGTGAGGTGAACTCACCCACCTACACCGTGTTGATTGTAAAGATTTCCTCAACAATCAATTTAAAACGGACACACGTGGCAGCGATCATAACAAAATCGACTTGCGTCGCTGTTCCGTAAATGCGAACGATATGCAAAGTGACTCCGTTTTAATTGTGCGCATCAAATTTTGTGTTTTTATTTATCGTTTTAATATCTTCTTCGTCGAAATTAAAATCATGCCGAAAAGCGTACAGTACACAAGAAAAGTGCGCCGAAAAGCAAAACAACGCAAAATGGGAAAACATGTTTTTCGTTTCTTTTTCATTCAAAATATTTATATTCCGACAGCTTCTCACTGTAACATCTTTTGCGAGAAACGCAATGTTTAAATCGGGGTCTTTGATTTATAGGACTGGATTTAATTAAAACCAACCGAAAATAAATGATTGCATCGGAAAATGGGTTTTAAAATAAAATTCGGCTAAAAATAGAAAATTCGTTTTTCCATTGTTTTGCCGGCTAAAGTTCAATTGAAAGAAAAAACGTTTGTTTTTGTCATAAAAAAGTGTTATTGACTGCGACACACGCAGCATTAAAGTGTGGGGTGTGGTGTTTATATTGTGCGTATTTTGTTTACAGCTATTACTATTAATATATGTGCAATTGCGATTATAATTATCTAGAGGAAAAGAGTGAAATTTATTGTTATTTAGCGTCATTGAACTAATTATTTTTTATTGAAAACCGTTAGCCTAATTGAAGACACATTTTCCCCTTTTTTTTAATGTGGAGTGTCAGGCTTTGCTACGACCTACCGTACACCCTAAACAGTGCAGGTCCTTTTTGAATGTAGTCACACAAAATGTGATATGTTCGAATAAGAATCAATTTATTGAAGATTAGAAAATACACACCTAAGAAGAAATAAAGCCAAGGTGGTTGTATATGATGAGGTTTCATCGATTGCCATTACTTCACTGGGCCGTATCGCAAACTTTTGTTTCAACTGAATGAAATTGCGCTACAATTGCAGCAAAGTTCAGTGGATTCTTGCGATAACAACCCCAGCTATCGGGGCAACCTCCTCATACATAATCTTGAGTAATACTATCTCATATCGACTATGACTACAAATTCCAAACGATGATATCTGTGTAAACGGTCTCATAAATACGAAAATGACTAAATGTCCAAACCATAGAGGTGGACTACCTAGAGGAATTAGACCAAGAGAGGTAGCAGATTCAATAACTCATGGTTTACTTGTAGTCTACGTTAAACCCAAATTAAGAGAGAGGGCATATTGGGTGTACAGCAGAACCTCGATTAACCGACTATGGAGAACAGAAGAATGCCTTTGTCGGATAATCAAAGTTTTACTCTACTTTAAAGCTTCCACGCAAAGAAATAAAACGAACAAATTTCCTTGGCTAATTTTCGAAAAAAATCAATGAACAAATGCACGATTGTTTCGTTAGTTCCGTAAATACGAATATGACTGCTCGTGTGACAAAAAGAAATTTCCAAGAAAAAGTTGTCGTCAGTATCTATATCGATCCATTACAAAATCCAAAAAAAAAAAAATTGGCATCGGTTTTTGGCTCATTAACATCACTCATAAGTTCGTATTACAATAAGTCCGTTATACAAAATTTAAATTACAATAAGTCTCACCTGTAGCACTTCCTTCTTGATATTATTTGATGTGGCACTTCAAGTTCAATTTATATTTAATTTCACTAAATGTCTCTCTTAAAAACACTTTTTCCTTTAAAGTCTTTCGTCTTTTTTTCACACTTCAATGTTTTTCCAACTTTTAAAAATTTATTTTAAAAAAATCCTCAAACAGTTTAAGCTTTCACAAAAAAAATCTTTGTTTGTCTATTCGACTATGTCTTATCGATTCAATATTCCAATAATGAATGATCCGTTCTTGTACACATCGATCGTCTTTTGTATTTTGAAAATATGTTTTGCTTCCTTCTTTTGCAATGATCAAGCTACGACTCGTTGGACAATAAAAACCTCAAACTCATTTTGAAATATGGATAATTTTATTGCGAAGTTCTGGCTGCGAATTTATTCTATCGTCTCACTCACTCAATGCTGCAATAACAAACGCTTTTCATATAAATATTGAGATATAGATGTACATTGAACGTCTCGTGGAAAAAACAATTTCAAAAACTACGCGTTTTCCTTTATACCAATTGAGTGCTTCGCTACTTTAGTATTGGGCGAAAGATATAACACACAAGTTTTCAGTGAATTTTCATCTCTTTTTTCCTTTACACCATATGATTCTCTGTCTATGCCATATATATTCAGATAAAAAGCGGTTAATAACATCACATTTAAGATGCAAAAAAAAAACATAAACAAAAGTTGATTTATATTATCGTTGACTCTTTCTTCGTTTGTAGAGCGGAGAGTCTGATGTGTATATTCGATGTTGGCCAAATTTATATTTATACAAACCACATGTGTTTATTGATCGAAAATTGAAGGAAAACTTTCTTTTTTATGAGTTCAAAACATACACGGGTTCTTGTTTGAGTTCTTGAAGTTCTTTCCCTTCGATTGAATGAGGACTTACCAGCTGGCGATGAAAATACACCTTTCGAAGCTCATCAGAATTAAGGACGTGTAAGATATCTGTCTAGCCTAGTATCTCCTGGACAGTACCTGTCTAAACACACAGTCTTTAGCGGCCGTAAATCACGGATAAGGATACCCTTTTCCGACTTTTGAACGAAAATGAAAGTATAATAAAGTTAAACGACTACAGTTTTAGACTTTTGGGGCCGAGAGCACAGCACTGCTCCTAGCATGAACACTGAACTGACAAGTGTCGAATTTGGAGGCTTTAGTGATAAGAGCTACCGCTGCTGCCATTAAAAGCACTTTTGCTTGAATTGCGTTGATTGTATGCTTAACTCATACAACGAAAATAAGTCTTCTATACGTACATCAACCTCCGAATATTTTCGATATTCATGCTAGAAGCAGTGCTGCGCACACCCGCCCTGAACAAAAATAAAGTTTTACCGAAAATGCACCCAAAAATTGATCGCTGATCTGAATAGAGGGACCCTAGGGGAGTTCAAAACGATGGTCCGTTAAGCTGGACCAGATGCTTCCCCAGCCCATACAATTTTTTCCTTAGTTGCATGGGTGTGGGGAAGCATCTGGTCCAGCTTAACGGACCATCGTTTTGAACTCCCCTAGGGTCCCTCTATTTAGAACAGCAATCAATTTTTGGGTGCATTTTCGGTAAAACTTTATTTTTGTTCAGTGGGGGGTGTGTGCGCTAAGGAATATCTGGATATACAAAGAAAATGCAGCGAAAAAAAGCTCCGACGGAGCCTGGTCCACTTTCAAAAAAATTGCTCACTGGTGACATTGTATGTTAAAAGTTAAATCCTTGTAAAAACGGCATATGTAGCTCAGTCCAATCTAATGTTTAACTTGGTAAGAAATGGTACAGAAGTGAAATTTCCGAACGCGCGCAGTAGTAAAACGGTAAAAAGACGCGTAAACAGTTTTGATTGGTTGTGTGTGGATCGGCTGAAACAGCTGAAGCAATATCATGCTGAAATTTCACTGTCTCTAACTGTACCATTTCTCACCAAGTTAAACATTTGATTGTACCGAGTAAATGGTCGATTTATCTCTATTATTAACAAAATCAAGAACTAACTAAACAAAAAGGAGCTCAACAAAAAATCATATCACAGCAAATTCGGGTGTCTGCTAATCAATACTGTCGATAACATACTCATCACAGCCATACGATTTCGTTAATTACCCTTTAAATCGAGAAAGAGTCAACTCTCTTCCATATATTGTGATGAGTGATCATTGATCACCCTATGTTCCACGGATTCGCGCTTTCCTTATTATTGATCGGTTGCCAACATGTGATTTAGACTGGCCAGTTGCCAAAATGGTATGTTGCCAAATACGAAATTTTCCATCTATTACCGAAAATCTTTCTTTGTGAAAATTCGTTCACAACTAAACCAGACCAAAGAACACACTTTTCACATCCATCAGACGAGAAGAAAAAAATTTATCTCGGAACAGGTCAACGTCATTTGAAATAACATTCTTTTTCTCTCTTCCATGTGGAGTACTGAGTACGGAGGTTAGTTTAGTTAGGTATGGTACGCACAAGTTTGCATGTGTTTGATATAACATTAATATATTTCGCGTGCGATGGATGTGTTACAATTGTATTATCTATTTGTGATCGAAGTAATTAGACATCGTCATTTAGTTTTCTCGTGTCTTTCGGTTCATGTGCTATCGGAACAATATGCAAAACAGAACGACTGTTTATTTTTGGTGTCAACTTGTCTGAACCGTGAGAAGCGTGAGAAGATAGAAGGATTCGGGGAAAAAGTGATTTAAATAAACATTTTCTATTCATTCGTTTGATGTTGATATATTTGCGTTAAGGTGACCGGTTTACCAATTTTTTTTACTTAAAAAGTACTTAAAGTACTTAAAAGTAAAGAATAATTACAAAGCAACAACAATCATTCGGCAAGACATTTTTTCCCTATGATTTAATCAATTTCTAATCCCGGTACTACTTCAATTCCAAAAATATTCCATTGTTCTCTGCATTTTCCGTTTTGATCGGGTTTTTGATTTGGTGGACAGACGACGGGTACGTCAATCACATTTTGCTGGAAAGAAAATTATTTATTTTAGTTTCAAATCAGATTTAGTTTGACTCTGCAAATTATAGGAAAATTATTTAGTTCTAAATAGATTTTACAAACGATCATTCTTTCACAGACGCTGCAAGTGTATCAACGATAAAAGTTGTCGAATCTATTACTTCAATAAAAAAAAACAGCAAAACGAAATCTTTCACTTAATTTGCTTTAGATGTCCCTATTTGATGTATAAGACGTCATTGGGTTGTAAAGTTTGATTATTCATTTTCTTAAACTCAATTTAGTAAAAGATCTGATTCGGTTCAACTTATATAAAAAGTCTCATCAGAAGGTCGTTTAATGTGTCCTGTCCTCGTATAAAACGATGGCTTAGCACAAGATACTCCATCCCCTGTGTACTTCTTTTTTTAAGTTTCGTTAATTTAAAAAAATGCCAAAAATAGGCTCTGTTCCGTAGTAAGAGGAAAAATGCATATTGATAAATTCTTCCGCTTAATTTAAAAAAAAAACGATTTACAAGATTTTTCGAACAAAGGTCTATAGAGTAACTGGGCGGGTATTACCCGCCTATAATCACTCTATCAACCAATTTTAATTTATCAGTTGAAATGCTACCGATTGAAGAACATCAATATTACGTGTCTGAATCTATGTGGAGGTGGATAATAACAACAAACCTATCTCTACTCTCATTGTGTTTATGTGGGTAATCTTTAACAGACGGTAAGCGTATCACCAAACTAATCGTCAAATATAAATATTTTTAACAGGTGAAGTCTTTCTATCACAACAAAACACGAACCTGAACTCATATGTGTTGTACAGTCGTTTTGACTAACCAATAAAGAAACCAGAACTTAACTGTTACTAAAAAAAGGATTAAAAAATAAATAGAAGAAAACTTACTGTATCCACCCCAGAACGTGCGGTGTATACATCTCTGCATTTTCCATTTTGATCAGGCTTTTGACCGACCGGGCAAACCACAGGCACATCAATAACATTTCTCTGCAAATTTAAATGTAAAAATAAATGCAAAATACATCCGATAGAGACGTTAGTCTTAAAGATTGTGACTAAGTTCAATTTTTCGTGAACATAAATGGAGTGAAAATGATGAAATATATCACACTCGTCCCAAACTTACATCGTCCACGTCACTCAAAGTCCATACTTCTCTGCATTTACCGTTTTGATCAGGCTTTTGACCGACGGGACAAACAACAGGTACATCTATGACGTTTTTCTGCAATTCAAAATAAAAACGTTTACAAGGTAAAGACTGTGCGGGCATCTTATTCGATTTTGTATAAACGAAAGTCTTGTTTCTACGTACGAGAGGATTAAGGATGTAATTCGTGCGGAAATATAAAGCGAAAATCATAAATTCGTGGTGAAAAATTCTGAATTTAAATGGAAAGCTCGAAAGAAAGAGTCCCGTAGTCATTTAGCGTTTGGACTAACACACAATAAAAAGACAAAATATATCAAAACACCAAATCTCGATATCAAGATTTTGCATCCCATAAAGTTTGCTACTCACATCGTTCGCATCAGTGTCGATAGGGTCACAACGCAATCCACGCAGATTGGGGATCTGTCCATTCGGGCAAACAATGTATTTCTATAAATTTTTTTTTTTTTCTAAATATTTAATTTTGTTGATTGAGACCTATAGGGTGATCTTACAGTCAGTCTAGCAATTCGCCACACTTCTCTACAACGTCCATTATGATCTGGTTTTTGATTCGGTGGACACACGATAGGTACATCAATGACGTTTCTCTGCAATTCAAATGAAAATTGGAGATAGAAGACAGACACATCAATGACGCTTTTCAAATTGAGATGGTTTTATTGAAATTAGGGAGATGAAATTTAAAAGTTGAATTTGTATATTCACACGGCAGAGTAAAATAAACCAGGCAGGAGCGGCTCATTTTCGAAACGTCAAATAAGGGACCTACTACAAGGTATGAAAATGAGCTCAAATAAACACTGACATAAATTGAAAAATTTTATTCGCAATAAATATAGGGCTACTAGATTATTCAGGTCCTTAGTCAAATCAGCCTGGTTAACTTTACTCTGTCGTGATATTCAGAGTCGGTGTGGCATTCATTTGGAAAGTTAGTGAGTTCGAGAAGCCTTAGTCTTTGATTCGATATTATGTCACAAAATCCCAATTAAAAAAATCAAAGGTCAAACACAGAGAAAAAATGGACAACAACAACGATGACACTATCCGACGAACTCCAGATGTTGGTATACTCCGGATGTGGTCATGGTAATAGAAAAAATTATGGTAAAACTAACGAAGTAAAAATCGTCATAACCGTAGAGGAACTGACCAAATGAAAATTGTAGCAAACAGCACAGAATTCGAGACACTTCAATTAGTTAAAACTTTATTAAAAACCTTGACAATAATTGCAACATCTCATAAAATTCATCCCAGATCTTTTGTAGTTCCATTACAGATTTTGTCTTAAAATTCTTGCAAATTTCGTCAAATGTATTGTTTACTTAGTGTTAACGCAGACAAAGTTGAGAGTGATGTTTCGGAACTATTTTAAGCTGATCGAAATACTCCTAAAATCTCCCTTAAATCGAGCTAGAAACCTTCTAAATTGCTAATATAGCAAGCATTTTCAAACCAATGGAACTATACTTTCACTATTTTAAACCATGGCAGCCTAATTTCTTATTTGATGTAGAGTTTTTACCGTATAATGATGTACGTAGTACGAATGCAATAAATTTTTTTTGCTAAAGCTTTTCCACATAAATCAATTTCTTTAAAGAGATTAGCTTTTTGGAAACACTTAACAATGCGAACATATGACTTGCTTCCCAGGTAAATCAAACAAGATAATTTCTTAAATCGAATAAAAATTAGATTAAAATTACAAACGACATTGTCATTTCAAGTGCTGATCTGACCTGGCTTTGTTTATTTGTACATTTTGCGAAAAATCTAGAAAACTTTTTCTTAGAAAAATGGAATTGATGAAATCTCTTATTTTAACGAATTCATTATCCTCGGTTTTTCAACTCAGGCGATTAGCTCACAACTCGAGCCTTTAAGAACGGATAATTATCTATTTTTCGACAACAGCGAGACAAATGATCGGGAACTTCCGGTTGGTGTGATCAAGAAACTACACGTACGAGGCTACAAATTTTTATTTTGACGAGTGGGAACGTTATGGCCCGACCCGAAGGGATGTAATATACTATTATTGTTTTCCTTGCTACTTACCACGTTAGATTGTAGGACCGGTGTTGGAAGACCTTGCGGAGCAGGAAACGCTACAGCCGTAGCAACAATGCAGCAAAATAAGATAAAGTTTTTCATTTCGTATTTGAATCCGATTAATGTAGTGTAAGATTTTCAACAAAGTGAATCGTTCGTTAGGTTAAAAGTAACTGACGACAAAAAAGCTTTGCAACCGTCTCGAATCTCTATTAATATAGTAGTATAATCGGACTCGCAATCAAAGATAAATTCATGTGTGTATGTTATCGTCGTGAGTACCAAAGTCTCTAACGCAATGTATCACACAACGACTGACGACGCTTTCATTAAGTGTCTTAACCATGCTGAATCGATGTATTTGTGTGTCTCGTATCAAAATCCACGATAAAGGTAAGGTAATAATTCCCAATTTAAGTATTTATTGATTGACTTTTAAATGCCAATACTTGAGCTGATTTTCGAAATGTGCAAAAAAAAAACTTTGTTTTGGTACATTCACATCGCACAATAATATTTTATTATCGTCGTATCGAATACATCGGATAGGAGATACCAAGCACTGGAATTTCGTTTTATTGAATCGAATGGAAACTTAAGCTGAATCATTATTTCACAAGAAATACGATTAGATTTCCGCCGATTGCCACTTCAACTAATCGATGGTAAACATTGCATATAATGCCGTAATCTGCACTCTATCTGCAATATGTCGATTTATAGTAGTAGGAAAGTAAAACTTTCACCGTAAAAGTTGACGGATTTCGTCTGTGTCTGGTGATGTCTCCCTTAGAAATCTGAAGAATTCTATGTTAAGTAAATGGTTAGAATGTACGAATTATAACTGATAATTTTGAGCCAATTTGTCATTAAAATGGAACGGTCCAATTCAGAGAAAGATTATGGAGCTCAATCAATAACAAGATCCATAATGTACACCATTCATTCAAAAAGGATTCTCGAAGCTGTCTTGAGAAGGGATGGAAGGGGAAACAACGTGTAACTCGCTAGCCTCTGTGTAGAAAATTTGGAAAACTTGAATCTTGAGATATCTCTATAGTAGAGCCAACTTTTAAGAAAACCTTAGTTTAATGAAATCTTGAGAAAAATTTTATTTTGAAAATGTTAGTTAAGAGGCACCGGTACTGGCTAAAATTGAAGTCAACATTTGTGTGCCTCATATTTCATTTTTGATGATATCTTTCCATCAGAATCCTTTTTCAAAAATGTACGACCGCAATTCCGACCACGAATGTGTTCGCTTTCAACCGAAAATACATTTGGTCGTAGTTGTTTAACCAGCTCTGAGAAAAGTGAGCAGTTAAACAAAATTTTCATAAACTGCTCACATTTCTCAGAGCCGGTCAAACTGCTACAACCAAATGAATTTTCTGTTGAAAGCTACCACATTCGTGGTCGGAATTGCGGTCGTGCATTTTTCAAAAAGGATTCTGATGGAAACATATTATCAAAAGTAAACTAAAATCCAGTAATTAAAAAGAGCTCTAATGTATGCTTTTCAGCAAAGCACCGATGCCTCTTAAGACGAAAATCATTTTCTAGGGTGACTTGGGCACTCATTACGATCTGGCCACAAACAACACCCTCGAAATACAATTTCCAACTTTCATCCGCTCGTTAACCATTTTTCAAAAAAAGTCTTCTGAAGTTTCAGCGACTTCGTCGTACTTTTTCTCCGTTCAATATGAAAAATACTATTCATACCACGGGCTAAAAGTCTTTTTTAGCGTATTCGATTCGAAACCTTTCACCTTTCATCACACGATGTATTTGTCATCAATTTTAGTTTTTTTTCATTCTTAAAATTTTAAATGCTAGATTTAAATACTGGACGTCATTTTTGGGCATAGCAATTGTCTATGTTGAAACTAATGAAGTAATAGATTCAGGGTGTGTAATGTATACTATCACTCCATTCTCAATGAGCAAGAGATGATGAGTGTAATTCCAGAAGTAGATTTAACGAATTTAAAAAGATATACAAAATACAGAACACACAGAGCACAAACAATAATTAAATCAGTAGACAAAGTAAAATCATTTCAATTAAAAACTTTAAATGGTGAAGAACTCATATTCAAAATTCAGCCATTTGAAAATGATCGAAACAACAAAAGAGTTCTTCACCGTTTAAAGTTTTTAATTGAAATAAGAAAGACTCGATGTTAGGGTTCATCTTTCACGTGTAAGAACAGATTTTTACTAATAAGAGTTCCCATCCGACCCTACATCAATAAAAAAATTATTAAGCACGGCAGAGTAGAACCAGGCAGTAGCACTTAATTTGACTAGGGACCTGAGTTATCTAGTAACCTTGTACTTTGCAAATTAAATTCAATTTATGTCGGGGTTTATTTGAGTTCATTTTCATACTACGGCTAGATCCCTTATTTTGACATTCGTAAAATGAATGACTCCTGCCTGGGCGTACTCTTCCGTGTGTTAAATAAAAGAAAGCTTTGCCGTCAGGTCATCCGTTAGTGAAATTCAGATTATTTTCCGTTTTTTATTATTTCGATTGTACAGGTAAGGTCACACACTCGGTACAATTCAATTTTTTTTTTAATAAGTTAATTAGACAGCTCAACACCAATATTCAGCTGATGATCATCGTCAAGGATATCGAAAAGAATTCGATAAGCTTCTTCTGTGTGAACTACAATCTCCTTCTTGTAGATGAACCTATCCTCTCTGTTCATGTAATTGTTGTGGCTAAGAATCACCCGGATATCCTTCAATTTCAACGAAGTATCCAGTGTGAAATTTTCGGATCGTCCACTTGAGTGCTTCACAAGGATCAAAGGCAATGGCTCAGCCATTTTCTTTCTTATTTGGATCCAAAGAATTAAATTAAAAAAATCAGTTTTACGTTCACAAATTGATTACTGATTGAATGGCAACGAAATTCCATCTATTTATACGCTACAGGTTGTACTATAATATCGGTACACTTGCTCAACCAATACAAGTGCAATGAAATAGAGAGAAAAAAATCAAACAAAAAATCCACCAGATTAAATTTGTGGTTACCTACTTACCATAAGCGAAAATAATTAGCTTATCGTGTACTTGCAATTCTGACTTGCATTCTGCATAAATACAACGCAATTTCATGTGATTACGAGACGAGTGTTATGAAAAATAGGTCACTAGTTTGTCACTCATTTCCGTTAATTTTTAACTGAGGAATAATTTTACACCAAAGACTAACTTGACCAGAAGGACATTTCCAGCGATAGTCAATAGACACATTCTTAACCTGTCACATACGGCTATTCATCTGTTATCGATATCGGCGACAAAAATAAAGACAAGCTCTGGGTAATATTGCCCTTTATAAGCGAAAATGCATGTTAAATAAATTGAAGTACAAGATTTGAAATCAACCGATTAAAAATACTTTGATCGATGGAAGTAATAGACCCGATAATATTACTGGTCATATGCTTGACGTCTGTAACAGGTTAAGGAGTTTTTTTTCACACTAGAATATCTCGGCAGTATTCTCCGCCGGCTCCCGCTGACAACATCCGTCAGTAAGAAATCAAAAACATGAGAGCACTTTCTACGATTGCGACTTACAAATTTATTCCGTCAAGGTCTCTTGCGTCTATTTTCAAATAATTTACATTTCAGGCATAAATGGTGTGGTGTTTATAAACGTAGCTAAAATCTCTTAACCGGACTATTTCCCGTGCTTCACCTTCGACGTGTATACATCGTATCCTAATGATATGGTATTGTCGTACAGAACGCGGTACTTATTCGGCAGCAAATAAAAATTTATTACTTGAGCTGGAGGCCATACCACCCACTCGGCTGTCGAATCAAAATTTTATGTTAAATTCGCCGGTAAAATTGGATAAAATACTGGTGTGGTGCATACTGTACCTGCATACAATTTCCAAGCTTTGTTTTTGATTTCAGCGATAACTTCCTCTCGACTAGACTGTTCCAGCACGCCTAACGTTAAAAAGAATGTTGATATCACAACGGGCGAGCAAATCATTTGGTCCCAGAAAACTTTCTTCAACACAATTGAGAGACTTCGCCCGGGCATACGTTTGTCCAAGAATTTGTACCAATAATGACATATCACACCCACCGTCGATCTAAAAAGTATATTTTTGCAAGAAATCGTTTCAGTGCCTTTCGGACCCATTTCGCCGCACTAGTATTTACCCAGACAATGCCATGTGGACGGTTCTTTTTCCGCTATATTGATCCAGATCCTTCGTAAACAATTCATATTGTTGTTCCAAACAATCGCCGACACAGGACAACGATATGGATATGCACACATTGGTAAACAGAAGATATTTCGGACTGAATGCGATGCGATTGTAAACACGAATCTTTTGCAGTGTCGTCGATTGGTTGAGGTAATTTTTGAAATTACGGAGCAATGCTTGCATTTCCGAAATGCCGCCTCCAGTTGATGTGTGCCGACGATCAGGCCGCCGTGGGATCGATGGTATTTTTTTCAGGAACACTTGCTCAATGGTGGGATGAGGTAACGTTGGGTTATTACATGGCAATCACATTTTTTAAGCAACATCTGGTCTGCGTTTTCTTCAGTTTGTTTGACACACGATGAAGGTAGAATTGTGACATATGACCGTGTACCACCATGATCAGATAAACATTATTATTTGAATGGAAACGGCTATTCGGTAGCTCTAGTTACACATAGCGTTAGCGACGCGAAAGAGACCTAAGGCTTGATTTCCACTTAAAAAAGCGACTACGTTACGCCTCTTTTCTATAATTTAAAGTGTGAAGAGAGAGGAAACGGAGTGCTTTTTTCGTAAGTAGAAATCAAGACTAAATCAAGGTCGGATTAGATCTCTTTCATGTCGCTGTGTGTAGTTTTGGTACTGAGCAATGTATCGCGAAGGCTCTCTCATACTTATATCGAAATGAAATGCAAACCGTTTGGAAAAATACAAAAGAAAACGTTTTATTTCACGGTGGACATTATTGCGTTTGGGTCATTTTGATTATCAGTCATAGTTGCTTGCTTTCTCTTCGAAAACTTGTGAAGCGTCTCGCTCAATTTCATCCGGGAAACATACCACTTGGAAATCGTGTTATTGGCTTTGCTGTGGCAAATCCGGCAGCGCACAACTGTTCTCCGACATCGTAGCCCTGATATTCCATGGTGATAAGCAAAATACCGGCGTTAGATCTGGTCAAGGAAAATTGAGAGAAAAAAGTAAATTTTCGCCGGATGCAAATTATAACTATTTCCCGAACTACTCACGTAACAGTTGCCGTAACTACCTTTCGGAAAACCAATTTTTCGAAAAATGCCACGGCATTCACATCCTTCTTTTTCAACTTAATGATGTTGTCCAGCTTGCATTCGATCGCCTGGAAAGAATAGCAATCGAATGCATCGTCCCATCGACGTAAATCGTTTATGTGCTTGCTCTGGCAGTTACCGTAATCGACAAAGAACACCTGTGGAGGAAACGAAATTGACTATCACCGATTGTGGTCGAGGGACAAGAATTATAACAGATTGAGCGACATAGCAAAAAAAAACCGGAAAATTTTCGAGAAAATTGGAAAACTCACTCTGTATTCGACCTCCGAAAACTTCTGCACAATTTTCGCTCGGTACCAGCCGTCTTCGAACAAGGCGAAAACGAGTTCAAACTCAGCAGGAGGCACCACACACTTTTTGAACTTTGCCGTCGTATTGGGATCGTTGAGTTTCTCGAAAATACGTTCAGCCGGTAGTTCGTCTGCACTTTTACAGTTCTTCGGCACGATGTGACAGTAAAATTTGTCAGTATCATCCACATACTGGACGAACAATTGGATTTTCTTTCCGACTTTCGGCATCGGCATCTGACAATGAATTGTTGACTTAAAGATTCTCTGATCCTTTGTCCATCCGTCTAAAATGTGGAACGTGTAATTGGATCAATTGGCTCAACAGCGAAATTGTAGTGAACTATACCTTTCAGCTTGGTGGTGTGCTCCAATTTACAATGTCTTCCTTTGAAGCAAGTGTTCGTCTCCGGAATGGTGAATTTACAAATCCGCCGATCATCTTGTGGATTATATCCCATCACTGCCACCATGGCATTCTCCGTATTCAATGGCTCTTCGTATAGTTCATCAAGTTCTTCTTGAGTTAGCGAATTGTTACCATTGACCAAAGTACTGTTACCACTGACCACAGTTTTGCTATCACTGACCATAGTGCTGCTACCACTGACCACAGTGCTTTTACCACTCATCACAGTGCTGTTACTACCGTGCTTCTCGTGGTTTCGTACCAATGGAGGCATAGTCTCGCTTGGAGCCCTTTCATTGGATAAAGTTTTGAGATTTGTATTCCGTGAAGTAAATGTGGTCGATGTATCACTGTTGGACGATGATAGCGTCTGTGTAAAGTGAGAAAAGAGCTCGAAAAAATGTTTATTATTTTGGGATTGGCTGCATAGTGTACAGTACCCGTGTTGATCTTGTGTTGCTGGCTTGTGAAGATCCTGGAGGAAAATCTTGTGAAGATCGTGGAAAAAAGGCTTGTGAAGATCGAGGCCGAGCAGTTTGTGAGGATCGTGGAAAAATGGCTTGCGAAGATCCCGGAGCCTGTGTAATAATGGACACCTCCAACATATTTCTGATGTAATTGACAGACGAAAAACGAAGAGTGAAGACGTTGTCGTATTGCTAGAGATAGAAATGCCTTACTTGTACACTCGATTGATCCGAATAACTTGCTTTGTGAACAACTTATCCCGAAGATAGTTTTCGTCGTCCAAATCTTCACTGTTGTCATTCTATGAGTAAGAAAAAATATCAGGAAAATTTCATGTGAGCAAGAACGCGTTCTACGATTCAACAAATAAATCAATTCAACGCACTTCAAGCATGAGCAAACAAAATTTGAAACCTTTTCCATACAAAATAGTACTCTAATTGGCAGCTGTCACTCGAAGTGCGTTGGTCAATTGTATTTACCACACTCAATTTGCAGAATATCGACTGGCCTGGAGTCTGTTGCATGTCCTCTGTCAGCCGATACATTTTGTAGTCTTTGGTGATTTCGACAATTTCACCCACATCGATCAAGAAAACTTTGATTGATTTTGGTCGTGTCTGCAACGAAAATTATTTTTTACTGAAAAAAATGGAAGAGAATACGGAGCTAGATCCAGAGACTCTGAAGGCAATATGGTTAGAAACCTATGGCATATTGTGACACTACACGACATTGAAAAGTTAGTTTTTCAACGACTTAGCTTTTGTGCGCTAGATGTTCCCTATGTCGTAGCCTGTATTGAACAAAATACAAAAATTTATGTCGAAATGGAATTGGTGCAACAGAGCTTCAAATTTGAGTCTTCATACGGCACCAATGGCTTTGACACAAATTCGAGCTGATACCACACAGGCCTTTGCTCTAACCAATTCTCATGCGTTCCCACTGAAGGAATTTGAAACGAATCGGAAATTTCCTGTGAAGTTGTTGCTCACAATCCATGAATAGAACTTTCGGCGATGTCTTAAATTTACAGCACAAACACAGAAACACTGATGAGCCGACCGAATAAATTTCGCGTGTGAAACGAGCTTGATAAGACAAAATTTCCTTGGAGAAGGCTCTGGCTTTCCTTACAAAATTTGCATTTGAGTCTCTCAACCCGAAATTGAATTGACCTTTTTGAGGATTGGATTTAGTATCAAGCGATGTGATAAAGACTTACGCTTACAGTCTCAAATCATAAGTGTTAAGCCAGAGTCGAATGCAAGAAAAGTAAGTTCTTCACCTGTTCGAGCTCGACAGGAATGAACTGGAAGAATCATTCAATTCGATTAGGGAGATTTTCGAGCACCGAACCGAGACGTCGTTTTCATTTTCCAAATTTCCCGATTGATACCACTGACTTTTCAATGGGTTGGTGTTTCATTTCCATTTTGTTTAACTTTTGGCGACCAAAACAAGCAAAACTTATTTTCCACTTACCGGCAGTGAATTCTCTCGAACGGCCCGGAAAATAACACCATCCAACAGCAGACCAAAAACCGTTCCCTTCGACGGAATAATATCATATCGGAATTCCGGTTGCTGGATGACAACGTCCGCACTCCTGAAGTGTAAACAGCGTGTTACAGCAATTTTCCATTTAATCAATCTGTGAGCAACTTACGACGCATTCATCATAAAGAACAAGAAGCTGGCGTCGTCCTTGATAAAACTAATGAAAAATTCATCTGTGTCGCCAGCGACAACTGCAATTATTTTCAAAAAGTCAATTACAGCGCCAAGTCAATCGACAAAATTGTTCTTTTTTTTGCTTACACATGGATGGATCAATGGTTTTGTAATCAAAAATTTCCGGATAAACTTCGACCGGGTAAATATCATTGGGATTATCCGGCATCTGATATTCGGTATCGACATCGCTCATCATATCTTCAATTACTTCCGAATCGATTTCTTGTTTTGATTTCGCTTTCAGTAGCTGCGTGTGCAGCTCAATTTCAGAACAGAATGTTTTCAAGAAGAAACAGACGTCTTGAATTGAGCGAATGTTTTCGTCCACCCGCTCGCTCGATAGCGTTTCCAGTCCACAAGCCATTGATGAAAAGAACGATGTAATCTATGAACCAGGGTAGACATTCTGTTAGCATCTGTTCTTCCTACTCGAACTCCATTGACAATTTTAACAATGGAATAGGTGCAGGGACACCGATTCTAAAAAAAAAGACAATGAAAACTTACGGCTTTGTAGAAATCCGATAAGCCAGTTGTCGCTTGGGTATACTCGCTTAAAAAAGCGGAATGAATGTCGAAAATCTTCTTTTCGATTTCAAAATTCATTTTTTTGTTGTTACTACTCGTCAAATGGTAAAATTTTAAGGCTGTTGGAAAAATGCTTCCATTGTTTTGTTTGCAAATCAAGAATGCATACAACCGCACTTTAAAACAGCTGAGACAGAAAAAGACATACCCTGTGTGTATTTCGTTAATGTATAATTCTAATTTCGTTTTTCTCTTTCGTTCATGTCACCTTCTATATCGGCCGAAACGATAATGATTGTGTTACTGTATTACCAATAGTCGTATTGTCATTTCATGTTTCTACCTCCAGCAGTGTGGTGTGTTAAAAAATCGAAAAACAAAACAAAATAATCAAGAATAGTGAAAGTCATCGACATAAACTTGTTCAAAATAACGAAAATTGTACTCGAAAGGTTAGCGTCATTCTTTTGTTTTTATTTTTTATTCAATTAAAAGTTCAAACAAATTATGGTACCTAACCTCAAAGTGCCGGATTTTATTTTTGAGCTAAAGTTTATTGATCAATGTATCGAACGATAATTTTCCCTTCGTCACTTTTATTTGAATCAATTGAAAATGAAAATCATACGAATGCCTACGCAAATTTTAGATGTCCGCCAGCTGAATGAAAATAAAACAATTCTGTGTCATCCACTAAATTCTCTTTCAGATGATAATGTTCTTTAATTGAGATTTTCCATTAGTCACATGACGAAATCTCAAATATGTCCCAAAATTTACCTATTCCTTGTCCAATCACCTTTGTAAACCTAGAGATATTTTCTTAGCCGCAATGAAAACATTTGCCTTTTCCCATACAGAAAATTTCAGCAAAAGATAATGTCGAAAAGAGGAAGCAGCCAGCATTGGAGCGGCTATGAGAAGAAACATTTTAAACAGCTGGTTGAGGAAGAGGATAACTCTTTTATGAGTCAGTTTCCTCAGTCTTCCTCAATAAACCCACTAATTTCTACACAATTAGTTGAGGAAGATATGGAACATCTTTCCGACAATGAGGCTCTTGATGAATATTCCGAGGCAGTTTGGGAAGATATTCTGACCGATATAGAGAAGTCGTATGAATGCGATTGCCAAGGCCAATCGTCGGAATTGCCCAAATCTAATGTAAAAAAAGACTTGGCCACCGATCTTGCCGGTTTTGTTATTAGAAAAGGGCGACCAACAAGGGATACAACCGAATTGCTGCACATTTTGAACGATCACAATGTCGAAGGTCTTCCCAAAACTCGCAAAAATTTGCTTCAAACTCCAAAGGAAAAGATTGAGCAACGGACTTTATCTGGTGGTGGAACATTTTACTATCGTGGCATTCGAAATTCTTTACAAACGAGAAAGCATCTGCTTGCTGACGTTGGTGATGTTTTGCTTGATGTAGGAATCGATGGTGCCCGCCCATTTAAATCATCGAAAATGGATCTTTGGCCTGTCATGTCTAGCATCGCAAATTCACAGAACATTCGTCCATTCTTATTAGGTATTTTTCTTTCCTAAATTATTATCTGAACCTAATAGCCTTGAATTGCCTTGGACCTTTTTTATTAAGTAAAAACAATACTGCCTGTTATGGTGGGTCGATTTTTGCAATTTAAGAAGCTTACTAAGACAAATCGAACTGAATCATTAGTTTTCCTTTAACGACTACCCACGACCGTTCGGCCTATCTGGTCTTTTGTATGTACAGTTCGATTCGTCTCAGCAAACTTTATAAAGCCACTAGGGGTTGATTTTAAAATAGCAAAGATCGACCCACCCTACTGCCTGTTTTTTTGAATTGGAAGATGTGAAAGTTAAAAGAAATGTTTGCTCACTTGCTTTAGTTATCTGCGAAAACTTATTCTTCCTTACGCATTTACATTCAATATTTTGCCAGCATTGGTTGTTGGTAAGTTTCTGTTTTAGTTGAGAGATGTTTCAAAAATATATTTGAACAAATTTGTGAGTATTTTAGTGCTCTCGTCCATGCAAATTACTAAACTAGTTATTCCTTATGAGTTACACCAATTTGTTACGAGGCTTTACGAAACGACGCCTAGAATCTTGTCTGACGCAATGCAAGACCACTTTCTCATATGATTATAGTATAAGAATGTGAGACAGGCATGATAGCCGAATTTTTTGAAAACGCCTTGAGCCTTGGTTTGGCTGTAGATGATTTTGTAGAACTTTAGTGTCTTCAGCAAACTATTAAATAATAGATGAATCATCTTTTATCGGTTTCACTAATTGGCTTCGTACAAAATGAAAAGTTATAGGTCAAAAATAGCTCGACTTGAACGTTTTTTTTTAGAAAAAAAAACACGAAAAATGGTACAAGCTGAGATAATAATAATTTTATTATCTGATAGTTTGCTTGAGATACTAAAGTTCTACATCATCTGTATCCCAAAAATGAGAAATGGTATTAAATGGTGTGAAATAAAATTTTACGCCATTGGCCCCGATTATACACTATATCTCACCTTCTCCCAGATAAGATGAACAATTAGTATAAACAATAATTATCGCAGTTCAAGAAGTCGTATTCAACTGAGAAAAAGTAAGTTCGTGCGGATACGGATACGAAATATCAACTAAATATTGAGTAAGTGATATGGAACATGCTGGCAATGTGGAATGGGGGTTCTCTCTCTATCTATCTATTTCGTTCAAGTACAAAGGGAAGAGGTGCGATGGATATTTTCCTCTCAGTCTTTGGTACAAAGGGAAAAGAAGGGAGGTCCCCCGTTCCACATTGCCAGCATGTTCCACATTCGCATTCGCATCTACGATTAAATCAGTTTATGTTTTTGCTTAAAAATGACGTTTTATATTAATAGGCTTGGTAATAGGTTCAGATTAGAAAAACTTGTGACCATTCCATTTCCGTTTAGTTTGTCTGGTGTTTCACCAGACAGTAAAACACACACGTGAATAATGCGAATGTACTGGTTATCTGCCTTCGGGTGAATGTAACATAAAATTCACGTGTATGTTTACATACAGGCGGAAATTTGGTCCTCTGTAACGAAAATCACAAGAAATGATAATTAATTGTTTATAGGATGCTACCAAGGCAGAGGAAAAGCGAAGAATTCAGACGAATTTTTTAAAGAATTCGAGAACGAGTTACTGGAACTGTACAGAGATGGGTTTTCGTATAAAGTAAGAGATAAGGTCGTACAAAAGAAAATTAACATCCGCTTGTTTATGTTGGATTCTCCTGCACGAGCTGACATCTGTAAGATAATGAGCCATGGCAGCTACCAAGGCTGCCCTCTCTGCAAATTTACGAATAAAGTCGCTGGGCAAAAAACAGAGGCGGACGACCAAGAAGACGAGTGGAAAGGAAAAGTAATATATTCCAATCGGGTTGGGTTCACCCTGCGAACCGACGAAACGTTCAGAGATCGTCTGCATCCCGAGCATCATAAACCTGAGTACAGATCAAAACGGTCGGTTTTAGAAGATTTGGGTTTTAGAATGATTTCCCAGTTCCCGTTAGACCCCATGCACATCATCGACCTGGGAGTTGTTTTAAAAGGACTGGAGTTCTTAGTCAGAGCGCAAAACGTTTCAAGTCTCGTGATTGATGTCGACAAAATATCTGAGAGAATTGTAAAGTTTGATCGTTTTCGGCCATCTGATTTTGCTCGGGATATCCGACCTCTTAGTGATCTCACGCACTTCAAAGCAACTGAACTGAGACAATTTTTGTTATATGGTGGCATCGTTTTCCTGAAAGATTTGGTAGCTGATCACATCTACGACCACTGGCTGTTGTTACACGTCGCAGTTCGATTATTGTCGAATGAGAGTCTCACACCCGAAAATATTGATACTGCAGAACGCTTGTTTGACAAGTTTGTTGAGTTGTATCCATCAATCTACGGAGAAGATTCAGTTACGTATGTCGTCCATGTTCTATTGCATATAACGTATTATTCACGGCTTTATGGGCCATTGGATTCTTTTTCTTGTTACAAGTATGAGAATTTCATACAAAAACTGAAGAAATGGATAGGAAATGCGCACGACCCACTCCAGCAAATACGTAACAGAATCGAAGAGGAGGATATGTACAATTCTAGTTCGTACACTGCTCCACATTTCAACAAGACGGATATTAAGTGTAACGAAAAAGATTCATTCGTTGCATTGAAGATTGAAAATCAGGCCAAACCGTTCAAAGTAGTTACGATCTACGAGCAAAATTCTGAAAAATACATTGCCGTTCGGCGATGTTTAAATCTGAAGAATTTTTACACGGCTCCCATTGACTCAAGTGCGATTGGCGAAATTACTTATGACGTTTTGGACGATGCAATAGAACACTTTAAATCGGCTGATATAATCTACAAATATTGTAGAGTTCCGTACGGCAATATTTTTGTTCTAATGCCGATTTTACATACGGCATTCCATGCTTTCAACAGCTAAGATCTTGAATCTATTCGAGTTTTTGCACGAGAAGGGGTCGTTACAGAGTAATTAATTAATTTATTTTTTCTAATATAAAATACAATTAGTCAAAAGCCAATTCAAAGTTAAATGGCCTTATGGGTCTTTTTCGAAAACGATTGATATTGACTAATTGCCAGATTTATACTCATGTTTTAGTTATTAGCGGTTGACTCAGTATTTTTCATTGTAAGAGGGAGAGAAAAGTGAAACTCGACATGGTTTCTGTTTTGGTAGTTGTTGTTGTTTGTAAATGATTCCACACATTTGTTTAACAAATGAAAATGTAGATGTTCTTGTGTATCAATTACTAACAACAACTCCCAAATTAGGAAACATGTTGATCACCATTACATGTTGATACACAAGAACATCTACATTTTCATTTGTTAAACAAATGTGTGGAATCATTTACAAACAACATACGTTATTTTGCACCAGCTGGTCACATACAATTCCAAATGGGACCAGCTGGTGCAAAATAACGTATGCACACCAGTTTGTTTTAGCGATTGTATCAATAAGTATTTCAAAGTTCCATTTTACTGTTAGTTATAGTTACAGTATTTTCAAAGCAAACAACAGGTGCTTTTAAGAGCTCATTCTCCTCCTTCTGTTTTGCTACACTTACTTTGAGACCCGACCCATTTTTGTTTTGTGGATTACTGGAGAAATCCAAAACTGTAGTAAAACTCAAAGGCAGAAAATTTGTTGTTTTACAAAATGAGTGTAAACCTTTAGACAATTCACAATTTGTATTGCTATCAGTTCAGTCACTTTTACTACAGTTTGTTTAACTAATTGAATGACAACAATACTCCAGACTAAACCCAAAATATATTTTACTTACAGTAAATAATGGACAACAATAGTACATCTGAAACATCAAACATTCCAAAAAGCTCGTCGACATTAGCACAACCACGTAAAAATCCAGTCTTTGTTACCCTACAAAAAATTGGAACCGGATTTACTTTCGGTAAGCATTATCGTATAGTCGAAAATGATTGTGTAAAATTCATTTGTTTTCATTGCAGTCAGACCGTCAGCTGCAACAGCATCACAAATACCGCAAAGAACTAAACATATCTCGTCAACATCACTGCTGACGACAAATAAAGTGGCACTAGCGAATCCAGGTATTTATAACAAAATCACTACCACGTACGATAACACAAAGATCGTGATAACTCAACATGAATCTACGTTTTTATTTGTTACGACTTCAATATGAACTTTTTTACTTTCATTGGACCCGTACAAGTTACCGTGCTAATGTACCGTGCGTAATGTTCATTATTGACAATATCTTATTACAGAATTGTTCAAGTATTACATCTGAATGTAGCTAAAAAGAGGTTCATAAAAAAAATACGATTTACTGGGAGTTAGAGTTCATTGGAGGGAACGATGTTTTTTTACAAGTGTATTGGCAGCTTCACAACTCTGTAGGAGAATGGTGTAGAATTGTTTCTCATATTCGCAAGCCATTGGGTTTATTTATAAATATTTGTCAGAATGAAATTTAATATCCGGACTATATATCGTGACTGTCAACAGGGAAAATTGTATGAAGTGTAAGAAACGTGATAACAAACCGAGGTGTAAACTTCTTTTCAGGTGAAGATTATTAGGGATTATTATTGGTATTATTATTCGAATCACTATGATGTGATATCAGATCATCACACATCCGCGCGACTAATATGTGAATACATTGACAGGGTGGTCCAAAGGTCAGTCTAACTTACAGTAGTCAGAAGATGACCGAGTAAGAGAGAAGTGAAACATTCACTGCATTGAAAAGACTCTTCAAGAACTGTAAATTAGAAAGTTGTTTCAGAGGAGCAATAAATGTGTAACTTCCAATGTGAGCCATAGGAGTATGACAAATCATCTTATCTCACTAGAATGTGTGTCATCATTTACACGCAAATATTACACTGCAACAACATATACAAGTATTAAGTTTAGAAAATTAAAAAATCTTGCATCGATACTGTCAATAACAGGTGTACTAACAATCTATTACATTAACATGGGAAGCTAATGTACCAACATCTTGCATTCACTGTTTCGATAGAGTTTAACGAAAATACAACGTTTTGAAGAAATGATTTACCAATATCCGGTAAACCTTAAAATGGTTTCAGAAAGAGTACCTAATGCTAAATCGTCTGCTTCCTTAATCCAGCGAACTCAGCAATATTTTTTTCTGCTAAAATTCTTAAAAATTTTATTTTTAAAGGTAAAACCTTAAGACCACAAACGCCAGTTTCAGCAAGTCCATATGACAACAATATACAACATTACAACACCACTATTCAACAAAAAAAACGTAAGTGCACTATTTATGCCCTGACCTATCATTCGTTTCATTCGCAATTTTTACACTTAGAACAACCGATAAATCAAATTGATACAGTTATTCCTACGATCTCAATCACCACTAAGAAAGCGCTTAATAGACCGAACAATAGCCGAAAACCCTCTATTGCAGCTTCATCTATAACCATTGCAAAGCAAAAATCCATCAAAAAAACCTGTAAGTACCGAGACTCTCTTAATAATATCAACACTAAGTTGAGAAGTGTTTGAAGCTCCCGAATCCTCATTCATTCATTCCATTCATAGCCAGCAAAAGGCAGCCGAAGAAATTGCCAACAACAAAGTTTAATTTCCCTCCACCACCCCCAAAAATTGATTTCAAAGTTTCCACGCACACACAATTCAAGACCACTGTCGATGAACCACATCAAGGTAAGAAAGAATAAGATCGCGTAATTCGTTTCCATTGGAGAGCAATTTCTCAACGCTAGGTACCGCAGTTGAAAAAACGCCAGTCTGTGCTACTGATATTAACGATGTACTTGGCAATTGCCGTTTATTCACAAAACTCACAATCGACACGGGAACAAAACAAGTCGTTCCAACAAATCCGACCGCAGTGTCAAGCGTTCAAGGTAAACGTTTTTTCTTTCGAAAAACAGTGACGTTTCTAAAATTTGTGCTTGCATATTCAGTTTCTCCAAAAGCAAATCGTCGATTTTCCAGCGACGAACTTCGGGAAGCCATTGATAATGTAGACATTTCATCAGACGCTGTTAATGACCAAATTACCGAAATTGGGGAAATCGAATCTGGTACTGGTATGATCAAGGAAATTTTCTACCTGTTCTGCTAAATTGTAAGCTAAATTGTTTAGATACACATGGATATGGCGAGATTATTAAACGGTTGGATCGTGTGGAAGCATTGCAACTGGCTGCAGCGAAGAGAGATGCTCAAATTTTGGTTGCAGTTAAAAAATTGTGCCTCGCTTACACTAAATACAACGACGACAACGATGAGATCAAAAAAATGTTACCAATGAAAAGCCAACCACAATTCGACGAAATAGAAATACGACTTACAGCAGAGCCCACACTCGTAGAAAAGTTTGTAAGTAATTTACATTTTGAAACTTCTTAGTTTTCAAACACCCTTACGGGCTAGTGGAATCGTAAAATTCCTTTTGAATCTTGTGGTACTATTCAGCTTATAAACTCTATGGAACAAGCCGATGCAATCAGCAGAACTTGCTAGGATTTAGACATTTTCTTTTCTTTTGATACAGAGAGCATATCTTCGTGGGTTTAAGACCTCGAATAATCCTGTTAACTTCACTTCCATGCTGAGCGTGCTGATGAGTGACGAATTGGTAGACAGTTATAACTACAAAGGAATCTTGAATAAAGCGAAATTAGAGGGCACCAAAATCGTCGATATCATACATGGTGAGCTATCATTCGATCGAATTTCGGATATTTCAACTGGTCCAATTAACGACCGATTATCTCTAATTAACAATGAAATGAAATCATTATTATAGACCTGCACAAGCCGATGGATATTAAAACGTTTGCGAAATTAATGCGTGAAACCATCGACCTGGCAAAAAACCGACACCACAATGAACAATATCGTAAGCGACAAATGAAATTGGCACAACAAATGGACTTGTGATCCATACATTAAAATCACATGACGGGCTGGTAGATAATTTATATTTTTATTCTCTGTTTCCATTTGATGCTGTACTGAGTAAGCTCCTCAATTTTTATATTCATTTCCTGTACTTGTAGTTTATTCGTTTTTTTTATTTAAATTTTAATGAACTGAGATAACAATTAATTTGGGCTGTGTGAACTCGCGACGACGAGCTTATTTTCATTCGTAATTTTTTATATTGTGTAACGATTCTTGTGCTTTCTTATTTCTCGATTTATTTTCATTAATTTGTTGGACTTAAAGTCCATTTGAATTTGTCACTTAAATTTTAATGAACTGTGTATGTGATAACTATTTGGGCTGTAACGATTTGTTATATTAAAGAATGAATAATTAGAATAAATGTAAAAACGCGATCGTTTCAAAATCCTCCCGTTTCTTCACCTGGTATTTTTCATCTTCACTTTTCTATTAGTTTCTTTTAATGGAATTGTAGATCTCTCAATTTACGCTTATCCCTATTGTAACAATAGTATTATTATCAATAGTATTGTTATCAAATTCAATAAATTCATCAGTTTGATATCAGATTTTTTCAAAATATTTAAGTAAAATATTTATAAATCTAAAGAACTGATTGCTATCAAATTTTCTTTCCATAAAAGATAGTAAAAAATTATGAATTTTGAGCCCAACATGAGGTCAATCAGCTATATAATTCGGAATGTATTGTCGAAAAACTGAAAAGTCTCCTGAGAATATGACAAAAGTTTATGCTTTTTATGGTAATAGACTATATGCTCAAAATTCATTACTTTTTTCTACCTTTCAGGGTAAAAAATTATTAAAATCTGTTCAGTTCTGAGATATCAGAGGTACGCCTTTGAGTGATGTTGCCCACGAATATATAACTATAAATAAATATTTTACAGCTAAATATGCTAGTATAGAGCTGAAAATATGTATGTAGCTCAATATAGCTGTAGATAGATGTTCGTTTCCCTACTGACAGCAACTCTCTAAATATAATTTTTTAAGGTGTTTTATTTTAACATTTGGCTAGGAGAGCGTAAATAGTGATGCCACTTTACAGAACAAACAAAAATTTATGAAATTCGGTTAAAAACACTACCCCTTCACTGTGCGGCTGATTAGCCAGACGTGCGCTCCAAGATCCGGTCAACCGAATTTCATAACCGTTTTTTCCCCTTGTTGGTATGGTCCATACCTATCTAATAAAATAAAACTAGATGAAATCCGTTCAAATTGGGCATTAACACACGACATCCGGACATCCGATTTCTATAAACTTTTTTTTGCGGATTGGTAAATACCTTTTGTGCAACTCGTGATCATAATGTTTGAAAACTGCGAACTTTAGATCCCTCTGTTACGTCATATTTGGCACGATTATAAAGGTTTCGTTAGAAGCTTCAAATCACTTTTGCTAGTTTTTCGTATATAAAACAAACCGACCTTATAAGCAATACGTGAATTTATTCATGGAAATTAATCTGCTTATAGCATCTGATTAGCTCATCTCCTATGTAATTTGTAAGTAGTGAGAGTCATTAACATTAGTTTAAATACTTAATAATCCCTAAATGAAAACCACCACACTAATGTATTCCTAACATTCATAAATTAAAATCCAAACGGTCTTCATTCTAGGCATGCACGGACGTGTCGTGGTATTAGTACTTTTCGCTATAATTCTGCTGTCGTAATCAGTTACACAATTTTTGTCAAAAAATATGATTTTATCATCCTCAAGAAGTTGAATAATCGTAAAAATGGTTCATTTTTCCTGTTTCATAAATAAATTAAACAAATAACTACCGCCGAAAACTACCGGCAAAAATACAGTTACCGACACAGCAGATAAAATATTTTTCAAACGACAACATACAGATGTCGCGTATAACCTCATCATTTTCGTTGACATTTCGTTCCTGAAATGATGGAGTTGTATGAGTTTATTGTTATTCATTAAAACGTCAGTTTTTTATGATTTCTTTTTCACTGGGTACCAGTGAGAAGCGATGTGGAGGGATGCAACAGGAAAAGCCGATGTGATACTAGATCGTACGCAGTTCATACTATGAACATTTCTCATGTTAAACGTTTGTGCGGGAAGTTTTAAATACACAGATATCAAAAACAAGCTTCTTTTTGTCGTAGGAAGGCCCATCGACCGATTCATCCATGATTCACGCATCACTCACTCATAATTTATGTTAGTCGCTGCGAATATGAATATGCGCTTACAAGACAAACGTTTTTTTTTTCAAGTTGAATTTTCACATATCCGTCAAATCGTCACATCGGCAAAGTCAAATCGCCAAGATTTTTTTGTCGTTTCCAAGGTAAATATAGTGAGGAGGTAATGCCATATACAACCGAATCAGATGTGCAGTGGCACGAAAGTTTGCTATAAACGCCATCTCTACCTGTCTTTAAAATAACAAAATTGCTTAGAAACCTGGGCCATCTGTTTTGTGATAGGCACAACATTTTGTGAAACACAAGTAAATCTTAGTCAACCATTTTAAAAAAAGATGTCAGTGGCAACGAACTATTGTGCTAGGCCGCGCGTCTGAATGACATTACCTCCGCCCATATATTTACATTGGTCGTTTCGTCTCATTTTGACGTTTCCTCCCACTCTGGTAATTTTACTTGGCAATTCATTGCTAAAGTTTGAAGAAGTGCCATAAAGAAAATTTTTGAATTCCTAATATCTCTCAGCAACGCACGTCAAGCAAAAGTGATCATAGTCGACAGCTGCCAAATAGAGTACTATTTTGAAATGGTTTTTTACAGTGTTGTATAGTTGTATGACACACTGTCAAGTTTTAGTACTCTGTTCAGTACCTTTCATTCTTGCCAAAAATGATGCATTGCCAGTTTAAAATAACAGAGAGTCAAAAAACACCAAGAAAAATCGCGATTCGTGAAGAAGCGCTAAGAAATAACGCAAAAATGTGAAGAAACGCCATAAAGACACAGTTTCCATTCTTTATGTATCTGGCCGTTTTTTCACATTTAGGCGATTTTTCCAACCATACGTAATGAGTGTGTGCTTGGCAAATTTTAATGCCACTCGCCATCGTGGACGTCTTAGGTTGAACTTTCGAAACTTTCCACAATAGACCATACATCCAAAAAGAAAAATTAACTCAATTACCTTTTGTCCAGAGAGTTGATAATAGATGGCGTCATATATTAGGATCTCTTTGCTTATATCAGACTTCTACGTAAATAGATCGATTTGATTGCGGCTTGTCGCTAGCTTTCTGTAACATAATATCGACGAACGTTTCCATTTTTAAATAACAAATCAGGTCAACTTCAGGTTGTTCTATAGAGTTACACTCGAAAGATGCGATGGTGACGATCTCATTTTTAAACATCGATTACCATAGTACCTCTAGGGTATAACTGTATTGTATGGGCTGTTCTCAAGTAAATACCACTGAGACATCCCCAGATAGTTTCTGAAATCGCATTCTAGTTAAGCTAAAATCGCACTCTGTTGACAAAATAGTACAGTCGTCTACATTACATTGAGACAGTATTCGGTGAAATTGAATAAAAATAAAAATTGTAAAGACAAAACGCAAGGTTCTGAAAGAACAAGGTTTAGACACCCACGAAGGCGGGTGAACCAACTTTGTTAAACGCATTACAAATTGTTTGAACATCATGAAAATTCAACTTGAACAAAATAATTTAAATTTTTGTTATTTTTGGTAAGTTGAAGTCGTCATATAAATTTTCATAAACGTAGACCACAGAGAAAATATTGGTGTCAACGCCTTCGTGATCAACTCAGAGGTGTCTTAGTGTAAACCAGGTATGGTCTATTCATACAAACCGGAGGACATAGCGATCAATGAAAGTATAAACCAGATATGGTCTGTTCATACAAACCGGAAGACCTCCGCTCCATACAATGTATGACATTCGACCATACCTTGTGTTGACGTTCATTGATAGCGATTTCATATAAACAAACTCACCTCTCATGAGAGGTGAGTTTCTTTATATAAAATCGATGTGTCCTCCGCTCAATACAAAGTTTGACATTCGACCCGAGATTCGACCATACCTTGTGTTGACGTTCATTGGTCAAAACGGAGGCAAAATTGAATTGTGATGATTGTTATGATTGTGATCGCTTTCAACACAACAGCCTAGAATGAATGTCATAGTAGTACGGTTATTTTGCACAGTTTTAGTTTACATCTACTACATTTCCCACGGCTACGTTTGAAGTTAAAAGCGTTTGAGTCGCATAATGTCGGTTGACTTTTTAGTACCCAACATTACCAAAGAGAATCGTACAAACATAAACAAATGACTTTGTCTCCGATAGTTTGAGCAGTTATTCCAGTTATACAATCGAAAAATGATTCACGATTTAATAGTGTCACTGTTGCACCTGAATGAAAATAAGTCGTTGAAGACATTTCTGGTAAACTCATAGACGAGTTCATAATTTATGCGTTCATATAATTAGCTACTATCGAACACCTGTTTCAGATCTCCAATGCATCGCACGATTTCCTACACCCAAGCGAACACAAGATACTGGAACGTATCGTTCGCATTGCAGATAATCAAATAGAAATTGCTAAATTTGTTGGGGAACATAGCGGCAAGATCACTTCGAACACAACTGTTGCACAGGATGGTAAGGAAGACTCTGTCCATATACAGAATTTGCTGTTTGTTCTACGCAAATCTTTGTTTCTACAGACGTACTACAGAAAGGGATCTACCTGCAAGCACTGTCTGTTGGAATGAATCTGTGCATGACTCCTTACCGAAATGCCATGGTTGAATTGGAACAGAGATTCCTCAATATTCCGACATATTCGTTGATGTTTCTGTTGACTGAACTTAGTCGATTCGAAGATCTGCTCGAATTTCTGCTTCAGTTCATTGCTGGCATACGGACTGAAAGGTTGGTACGATGATATTGATGATGATGATGATGTATTGGCTTAGTGTGATGCTCATCTGAAATTGATTGCATTTCGAATTATCAGGTTACATGGTTGTGCACTGCTACAATATCTCCATAACAACTCTTTGCACGGAAACAAACAAATCGCTGAAGCCGTTGAGATGTGAGTCGATTTCAGTAGATTGTCGCAACCCAGACCCAATCTAATTTCACTTTCCCTTCATCAAAATAGAATTCAACGATCCGTACACTCGGTGTTCATCAAACAGCTGAGCAAATGGGTCATCTACGGTGAATTGGATGATAAATACGGCGAATTTTTCATTCAGCACATCGACCAGCGAAACACTACCGATCACCAAACGAACAGTGGCCAAACCACTACAACATTATCCGATGCAACGCGTAGTGTTCACACCGATCTGTGGCGCTATGAAATCTGGTACGAAATGCTTCCGAATTATTTAACACCAACGTGGGCCGGCGAAGTATTATTCTTAGGCCAAACCGTCGTCATGTTCAACATGGATCGAAGGGAAATCGAAAAGCACGCAAAAATGGTACGAGACGATGAAACCGACGATCCCATGGAACCGATCGATTCGTTGTGGGGTGATCAGGATTTCGCGCAACAATTCCAAGATCTACATGCGGACAGCGGGGCAAATATGTTAAAACTTGTCGAATTGGTGGAGCAGATTAAGATTTATGTGTCGGAGAAGCTGACGAAAATTGCACTGAAACAGGTCGATCTCATCAAGCAGCTGAAATTGATCAAAGATTTCTTTATGCTGGGCCGCGGTGAATTGTTTTTGGAATTCGTCAAGAAAACGCAATCCATACAGAGTGTGGAATTGGACGAGCATACCGCTCGTACGGTGACAAAAGCTTTCGAAAATGCAGCGAACAGTGTCAATGTTACGGAAGATTTGGAAAATTTCACGCTAAGCGTGCCATTAGGTGATGCCGAAACCACATCGTTGGACATTCGCGGCATATTCCGACACATTTTATTGAGATACAACGTACAATGGCCACTGCACTTGCTGTTCTCCCCGAAAGTGATGGAACGGTACAATGAACTGTTCCGGTTTTTGTTGCAAATTCGCCGCGTCCAGTATGACTTGCAAACCGTTTGGTGCTATCATCGAGAGAAAAAGATGAAAAAAGGTTCGCCGATGTTACAGTTCCGGAATCAGTTGATGTTCCTGGTGGACAACTTGCAATACTACCTGCAAGTGGATGTTCTGGAAAGTCAGTTTAGTATCTTAATGGATACCGTTCAGAAGAGTAAGGACTTTGAACACATTCAACGCGCCCATACGATTTTCCAAGCGAATGTAATGAGCTTGTGCTTCTTGCTGCATGAGATCGACACAACCAAGAGCATGCACCAAAGCATAATGTTGCAAACGAATGAGAATCCGGTGTTTGTCATTCTGAACCAGTTGATCGACAATGTTTGCCTGTTTTGCGAACTGTCGCTGAAGTGTTCGGATCCGTTGAAGAAGAGTGAGATGGCCAGTTTCACCAATTACGAGTTCATGGTGAATGAGAACGTCAAGGATCTGATGAAATTGTTGATGGGATGGAAAGCAGGAGCGAACAATGCGCCACTAAATCAACTGCTACTTCGATTGGATTACAATCACTATTACAGCTCGCAGTTTGGTGATAGTATCGAGTGAAGTGTTTGCGGACTATACACGTACGTTCTAGCTTTTGTCATTTATTTTTTGTTGTTGAATTACAAACTTTGTTTACGCTTCAATCGTCCGTCGTCTCGTTTCGATCCTCCATTTGGTCGTACAATTTTCTCAGCTCACCCAGCAGGCTAGTCACATTCGTGCCCATTTTAGCGCTAATCGTGAATATGGGAACGTTAAATTTCTCCCGCAAAACGCGCACATTGTCTTCAGCTTCCGGCAAATCGATTTTGTTGGCCACGATAATCTGTGGTCTACTCGCAAGTTCTTTACTGAACGATTCCAGCTCAAATTTGAGAATGTTGATGTGTTCCCATGGAGCGTCACACGATGCATCCACAATGAACATCAGTACGGCACATCTTTCAGCGTGTTTCAGAAACTGTATGCCCAAGCCTTTATTTTCATGCGATCCAGGTATTAGTCCCGGCAGATCCGCAATGGCTATCTGTACATAATCGTCGTATTGCACCATACCCAGATGTGGTCTCAATGTTGTAAATGGATATGGGGCAATTTTTGGCTTGGCTCTGGTTACCGCTTGCAGTAGTGTACTCTTTCCAGCATTCGGGAAGCCAACCTGCAACGACGTTTGAAGTGTGCAATTTTCGTTCAATCTTTTATTGTCATTTTTAACATACCAATCCAATGTGTGCCATGCTTCTCAACTCTATGACGTATGAAAGCACTTCACCGTCAGCGCCGTGTTCGCATATCTTTGGAGCGTATTCCTGTTCCGTTATGAAAAATCGATTACCTTTTCCACCCGCACCACCTCTAGCAGCGACAAACATCATTCCTTCAGCATTCAAGTCGCCAACCACTTTTCCTTGCTGATTTTTAACTATTGTTCCGACCGGTACCTGTACGATGTTGTGCTCGGCATTCTTTCCATGTTGATTTTTCGGATATCCCTTACCACCTTCGTCGGCGCGAATTATGGACAGAATGTGACTGTAGTTATTGACATTGTAAGTGGATTTAAATACAACATGTCCACCGTTGCCACCATCGCCTGTAGTTGTACAAAATTCTCAATGATTTCTCTTAAAACAAAACAAAAAACTCTGTGCGGAATACAAACCTCCATCCGGTCCAGCATTCTCATTACACCATAGTGAGAGGAATGACACACAACCGTCGCCACCTTTTCCACCAAATACCCGGACATGTTTCACATCAATGAATTGCAGTGCCTGCAGGATTAAATATCCTTTTGCTATGTATCAACTCATGTATGGTACACTGGAACTTACATCTTTCGTCTTGGACTTTAGCTTCTTCCTCATGAGAGGTACGGCTACATTTTGCGAATATAATTGACATGATTTATGGTTGACGATGGAAAATCCGATTTTTACGCTTCTCAGCAGAGCGGGCAACATTTTATAAATTTGATCAAATAATTGGTCTCAATCTTTAGCGAATCATTTTAAATACGACGAAAAGTTGTAGATGTTTTGTTATGGTAAAATCAGAGAGGTTATGCGGTGTACTAAAAAGGTGACTGCTTTTGACACTACGAAAATGTTGTACTAGAGTGTTTTCAGTCCTTTCGCAGACTTTTATGCATTTACTTCTTTCGATCGGAGATTTTTGAATTTTCGTTAGTTTTGTTTACCGAGGTGAGAAAATAGGAAATTCCAACAAATAGGTGAACAAAACGCTTTTCATGTGTGGATGTTGGGTTTTACCGTTTTTCTACATGAACAAAAACCAATGAAAGTTTACTCTGTAGGTATAATCTAATGTCAAAATTTGTATGAAGCGGAGGAAATAGCGACCATTCGTGGTTTGTACATTCATTGACAAAAACACGGCAGAGTAAAATAAACCAGGCAGGAGCGGTTCATTTTCGAAACGTCAAATAAGGGACCTAATAAATTGAAAAATTTTATTCGCAAAAAATATAGGGCCACTAGATTATTCAGGTCCCTTGTCAAACGTCCACTCTTGCCTGGTTAACTTTACTCTGCCGTGACAAAAATCATCGAAAACAAACAAAGTGACAGTTCGTATGAGGAAAGTGCTGCACTTTTCTCACTAGAAATGTAATTCGACATGTCGTCAAGAATACACAATTTTCTCATGGCCTATTGAGGGGAGGAAATAAAGCAAACCACAACGCGTCTACATGCGCCGACAACCGTACTTTTCATGTTTCACGCACTACTTTCGACGCTCTCAGCATGTAATATATATTACACACTTGTCACGAAGAAGTCGAGGCTTGCCGAAAACGAGACGACAACATAGACCTGAAGTGTAATTTTTGAATTAAACTTCTAGGTAAGTAATTTTGACATCCGAACACCGCGCGTATGTGATAAAATCCATTACATAACTCGGGATAAAAATGAAATATCTCGTTTTCGTGTGTTTATTGACCTCGGCTTCGCCTCGGATCAACAAAATTCACACGAAAACTATACTTTTCATCTGTTTATCTCTAGTCATGTAATAGTACATTTCGTACCTCGGACGAGGTCTGGAATCGAATACGCTAAATAAGACTTTTAGTCAGTGGTACGAATAGTATTTTTCATATTGGTCCTAGGTATGAAAAATACTATTTCACTAGTGGATTGTTCATTTTTAAATAGTTTTTACATGTCCTAGAGTCGAAAGTGACTTTTACAGCCTTTCTCTAGGTTTGTTTAAGTTTTAAGGTTCAAAAGCATGTAATAGTTATTTGCATATCTGTTTCGGATTGATTTTAGGCAATTTCGCGAGGCTACATGCTAAAGTGCCTGAAATCAATCGTCCAAAACAGATGCTACAAAACTCGTGATAAAAAATGAAAAATCACGTTTTCATGTGATTATTGACCTCATCATATAATAGTTACTTAGGTAACGATTGCTAAAAGGCGATTGAGAGGTTTCCAGCACGAGCCGGAGGCGAGTTCAAGAATCGAATTCGCTAGAAAAGTCTTTTAACATAGGTTAGCAACAACGGATTTCTTAAGCGACATTGCAAATAAGACCTTTTGTCAAAGTTGAGTTTAGTGTACATACATTCCGTAGAACCCGAAGCTTTCTGATTGCAGTAGACGAAAATGTTTGCTATGATAGTGCATCTGTTATCGATAACGACGACAAAAATAATGAGAAGCTCTGAGTAATATGGTCTTTTCTATAACAAAATTCATGTTAAAGAAATTGAAGTACAAGATTTGAAATCAATCGATTAAGCGATTGCCGTTTGTAACAGGTTAAGTAACAAGAAAAGTCGTTCTGAAAGATTTGTTTCAAATTCAACGAGTTTATTTTACGATATCAAATTTTTAGACTTTCACAGCTATTAACCTTGAATTATACAGTAACAGTTCATATGGACAACAATATGATGATTAAACTATGCCTCAAAACGTTGTAACTAAGCTTCAATCAGTAAAAAACCAAATGTTCTCTCCAATTCTACGCTCTGAAAGTATTTGTTGCAGAGCATTCAGAGCTTTGTAAATCACTTCCACAGCATGACCAGTGCCGTCTGCCCGGATGGCCTGGATGTCCATGTCCGCAACCATTGTATCCGCCAGGCATTTTAGCACCACATGCACATTTAGCAATTTTTGATCCGTTACTCGAACAAAACGAACAACAATGAAACACTCCCGAATGCGTCCGTAGTGTGCGAACGCAAAGTTTGTACGGACTCCCCTGTAAAAATTCATTAATTTCTCTTGTATAATCAATGGTTGCCCATTTTTTGCCCTACCTTAATGGGCTTGTCGTGAATGGCAACGGACAAGCAGAGATTGCCCACAATTTCTGGTATGAAAGAGATGATGTACGTTCCATCCCTCTTATCGCTGACCTTAATTTTGAAATGATTTTGAAAAACGACAATTTCTAATTTCAAATATTTGCTTACATCCGTTGGAATATGCTTCGATGAGTCCTTATACTTTAAATCAACATTTATGGTAAGCCCTCCATGACACAACTGCTTATCGTAACAGTCCCTCGAAACCATAACGATTTCCGCTTTCCGGTTAATTCGAAGGAACATTAAATCGTCCGACTCTAACGAACAGTATTTCGGTACGGCTATCTGTGTCGTTATAATGCCGTACAGTGGTATGATGACATTATTTTCAGACTTTACTTTTGGTGCCCGCACTTCTGGCAAAAATTTTAAAGTGTCAGACGTCTTTGAGGCGAACGGAACTTTCGATTTTTGGCAATATTCAAATCGACGCATCAATATTCCAGCGAACGACAGTATCTCAATATCACTACCATTCGACAACAGTTCGTCGGTAAATTTTATTACCGTGTCAGCATCAGATGCTCGTTTCGACAGATCCATTTGCTGGTCCTTGATCGATACAATTTTCGCTTCTTTGGCGCGTGCTATTTGAATGAGTAGAGTTTTTCGGTGCACCTCTAACGCTTTCAAATATTCGGTTAAGAAAATCTCCACGTCGCCCTGATTGTAGCAAAAATGTAAAATCAAATCTGTGACAACAAACCAATCTTACTTGGACTACTTCCGCAGACAGGCCTATGGAACGTGAAAGTAAATTTAATTTTGATATCGAGTCGATGGCACAGTCCTTAATCGGCTTAGTTTTGGCCAACGAATCCTTAATCGTTTTCACATAATTTCGGCAGGCTTTTCTTATCGGTTCACATTTATGACCCCGATGTAGAAGTAGCGTACAATTACTACACGCCGTTTGCAGACAGGTTATGCAAAATAGTTTTAAATCGTGATCAGGATGTAGGGTACAGTTGATCAACGGTTTAATAATGTCATCCTTAGGGTGATCCTCATTCTTAAGATCGGTAAAATATCTAACTTCATGCATCAAAGTTGATCTTTGACGTGCATGTGCTTGGATACAGAATCCACATAAATTAACGCTGCAGGTGAGACAGGATGCTATTGCCTTTAAGAAAATTTCTTATTTACTGCAGACTAGACACTGAACCCTTTAGAAATGGCAAGCATACCGCAACATCTGTTACTTCCCCTGCCCCATAGGAATCTTTTACTTCATTTGTTTTAACATACACTTTGCGATAGACAGTACTCATTCTTATGACTTTGCCATTTCTAAAAGGTACGACGTCAGACGATACATACCATCACATCGTTGTAACACAATCCGCATGAAATCATTCCAACTTTCAGCAAAGCTTCCTTAACTTTTTTAGCTAAAATGCAATTCTGCGGCAAATTATTGATTCCTCCATTCGGGATATCAGTTTCGTAACCACAAATGGTACATTGAATTGGTTTTAGATTTTCGGTGTAGGATACGCATGACAAGCGACCTTTAATCGGTTTCATCATCGTGTTCTGTTTGGAAAGGAAATTGTCTAAATTAAAATGGCCCACACTTTTTCATCACTGATGTATGTAATGAGACCTTGTTGTCCACTTTCTTTTTAGTTTGTGGAGTTCGTTGTCCACTGGCGGTCGGCCGAGGAATACCATTCGATTTTTTCTGTTCTGTTTCCATTGATGATGTTACAGAAAGTGAGGTCGGAAAAGTTGATTCCGATGTTTTTCTCGCACCTGAAACTTTGTTTTTACATAGAGATACCAGTTACTCATAGCAGGAAAGAGTGCCTATAACTATGAGGCAATATGACTGCAAAACATAATCAATTTTTGTTATATACGCAGAAAATCCCTTGTCAAAAGAAGGACTATCGGAACATCTTTGGAAAATCCTTCGTAAAAATGGAAGAAAAACTTAAATTTTTTAAAATATCCAGAAAAAAAACTTCAAAAAATTTGGAATTTTATGACGATATTTATAGAGACAATCTCATAAGTTTCAAAATCTGTTTCAAATCTGTTTACAGATCTGATTTGACTCACCCTTGAAATGGAACATAGCATTCAGTTTACAGAGACAGTTTACACAATTGTTGTGTTTCCAATTCGATAAATCAAGATCGCGTTCGAAAATCAGTTAAGTGGGAGACAAAAGATCAATTACCCTTGAAAATGACGTCATTATGTAACAAAATAGACGTCACAAACAAAATTGACCTAAAGGAGGTTGATTACTCAGATTTGTTGAAAATAGGACCACAGACGAGACCTCAGAGAAAAAAACAAAAACATCCATAAACAAACACGCATGTCATAGTATAAATAAGTGAATGTTATAAGTTCGTCATCCATACGTCGAAGCGGAGTGTAATAAACACCCGGCTGTTTGAATTGTTGAACTCTATTCTTATAAAATATTTGCAAAATTGAAGCTCGTCTTTCGTGTTCGTATAATTCAGTCAAATTTGTAACCAAAACTTTGTGCCAGCTCAAACTCTGGGGATTGTGGTAAATTGGTAAAAAAGGTGTTTTTCTGGTCCGCAAGTCTAAAATATTAGATCTGCAGCGCACTATAAACAGGCTCCAGAACATATTTGAAATCAAGGTTCTGACAGAACAGGTTAAGACACTTACGAAGGCGGGTGAAACACAAATATTGACAATTCAGACATGTATATTGTTTAAAAAGTCAACTTGAAAACAATTTTTTTTTGTTAGTTGAAATCGCAAATTTTCCTTGAAATTTTCCAAACTCGAAGTGTCTTAACCTGTTCTTCCAGAACCTTGTTTGAAATAAGGTGCTACTCGACGCAGTAGTCAGAATTATCCTCGACGCAGTAATCAGAATGTTTCTTAGAAATTCAGTTTTTTTATGTTGGTACCACTGCGGAGCGTAAAATAAGAGACTTTTTGACCGTTAAAATTGTTCATTCTGACGCCCGTTTATAGACCGTTGATCGAACTATGAAAAATCGATAGAGTAGTCCAAGAAATTGAGTCCGATTTTTCGTTGTAGTTTCAGTAAAGTGCGAGAAGTCCCGGAACACAATATGAAAATTTGTATTCTTTTAACGTCATACGAAGGAGCCGATTCGTCATTTGAAGATTACGGTCCATACCAAAACCCCGGAATCTATGTAAAGTCACACGACTTTCAGCAAAGGTTCATAACGAAGCAAAATGCAAAAGAGCAAATTGATCGTGTGTTGCACGAAGGCTTCGATTATATCTGGAATTTTCTGTGGGGACCAGCAGATGAAAATATCGCCGGAGTAAATGAAATCAGGTATTTGGAATCGAAAAATGTGCCGATGATTGGAACGTCTTCAAAGTTTCTGGCGCTGACGAAACTGGATTACAAGCACGCACTTTTGTCTGCCAATATTAAAACACCAAAAGGCATTGTCATTAAGGGAGACGACGAATCAATAGCCTGTTTGAATTTGGGTAGCCTAGAATTCCCATTGATTGTGAAACCGTCCGTTGGATGTGGAAGTGAACATATGACACAAGAATCAGTTTGTCATGATTGCACGGCACTTGAAAGACAAATCAAACTCTTGAAGTCCAAGATCCATGTAAACTACGAAATTTTAATCGAGGAATTCGTTGAGGGTGATGAGGTTGCTGTAATGGTTCTGGAAACTAACAATGGAGTCATAGCGTTGCAACCGTTGATCTATGTTTTCCCACATGATTGGCCACCGACAAAAAAGTTTTTAGACTTTGATATAAAGTTCGTCGGAATCGAGCGTGGCGTTGTGAAATACAAAGTTTTTGATGAAAATTCGGAAATGAAACAAAAACTTCAAGAAACGGCAATCAAAGCTTATCAAGAACTGGGAGTTCTAGGAAGTGGTTACGCAAGAGTTGACTTTCGTATTAGAGGTTCTGAACCGTATGTATTGGAGGTAACATTTTGCAATTGTCTTGGCTACTTGGTGTTATTGTCCTTGTCGCATTTTAAAAACTAATTTCTATCTTTCGTAGATCAACCCCTGCCCAGCATTTTTCTTCGAAGTCGGAAATACATTTGGCGATGATTTCATCATTGAGTCGACATTCCCTGGGGGGCACAACAGTCTGCTTGAAACGATTATTTCGTCGAAGATTCGGTTTGATACAATTATAAGAGAATACAACGGCGCAGCAAACAAGTACGAGACTGTTTTAATTAACGAAGGTAAAAGTTTGGTCGAAGTTTGGGAGAATTTGATCTCGACTTTCGAATATGGTGGAGCGGTTTTGGATTTAGGATGTGGTACGGGTATGGTAGGCAAAATGATCAAGAAAAAATATCTTGCGCGTGTTACTGGAGTCGATGTGTCGACCGAAATGGTCAAATTAATCGAAAATTATGATGAAATTCACATTGGCCTGATGGAAAATGTTATGATGGAACTGAGGTCACCATTCGCCCATATTGTAAGTTCTGGTGCCTTGGAATGGCTCGATGAAAAATCTTTCGAAAAATTGTTAGCCCGTATGTTCCGCTTGGCAACAAAATCGATTTCGTTGACCATTGATGAGATAAGCGATGAGTACAAATCGGAATGTGCAACCAAATACAGTGCATCGCTGTTCAATCATGTGAATTCAATCGAAAATTTTCCCATTCCACCGGAATGGTCGCTGGTCTACAAGCAACGAACTCATCTTTGGCAATCACCTCGAATTGGCACCAATATTTACGGACTGGTTCTCCGTTATGAGAAGAAAAGAAAAGTTGCTTAACCTGTCACAGACGGCAAGCATATTAACAGTTTTACTATATCTGATATATTACTTCATTTGATCGAGGATTTTCAGAGATTGGTTTCAGAAATCTTTTACTTCATTTGTTTAGAACATAATTTTTGATATATAAATAATACCTCATTAGATAAATCTTGTCGTTTATTATTGCTGTCGTTGTCGATAACAGATGACATCCGTCTGTAACAGGTTAAGAATATGGTCGTGGAGATGCATAACTTTAGTAAAATTAAGGGCGGACAATTTTGTGAGTAGACTGTTTTGATAATAAAGGCGATTCGAATGCACATCGCACTCTCTAGCAAACACAATCCGTAAATACAATGAGAGATATTGCGATTTCTGTTTAATAAGCACTGTCAGTAGGTTCTGTGAGTGAGGTAATCCATGCGTGAGCTGGTGGGGTGAGTGATTTTTAGTTTGTTTTTACGTAGGTTTTTGTTCCGTGTTTGTTTTTTGGTTGAAATGAATTTTCTGTTTGTTGAGCTACGTTTTGTGGGTACATTTTCATAGTAGCTTCTCACTAAGTTTCGAAATTTCCATCGAAAGGTGGCAGAACTTTTATTGTAAATTTTCAAATTACTAGTTCAATCAGAAAATTTACTGCTGTCTCGTGTAACGGACCGGTGGAAACGACTGAAGATGGTTAGACCACGCTAACCTCTGACCGCCACTGTATCCGGAGGTCGAAACAGCATTTCATCTCCACTTTCGCTTCACGCAATCCATGGGAATGGGAAGAGCAATTATGCTCTGTTTGTTTGTTCTGGTGTATTCGTTTGAACTTGATTTTTTCTGCGTATTAGATAACACCACCCCTAGTGTGTTTTCCAGGTAAAATAAAGTTTTGTACCTTCGGAATACAGTGAACGACATCTCAAATGTCTCACTGTCATTTTTTCAGAGAATGTCATTGTGAATTTGCAATGACACAATAAAATTCTCAGAAAAATTTGACAGTGAGACATTTGAGATGTCGTTCACTGTATTGAACCTCTAAATTCATTTTTTTGTTTTGTCACTAAGTCTTTTAAATTTATGTACAATGTGACAAAAGAGCTGTTGATACAAATCGATACAAAATATAATTAGTAATTAATTTAAAGTATTGAGGTAGAGAAGATCTCGTGTTATTCGTTACTGTGTTTCGCTGTGAAAAAAAGTTTTTATTTCAATTCAATAAATATCGATTCAACTGTTTTATGTACAATAAAAATTACAAATTGAAATCTCACTTATTCTTTGGATTAAAATGAAACATAAGCTGTAACTAAGCGTTTAATTTATCTTTAAGGCCAGGTTAAAGCGCCTTACATCGCACGTAAACATTGCGCTTTAACCTGGCCTTAATAAAATTTGAAATTGACTAGAATTTAAATTTAAAAAATGAAATGGTCCCGAGTAATATGTTAGGCCTATTCGGTAATTAAATAAAAACTAATGTGCTCGTAGTAAGCAAGTAGGAAAAATACAACAAAAAAGTTGATTAAAATCCCTGCATTTTCCACAATGTAGCGACCGAGGAAGCTTTTTATCAGAATTCCACTCTCCGGAAGCTTCCGAAGGAACTACATCTTTATTTTTTGTATTTGTGCAATAAGCCGACACATGAAAAAAAAACGATTTTGGAGGGGGAAGCCAATATATCGAGTATCGACCAAAATCAAAAATTTAAAATTCTCTCGACATACTCGTTCCTACGGCTTCTTCTACAGCGGTTGTGTATAAATTTTTGTGAGTATCTGTGGACCATGTCCAACAAGCGAAATTGCCTAATATTAGTCGTCCACAACGAAGGCACAAATAACTAACTATTGTCACCGAGTTACATACAACTTTTTTCTCAATAAATGATAACGAAAGTTTTCTTATCGTTATTGAGTTGGGAAGAAGCTTTCAAAGTTAAAAAAAAACTCTTCAAAACAAACTTTTGCATTATTACGGAACGTTGCTTGTTGGAAATTTTGTCTGTAAATTTGTCATAGGGTAAAAACACCAGTATTTGGCATGGTTTAGAAATTCGGCCAAAAGAATTGGTTTATTGTTCTAAACAATAAATGGCCGAAATTCTAAACCATGTCGAATACTGGTGTTTTTACCCTACATTCCGTTTCATGTATGAAGTGACGAGAAAGAGTATTTGATTTAAAACATTCAAGATTACAAGCGACAAAAAAGCAAAAGATCTCTGAGTTCTTATGTAGGAAAAATTTTGATGAAACAATTGAAGTAAAAGATTTTGCGTCGTTCTCTTTATCATGTTTAGAGCAAAACAATTAAAAGTTGATTATATCTGATTTCGGTCTGTGTGTAGAGATACACCGAAAAATAGGCCCAACATAGTGGTTGAATTGGTGTTGGAGAATCTGGCAATAATTGTATCGATGCTTTTTGAAGTTTGGCATCGCAGCTGTGGGTGGCGCCACGGCTGCCATACTCTGCGCGGTTTTAGTAACAATTTATTTATTGTCACTAAAATTACCGAAAAACAAATTGTCGGATGTGAGAGATCCACAAAAGCTGTATGTGAGAGATATAGCACAAAAAACAAAACAAAGAGTTTTAACAAATGACGAAAAAGTGTATATAATGCTCGTACAGTTGAAGTGATTGCTCACTTCAGTTTGTGTCGTGCTGATATGCACATAGTCATCGCAAGACATAGGTGCACTGATGATGGCGTGATACGCCGAAATCAGCATTGTTTTGTCCTGTTGTTCGTCCGCATTATGATTGTAAACGGTAAAACGTTTCGTCACGAATCGTAAACGGTAACACGTTTCGTTCGCCCTTCGTTGAATAAAAGAAATTTTTTCAACAATTTTGGTCAAGTCAAAGCAATACAACACTTTGTCAATGTTGAATTACTGACCAAGCAATACAACAATTTTATTAAAAATACGTATTTGTTCAACTCAATTTTTCCTTTAACAAAATTTTTTGTTGACTTAAAATTGTGTGAGCTTTCTTTTGATGAAGTAGAAAAATATGATTGTTTGACGTCGTGTGCCAAGTTACTCCATGCGTTACATTATAAAGAACATATTTAAAATTAATAAATTAATTATTTAGGATAAACAAAAACAATAATTAACATTTTTAATACCAAATTGAACAAATGTAAAGCTTTAGTCGTTTTCGTACAAAGTTTTACATTTTTCTTTTTTTTTTGTTAAATCTCGGAATATTGTCTCAATTTTATGTACTTCGATTTGCCTAGTAGGATATAGGATTGTAGGATTATAGGCACACCATAAAACAACATTTGGATCATAATGCCCTTTTGCATAGATTAAAAATAACTCGCAGGAATGGCCTAGACTAAGTTAGTAGGGGTACACACCAGAATAATCAGAATCAGAATTCATGCCGTGAGGGCGCGTCAAAATTTGAATTATTAATTGAATGGTCGAATGAGCAAATGAACCGAAATTAAAGTTTCAACGCAGTTCATTTTAAAAACGTTAAAAACGTGAGGGGACCTTGCTTGTCAAACAAATCAGTGTGGTATATGTAAACATTTAACAATAAGAAAAATATCACAGTGTCGTGTAATGGATGATTGAATATATTGATGGGACTTACAATCCAGATGGCAGAGGAAAAAACGACGACGTTCTCGACATAGAACCTGACAAATTACGACCGAAATCTTCCACGACATACACAGAACGACCAAGCAGTCTCAGTTCTGATGAGTACAATTACCACTTTCATAAACATCGACATGCAGCCACACAAACGTACAAACGAAGAAAAATTGATTCTGGTTCATCGTCTGTCGAAGTAGTCAAATCTACACAGACCTCAGATACTCAGTCGTCAGGAAGTGAAACCAGAGGCACTGGCACTCAGTCGCCAATGAATGAATTGGCATTACAATCTGGCTACACATCGAATGACGATTCCCAGAATGTTGCAATCTCGCTGACACTGTACTTAGTTCCAGAAGAGACAGCTGATCACGCACAATTCCAGGCTGGGGCTCACATTTCACCATCCGCACCTTTACAACTCCAAAAAAAATTTTCATCGGGCGAACAGGAAGACACTGAACGGAATATATTGGTTCCAAATATGAAGTCACCCTCACCACCTGTTAACAAAACCGATCCGGTGTCGCCGAGAACACAAAACGCAGACGTGCACAATTTATGTAATTAACAATTGCTCATTTCTTGACGAATAAATTTTTTAGGATTTTAATGTTTTCACGGTCAAATTAAATGCCTAGATTTTTTGAAAAACGTGTAATTTGAAGAACATATTCAATTAAAAAGGGAAAAAATGTTTAAAAACGCGTTTTTTACTGTGTACATTTCAAGCTTTTGATTCCAAATAATGAATTAATTATAAACAGACGCAATACCTGTAATTAATGTGTGAATAACTGCATTGATTTACATTATAAGTATTATATGAAATTATTTCAATATTCAGAAAATTTACAACACATTCAACGTATTCAATCACTCGAATCTATATATTCACTCGTTAAATCTATAAAGTTAAATTTAAGTCAAGTTGGCCAAATGAATGAAAATTATCTAAGAAAGCTAAGTTGTGGCCTATAAATACAGACATTTGTTCTAAGGAAAGCGCATTCAGCAGGAAAAGTGGAACAAATGGCAAATTTAGGAATTATGGAATAAATGAAGAGAGAGACGCTATAGAGCGCTAAAAAAATGATAAATTTGATCGAAAATTTCATCTAAAAGTGGCCGAAATATTGCAATGAACGTCAACACAAGGTATGATCGAATGTCAAACTTTGTCACGAAAGTGTGTAAATGGATAAAGCTAGAAACGAAGCTAAATCGAAAATATGACGAAATTTGTATTTATGTACATTGTACAGTAGTGCGATCAAAGTAGTGCGTAAATGGATTTTCATATATACTTTTGAGCACTAGTACGCAAAAAAAGACGTTTGGAAAAATGAAGATCCCACTCATGTTTACATGAACTTCGCAAACATTGTAGGATAAACCTTGTTTGTAAATCGAAAACTTCTTTTGCTATAGCAGAACCTCTGAAAGACTGAAGATGTGCCTCAAAGAACCTATATTATCAATAAGTAAAAGAATTCCCCCGTTTGAAATTTTGCTTTCTACACGAACCTGACAAATTTTCAGATTGATATCAGGTCGGGTTTGGATAACTCTTAATTTTTACACCAGAAATCTATACTATTTGACTTCTCATATAAAATGTACTCACAATTAAAATCCAATTCACATAAATCGTTGACCTTCGACTTATGATACTTGTCCAATTCAATATCGGCCAAACAATCTAAACAGAATGAATGCAAGCAATCGAGAACTCTAGGGTCGACAAACGCATCAAAGCAAATGGAACATTTGAATTCTTGGTCCAAAGCTCTCGATTTGTTAGTGCTACTGAATGCGAACAGATCTGCTTTCCTTGTTTCAATGGCTGAAACGCTGAATTTTCTTAACAAATCACTCTTCTCATTTGCTGATATGGAAAATTCGGTCGTCTCTGCAAAACTTTTTTCCGTTTCGATGTGTCCATTCAAACAGTTTCGATCCGAATTATTAGCCAACGAAACAGTTACAGCGGGTTTGATTGACCTGGGTAAATCAATCGACGCTGAATTCAGTAACCGTTCACACCGATTTAAATTCGAATTTGTCTGAATAGGTGGAGATGGTGGAGATGCTGTGTGTACAGTAAATATTTGCTCTTGCGATAAGCTAAAATGAATTTTATTTTCGGTCGAACTGTTTTCAATGATATGCTGAATGTTCGTTTCATCGAATGTTTCGTCATCCTCAACGATAGTCTCGGTTTCTTCTTCATCGTTCGGTAACCTTTCGTAACCTTCACTTTGAGCTTCAATTTCCATTTGTTTTATTTTATTCATGGCACAACTTTCCACATCCATTATACTTATATGAGTGTACGACACTCCACGTGTGACACAGTTTTCTCTCTGTTTCGGAACTCTTGCTGGCTATTAAATACACACTACACACAAGCGAAAGTCGTGTCGGAAAGTGCCTACAAATATTATTGACTCCAGTCGGACGGAATATAAATTATTAGACACATCGATTAACATTTTATTTCCGTTCGTTCTCCTCTTTGTCGTCTTTTTCGTTTCCTTATGTTTGCACCCACAAAGCCCCTGTATTATCCGAAATTATTCTGATGATGTGTAAGCGGCTATCTGTCTGAATCAGAGTTCAAATTAACACACGAACAAAGTAAGCCCGATCGAATAACAATTGACGGAATAATTGCATATCAAACAAATTGAGGAAACTGGGACACAATTTTTATTTGGGGTTTTCCGATTCGTTATTACTGTCCGTTTATTCAGCTAGTGAGGAAATGAAAATGGAAAAGCGGTAGCATGTTGGTGTTGAAAAGTCGATACAATAAATTGGATTATAAAAAAGTCGGCTATAGGGGGCTTACAACCAAATCGTCGTCGTGATTCTTTTCACATACAACTAAATCATCTGCTATCGACAGAGCTGCCAAAAATAAACAGAAAATAGTCTCTGTCTGGCGTCGTCTTATATATATTGCAAAATGTATTGTTAAAACTGACGAAGTAAAAGACCTTGTATCAGAAAACATTTATAGACCATAAGAAGTAACAGAATGAGCATTTTAGTCTTTGTCCATGTTCTTCGTTTTCATTTTTCGTACTATCAACGGTGAGCTTGAAATAAATTTTAGTGGAAAGTCGATGTACCCAAAACGTTTTTGCCGATAATTGTAGCCCCCTACCTTATGCTCTACACTATTAAAAACATATTACACTTGTAATAGACAATCTGCATATTTATAGAATCACTTCAAACCATTTTTAGACGAAAACTAACATAGAAATAAATAACATTTACCATTACGCATAATCAAAATATTGCTTCTATTTTTTTTATTAATTAAAAAGATTACTAAAGGAGTAAAGTGTGACGTCATACTCTAACGAGCATTTATTTGTAATATATACACTAACACATCGGTAAATCATCAATGACGTCATTGTTTCTTAGTTTATCAGTCTACCAACTTTAAAAATCAAAAAGTAAACAAACGAATGAAACGAACGACGTGAATGAAACAATGTTGGGTGAAAGATTGTCCAGACGTTTTAAGCACGGAATGACACCATTTTTGAGTTTGGGTTTCGATGATGGATCTGAATTATCCTCGAGGTCTTCATCGATCTGTAAGGGACAAAAAGATTTAATAATCTTGTCGTGTTGATCGATAAGACTTGAGGTTATGTTTTTACATTGAAATGATCTTCGCAGCAATAGGCCGGTGAGTTAATACCCATACTTTTTACATTGCGTCCATTTGAAATACACCAATTTGTTCTTGTAGATACATTTCTCGGCACGTTAAAAAAAAGTTTATCTGGATTTTTATTTGAATTTTTTCTGCATGAAAGCACAAAACAGTATTTCGGTGACATTTTGTTTAAGTTTTCGTTTTTTTGTGTTACGTTGGTGGTACTGATTTTTACATATTTCATTTTAGTCAAGTGTTACAGGTCGAATATTTTTTTGATTAAAAAAAAGGGAAATTTGAGTTATAAATTTACATTTTTTTGATGTTTTACTTAATATTGTTAATATTTGATATTTCATAGTGAAACATTGTATATCAAAAAGGAAGATGTGACTAAGAAATAAAGTCATATGAAAATATGTACCGTTTGAGATACCCGACTATAACTTATTCATGTGTCCACTAACACTTTCAAACAAATCCAACTACAACTTTGCGAAAATGATGACGTCAGTGACTCGCGAAAACTTTAACAGCTAATTAAAAATATTAATTAACATCATTGAGCTATAAAACTTCGTATCTATGGGTTTTGAGACCTAAACTATCAGAATAAAATAGTTTCAAAAACTCATGCAGATTGTCTATTAATAGGTTTCTTCCATCGTACGGTAAAAACTAGCCTTTTGAAGTAGTTGCAAAGCTTGTTGCAAAAACTATTTCCTTTTTACAAATTTTGCAACTTCTTTTGCAACTACTTCACGTTGATCCCAGTCTTTTGAAGTAGTTGCAAAAGTTGTCGCAAGAAACATTTTCCTTTTACAAATTTTGCAACTTCTTTTGCAATTACTTCAGGCAGGTGTAAAAACGAATTTTGACAAGCCGAAAACAACCGACCGTCATCCACAGAAGCAAACATAACCGCAACTTAAACAAATTTGTTCGTTAAAAGTTCAAAGTGGGGTTGTGTTGGTCTATCTGTGGATGACGATTGACATTTTGAACGGCCTTGGAAGAAACCTATATGCTGTCTGTATGTAGTATCATTAGAAAGATTAAGACTCAGGCTACTGGATACTACCAATTTTCTGCCGAAACTCTGCGAAAAATCTATGTTTTGTTAGTGAAACTGTTTCACGGTGATTCAAAATTAAACCCCCGTACACGCGCTTTTAATTTTTTGGGAAAATGATCAGTGCTCAAGCTCACCGTGTATCAAAATGGGAACAGGCGGCCAATTTTGTGTGTGGACTGTTTTGATAATAAAGGCGATTCGAATGCAAATCGCACTCTCTAGCAAACACAATCCGTAAATACAATTAGAGAGATTGCGATTGCTGTTTAATAAGCACTGTCAGTAGGTGTATAATTACCATAGAGTTATACTCTATGATAATTACACTTATAAGCCGTCTCCCAATGTGTCAGAAAGTTACTTATCATGTACAAGCTTTTATTACAAGCGAAAATAGCAATCTACATTAGGGACTATTGGTAAATGATTTCACGGAAAAACATGAGACAAAACATTAAAACTTCATACAAAAAGCGTCTTTTGCCTCATGTTTTTGCATGACAGTATTTTTGAATGATCTCCTAACATACTCTCTCCAGCAAACAAACTCGTTAAAAAAATCGAATTAGGGTGTAATAGTACATTACGTTACAAGGGAGAAGTCAGAAAGTTACTTTCCGAGTGACGTATATAGTTTTTCATGCTTCGGGGCGAAAATGAGGGCAATTTTTCGAATTTTCTCGGGTTTCCAGCCCTCTGCATGAAAACTCACATGTGCACCTGTTTGGGACGGTTGATTTAAGGCACTTTCGCTTGTAGACCTCACTTCGTTCGGCCTACAATCCGCGAAATTGCCTTAAATCAATCGTCCAAAACAGGTACACAAATGACTATTACATGCTTGCTAAGCGGGGCGAAAGTAAGAAATGTCAAATTCAAGGGGCGAAAGCGATAGCTTTCGCCCCGTGGGTTTACATTTCTTTTTCGCCCCGCTTAGCAAGCATGTAAAATAAGTTTGAGAGACTGCTTCTTCATAAGGCTTAAAGTGACTCACAACTCACAGACTGACGACTCGTAAACAAGTAGCAAACGTCTTTACCACCATAATATAAATGTAGTTTGTTTGCTAGAGGGGGTATTGTCCCTTACTAACTACAAAATAAAATAAGCCTACTGACCCACAGTGGAGCATTTTTTTTTACCAATATTATGAATATGTTGGATAGTTGGATTGAATTACCTTGACTACGTTTTCACAAATCGGCACACATGAATCATATATATGCAATATGCAATGTACACCACACTATCGCCTAGTAAATAATTGATCGCTCCAGTGTACTTTCAAACGTAACGTCAGAATTGACATCTAAAATGCAGACGTTCATATAATACAAACCTTGTTGCTTAAATGCACACTTGAAAAAGTCGTTTTTGTTGTTGAACTGCGGAAAATTATTCAGGACAATTTTCCTAATATGAGTTTTTTGTCGTCAGTTTCGGATATTGATGGTATATAAAACACTTGTACAATTTCTGTGTCGTATTGTTATTTATTCGGTGTTTTCATGAGACCTCTAAATTCATTTTTGTTTTGTTTTGTTGCTAAGCCTTTTAAATTTATGTACAATGTGACAAAAGGGTTGTTGATACAAATCGATACAAAATATAATTAGAGAACAACAAAGCTAAACTTAACTAATTTAATTTAAAGTATTGAGGTAGAGAAGATCTCGTGTTATTCGTTACTGTATTTCGCTGTGAAAAAAAGTTTTTTATTTCAATTCAATAAATATCGATTCAACTGTTTTATGTACAATAAAAATTACAAATTGAAATTTCAATTATTCTTTGGATTAAAATGAAACTTAAGCTGTAACTAAGCGTTTAATTTATCTTTAAGGCCAGGTTAAAGCGCCTTACATCGCATGTAAACATTGCGCTTTAACCTGGCCTTAATAAAATTTGAAATTGACTAGAATTTAAATTTAAAAAATGAAATGGTCCCGATTAATTAGGTGTAATATGTTAGGCCTATTCGGTAATTGAATAAAAACTAATGTCCTCGTGGTAAGCAAGTAGGAAAAATACAACAAAAAAGTTGATTAAAATCCACTTGAACCACCCTGCATTTTCCACAATGTAGCGACCGAGGAAGCTTTTTATCAGAATTCCACTCTCCGGAAGCTTCCGAAGGAACTACATCTTCATTTTTTTGTATTTGGACAATAAGCCGACACATGAAAAAAAAACGATTTTGGAGGGGGAAGCCAATATATCGAGTATCGACCAAAATCAAAAATTTCAAATTCTCTCGACATACTCGTTCCTACGGCTTCTTCTACAGCGGTTGTGTATAAATTTTTGTGAGTATCTGTGGACCATGTCCAACAAGCGAAATTGCCTAATATTAGTCGTCCACAACAGATACACAAATAACTATTGTCACCAAGTTACATACAACTTTTTTCTCAATAAATAATAACGAAAGTTTTCTTATCGTTACTGAGTTGGGAAGAAGCTTTCAAAGTTTAAAAAAAATCTTCAAAACGAACTTTTGCATTATTACGGAACGTTGCTTGTTGGAAATTTTGTCTTAAAATTTGTCATAGGGTACAAACATCAGTATTTGGCATGGTTTAGAAATTCGGTCAAAAGATCTGATTTATTGTTCTAAACAATATATGGCCGAAATTCTAAACCATGTCGAATACTGATGTTTTTACCCTACATTCCGTTTCATGTATGAAGTGACGAGAAAGAGTATTTGATTTGAAACATTCACGATTACAAGCAACGCACTGACAGTGCGTTGTTACAAGCAATCGAGTCCTCTGTTAGCGACCAAACAGCAAAAGATCTCTGAGTAATGTGTTCTTTTGTAGGAAAAATTTGGATGAAACAATTGAAGTAAAAGATTTTGCGTCGTTCTGTTTAAGATGTTTAGAGCTAAAGATGATTGTATCTGATTGCGGTCTGTGCATTTTTTTCTGTGTGTAGAGATACACCGAAAAATAGGCCCAACATAGTGGTAAAATTGGTGTTGGGGAATCTGGCACACGAAGCAAAAAGTACGTATTTTTTCAACTCAATTTTTCATTTAACAAAATTTTTTATTGACGCACAATTGTGTGAGTTTACTTTTGATGAAGAAGAAAAATATGATTTTTTGACCTCGTGTGCCAAATTACTCCATGCGTTACATTATAAAGAACATATTTAAAATTAATAAATTATTTATTTAGGATAAACTTTATAAACAAAAACAATAATTAACATTTTTAATACCAAATTGAACAGATTTAAAGCTTTAGCTGTTTTCGTACAAAGTTTTACAATTTTCTTTTTTTTGTTAAAGCTCGGAACAGGTCGACCATTCGACAATAATGATCAAAAAATCAATTGACTTAAATGATTGCTTTCGAACATTGTCCAAAACTTGATAAGATTTTCCAAAATTTGCTATTTAAAATTTGCCAAGACTTTTTTTTACTAATTTTGTAAACTTTTAGCAAATTCAGCAAGTAAATTTTCCAGACCTATCCTATACCGAGCTTTAATTTTTCAAGTACCTCGAATAGTTATTTTTTCCAACAATCGTAAAGACAATTTAGCTTCATCCAACGCACTGCAAGCATGAGTGATCGTAGTGCCAGCTGCCAAATATTTTAATTTTTCCGGTCAATTATGCTAAATAAAACCACTTGACTAAATTTGTTGTTGGTAAGGTCAAAGCTTCAGATCGCAAAACTACTTTAAAGCTAACAACGGGTATACTTCTCTCAGTTGCGTAAATAGGAGAGGAAATTCGATTTTTCATAATTCAGGTTCATTACAAAATGTCTATGTTCTAAGTCGCAATTACTATTTCTCGCACTCGCACATAAAATTTATCACTGTTGCATAAAGAGCTGTTCATAAGACGCAAAGTAACGTAACTATTTTCTCTACGATTTTTGGAACGGAAGCAAAAAATTTGCCTTGCCATTATAAGAACTTTTACACACACCCAACAAGTGACTATATAGTCGCTCAATTAACAAATTTGCACTTACACTACATTTTCTACTACATACCGCACATTCTGCGATTCCCGTTTCTATCCTTGGCTCGTAAATAACTATTCGTTGTTCGGTACTTGGTACAAAAACATTACTTTTAACATTTTGCTAGTTAGAAAAAAAAAACTTTATTAATTGCTTTCTTATTGTGTCTTTTGTGCCCATTTCAGATCGTCTGATCGTGGTTTGTAGCCGGAAAAGTACTCGATGATACTTTCTAAAGTCGACCAGAATCTGAAACGAGAAAGTGGTTCTATACACTTCGATGTTAGTGTGACCTTTACAAGCCTGAGCATATAGATACACATTCAACGGGTGCTCAAGCTCGAGCTCTTTCACCCTCGATGCGAGATTCATGAACAGCCGTAAGGTATGTAACAAATAGTCTCTTGTAATACAAAGATTTTCTTCGGTTGGAAACAGTACATTACTGTCTGGGACATTTTTTGTTGAGGTGTTTTTCGAGCCAAAGGCGAAAAATCCCAGCGAAACTTCTGGTACGTTCGCTATGTGTGCGAAATATTGAGGTACCACCAACACCCTGTGTGAAAAGGTGCGTGACTAGTGGAGTTTAAACGTGAAAAGACGCTTCTATTTGAGGGAGGTTAACCGACTTCGATTGTGATCTATCAAAATGAATGCTCGTAATTTCGTTTCACAACAAACACACATTTAATTCGGCAGTTATGCGTATAGTAAAATATATATTAATATGCATAGCATTCGATAGCACTTACTCATTTCATTTGTCGCTATTGATTGAGCTGTGATTGGATGTATAAATTCAGCGTTTAGCAGCTTTTTTTAGCTGTTGTATTTTTAATCCAAATGTAATTTTGGACAGAATTTCCTTTCGTTTCGTATACAAATTACAGCGAACTATAAGGTTTTATATGTCCCTTCGTAACCGTGCGAATTTTGGTTTTGGAGTAAAATTTTATGTTTTGACTTGAGTGTGGCAGTGAAATAAGTACTCGAATACTGTTACCAATCATCGAACGTGTGGTTAAATTTTAGAAATAGATGGACATGTCACCTGGAGAAATATTTCAAGGGCTTTTTCAGTAAAAGTTGTAATTTGTTTGACGAGACATTCTTTGTCTTTAGACTTTTTATGCGTCAAATTTTAGCTTTTTTAGCAGATAGACATCAGATGCAAAGATTTTGAGCGACTTCCAAAAAAAAGCTCTATACAGCCAGCTTGACAATTGTACAACAAATCAAAGTAATAAAGGAAAAAAGAGGAAGGGAACTAATTTTCCAAATGAAATCTCAATTTAAAGACTACTCTCACGGCGTATTCTCCATAAAAAGTGACATAAAACTTACCTTAATTTCTCTAATGGCCAATTCAACCACCCCGTTGTGATACAAAAGTACGTTTCGTGAGGTGCTACATGATGTATTCGATGGTGTCGTCGTGGTAAAATAATGTGATTATTTTGCAGAAATAACACCCATTTCGGCAGGCCCCAGTATGTGTGAGACCATTTGTGAATCTTCGAATGAAAATGTTTCCCGCTTAGTTCGTTAGTCCGCCGAATTCCTAGATTTTGAATTTGTTTTACCTGATTTGTCATTGCGACAAATATTGAACAGAGAAACAGGTAAGCGCTGACCGGGAAATCTTGATTGATTTCAGCATTTGTTTTGGCCAGAAAATTGTACGCCAACTTCAATAAAATTGGCAGCGCAACCATAAAATTATCGCCGTTCGTTTCAATGAAATCGTGTCGGGTTATTGACGTAGGATCTATGTGATGTTCACGGAATGGTCGTAGGAACGCCTGTTACATACACACACGAGAAAGTAATTTAATTTTGTCATAATACCACAGCCAATTAATTAAAGCACAGGGAAAAAACTAACATTTACTTTGTGTGTACAAGGTGAGTTGAAATGCATGTCATTTTTTTCCGTCTTTGGTTTTATTTATAAAATGTAATTACTTATACTGTTTGCTGAGCAAACAAAATACTATGCACCACTTTCGGACATATATAATGGCTTCTAAAGGTTAGATTTAATCGATTTGCTTTTGATTTTATATGTATAGGGTGGTTATGATGTATGTTGTTTTACGTCCATTGACATGGCTGAATTGAGTGATTGTTTTAGAATCGAAAAGCATTCTCAGATTTTCTGAATGTTATGTTATATGCGCATGAAGTGTAGGCATGTACATTTCGCCAAAGCTTTTCTACAAAGTTTGAAAACATTTGGATGCTTTGAGAAAATCTGGTTCTTCAGCTTCTGTCCCTGAATGTCTTAAACAGCTCACATTTAGTTGTAATCGATTCGTTCGAAAGTTGCGAAACTATGCAACTTGAAAAGCTTCCGAATAAATCTGGTAAACGACCACTAAAAATTCTGTGTGTCTTTCACTGACGCAAGTGGTCACATTGTTCAAAATGCAGTCCTCCAGCTGTAAGACATTTTGCCAAAGACTTTTGTGACTATTTGTGACTTTGAAATAATGTGACCGATTTTAGTCACATTATGACTGATAAGTTTCAGGGCGGGCTGACTACCCGTGGATAACGAAAATCTGTACACTGATAAAAAAGAGTTGAAATTCTTACCTGTTGCAGGTAACTTTGTCTCCAGGTAATCTAGAAAAGATGCTGCAGCTGTCTTTTTTGTATGAGGCGCTACAGCTGTGTCAGCTATACTAGATTACCTGGAGACAAAGTTACCTGCTACAGGTAAGAATTTCAACTCTTTTTTGTCAGTGTAAAAGTCCTTTCGTTCATATAAAAAATTAAAAAACCCTTCAGGTATCACCCGAGTGCCTATAGGAAAATTTCGAGCTTGATCAAATGTCTTCCTCAAAATAGTTGACCTTTTCACTTAAACACTTTCATGCCTTCTTGCAAGCATGTCCGTCTGCTAAACCAATTTTTTATTTTATAAATTTACCTTTCCAATGACCGGCAAATCCACGGACCCATAGCTGTCGGATGCCCAATGCACGAAACCCGATCCAAAGTCGGCGGTGATAATGCCGCAAAATGCCGCAGCAATTACCTTTTATTTGGAAATCGAAAAAAAAAACGGGGAATGTCTCTGAGCGTTTGAATATAAAGTTTTAATATTTCCACTGAAATTACCACGCTTATGCGTTCCGTGCGAAAATGTTTTATTATCAAAAATAGATTTAATATCATCAGCGCAATGCAAACGTACACGCAAATTATTTCTTGAGTTCGTTTTCCTGAAAATATTCATGCAGTTTGTTCGTTAGTGGAAAAAGTAAAACACGAGGTAAAAAATATTGAAAGGACAAAGTTTAAAGAAAATTAATAAAAAGAAATTGTTCTTCTTCGTGATTTTAGTTCATAATTTCAAGTTTCGTATTTAAAAGTATTTTTCACAAGATTAAATCAAGCATAAATTTCTACGTCAAATTAAAATGCCTTCTTGCAGTTCAACATGTAAATTATATGACTTGTTGTAATGCAATAGTCCTCAACTTAATCGACATTCAACATAAATACTCAGTTAAGAATTATTGCTGATAAAGGACTGTCAAAAAAAAACTCCGGCTACACAAGACCCCTGCGAAGAATCAAGAATTTTTTGTTATCGAATTTGTTACTCTTTTGATTCAAGTTAACATTAATTGATTGATTAAAATCTTTTACTTCATTTTATGCAACGTAAAGTTTTCAAAAGATCGCATCAGACAGAGCACATTGCTTATTTTTGTCATCGTTATCTATAACAATTATAACAACGCTAGTAGCTAGTGTTTATCATTTTACGTAACTTGATCCACACAGACATGAAAGGTCTAAAATTAAACCGAATCCACACAGACACTTGTTTATACGGTTGACGCTGCTACACGCATGTCGTATAAACAGTTTTTATTGTTTGTGTTTGTGTGCTGAAAAACAGCTGACGCAAATTCATGCTGAAATTTCACTGTCTTTAACTGTACCTAAAGATTTGGTTTTACAGTTGTAAAAGCTTGTAGAGAAATGATTCAATTTAAATGTTATGTCATTTTGAATCTAAACTACTGTTCGTTAGCACCTTCTGCACCGACCCTCCTAAGTCTGACATCAACATACTAATATTAAATTAAGGCGAAGTTCCTTTGCATACCACATTGCATGATATCGTTCTCTATACTTTGCATCTGATTGAATAAATGAACGGAACATACTTGCATTCGATACATATTATAATTTAAAAAAAAAAAAAAAGAAAGGAGAAAGGTTGATCCTATGCAAACGTCTGCATAAATGAAAATTTATCCCTCGATTTACCCGCAAACATGCTATTAAATTATTGTATAACAACGTTGTTTGCCATGTTAAAAATACAAAATTGATTTTTTCTGGCGCCAAAACGGAAAATATAACCCGAAGAAATTAAAAGTCTGTCGTTTACATTCGATTTGTCATATTACATAAAAACTAAAGTGAAAACCGCAATAGCTTGTCTCAACAGCTTGTTGTGAATATACATTCAAGTTGACTCAGTCTGGTGGCAACGTGAGTATAAACGGTTCTGTTTGTGCTTTTAACATTCACATTACGAATGTCTCTATGTCTAACTAACTAAAGAGAAATTATAGAGATTACAATTCTATATACACGTTTCGATGTGTCTCTGTACTCGTGTAGCTTGAGCTTCGATCGCTGTATTTATAATTCTCTCAATGAGGCATTTTATTTTCCATCTACACAAACGTCTTGTTATCATACAACAAGGAGCAGGACTAAGAAACATTATTTGAAGTGTTGCCGCCAAAATTGAGAAACATATAAGATGAGACCAAAATGGATGTTTAAATCCATGAAGTAGAAGATTTGTATAGCTCTGCTTCAACAGAAGTACAATTGCTAAAAGTTTCCTATAAGCAGAATAAGCACCAGCTGAATATCACCAGCTGGTGCACAAACAAGAGCACTTTGTATTGCAAACAATTCAAAGACAACCTCTAACACACAGTGCATTTCTACGTTAACAATGAAGTAACCACATTGTGAAGAATGTGTTTTGATTGCTTATCATACAATAAGTGTGTGTTAGTAGATCAGCTGGTGATATTCAGCTGGTGCTCATTCTGCACATAGGAAGCGTTTAACAATTGTAGCATATTTGATACACAAATTCAGACGGGGGCTTGTATTCTCTGATATTTTTGCAGGAATTCACTGTATATCATTGAGACTACGGAAGGCGAAAAGTTGCGAGTAGGTATACGGTACATGAACCTGTTTATGTAGAACTATGTTAACATCTTTTTGAAAGAGTTCTCATGAGTTTTCATGATGAGATGTTTGAGCTGTGATTCGACCTTAGCGGAGACCGATGAGGTCATACAAAAAAAATTCGAAGAAATGGGTAGAGTGCGAGATCATAATGAACTAAAAATTTGTCCGCTTCCTGCGCCATTTAATTGACGATTCATCTCACCTTTCGAAACGAAAATAAATACTAAATTGACCCGACCATCAAATAATAATTCCGATTAATAAGCCATGAAAACAATCACTCAAAAAGAGTGAATAGTTTAATTATTATGCTTACTACCGAAACCCGTGTATACAAATTACTTTCCGTTCGAACCAGTTTTTAACATAACAGAAATCAAGTATAGCCCATACATAAAGTCAGCTAATTACGACTTCAACAACTGCCTACCGAATCTGATTTAGTTATTCATTAATTGCCTAAAAGCAACCTAAATACTTTGACTTGGTGTCCATTCGTGTTGTATGTTAGACAAGTAAGCATTGTCGATGTGAAAATGACGAAAATATACCTGAATTCAATTCAATTGTACTATAAAGCAAACAAAAAGTAATCCCTTATCAGGTTATAGTAGGTTACCATACAAGGGAAGTAATTTGCCCAATACAATACACGGAAAATAGTTTGTTTTCTCGCTTCTCGAAAACAAGTATGGACTTACATAACGATCATCTGAAGTGTTACTAGTACATTTGCAATGTTTATTTAGTGAATAAACTCTGCAAATGTAATAAAAACCATTCGAATGCTTGTTGTGTAAGTCCATACTTGTTTTCGAATCACGATACATGAAAATCCTCAGAATCAATAATTTTAGTTTAATTTGATTTTATATGTAGAAAGCTCACATCTTACGTTATCGATTAAAGGTAAAGCTCAGAAGGGTCTTAATTAGAATTAATAAAGAGTTACGCGCAGCGCCGGCTATTCGTGAAATATAATACAGGAAAAACATAGCATGGCATACCCAAAACGTACAATAATCTTGTTAATGTAAACATGAAACATTGATTTTGTTATTGGTGAAAATGTACGAATAAAAAACTGTTTTGTGTGTGATCCAACGAGACATCGATTAATCGTGTTTAACTTATTCATCACAATAACATTCCTCTTGGTAATTTATATCTTTTTTACGAGCCACGAAATGTGTCGAGCTACTTGGATCACATTAGCATATAAACTGAATCTTATGTGTTGTACTTCCAGCGTAATAATATTATCTACGCATCTCTAGAATTGGTATGATTTCCATTTTATCATCGTGCCTGTCAGTCGAAAATTGTATTAGTCCCAGAATCAGTTAATTCAATTACATAATTGCTGCTTTTATTCGAATAAAAATAGCGCATCAGAAATGGTATCATTCGGAGTGGCGTTGCATGACATCATTGAATTATATGTTTTGGACTTGACATTATAATCTAACTAATAAAACCAGAAACAGTTTAGCGAAATTTATTTTTAGTTTTGAATAAGAAGGTGGATTAGTTCATGTTCCGCACCTTAATTACACTTTTTCACTACACCGAAGGGGAAGTGTAATTAGAGTAATACGACTAAGTAATTTTTTTCTTCTTATATTATAGCTGTTATCGGACTGAATAGACACAGAAATTTATATCAATTGTGTCTGAAATTTGGCTAATTGAACGTCCATGGAGATTTACTATCTGCACGTAATGTTGAATTCTCATTGCGTGGGAAATCTGAGGCTATTAATTCGCACGAACTATTTGGATACTTTTATCAATAATAATAATTCTTTTAGCGTTGAAGTGTGCGAACAAATTCGGTACCAAATACTCGCTCAACATTTGCAGATTTATTGAATCGAGATTATTTTGTAGTTTGTATGTACATACTCATAACATGTAAGAGTCAAGAATATCCCTTAAAAGAGGCTGTTAATCACCTGTTATTGACCACGTCGACAAAAAGAAATTGTAATGCGCTCTGACGTCTTAGTCTTATATCAAAATGTATGTTAAAACAAATGAAGTACCAGATTATTTTTTTCAATTTGTTAAATATATTGCGATCCAACCTAGTACTACTTTTCGGAGAACATTTTCATATATTTTCTTAAATTTTTCTACATTTCCCCGAATTTTCAAAAAAAAACGAAAATTTCCCAAAAATCGTTTTTGGAAAAATTGGGGAAAATCTAGGAAAATTAAAAAAAAAACAAGGGAAAAATAGACTCTGCATCCAACTAAGTGCCATAATTGGTATAATCAAAAAAAGCTAATAATCGGTGTGATGTGTCGTTGATTCTTTCAATAGTAAATCAATAGTAATAGCAATTACAAATTCACAAGTCACGCAGTTACATAAAGCATAGTTTCGAATCCACTCAATTTTTAATCAACTTGATAATCACACGGAAAAGACAGTCAACTTGACTGAGTCAAGGCTATTTTACATGAGAACATAACATCTGGATTGAAATCAATACTTTTGTAGACGTGTGTGCCTATAAAGAATGTAATTTTCAATTCGGTAGGATTCCAGTTCGAAATCAACGAAAAAAAACTATTTTGTGTATCAAATTGTAGTTTGTACAAACTTTCACGGTTTCATTTCCTCGGTTATGTTACGTTTGACCTAATTTTGCCCTCTACAAATATATGAAATTTTATGTCAGTAAGTTGGGGTTTGAAGGACTTGTTTTCCTGCATATATGGTTTTTATGGATTTACTGCTAAAATAACTTCACAAAGACATCCCATTTCCTCTTCAATTGTTTTATTTGGTATCTGTGTCTCATGACAACCGACAGACTAATATTTTCATTGACGCCTGAAATCCTAAGTTGAGTCGAATTCAGCAGTTGTCTCTTAAAACCAACCCAATATGTCTTATGTCTCTCATGTCTCTAATAGCCCTGATATCGTATATACAAAACGATTTATTATTTCGTTTAATTTGTTATACTTATAAATTCCCTGCCTTAATTGCTGACTATAAACACTGGATAATTTACACAAAATAACAGCTTCGTGTAAATAATATTTTTTAGGTGTGTAACTTACACTTAATTGTAATCAATAAATAAATTTAGATCGACATTCACTCTGCCACTGTTTAAGCGAAATTTTCTTTATTATACCGCGAAGGATAATATACACACCCGTCGAGTGTACGCCTCCAAATTTTATTGAATTTAACCTTTCCGTTTCAAAATTAATTCAACTTAATTACCTGGACTGTATAGATTAGCTAATTCCTGTGCACCCTTGTGTTGTGGACCCCATCTGGGATGATTTTCATTCGCCCTACATGCATTCAATTCTGAATTTGCATTCGGATCATCTTCTAGCATTGAGTTCTCTAATATTTGTTGGTCGGTTTTTACAGGTGTCTGCATGGTAAACAAAAAAAAAAGGTTTCGTTAAGCAGATGGGAGTCATATCAATTGCGTTATCAATTTTAAAACAAAATAAAAATTGGTATGTGTGTGTAGCTCGGCATTTATACGACGCGATAAGGATAGGTTTCCGTTCCACCTTGAATTCTTTATTTATTTTCACAGTTTTGATATTCGATATCGGCTATAAATGGTTTGTCGTGCTGTGATATCATACGAATGTGATGTAACCGGTAATTTTTGGTGTGATTAGTAAAAGTGTATATTGAGCACAACTGGGCTAATTCTTCTCCTGACGACTAATGATTTTTCACAATATAGACGAGAAAATAGTCATTTTCTCAATTCGGCTGAAACTTCGGTAGCCTTTGTTGTGAAGAACGTTGTGTCTACCGAGGAAAAATAGTAGGAAATGTCATTTTCTCGCTATGCTCTGGTACAACACCCTCGAAATGAAATGTCTAATTTTTCCCCCTCGGTGAACAAATAACTATTGAAGTGGTATTGGGTGGTAACGAAAATTTTGTAAGGATTCAACGAATTGTGCAATTGAGTAAAGGTTGTATGATGAGAAGAAAAGATCATCACGAAGTCTATCCACCTGTTGTTGGTAATAATTTCAAATCGTTTTTGTCCTTTATGCATTGGAACTCATTTTCAAGTATATTTAGAAAAAAAGAGTAAAGAGAAATCATTTGGCAATGTCGCACACATTCTTTATGTTTGTTTGAATAAGTTTAGATTTATTAACAGACGGACCACACTTTTAAGTTGAATAAAACCATCAGCAACTGAAACAACAAAAATGTGTTTCAGACGACATCGTCTCATTATCGCTAATTAACAGCTGTGTTTATTTGTGCTGATCCTACAACCATTCATCACTTAATACTTACTGTAGCTAAAAATGCTGTAGATATGTGAAACGTTTCTGTGATCGATGAGTCAGTCATATTATTATCCAAATGTCTCGAACAAGGCGGCAATGATATTAAATCCATATTCAAGTGCGGCAAACAATTTTTGTTCCCGTCTCTGTCTCTCTTCGTTTTATAAATCGAGAAGTTAAATAATTTAAAACAAGAAACACATCACGATTCGTAATCACAAATAGCTTTGAAGAAACACCGGCCGATTAATCGATAAAATTTTATTTTAAAAATTAAATTTTTTTAACGAAATGTTATCCGATTCGTTGAATACACAGACGCGTTTTTGCTATATAGTTTAATCACTCTGCAAGTTTATCATTGACGTGCCACGCCAATGTTACAATCGTCTTTGTGTTACACTTTTATTAGACTCTAATTAGACTTTTTTCCCAACAATTTTCCATTATAACTCAAAGTGATAAGATCACATAATATAGGGACAGTATAAAAACCTATTGAAAATTTGTCGTAATTTTATTGATCTTGTTAATGTATTCAGTCATCAGTGGATTGCATAAATTATTAATTAAAAAAGTGACTACTCGCCAGTGGCCGAGGGGGAATAGGTGTTAAATGGGAACAAGTGATAAACTTTTGCCTATATATAGGTACGAACAGCTGCATGAAGTAACATATGGACTTGTTGGTAGCCAGTTCGGCCCTGGAAGTAACTATACTAATGTTGCGGCTATTTACCCACGCCCCACTATGTTCAGGGCAAATAGAACGTCCTCAATTAATTTTAATGAAAACTACAATCGGTAAATGTATGGTATATCGAGCAGTTGTATTTACGGTATGGGAGTTACATCACTTCTATAAAAATGTCCTTTTTACCGGTAATAGTCTATGAAATAGTTCCTGATATCAATCTGAAACCTGCCTGCATTTCAACATACATTTTTTTCCACATTTTCTGTTGTAAAAGTGGGTGTAGAAGAGTAAGTAATCAACCAATCAATTAATGTGAAGACACTTTAACCTTTCCAATCAGTCGAATGTTTTTTGCATTGAATTTTATTGCAATGGAGAACACGAACACCGACTGATATTTTAGAGACAAAATTCATCGCACGAATACAATCTTACAATCTTACTTATACGTGACCTGTGGCGACGATCTAATTGTTTTCGATTCCGAAATTTTCACCTTGAGAGGGATTCAAGCATAATAAGGACTTCGCGAAATGATTATAAGTTCTTAACTTATGTTCCCTACTAATCACACTGTCACCATCGAATCTGAATGGATTCTGTATACTTCTGCTACTTCTTTCTCGTTTTACTTGGATTCCACAATGTTGCAGAGATCTAGTTTTAAACTAGTTGAGCGGCTTATGACGCAAGCATTTTCAATGAAAGTAATATCAACAACGTACGATGTACGATGAGAACATTGCAACGTTGGTACATAAATCTCGAGAGACAAGAGATTACATAAATGAATAAAAGACAGTTCGTCAATCGAATATTTATTCGAAAAAGTACATGGAAAATGGCTTAGAATTCCCTTAGCTACTTTCAACAGTATTACATTTGTGTATTTATGATGTTTTGAGAAATGAAAATCACAATACTCCTTGTCATGGAGACGCATAAAGCTTACCTAGAATCGTTGTCAAAGCAAAGAAAATTTTATCTTTGTTTGAACAACAAAAAATCACACGGTGAGAAACAATGTGAGGGGAATTGAAGTTCATCGAAAGAAATAAACTTCATTCAAAGAGGTGTCTGAAGGAACTATATGCTGAGAATACTTGTGGAGTCTCCACTACGAATTACCATACTCTTTTTTGACAGAAAAATGAAAAAGAGCTAGGCTTTGCATGTATTGCAGGATGCAGGTATGTTCCAAGGCCATACGAATTGTCAGATTACTGTTAAAGTTCATCCTTAAAGACATAGCCTAATCAATATTTATATGACAATCGATCTCTGCGGATGAAATCGTGTTCGTTTGGCCAGTCAATATTCAATATGTTGCTTCTTTTAATCAACTACCTAGACAGTTAACAAGTAAAACAACAAAGTGGTACTAATTGTAGATTGTTTAGATTGTTGAAAGGTGATACTAATTATCTTACTCTTTTAGTTACTAATAGACAGAGAATATTTTTGGGAAAACATTTTCCATTATTTTCTTGAAATTTCTCTCATTTTCCTACATTTTCTCAAATTTTCCGAAAAATATTGTCTGGAAAAGTTAAGCAAAACATTGAAAATTCAAGAAAATATGGGAAAATGTTTTCCCAAAAATAGTCGCTGCTAATAGGACCGTCTAGCTAAAAACGAAAAAATTATTCTTCAACGAAAACTAATTCGTTTATTTTCTTCAACAATATGTTAGGTTTATCTCTAACTTAATGTGCGAACAATAATACTTGAAAAGATGCATTCAAAACTGATGATGACTTTGCGACTATAGCGACGAGAGCTGTACCGTGTATCATTTAAGTGAAGGCCACATACGAATATCTCACATAATTTGTTAAAAATACACTTACGCTCTAAGAATATACCCTGATGCAACTGACTTACAACAATACTTTACACAACTGTTCAAGTTCACGGTTCAAGACAATTCCATATTCGAAGACCGCCGATCAATCGCCCGGTCGATTAGCATTTTATTACAGTAACTTGTAGCTAATGATGACCCCGTTTATAGTCCGGGTCGTAACCTCACACGCATATAGAATGAGGCTCGTGCTTTCTGTTCGGAAAAATTTGAATAAAGAAGGATAAGTAAGAAAACGAAAGGTCGACTGTTTGCCCCACGAGCGATTCATTGATGCGTAAGCGTGTATACAGTATCATCATCTGCATCTTGTGTTGTTTCAGTGCTTTTAATAAATAAAAACCGTTCCACCGAACCTTGATATCATTTTAATAATATAGTAGTACACACTTTGCAGCTGTTGGTGATACGGATTTAGAGAGAGATAGTGCGAGAGAGCGATTGTAGGTGGAAAGCGAGACGAAAGAGATGTGATATGTATGCAATACAATATTCTATCTATTTTTATGTTGATTCAACAATCAAAAAAAATAATTTCATTTGAAAATTGTGGGAAAAATGCCAAACGATTTTCATTTGCAGCTTAAGTGGAGTTATGTTCATAACACAGAATTTTTGTTGGTGTTTTACTTTGATATAATCGAGCGTTACCGCACAGTCTTTTGTCGTTCGCGATTTGTTTCGATAAGATAAAATGAATAATTTTCTTTCCCGTGTGTGATCGATATACTTACACTGTCACTGTTCTGAACACTAAATCACAACAATTTTTTTTTCTTCTTCGTTGTTATCAAATTTCTGGTTAAAACTCGTTAAATCAAGCGATCCATTCAGTATAAAATTTCAATATTATAAAATTCAAAATGTAACGAGACTATAATGCCGAAATGGATGTGCTCGTCACGCACCATTCGGGACTGGGTAAACACTTGGGACGAATAGTTTCGATTTTATTACTTTCATTCATAAAATAATACGAAGAATTTTCTATATGACTACGTGGACACATAAAATGACGTAATCCCATCGAATATATATTCCCAGGCAAAAGTTATTCACAACAAATAACTCAACACAAAATTTGTCATCGCGCCATATATACTACACTAAGCATATCGCGGTATGAATCGTTAGAATAATAATAATAATAATTAATTTTCTGGTGAGATGATCGTATCCTACAGTCCACTATGTTCACCATTCGTAATATAATAATTTCGTCTGAATCAACAAGTTTTCAAATGTCCATATATTTCGTCACACAATCAATCATAAACGGTAAATCGTTTCGTTTTCTTTTTTGGTTGCAAATAAATATAAATAAATAAATAGACCGATACCCGAATTGTATATCTAAAATATCTAAAATAATATAAAATATAAATGAGTATAATGTTGTGAATGGCAACAGAACAATTCCACCGAGCGTTCAAATTGTACTGAACCACTAGAATGAAAAGTGAAAACAAACGAAAACGAAATAAGCTCTGAATATGTACGATGTTGTGTATATTATAGTTTCGGTTGCTGTGGATACGCGAAAAATAGACTATGTGTACACGGCGTACACAGAGAAGTTTTTGAAACGTGAACTTTTGCAGATCCGTTGGTTTTGCATTCTCTCACAAAAGCTCTCATAGTGCTGCATTTTTCACACGACTGAGCTTTGAGAGATAGTAATTGTGAAGTGCTCTATTAGCATTTTGAACTCATATGAAATCAACGTAATTTAAACGTTTGAATCTATTTTTGAGATATGAAACACACGGCAGGATCTTTTATTTGTTGTAGACGACGAGTAAGTCATTACTTGGGGATCAAAACAATAACTCAAAACATACAATCGGATTCATTAACACATCTTTTCGTCTTTGTCACTAGCTGATCGAAAACCAGCTGTTGCTAATTCTGCACAACCATGGAATTTAACCACTGTATAGCGATTTGAAAAAAATATTTAACAAAAAAATAACGATGATAAAGATACAGATGATGATGATACCAAATCTGTCGTTTCTTTCAAAAAAAAATTCAGTTTTGGCACAAAGTCTATTACTTCATTAGTTTAACATTTCTTTTGCTATATATAAGCCTTCACTAGCTGCAGCTAATTGCTTATTTATGTCGTATGTGTCGATGACAGATTATAAACTCTCGGTGAGCTATTATTGATTGTAAATCCTTAAAGACAACAAATTCTAACTAAATTGCAATAATTTAAATAATTTACACAGTCAAAAGGAATCGAATTAAAAGTTTTGCTGTCAAACATTATCAACGTGTTATCAGGGACTATTTTTGGGAAAATTTACAAAAATTGGGGAAATTTAGGAACATTTGGCAAAGTGGGAAAAATTCTGAAAAATGGAAAATAGGTAAGACGTTTTCCCAAAAAAGGTCCTTGAGTGTTTTCTCAAGTGATGCAGTTGCAGGCATTTAAAATAAAACTATTTGGTGCAAAGCTGTAGGATATCAGCAACAATTTTATAATTACGCAAATATTGGTGAGTATATCGATGGATTATCTTTATAATTAAACCTTCAACATCTTGCCGTTCCGTCATGCAAACGTATTCATAAAAATTCATTTTGAGTAGCAAATATTTTCCGATAAAATTGTTGAATCGGTTGTCTGCATAGTTTTCATAATGTAAGGAAGCATAACCCAGAGATACTCGTTGTTATTTGTATAATCAAAGAACATTCCTGCCATCGGCGCAGAAAAATAAAAGCTTAAAATGTGAAAGCTTTCACCGTCGATTAACTGAACGAAAAAAAGAAATTTGTGCGAGTAACGTTGATACGTAGAGGGTGACACAAAAATGTATTAATAAGTTTAAAAATACTGATGTCCACGAACAGTTATGTCTAGCACAAAATCAAAACAAAAACTTTGTAGTGTTATGGTTGGCATTTCATAAAAGAAACTCTAAAAACTTAGAAAATTTCAATGAAACACCTCTTTCTGAAGCAACAAAAAGTCGTATTGGGTTTGATACCAAATCTTGTACTTCATAAATGTTTCCATAAAAGTGAACAGTATCCAGAGTTATCGTTCAGATATTACATCGTTATTGATCCTAGACCATCATGTGAATCCACCTTCACTTAATGTAAACGGAAAATGAACAACTTTTTTTAACGGCCACATTTAAACATAGAAATACATCAGATATGGAACACATTCTCACAACGTCCCACTTAAATTCGAAAAACGTATGAATGAATTTGCAAAATATATTTATTGCTGGAGACGGTGGTTGTGGTGGTGATGGAACGCTTTCATTAGAAAGCAGACTTTTCATGTTCAAAAAATAGAATAAAAATCCAGTTTGCCTCTACCCTCAAATATGGTGTGTATATAATGCAATACCACACGTGGCTTTTCTGACAGACACAGATAGCTCCAGTCAAGACAATGAAAATGAATACAACAATTAATAGACTTTACCATCAAACAGCAGGGTGCGTCGTCTTCGTGTGGCACTCCTTGTAAAAGCAGTTCATACGTGTATTTGTTATAGCGGAAAATCATTGACGGAAAAAGGCGAACAAGAAAAATATCTGAATAATTATATATCCATTTCCAATTTCAGTTCCAGTTGTGTGTATGAAATTGTTCCGAAAAGGTCACTTCAAATTTGTTGTGTAAACAAATAGCCTCTATATTCTGAGGAAACCACTTAATCGAAGCACTAAAATAGAAAGCTCGTGCCATTTAAATTTTGATTGAACGGAAAATGGATGGGATTATCGAAGAACCGGAGTGGTTGGAGAAAGATACTGGCTTGTGGGACTTGAAAGTTTGGCATCTGATATTCATCTGTTTTAGTGGTGTGGCCAGCGTCAGTACGTATTTTCTTTGTTGGAAAACATTTATTCGCATTGTGTGTAGTTGATCTGTAAATTTTCGTTAAATTTCACGTTTTTGTTTTGTTTGAATCAAGTTAAATCGGATTGAAAAAAAATATTGTTCAATATCTTAGAATAACCTTCAATCATTAACAAAACTATTCTTCTTAAAAATACCTATAGCCATAATGCTGTGCTGTTGTATTCGCTTTCGAATACCACGAACGAAGCAAGAGATCGAGGCCGATTTTCAGCGAAGGAAAATTGCTAAAAAATTCCGTGAACATCTAGCGTGCATAAAAAACTCGGAGATGGATGACATGGATTTGCAAAAAGGCAAGGTTTTCGTATTAATGTCTTTTTGTTCTAAAACAATGTGCTTATGTTGGCTTGTCCGTTTTTCCGTTTTTTTTATTTATTATCTACAGCGTTAGAGCGAATTCGTCAGGATTTCTTATCAGATACACAACAAGCAATTAATAACATTGAAATGCGAAGTTCGATGGAAAACATTACCAATAAAAAGGACCAACACAGTAAACTTGGAGCAGGTGTTTAGTGCACAGTATTTTACAAATCTTATCATTCAATAATCTATTTTAGTGCAATGTATTGTTACATTTTGTTTAATTAAAGTGATTTTAATTATTCGAATACTATTGTAGACTTTGCTACCATTGCCTGGTATAGATTAAAAAGTAATAGTATCATCAATTACAATATGCTTGCTACAGCTATACTAAACCTCTTACAAATGGCAAGCGTATCTAGATACAATCATTATAATGTCTGCTACTTCGTTTGATAAGTGTTCATTTCATTAGTTTGAACAAATATATTGTGTTAAGTCATTGTCAATAGTGTTGATAGAGAATGTCAAAAAGAGTGTTCCCCATCGAGCTTGAAAGATGCGGGAAAAGACAATAAAAACACTTAAGATTCAATTCGGTACGATTAAGCCGACATTCTTCAATAGTGTTCAAAATTCTCAAATAGGTTGACATTTCTAGTCCAAACATTTCTAACTCCAAACTTAATGAAAGCGTACATGCAACGCACTTTAAGCAAAAGTGCTTCGAGTGACAGCTGCCAATTTGAATACTATTCTATCTGTATGAAAAAAATTTCCAGATTTTTTATAAAACCAAAATGTGTTTGGTACACTGTCCCGTTTCAGTACTCTATTTAGAGTACCACGTGCAAGGGTTTCTCCAAGTGGGTAAAGTTATGACTCACAAACAAAGAGATGCTAAGATGACGGCGGGGACGCCGTTTCGACAGATAGAGGGAACATGTCGACCATTTCTGAAAAAAATTGAACCGTATGCGAAAAATACATAACCACAGATTTTTTTAATACTTCCAGCATCACCAACTTTAATGAAATAAATTGCTGACATGATCCTTGTAGGATCAGAATGAAGTAAGACAATTTATCTGAAAATCAGATTCAGATCGTACACAATTTCCAAATTGAAAAATACAATTTTTGAGACCAATTTTTGAGCGCGTGTACGTGTATCTATCTCAGATAATACGAAAAAAGCTTGCAAATAAATTCTTTACGTTAATTTTGACACCGATGCAAACGTATAGCCATATTCTGTTTCTCGAATCATTGTAGTCAAAAATTATTTTGTAAACAACTGACCAATTTTGGAAATAGTCAGCCATTTTTGACATTTTGACAATCATATCACAACATCTGCTTGTATCGTTTTTGACGAGAAAACAAACAAAAATAAAAAAAAGTCTGGATTTGAACCCGGCACCTCTTACATGCCAGGCTCAGACGTACTAGCTGAACTAACGGGCTGTTAGTGAATGTAATTTCGAACAGCTTATAATGTACGGTTGAAAAGCAAAATGAACCATTGATCAAGGCTGTATACTTTGGGGAGGTCACGCAGATGCAGATACGCGGGTTACACACCACGTTTCATACAAAAAAATCACCACGCCATACAAATTCTATTTTGGTGAATTTCTTTGTATGGAAAAGGTGTGTTCCCGCGTATCTAATAAAATGGCGATCTGCGTGACCTCCCGAAGTATACAGCCTTGCCATTGATTGGGCCAGTAACACGGTTGTGTTTTTTAAGTTTCAGTTTCTAATTCTCAAAATGTTTGTCGATTTTTTTAATTTTATTAAAGTTTTATTCTGCAATTGAATATGTTCCCAACTAATCAAACATATAATTACCGATCGTGGTCGGCCAAATCTATAAAAAGGAACGTTTATATTGATAACTGACACGACACTATGAATCGTTTTGGTGGTCTTCCGCCAGCAAATAGTTTTTACTTAACAAATCTAAGCATCGGCTAACCACATCAAAATTAACAGTGTCGAAGACGAAGAATCTTGTTTGGTTTCTAGGAAGTGCGTTGGTACGCCTCAATAAAAGTTTTGTTGAACTTTGAAGTAGTCGGCATTGTTGCAGTCGCACAAAATTCGCAGTGCGTGTGAATAATAAGTCACATTATATTTCGTGCGACACGAATTTCAAAGTTGATATGCAAAAAACTAGATGTAGCTTGATCATTCAAAATTTATTTGGAAAACACTTCAAATGTCTAATGCAAAACTAAAGAAGTTAAATAACCCTTTTGCATACACCGTTATGCAATCGATATCCTTCGGAGCAATATGTCGGTGCGCCAATGATGTGTGACGGTGTCGGAGACCAAACTTCAATACATTTACCATTTTCACCAGGACGAAGGCCTTCTTTGCATGGCTTACAAGTGAATATCCAAATTTCACGGCATTTTCCATTTTGATCGGGTAACTGGCCTTCCGGACATTTAACCTTTTTGGGAACACAGAAAATCGTCAATTAGAAATAGACAAGCAGCGAAAAAGAATTATTTTTTGATCAGGGACAGAGACGTAAAAAGCAATCATCAGGTGTATGTATAGGTCACCACCAGCTTATTATCCATCGGATGAAAATCATGTCAAAAAATGGTAGATTCTATCGGAAATAAAAAATAATAATTTTACTCACTTTCACCCGCCATTCCTCTTCCAATTTACAGATTTCCGATTCTGACAGTCTTCTTTTTTCACGATTGTTTTTCTTGTCTGCAAAAGCATTTCCATGGAACATCTAGATTTATTTAAAAAAATATTTATTTTGAAATTCACAACAAAACTCACAACTAAGCTCATGGCAAGATCCATTACCTGTACACTCACAATTATAACGTATATCACAATGAAAAAATTCATTTTTCTTTTTAAACGAGACAACCACGACAATAATCAATTTCGAGGAAAATCTTAGTGTTGCAGTAAACGGGACGATTATCCTCGTTTGACTGAATCAATCGAAAACTCCATCGAGCTTCTTTATATATTGCAAAAAAATTTTATTATTCCATCACGGAATTGTCGAACAGAAGGTGCCGATGTCTGACGGAAATGGTATGAATTTACCTGAATTTCATTCTTAAATGTGCACCTATGTGTGCCCTATAAAATATTTATAAAAAGATCGACACGCTCGATATCCGCATAAGGCGGAAATTAAACGTTTGACACGTTTATAGGTTATTTAACGCTTTTTTGGAAAAGAATTTCATTCTATTTAAATAAAGCGAACGTGTGGATTTCAAAGTAAGTAACAAACTATAAATGTGGCTGAAGCAAATTAAGTCACAAATTTGATTGGGATTAACTGTATTTACCTAAACTATGTCACCATCAATCAGTTCTGGTAGCCATAACTAAATTTGAAAAAATGATAAACCAATTTAACACAGTGTCTTCAAAAAGTAGTCGAAATTTCAATGGCTTTCCAGGTGACGAGACTGAACACCAAAAATCAGTCTGCCCGACTTTGCGCTTTAGCGTTATTAATACACAAAACAGAAAATGTGTTGGTTTTCAGAATTCCGTGAGTGTACCACGTATTCTTACTAATGACCGGAGAGATACTAGCGAAACAGCAATAGATTATACCGCAAGAACGAAAGACTACACTCTTATTCAGAAACGGAGAATCATTTGCCTTTCGGTTGATCACTTGTTCTTCAGACCTTTTTAAGCGCGACAAGACTTGTGTAACACGAATTATATGCTTAGGTTGACAACATCTGAGTTGTAATTCGATAAGAAACCAACATAAGCCTCTCACGTAAATACTTATGGATTTCACGTCGAATTCGAGGGCGGTTAAAAATTTTCCACAATGAACGTGAAGTGCAAAGAAATTAGCAGCAACGTTTCTACGCAACTCACTTCAAGCATGAGTGGTTCTCTAAATAGAGTACTAAAACGGGACAGTGTATCCAACCAATTTTGGCAAGGTAAAAAAATCTGGAAACTTTTTCCATTCAAAATAGAACTATTTGGCAGCTGTCATTTGAAGCACTTTTCCTTTTACCTTGAACCTTGAAGTTCGTTGTTCGACATTCTACAGCCGAGTTGCCCTACCAGGTCTCACTTTAAATACGTTTTTTCTCTGGTTCCATTCCAGATTTTTTTACAGTGCAAACATTGGATAAACTGACCAGTTTCGGTACTATATTTAGAGTACCACTAATGCTTGAAGTGCGTTGATTTCACCATTAAATCCACTCGGTTCGACAAAAAGTGCATGTTGACGTTGAGCACCCTATTAGTATGGGTAACTTTTTATCAGCTGGTAAATCTTGCGCTTGTTCCATGTATCGCTTTTGGTGTTAAATATCAAATCTTTTACTTCATCGGTTTAACTATACGTTTTGTTGTATAAGAGAAGAGAACTTTGTGCTAAGTCGATCTCTATTTTTCACATTGTTGTGTCGATAACAGATGAATTGCCGTTGTTATGACCGCAATCCTGAGCATACATGAAAACAATTAAAAGTTAAATTTAGAAGAATTACAATGAAAATGGTCTGAACGTACGAAAACAACCTATTGTTAATTGAAATCTATAAAACATTTATTGAAAATCGGCTGCGAAATGCTTTACTAATTTATGTAGCCGCTGTAATCTTCCAGATCCTCATCTATCATTCGTGGCTGTACTACCCTCTCTTTTTTGTTTGAATATTTTCCACTGAAAGATCGCCCTCTGTTGTACAGTTCCACAAATTATTTCTACATATGGAAGCACACCCCAATCGGTTCAGTGTTGACAAACGAATCACCAACACGAAGACTTTTATTGTGTTGTGCTAAATCATAACGTTATGGTGAGAGCAAGGAATTTATTTACATTTTTCGTCTTTAACATTCAGATTTGGAATTGTGGTTTTTAACTTGCTGTGAAAGCAGCAAGAATAAAATAATTTAACCTTCGAAGCATATTTTCTGTAATTAACATGTCACAGAAGGCAGTTTAAGAGTTTTACTATCTGATCTATTACTTCATTTGATCGAAGATTTTCAACGATTGATTTCAGAAATCTTTTACTTCATTTGTTTTGAACTTGATTTTTGCTATATACGACCTCATTAGCCGGAGGTTGTCGTTTAGTGTTGCTGTCGTTGTCGATAGCAGATGACAGCCGTCTGTAAAAGGTTATAAATTGATTGGAGCGACCAGCAAATATTACTTCATTTCACTTCGTTAAAAAAAATGTGTAAATCCTGACCACGTACAATTCCTTCCGATCAAATATTGTTGTCGTTGAAAAAAGTCTCCATCTAAAGTCTGTAACCACTGGAACTCAACACATTGCGATACATACACGAGGAGTGGTGAATATAATTTTACGGAATGATGAAAGCTAACAACACTGTTAGTCACGAAATTAGGCTGATATCGTGAGAGACATTACAATTACTCCACTATCATCAAAAGAATTTAGTAACAAATTGATTATTTTATTCAATCGCCTAATTATTCAGCTGCATTGCATTGATAAATCTAACACAAGACACAAGATGTTCTACTCATGATGTTAGTTAAAACGGATCAAAAATTCGATTAGAACAGACGAGTGAATACATAACGTGTAGTGATGTCAAATTAACATAACACAGAAAAAATGATGTTTGGAGGATTGTGCGAAAAAAATTTCAAGGCGGACGTGAAAAAAATTGTGTTGTGGCTGTGAATAGTGCGATTACGGGGTCCCGAAAAGTGTGCTAGTGAAACGAGCAGTGGGGAAAAGGAATAATTTTTTTTTCTCGGTAATAAATAATCGTATTGCGCTCACTGTTTTCGTTTTTTTCGCTGCAATATCAAATTGCGGTATATATGATACCAAATTATAGAAACCAACATGGCTTCGAATCGCGGATTACAAATCGGTTCAGCATGGTTCCAGAGAAAAATAAACCTGCGACCACAGCACCGTGGTGTCCATTTGGTCACCGAAGAAATATTAAGACAAATGCCCGAACTGGGACAGTTCTCGGTGGGCCTATGTCACGTCCAAAGTGAGTTTTTTTTTTCTTCTGTCCTCTTCTTCCTTTTTTTCGTTTCGTTTTGTGTGTGGGAAAATTCAAGCAAAAATAGAGGCTAACTGTCAAGAAAGCAATTTTCATTCATTTGACTGGAGAAGAGACTCCACTTAACATAGATTATGGATACATTCAGTGTATGTTATATGTATGCTCTTTTCGAAAAGGGATATAGGTGAAATCGGGTATACTTATACTATACATTATATACCATGCTAAATGCGATATACGATATTGAGTACACGATTTTTGTCATGCAACGAGATAGCATTATTTATTTACCGCATTCCAGTATAATACTCATCTTCTCCTTCGCGTATATATATATTCGTACAACACATTTATACGTATGTAGAAATGTCTTTAATGATTAGACGCTGATATTAAAAGAGTGTTCGATTCGTGTTAAGGACATTTAATTGATGCCTTTCGAAATGGAATATATCAAATGAAAGTCAATCAAATTTGTGTGTCATTGATGCGCTATAATATCGAGGAGATTGTATTTATACGGTATATTCGTCAAAATGAGATTGTTTCCGATTTGTAGGTCAAACATTTAGAAGTTTCGACCGAAACGAAAATAAAAAATTGTGAAAAAACCCATTTCTTATCAATGGAACGCTGGAAATATAAATATAAATAAAATTACCTTTATTAACCTAGAACAACCTATAATAACACACATATATTCACGTACACACAGGATGTGTGTTCGAACTATACAATTTAATATGCACGTATGTGAGTAGTACTACCAGCCAGAAGTTATAAATTCTGAAGCAAAAGAGAGAGTTTTTAGCTTACGAGGACATTTATATTTAATTGATTATGGATTTTTCGACTATTTCACTCGGTTCATTTTTTTAGTATTTTCAATTGTTTTGATTTATTTCTGACCCGATCCCAATAAGTTGTTGAAATGACAATTTCAGTAAATGGATTGGAAGCCGAATATACGAATGAGCATGATAGGAACAACACCTATAATCGTCCTGATTGTATGTGGGAGGCGTATATACAGACAACTATATAAATGAGTATGCATGCAATTATAAAGCAATAAAGCTAATCGGAATGAAGTAAACAATTTCCGAATATTGTCAATTCGGGGGAAAACATCAATTAATATTGTCTTTTGTCGGTCCGATTATAACAATCAATAAAATTGACATTTTGCAATGTGGCCCTTGCCACAAGAATTGGTGTCGCTTTTTCAAGCACTTAACATTTTCGGTCATTTTATTGGGTTAAACGTTTTTATTTTATTAAAAGCGATTTGGTGAGCCCCCAAAACACCCTCTATTATTGCGATAATTATAATGTGTGACTGTAACTGAAGTGTTACATTGGACTCGTAGCTTTGTGTCTTTTTTGAGTTACTTGGGAACTTTCCTATCCCTTACTGATATTGTGATGACATTTCTGGTACGATCCTTATTGGGATGACGGATATGCTGTGGGTCAATGTTGTGCCTAAATTTTTAATTCGATAATTTTTCACTTAAATTTTATCCACATTTCATCTGTTGGGAATTCTACGCTTTTACAATCCCTTCTTGTTCACTAATCCCCCTTAATTTTCTCACTAAGATACTAAAAGGCCTGATTTTTTCTTCGGTTTTCTTCGATTCATTTCATTTAGTTCGACTTATACTGATCACTCTTAATATTCAAAACATTTTCCATAGATAATGAGTTGTTCTCGTTAACACAATTCCCGACAACATCTGTGACAGGAAAATGAATCTAATCTCAGCAAAATATTAACGAAAATTGTTTATGATGTGAGGATACCTGATTCAGATTAGTCGACATCGACAGGTCACTCAGCTCTCTTAACAAATCTATCAGGCTAAAATTAGAAAATCCTCTGTCAATCAAAAAATCTTTCGAAATTGTTTAAAAACCATAAAATTTTCCATCAGAAAATCCTTTTAAAAAAAAGAAAATACTCGGAAAACTGTTAATCTTCAACGAAAGCAAATATCCGCCTCGGGCTACATCGAAAATATGCACCTGTCATTTGTGGAAAATTTGTTAGGTTTTGAATATTTTGAAGGGCCTCTCGAAAGAATTAGCACTGTCTCCAAACTATTTTTTTTTGGATTAAGTGATTTTCAATAAAAATCTTGATAAAAATTTATTCCATCTCAGTATCGACAATCTTCGGCTACTTGACAAAAAAACATCACGCAACGAGATTTATAAAAGAAATCTCAGAGATAATTATTATTTAGTGCAAACGTATTTGAAAAATGATTCTGCAGTATTTGAACGTGTTCATTGCATGAGTGGAGTATATTTATAGAGACGAAAAGAAGATAAGCCCTGACTTGTTTTGTAACCTTTTGATACCAATAACGAATGGATGCTTTGATAATTAAAAAAATAAACTGTTTCTATTGAATTAATCAGCTCTAAAATGTAAAAAATTTCGCAGTTTAATGTTCACCTGTAGGTTGGATTTAACAATTCCATTTAATTAGTGCTAGTTGTGCAGATTTTCAATGTTTCAGGTCAATTAGTAATATTTGATAGAGCTAAAAAAGGGCGAAAAAAATATTGAACAAAACGAAACAGAATTGATAATTGATAAGACAAATACTTATTATTCGTTGTCGCTGCTTTTTAAATGGAAGCATTATCGGCAAAGTGAAAAAAGAGTAATAAAAGGTTACAAGGAGAGTAGCGCAAGTTCACTTAATTGTAGCATTGACGATTTCAATAGAACGTTTGCAGTAGTAAAATACTTTTCCAAACATTTATGCAACCATATTCACCACATTCCATCAATTCTATCGTTAGCGCTACACCAAGCAAAATATGCGCATCTGTTGGGTGACATATTTTTTGTGATCTCCTGAAGATTTGCATTACCTTGAGTGTTAAAATTGCATTTTGCTCCTACTTATGATATCACAATAACAGTGTACAATAGAGTGTACAATAGAGTTTGAAAGCGAGCTCTGTAAAACTGTTGATAATTGGCGAATTTGCCGTGTGCATTTACATTTACCATATGAGACCAATGAAATGATGATGGTTTTAATTCTCCACGAATACACTTAAAAATATACTTGTGGTTGCAAGAAATGCCAGACTCGGGTAAGGTTTAATCAAAATGATTTTTATGTGACCCATATCTGCCAGTAATTTCTACAGAATGACGATAACTCTAGACCGACCCTCATCTTTTATTCTTAAATTTAAAATCTTCCAGCAGTTCTTTCAGCAGTTTTTCATGATAATGGAATGCTCGAACATGAGTTACTATTTTTGAAAATATCGAAACTTAAATTTTAAATTTACTTTGCAAGTAACATGTACGTTATGTTCCTAATGCTGACATTGCTCTAATTGCATTATGTCAGCCCAATTGAACTATATCTAATTTTCATGATTCGTGCAATAATTCTGCCTTCGTTCCTTGTGCAACATAGTTCCATAACGTAGAAAAGGTATTGGACTTTTCAGTTACTTCAATTTTCTGTTGACTTCGGAACATATTTCAATAACAGGTTTCCCACAAGATGAAAGTCGATGGGTGTGATTGCTTTGACCCAAATTGATGCAGGAATTTGTTTATTTTAAGATTTCGACCGACATGGTCGGTCATCTTGAGACTGAAATTACCTTTGTAATTACAAACTATTTCGTGATGATGCTTATATCACAATTTGGTTAACGCTTTGGCTGTTTTTCTGTTCTCTAGTCTAAGGCAACTACTGAACCAAAATTTATGTGGTCTTGAGTTGTTTTGCTTCAGCTGAATAAAGATGAACTGGCGATTAAGTAGTAGCTGTTGCAGGATTATGTGCATGAGGATTTTAGGACAATTTTTTTTTAATCTTGTAGAAACGACATGCGTAGCGCGATATTAACATTATATCTTCTGCTTATTTTGTTCAATTACACGTTATAGTGAATTGGGAATCTATTACTTCGCCAGTTTTAACATACAATTTCCAATATGACCGCATTAACAGGAAGTAAATATTTTTTGTCGTAGTAGTTGTTGTGGATGATTATCCGTTTTTCAATAATTACAATCAATTTTTTGTCATTTCTTGCGCCATTTCTCTTTGAGTAATATGATGGTAAAGATACAGTAAATGAAGAGTAATTCTAATCCGAATTTTGAGGTTCATCCATTGCAGTAAGTTGGAGAAATTTCCCACAGATTCTAGTTAGTTTTTATTACAGAGCCACCTACTTCACAAAATGCATTTCACAATGAACTTTAACACAAATTGTGGCCTGCATTTCGAAAAGCCTTATCAGTTAGCCTTTCGGTGCACATCGTCTGATTTAAATCCTAGAATATTGCTTCCCCACACTGTTATTACATATTATCAATTGAACCATACAGTGACAAGTAGAATCGGAAGACTGCATTGTCATTCATTTACATTGATCACATTCTTCATCCTTGAACACATTCAACGAATTCGTTGACAAAAATTGAAATGTAGTTCTCCCAGCCCACACCCAATTCTTGAACATCTTTATACAAGTGGGACTTGCCACGTTTAACCATAATTTCATTAACGTAATAATCGTACTCGAAAAACTTGAATAAAAAACCCTCCGTTTGCACTTGCTTTACTGGAAAAAAGGGGATTGGCATTTTCATGTTTACTGCAATGAAGCAAAAATATTATTTGGTGCTATCTCCCAAAGAAAGATTCACCTTTTAAATAAATCGATAAACGGAATAGTGTGGAGTGTAATGTAATGTAATGTGTGCTGTAAGTGAAACTACTACAAATTTATTGATATGGAAAAAATGAAAAGTTTATTGTTAACTTCTCGTTTAGGTTGTAGAAACTGATGGAACATTTTTGCCCGTATACCCTAATATATACGTATAAGGATAAAACATGATTCTTGATGTGCACGGTACGGGTTATATACACGAAAACAAGCTGAAAATGGCGCTAAATCTAAATTTAGTTTTTCGAAAGTTTTTCAGCTGAGTAAAGAGTCTTGAAATCGTGTGCACATAAACAGACTGCAGTTTAATTGTTTTGTTAGAGAGAATTTGTTACACTGGTTCCTAATTGCTTCAACAACAACAGCCACAAACTTTCTTGAAAGTTTATACCGATCTCAAGGTTATCTTGCTGAACCACCACTTTGCACCAACAAGAATTTGCAGACGCATTAGACTAAAAGGAAAATTAATGGCAGAAATATTTATCACCGTTGAAAAGGGTCCCAACTTGACTAAGTGGTTTAAATAGGAAATCGATCGTGTAGCTCTTAATAATAAATAGGAAACCCCTAAATAAAAGTAGAGCGATAATAATTGAAAATGTCAGTGAAATTTTGGCGAATTTTAAGGATTTTTAGTGAATTGCAAACTAACTTTAAGTTACAGACTACTATCCCATAAGTGTGTTAATGTGAAACATTTTCTATTAGCCATTGAAATTTTCGTACTCAGTAAAGTCTTTTATGAGCACACAGATTGTCTCACAATTTAGCCAAAAATCCCTTCACCAATCTTTTCACGTGTCTGACTTTCGTTAAACAATTTTATTGAATCTATTACTTCTTCTGATAAGAAACTCGCTGGTTTCAAGTAATTTGAATCTTTTACTTCATGTCATACATACTCCCATGTTATTATCTTACTATCTTATCGTTTATTATTATCGTCGCTGTCGATAACAGATTATAGGTCTTCTTAACGGCCAAGACGTCAAATGTCAATATTCAATAAATTAAGGCTTTTAATCTGTTCCACAGTAGAAGTAGCGTCTACCCTAGGGGAGACGACATTACTACGAAATCAATACAGCCTGGGACAGTCAAAAAAGTGCATTTTTATTCTATACGTGTTTCATCGATTTCAGCTGTTTTGCCATGGTAATTTGTATTGTTAAAACAGCTGAAATCGATAAACACGAAAATCATAAAAATGCACTTTTTTGACTGTCCTTGGCTGTATAGTCACGATTTGTGACTCACGAACGATATTTTCGTTCAATAAACGATATTATCGTCCAATAAACGATATTATCGTCCAATAAACGATATTATCGTTCAAAAAACGATATTATCGTCCAATAAACGATATTATCGTCCAATAAACGATATTATAGTCCAATAAACGATATTATCGTTCAATAAACGATGTTATCGACCAAAAATCGATATTATCGTCTTAAAAACGAAAGTATCGTTCCTGACGATATTGACCGTGTAGAAATGTCCTTTCTCCAAGGCGCTAACTCTCCTGTGGCACGGATTCAAAGTCTTTCTTTCTTCAATATTTAAATTTGAAGTCGTTCGATGCACCTCAATTTGACGAAACTTCTAAATCTTTTGAATTATAACTATAGGTGACATGATACTAAAGTTTTGAATTTGAGTCTTATATGTTACTGAACAGTAAACGTTACCTGTTCAGTGCATTATAAGTTCTCCTTATTTTGAAATCCGATGGAATCACAACAATCTTAACTTTCTCCTACTTCCGTTAAACCGAATTTGAGTTCAACCTTCGGATAATACGAACTTCATTTAAAAAAAATATAAATGGGTAGGAAGTGGGGAACAAAAAGTCATAGCCGATCTGGGTCTGAGTTTCCTCTAAAGGCTCTCTACTGTAGAATTTCGAAATTAATCCTTGATAGTTGATATCATAACTCATAACTCAAATTTATCGCTCATTTTTCCATATTCATTTGATATATCCGTGCATGATTGACACAGACATATTTACAATTTTATGCCGCGGTAAACTTTTATTTGTTTGACATACTTAAATACAAATTATAAGTTGCAAATAACACAAAAAAAATACCCGAAAAAGAAATTACGTCATTGTTATAAAAAGGACTCCCCATATCTATCCAATACACTACACATCCATCCAATATTCGTCTTTTTAAATTGTGCGTGTTAAATTTGTACGTATGCATATTTTATAAATTTATGTAGGTAGGTTGGTAGGTAGGGTAAGGTAATACGTGGGAATTATTACGGTTTATAAATAAAAAAAAAAGTTTGCTAACACATCGCGTAGTGTATAGTAGTTGGTAATTAGTAATTAGATGATTTTTCATATTTACAATTTGTTTTTTTTTCTTCGTAAAGGAGTTGTAACTCGACATTTCTTATTTACTTACACATTTATGTTCCATGTCACACTGTAACGCGAAGAGAATATACCAGGAAATGTGTTAACATTTCTAATAATGTTGATGTCGGCTTTAATTTAGTATAAAATCTACTCATACAATTGGCATTATAAGATTTTGTAACGGCATACAGCGTGCAATTACTAATTGATTCGTAGTACTCGAAGACAAAAAGGAACACTCGTTCCCACCTCCTTGGATGTGAAATATCAGAAGAAATGTAGAGCACAGTTCCACATAACATACCTATCGATTTCTTTTCCTTTTTTTGATAATTTTTAATATTCTTCGCTTTATGGTTGGTACGCTACAGAAGGCACATTTAAATTATTACATTTCGCGTGAAAAGTTTACTTTTGTTTCACGAGCGCTTACAAGTGGCTTGCTCCTTCTACCTTACTATTGGGACACATAATGCGGAAGTAAAGATATTTTATTGATCGCTGGTGCAGCAGGTACCGCGGAACTTTAAAAGTACTGAATTAGTTGTTATTGTATGAAATTTAACCGTTAAATTCCAAGAATTTTTTGGATCTGTGAACATTTTAAGGAAATATATTTTTTCGGTATGAGTTTATTAAGTGAAGGAAGCTACTTAATGGGAACGGCGAGGATGTTGTTAGCTTCATTGTCGGTGTGCGGTTGTTATGCCAACAATTTCCATAGTATAGCAAAAACAAAGACGGTAAAACAACAGATGTTCACTGAACGCGACCGAATCTTTTTTGGAATTAAAGTTTAATCCCTCAGAAATTTCTTTCATTACATTTCGAGCTAGTAAAATTAAAGTTTTTTTTAATGTGACAACATCTACTACGTAAAAAACCACTTCGGAGGTTATTTAGAACCGTTCTTACAGAGAAAAAAGTCCACGTGGGATTAAAATACAAACCCTAACCGTCGTTAACAAATCTTATGTAATCCCATACGGACCTTAAATTTCAATCACCAAATTTTTTGTCTGTGTACTGTTTTCCTGCGACATTTTTTGTTGGAGGATGTTTAGATTTCGAACCGAAATATGGTGCACATCGAAACGAAAAAATTTTCAGCAAGACAGTTCCGTAATTTGTTTACTTGTGGCCAGAAAATGCGAAAAACTGGTTTTAAGCTAGACTGTAATGAGTCGTTTTCTGACCGCTAGACAACAATAGTACATTACGTCCTTCAACCCTCTACAAGCCTCCCTCTCAGCAAAATAAAAAATTTCCAAAAATCAGCCATTGAGCCTATTTTACTCGCCCACATGTCTTATTCTTTTTGATTCGGTTCAGGATATGTAGAACTTGTTCACTCTAAGTGGTACGAAAGGCGAATAAGTTCAAGATATTCTTGCTAGTTGATCGACCAGAGCTACTTCACTATCTCGAGACAGTTGAGCATTCTGATTTTTGGATAGTTAGAAGTTATTAATCCTTGTTCCTTGATACTTGCGTGCCATTTTTTTTTGTTGAGGACTCACGATAATTATGACTGCAGAATTACGAGTGTAGGAGATATTACAGGCAGTTAACGCCTAATGACTGCCTACAATTGTAATAAAATTAAATTCGCAAAGAAATTCACTGTTACCGCTACTTTTTTCCCACTTTAATTGTTGTTGGTTGTCGTCCTATTAACTATTTGTAATCTGGCACAGCAGTTTTAATATTTCCAAAAGGTTTATCCCGAGTTTTATCCTTTCTAATTTACCATATTTGAGTAGGAGACAGTCAGAAAAATTGAACGCAAAATTTTATATTCCATTCGCCATATGGCATAGAATTCGAGGTAAAATTGAACCGCCGATATATCCTTTTGTTCAGCGATGGTATTTTTGTTAAATTTAATTTTATTCATATCTAACAGATGAAACACGCTACATTAATTGCATAAATAATAATTAAATAAAACGTCCACACCTATCCCATTATCTATATGAACGTCATCTGAATGTTATTTCATTTAGCACAATTGCACTGCCGGTTTGCTTCCGCAAACTCGAAATAATGAACACTCTGATTTCTCGTACAAGAAGAAATGGAAGAACTCGAAAGTTGTCGTATTTCATAAGTTATACAGACAATTCAAATGTTAAAACATAGCAATAGAAAATGCAACCATGCAACGTATATATAACAACATAAAAGCTCTACAATATCCTCTCTGTTTAAATGTAAAAGAATTGAGTGGACTCTGTTCAATTTGCAGTGTGAAAATGCTGGATGTATCCTTTTTCATGTGATAATGTTTTCGGATTGCAATTGCTCTATTAAATGTGGCTTATGACATCGTACATTTTTGTAACACGGTTTTTCGTTGAATCGAATTGGATTAGAAAGTTGGTTGGCTTGGTTTATTCTGAAAAAAAGGTTTTTCGTTGAAATATCTCATTGCTAAAATTTTCTCTTTTTCTTCTTTTGCAGTTCTACACACATCAGCAAGTTTAGCTTTAAATGAAAGCTGGGATCCAGATGTCAGGTAATAGTTGAAATTAGATGTATTTACAATAGCCAAAAGGACTAAATTTTCTCGTCAGTACTGTTTTTCACTTCTTATTGCTGGTCTATCTCAATTTCTGTTAAATATACCTTACATAATAGACTAAATCGTCGCGTGCGTCATGCCAAGCGGATTAAATTGACAAAGGAATAAGTCGGAAATTCTAAGGTTCACAAGATACCAAAAGGTTTATTCCGTTGGAATCCCAAAAATTACAGAGGACGTCAGTGAAATTTACATCAAACAAAACTGTTTATCCCACTTTATACGGTTTTACCACTTCCACACGCGACTCCGTGTAACTGTTTCACCAGTGTAAAGAAGTAAACGCAGTTTTGTTTGTATTAATAGACCAGGTGAAAACCAGCTGACGCATTTTTCTAATTAAATTTTATTGACATCCACTGTACTACAAATGTCCAAGAAATAAGATCGCTTAAGTAGTTACAATAGCACAAAAAATATGATTCTCCACGAATTTTGTCGAAAGAATCTTCAGAAGCTTCACTACTTTTTCAAGTTGTTCTACCAATATAGAAGATTTCATCCTGAACTGTGTTCAATGATTTTTCTTTAATCTACGAAAGTTTCTGATCATAGACAAAATAAAGAGCGACCGACATTTGTCTTCAATCTAAATTCTACTTCTAAATTGAACCTCTTATTAACGTCAAGTGTATCGCATACAATCTACTACTTCTTTTGTTTAAACAATGATCATCAGTAGTTTGATACGCAATCTTTTACTTCGTTTGTTTAAGCAATCTGTAATGCTATATAATGCAAAATCACTCAGAGCAATTCGCTTATTTTTGTCATTGATTCCGATAACAGATAATTAGTCGTTTCTAAAAGGTTCAAACTTGAAGGTTCAAGTTACTTTCTGTGATCGATCTAAATGCTAACCAATAAAAATGTTTATTTTAGGGATGATATGGAAATGATGTTAAATAAAATAGTTCCAGAAGGATTGCCATATAGACACAGTTGTGAAGGTCCCGATGATATGGTACTTATGTTCATCAAATTCTTTTATTTTCGATCGCAATTTAACTTCGGCATTTTTTTTTCGTTTATTGTGTCTTTACAGCCTGCCCACGTCAAAGCATGTTTCCTTGGTAGCTCACTGACAATTCCAATCAGCGACGGTAAACTATCACTGGGCACATGGCAAGGCGTTTGGCTATGTGAACATCGCGACCATGCCGGTTCACGCAAATTAGTGATAACATTATCTGGCTGTCCAAGAGATTCAGCCCGTAGTCCATTATCCCCTGTATCACCAATTGCGTCGACGTCCAGTTAGGGACGGCCTCGCTCCGCTCGCGACAGTCGATAATCGCGGGGGAGCGACAATAATGCCATCAATTTGCAATCATCGAACCAACATTCCGAAATTGATAAGCATTATTCGTTGAAGAAATTTACTGTTATGGTTGATACGGCAACCAATACCGATCAATGTGAACGAAAATGGTTTTGTTGCTGTTGTTGATATTATGTGTATAGAGGATATGCAACATTAAAACCAACAAAAAACATATAACGATAGCCGAAATCGATCTACAAGATCTGTATTTAGAGATGTTGTTATCAATTTATATATTGTGTGCATGGCTTCTTCTGGCACTGAGCCAGAGTGATACTGATTGAATATGTGTGCTGTGTGTGTGTGTGAATAGGTGATAAAAAACGAATAAAGGAAACAAAACATTTTGAAACAAAAGAAAAATTAAATTGGTTGAAAAATGAAAAATGGAGTGGAAGTGTGACTGGTTGATGGGTGTGTGTGTGTGTCACGGGTAGAATATTTTAAGTCATAAATTTCGTTAAACAATCAAAAATGTTACAATTACGTTTGTATATCTAATTATAAGTAAGTGAAAACATTGAGTAAAGACAAGCAAATCAGTTACTATTTTCGATGATATTAACATTTTACATTTCTGCTCCATTTTCTCGTTTTTTTGTTTCGAAAATCGTTCACTAAACTAAAATTTAAAGAAAAACCGTTGAATTTACACGCCGGAAACATACGAATTATATTAGAAGAGAAAAAAAAATGGGAAAAGGAAATTGTGTGATGACGAACTAAAAGAATTAATTTAACTAAAGAGAGGGAGAGAGAAGAGCAAAACCGAAGCAGCAAAATTATCTAGATATAAACCAGAAAAACAGAAAAATCTTGATATATATATTATATACCTTTAAAAGTAAAACTTAAAAACAAAAATAAATTTAATTACAAAGAAAAATGTCTATTCTGCACAAACAAAACAACCACTTTCAACAGAACCAGAAACAAATAAAAGATTTTTGACCTACGAATGAAGATAGAGTCCGGGTCGTTGTGTTTATAATTAGTTCGCTGTTCACATCACATGTGCGTCTAATTCAACGTGCAACAGTACCATCAATGCGCCGCTGCTTCTTTTACTCAGTAGTTAATGACTGTGTTAATATTAACCCATTGCCAGTTAAATTTTGTTTGATTTTTTGGCGCAGTGTGCACATTAGGATTTCCTTTCTTTTAGTCAAAAGAGTAGTTCCACTCCTCAAGTACTTCTTCGGACGTTCGGAGTAAGTAACTTAACTTGGGATAAAACAAGTTTTCGAGCGTTTATTGATCTCAGCATCGTCTCGCAACAGCAAAATTCACACAATAGCTGGGCTTTTAATCATATAAATCATGTAATCTCTTAGTGTCATATAAATGACTATTTTCTGGCACTCAGAAGCATCGGGGAACGCTGGAAAATTCTTTTTCCGATAAAATCTCATCATGTTGTCCATCTCTCAGAGTTCTGAATTCAGAGCAAAATTTCCACACTTCTGACAAGTTCTTAAAACCAAAATGAGATTGGAGACAATAGACACTACCTCCCGATAAGGCATAAATGGCGGATATTATATTACAAGAACTGGATCTCGTCATTCATTTCGTGTCGTGCCACATACAATCATTTCTGACAGTAAAAATCAATGTTGACACAAAATATTTGACTTCTGATTGAAAAATACACATTTTCCGCAACTCACTGCGAAACTTGATTTTTGTTCTTTGAAACTTGAGATTGTTAAAATATCAAAAAAGTGAACAGCAAGCGAAACCATTTTCCGATTACACAACGATCTGGACCACAACACTGATCTTCTTATTGAGGGGAAGAGCGAATGATTATAAATTGTGAGTGTCATACGGTAATTGTGTCCATTTAAAAAAAAAAAAAATGAGCAATTTAGTATTCGGGTTAAAGAGAAAAATGCGGAATCAGCGATTTGTTAATATGTGTGCCAACATTTCACCATTTTTGTTTTATTACGTAAATATGTAAAATTGAATACAGGGCCTCAAAAACAATTACAAACAAACAAAATCATTTTCCCTTTGTTGTGATTAATAATTGACGAAAATGTGGAGCATATTGGTGATTCCTCATCTCTTACTCTTTGGTTCAAAAGAAAAAGAAGGAAGATCCTTTCTTCTACGTAACCAGCATGTTCCGCCTTTGCGTCGCCTACGTACAAAGTCTGTTTTTCCACCTTTTTAAACGAATGATCGTGTCGTAATACGATTCTAAGCATTCGAAATATTAATTTACAAAATATGTTCAAAGCAAACAGGTTTGATGACAAACAATCATTTATTTAGTTCACGTGACGAGAGAGGCAGACAATCGTTAATTGGCGGGTGCAGAGGATTATCGGAGACTTTCAACGCATTTTCTTTTACAGCAGTATTTTCATTGAGGAGTTTTCCATTTTTTAACGATCTTTCTGAAAGTCTTATACGAATTTTCAAAGATTTTTTTTAGACGACGAAGAATTGTCTACCTCTCGGTTCGTGTCTTAGCATTCTACATATTTTTTTAAAATCCATGAAGATCATTTTCTGCCATTAAGGTAAAAGCAAAATAAAATGATCGAGTCTGGAATTTCAATTGTCAAAAACCAGACTCGATCATTTTATTTTGCTTTCATTTTATTAGCTGAAAAAAATCGTCCAGTCTTAATGCGGAACAACGAAATACAGGTATATTTCCGAACAACAAAAATAAAAAAAAATAATTTTTGATTAATCGAGGCATAAGGTGGATACTTGGAAGGTGTCCATCTCTGCTATTAATCCAGCCAAAATTATTGTGCTGTTGCTTTCCTTAAATACGTAAAATGTCTGAGTTGCTAGCTAGATTTCGTTTTGTTGAATAGTTTTGAAGGAGATGTTTATACCAACTCCAATGAGGAATATTTCTATTGTGGGATCATACTCACTCCTGATCCTGATGCCTTTCTTTGCTTATTATTAAATTAATCAAAATGCTGTTGCGAAAATGAGCTTTGATTTGTGCTTCTAACGTACAAAAGACGAAAGTGATATACATTCCAATGACCCGATCGCTTCAATATTTTTATTTGCTTCCTTCAAAATTTATTTAAATTTTATCAACCAAAAAATAATTGTTTCTGTGGCCGTTATACTTGAATGCTGGCTTCATAAAACACATAAAATCACTATCTAACTGTCCATTCCGAATAGCATCACAGCTGAATGAAATGATACCATCTAAACTGCTTATTTCCATTTTAGGCTACGGTAAACGAAAATTTAAATCAAAAATGTTTTGAATGAAACAGGCGATATTTATAATAAAAACAAAAAAATATTTAAATGCAAAAGTTACACCCGCCGCATTGCGTCCCAAATTAAGTAAATTGCTACACTACAATTTTGTAAGCCTTTTCCTACTATTTTTACTACTAAATCTTTACATAAATGCTCTTTGAAATTTGAAAGAAATAACTTTTTTTTTAAATTTAAAAGCTAGCGCAACTGTCAACAGTTTCAATTATTTGTAAGGCTTTTGGTTTTCTTCATTGTCTAAGCAAAATTGCTTGTGTTTCTTGGTCGTGGTCCCTATTGTACAAATACGAACAAGCACTAGGAGCGATTTTATTTACACTTTTTTTCGCCCGGTAAAAGAGCCTCAAATATTTTTATTAAAATTTTGCTGAAACATTAAAGGCCGGTTCCATTCAGTCCATTAATTAAACAACAACAAAATATGCATCCGTCATAGTGAGTAACAAAAAAATGAATTCATTGAATATTTCCATCTTATACCTTACATAGTAACACACATCATTTGAATATTAATTAATTGAATTTACAATCAAAGTAGATGTCCGAAGTAAAAGAAAACGTCTAGCGAATTTTTGGATAAAAGATTGAAGAAAAACGTTGCCAGAGTGATAAATCAAGACTTCACTTAAAAATTGTTGTTCTTCGAAAATAACAAAACCGAAAAAAAGAAAAACCAAAAGCGAAAAATAGAAAATGCTAGAGAAAATGAAGTGTGTGTGAATTGTAGTAAACGAGAGGGACAAAACAAAAACGAAAATGAATTTACCACGAGAGATGTAGAAAAATAGAAAAGAGAGAGAGAGAGAGAAAATAATAATTAACATTACCAACCTAACTAAACTTATAAATAGATAAAAAAGAGTAAATGAAAAATTAAAATTAAACAAAAATACTTTTCGGTTTCTCAGAATCAATTCCATTTAACCTTTTACGGACGGCAGCATCACCTGTTATCGAGGACGTTGCCAAAAATAAAAAATGATCTCGTCGTAAATAGCAAAACATTTTGGTGGAAATTAATTGAAACATTTTCAGTCTCTCCAAAATACTTCAATTAAACCAAGTAATAGACTCGATAACTATCCTAATTGATATGCTGACGCCTGTTAAAGGTTAAGTCTTTCAATTTTTTATTTGTTTCTTTTGGAAGTACACTTAACGTCAACCGAATCTGTGTCTAAATTTGGTTCAGCTGTTTTATCAGCTGGTCCTCTCATACAAACACACTGATTATATTACATTATACTGGTTTCAATCATACACGTGATACTGGTTTAACCAAATCTGTGCATAAGATAATTGTGAGTGTGTGAGCGGACCAGCTGATGAACAGCTGAAGCAAACTTAGACACAAATTCGGCTGACATTATCTGTGATCGTAAAATTAAAAAGAAAAATTTGGAAAAAATGATTAACATAAAATACAGGGTGTAATTTGGAATTAAAATGTCCTAAAATTTGGAACTTAAAATTATTTTATCTTAACGGAAACGAAAAAACTTTGGTTCTTTGTTTTCGCCGATGTAATGAATGCAAAGATTTAAAATTAAATAGAAAGAAATTTCACTTAAATTCCTATCACTAAACGTAAACGTTCACTATCTACGCTTAAAGAAAAGTTAAAAAAAAAAGACGAAGAAAAACTGCGGCATTTCAAAATTTGTTTTCTTTTCGTCTTCTTCTAATTTTATAGATTAAAATAATTGAGATACTCAAATGCGGCAACAATAAATGGCGCCACTTTATTATGTTCATAAATATAATTAGATCTTGTGCTTTATAGACGAAAAGCAAATAGGGTAACATTTTAGATAAAAGAAATTCAAACTTTTTAATACGACCAACAAAGAAATAGCAGAGTGAAGAAAATTGTTTTTTTTCTAGAAAATTTTCCGTCTCATAGAATTGCAAGTTCAAATTTTCTTTTGTAAAAAAAAAATAATTATAAATCAAACGAAATCGTAGAGAGCTTGTAACACGCAAACATTTTATTTCATTGCCATTATGATTTGGGTAATTTCTTTCGAAAATTGACATGTTTAGAAAACACACTGCCACTTCTTCAGTTAGGAAGTTAGGAAGTAAATAAATCGCATTGATAGTTTGTATAGTACACCACGTTATGAATACGCACTAATCGACTTTTACTGCGGCAACGTCATCCGTTTAAGTGGTCAAGAAAATAAGCGATGAATTCTGACTTTTGCTTTATCAAATAGCAATATGTTTAAAATTAATGAAGTAGTAGATTTTGCCTCGGACTTTGCATCTATCTGTTGAAATAGCTTATTGATCCTTTAACGTTCTCCTATTACATTTCTGATAATTCCATTGTTCGAATTATGAAATTCCCAGAAATGTAATATGGGATCGTAGAATCAGCAGTATACTTCGAGAACCGTCGATAGAACCCGCAAAGATTTACATTCAAAGATTTTTCTTAGGGGTTGATCTCCCATTTCGTTTCTGTGCTTCGATATTCGATGCTTAGAAACGTAAATTGAATAAACTGATCGAACAAATATATTTTCAGCTTATTTTGTGAGAATCTAGGTTATAGTCCAGGCTGATATGACTTTAAGGAGCAGATTTTTGTTTTTCTCTTATCAATTTTAGGCTTCCTACAACAGTGTAAAGTAAACACAGGTAGGAGCGGTTTCTTTTTCAGAAGTCAAATTAGGGACCTAGATAGGAACAGTTATGATAGGATAAGTGAGCTGAGTCCTTCGGGAGCAGTTAACTCTTAAATAAATTCAAATATTCAAATATTACCTTCCTGTCTTTACTGTACACTCTTCGCTCTTCATGTGATTCAATTTGCCGCTTCAATTAACTTCGATGACGATGTTACAATTCGTTAATTAACGGAAAGGTTTAGGTTTTTCTGTATATTTTAATTGTTACACGTTTTCTTTTGGTTTCTATTTATTTCGATAAAAAATCAAATGAAATGCAAGAATTACTTTTAATTAGTCAAAATACAAATGAAATTATGAAAAGCAAAATTAAATTTTAAATTTAAAAGAAATTAAATTGAAATCGGTAATTATTCAAGATCGACAATATGTAAATAAAACAAAAAAGAAAACAGAAAATATTGTAATAAAAAGGAGAATTATTAAAAAAAAAAACAAACAAAAAGTTAATATAAATAAACAAAAATTTATATTATAATTTACTATAAAATTCGCTCGAAAAAAATTAAATAGCAAAAAGAAAAGGAGAAGAAAGTTGTATAGCAAAACTAAATGAACGCAAAACCAGTAAATATTGTAAATAAAATTCATTAAAAACATAAAAAAAATATTGAAATTTATATAAAAGATAAAAAGAAAAAATTATGATTATTACTATAGAAATGAAAATAGACAGAGAAGAAATAAACAAAAAAAAATATAAATTAAACAAAAAAGAAGAAGAAGAAAATGAAAAAATTAAAACACGACACGTGACTTATTAAATTGATTAAATTAATATTGATTGACGAAAGTAATTTTAGTATAAAAAAAATTTAAGTAAATTCATTAGGTTTTAGATTTTGAATTTATTACTATTAACAACAACCGAAACAGAAAAACTAGAAAATTTTTATCGGATCGACGATTTAAGTAAAAAAATAAAAAAAAACCTTCGATTTGTTTTCATTGATCACAGTTTGAAATCAGTATAATATTTTGGGTTGTTTCAATTAGTAGACCAATCAAATAAAATCAAACAAAGTTCAGTCTTGGGGTTCGGAAATACCCCTGGTAGACAATACCTAACCTCACATTACCAATATTTTCTATCACTCTTCCACGGAAACATTCCATAGTTGCATCCTTGGCTCGTAGTTGAATTCTAATGGACTGAGAGAAAAAATTGGAAAAGTGAGATTGTGGTTGGGAACTGTCTACTAGAGATAGTTTAATTTACTGCTTACACTTTTACCCAATTTTCAAATTTTATTAACTAAAATTGAGAGTCAGTGTAGAATTGAGTGATTGAATCCTTTAATCGTCAATCATAGCTACGGACACAAAAGTATAATTTCTTTTGGTATATTCAAACTGACAACCTCAACAAATTAGTGAAGTTGTTCATCCAGACCGTTTATTAATTAAAAAAAAAAAATCAATTTACAACGACATACACGGAAAACTCATATATGCACCCCAGACGAAGAAATCGGGAACAGCTTCACGATTATAGAACATTAGTTGTGTGCTGCATATTGATCTGAGGATCATACAATGCCCGCCTAATGAATATTGTTGTTGTGTGCTGGATATTATTTTTCAGCGTGCAGGTCTTAGCTGTATGCCTGTTTTATAATATAAAATGACGCCATTTTTTTCAATTCAATAAACAACCTAATTTATCGTTTAATAGAAGAAATTGATTTAATTAACTTTATCAATTTTATTTGCGTTAGCAAAAAAAAAACAAAAAAACTTTTTCAAATTTTTTTTTTTTATTTTCAATTTTATTATTATTATTTGTTATTAGCCGTAGATTTATATTTAAATTCATCATATTAAATTGATAACAGATTTTTTTTTTTTGCTTACGTTTTTTCCGGTCACCCACCCAAGTACGAACCGCGACCACCGATGCTTAACCTCAGTTTCTGACTGCCAACGACTTTACCACTGCTGCTATACTGCTTGCATATAGTGGCAGTCTTATTTCGAACCGCTGTTACTTTGCTTTATGCAGCACACAGGCATATTTATACCTGCATGCTGAATATTATTGACTAAATGAATAAAGTCGTCCGTATTTAGAATGGGTTATGCAACAACATTCAATTGAATTTATTTTCTATGAAATGTAGTACTTCTCCCCACTAAGCAATGTCATCGGATATTATTATTTTAATTCTGAGCCTGGTTCTGAATTAGAGGTTTTTTCAATCGTTCTACAAAGAAACTGTTCACATTAATAGTGAGCATCTATTACGCGAATTAATAAATTAAGATTGGCTCACCTAGTTTGTGTATATTACGTAGGTGGAAGCACGGGGTTTCAGGGGGTTTCGAACATTTAGTTTTTTCATGTTGCAGATATTGCAGTGTCAAATTCTGTCCAAGATGTGACATATTTGCAAGGTATTGGCCTTTTTCAAAAAGTATAATCAGCGTAACCTTCGTAAAAAGAATCTTGAATCTGACAAGAGCACGTGTGCCAACGTGTAAAAAACAAATGTTCAAAACCCCCTGCTGAACCGTGGCGATCCTCTTGTCAAACGGACAGTACATAAACAAATTCCATCATTTATTGCTGAATACCACCAACTATTTCTGTTAACATTTCAAAAACCTTTAACACCGAAAATGGATTTAAAAGTTCGTTCGTCAAAATTTCTATTGAAATACATAAATGTAACATTATCATTGCATATTAATTCGGTAAAAATAGAAATAACTTTAAATGAAGGAATAAAATTAGATTTGATAATCATCTTTATGCGTATGTTCTTGAGATCTTCCTTTTATTTCATTAAAACAATAAATTTATTGTTGCATAGTCCATTCTAAATACAGACGACTTTATTCATTTAGTCAATATTCAGCATGCAGGTATAGTTCGATAGTACCATTTAGTCAATATTCGGCATGCAGGTAAAGTTAAGTAATACATCCCACAACTAATTTGAAGATATAATTCAGCACACAGCAAATATATACCTGGGAACCTCACAATATTCCTACGAGCTGAATAATATTGTTGCCGGAACTATATTTTGAAAATATTCATATTACATGTTAATTGTAATACAACACACGGGAACATTATTCAGTCTGCAGCAAATATATGCAGCACACAACAAATGTCGAATTTGCCGAATTTTCCGTGTACCATCCCATATAATGCAAAATTTTGCTCGGAGAAATGAAATGGGCACCAGTTTCTGTTTTACTTCAATGAACAGGCAAGAATTCCTTTTTCACATTAATTTGATGACAGGCTCAATGAATATGATGCCAAAACTGGGTCTGATCTCGAGAAAAGAATGTATCTCAAGTGAGATTCAGGTTCTTGTATCTTAATTTCTTAACTACTTACCCGGTTCGCTTTACATAGCCTTGGAGTGATGAAGGCTCTAATATCACTGGGTTGGGTATAATGCAGTCCAAATCGAAGTTCCATCTGTTTGTCTGCAACATTTTCAATTATTTCATACTTGATTGCTCTCAAGTTGTAAAACCATTCTCGCTATTTTCATGTTTTGTTAAAGTCATCGTACGAATATCAGTTATTACATATCCTTTTAAGCATATACGTTTTTACCTAACAAAATACAACCCAGAATATTGTCCACCTTTCACTATGCTCATTAAATTCGTCACGTATACATCAATTAAAGTAATAAAATGATAGAAAATAAAATCGATCGGTGAAGAACAACCGTAACATTTTTAGCCTTTTTTTATTAGCCCTGAACATTTTTATTTGACTAGAGGGCAGGGATTATTACAAAAATTTGAAAAACTTAAACAATAAAAATTGATCAGAAGCCTAATGGTGAATTAATGGTGAATACTCGAAACGCGAAAGAATAACAATGAAAATTTAGGTTAAACAAATTTTTTGACGCTCGACGGTACAAGTAAAATTATTCCATGAATTAAAGTGATGACCTGCGAGAATTATAAGGAAATTTCAAAATGTTTAAGATTTTTAATTTTCAGTAATAAGCCCTGGCCAACTTTAAAGGCAATTTGACAATATCAATGAAAAGGAAATTATTTGTTTAACTCTTTAACCAAAGAATTAGGGAAAAGGAGAAAGAAACCCGTTGAATAACGAAGATTGTTTGTTAAAGACATGGAGATGGGGAAGCATTAAAAATAAAACTAAAAAATATTGAAGATATTGATGTTATCATGAATAATTGTTGAATTTCTGCAATTTTATTTAAAGAAAAACATGAAGAAGTAAAGAAGAAAATTTAAGCAATCTTTTTTCTATTTTTATTATAATTAAAAAAACAAAACTATGAAATAGACGATTTATTAAAAAAAAAAAAAAAAATGAAATGAATGAAATTTCAAAATATAAAAAATAAATAAAGAGAAAAAAATTACTGCTAAACGATAACTGTGTAATATTGTAAATATAACGATATTCAATAAAGAATAAAATAAAGAAATGAAATGAAAAATTAATTAAAAATAAAAAAAACCAAGCAAGTAGTAGCGTACATAAAATCATTAAACATTCAATTTAACTAACAGAAGATTTATAGGTAAAATTAAATCCAAAAAACAAGAAAATATTTATCAGCACAAAAAACGAAGGAAAAAAAACGTTAAACCGTATAACAGCAAACAAACCGAATTGTTAATTTAAATTTCATTTTTATTCTTTCATTGTATAGGAATCGAGTTTAAAAAACTGATCTTACAGAAAATTGAAAAAAAAAACAAAAAATTTACTTTCGAAATTCTATTCTTTTCTATGGAAACAAAAATCACAAAAAAATGAAAAATCGACAAAAAAAACTATAAAAAATGTAGAATTGCCAGTAGAACGTAAAAATTTAAAAAAAAATGAAAAACAAATCACAAAATGTAACAAAAAAAATATTTTAGTTGCTACAATAGGCGAAATAGCTAGAATTTTGAATGTCCCATGAAAAATAAACAAAAAACAAAAATGTTGATTTGAATAAAAAAAAACTTTGATTAATTTTCAATTTAATCGTTTTTAATTGTTAATGGTAATGTTGTCGCCATTCATCTACTTTTAGATAGTTATGAGAACTGACTAATTCGGTCTAATTCACTCTAATCATCCGACATCCGACACATGATAACAATAATGAACAACACGTACGTGGGTGGATGTATAGCATCAGTACCCTCTCTAGCAAGCAAACTTCGTTTTGACTCTGTCAAAATACCACTTTATTCCTTTGTTTGTAGAATCATACACTGTTAACTAAATACTACGTTGCATTTTTACCACCTCAATAAATATAGCTAGACTGCTAGCATCGTTGATATCGCATTTGGAATGAGTACTAACTGTTATTCCCTTGACTGAAAGTCAGGGTCTTATGAAAGAAAATACCCTTAAATGTCCGTAACGCTAAGTTCACTTTGATATTTTGAAAATGTTCTACATTGGCAAAAAACGTTAAATACAGAAAACGTCCGTACACTTGTGGACTCGATAACTCGAGTAATTCTTTACCGATTTGCAAAATTTTGGTTTTAATCGACGGAGAATGAAAATCATGAGGTTAAGTTCGTAGATGGGCAATATTGGAGTAATGAGATGGGAGTAATTCTCAAGAGATTTTTTTACTTGTTACCGCGATAACTTCCATAATTCTTATCCGATTTTCAAAGATTTTGTCTTAATCGACGAAGATTGAAAATCTTGAGGCTGAGTTTGCAGATGGATAATGTTCGAACAACGAGATGGGAGAAATTCTACACAGACGCTTTCTCTTGTTACTGCGCGATAACTTGAGTAATTTTTACCCGATTTTCAAATTTTTTGTTTTAATTGACAGAGAATGATATTGGAGTAGTGAGTTTGGAGTAATTGTAAACATAACTTGTTTACCACGACATTTTTGCAACGGATTTCCAGAAAAATTTCTTATTTGACGAGTAGTGAAATTCTGGATTTCTGGTCTAACAATTAAGAAGTACTTCCCAAAAGAGTTTTTGCTTGCTTGAGAAACCGATAGCTCGAGTAATTCTCAGAGGCTTCAAAAATCAATTTCGACCAGTAGCGTAATTCATGTGGTTAAACTCGAACATTGGAATTTAATTGGACTAGTAATCTGGGATATACGACAATTTTTGCGTGAAATCCGTATTCTTAAAAGAATTTTTTTCGTTCGTGAAATGTTTGAACGAGTGTGAACTTTGTGGCCAGAGCGAAGCGAGGGCCGTAATTCACACGAGTTATATTTTTTCAAGATGTAGGCTGGAAATACGCCAAATCATACTCAGACGATTTTCCTTGTTATCGTGATAACTTAAGTAATTTTTACCCGATTTTAAGTTCGTAGATGGATAATATTGGAGTAGTGAGGTTGGAGTATAATTGTAAACACAACTTGTTACCGCGACATTTTTGCAACGGATTTCCAGAAAAAAAAATTATTCGACAAGTGAATCTGGATTTCTGGTCGAACAATCTAGAAGTCTAGAACAATCTTGCTTGCTTGATAACACGATAACTCGAGTAATTCTCAGAGGCTTCGAAAATCGCAGATTTGAAAATATTAAGTGTTTTCGACCAGTATCGTAATTCATGTGGTTAAATTCGAACATTGGACTTTATTGGACTGGTAATCTGCGATATACGACAATTTTTGCGTGAAATCGCGTTCTTAAAAGAAATTTTTCGTTCCTAAAGTGTTTGCACGAGTGTGAATTTTGCCAGAGCCGTAATTCACATGAGTTTTTTTTTTCAAGAGGTAAGCAAGAAATGCGCCACCTGTTCAGCGCTTTTAGTAGACTATATAGGAGACTCAACTTAGGAGTAAGACATCGCTCGCTGGACCTTCAACTCATAGCTCTTTTTGTTTCTTCAGGAAATTAAATAAATATGAGTAAAATGAAGCATGTGATGACTGCTGTCTTCTGAATAAAAGAGACATCACCTTTTCATGTGACTTTAATTTTGTGATCTCAAAAACACCACCTCATTTAAAAATGGTTAGAAAACTAAGGCTGGAATTATAGAAAAAAAAAAGTCAGTCAAGGGACCTGACCCACCCAAGAGGTGGGGCCTAGTATTTATGAAACTGATTAATTCTGTGACCTCAGGGGGCCCAAGTAAGAAAAGGAAACCACAAGCTAAATTTTACAGTCCAAAAATTGAAGAAGTAATGCTGAGCCGAACCTACATAAAAATACAATGTGAGCTAGGTCGTTATGCAAATGAATTGGTCTCACAATTTATTCATTCTATACTCTGGACTCACAAATCTAAGCTATTATCCTAGGCTTTTGTATTGCTTGTTTTATCTGTCTACGCTCTCGAAATGAGCAAACGAAGCCTATTAACCTAACTAAAAATGAAGAATATTTCGAAGGACGAGGTATAGACATAGAGGTAAGCGCCGCCGCTCAGTTTAGCCGGTGGAGTTATAGGTTTGTTCCAATTAACTGTAAACCCGAACTTTGACAACGCGAACGGCAACGATTTCAACCACATATATGCACATAGCCTGAACGTCAACAAATTTCTTTGTAAATTTTTCGTCAACATATAAGTTGAGATTAAGTGGACTTCTGTGGATGAAATTTGACATTCCGAAATGACCTTGGAACAAACCTATTGATTGGCTGTTTAAATTTTCAGTGGGATAAATCGAAAGCTGGTATATCGTTTTAACAGGTGTATTACACTTTACATTGGCCTAATAAAGAGAGCGACCTTGAAAGTAACAAAAATCATTTAAGATCGCGCTTTGACGAGCAGCATCATCATCGTAAGCCAAATAATGTTGTCCAGGACAAGGCTCGTCGACAAGTAGAATATTGTTGTTATGTCTCTTCAATAACTTCTGTGTAAATTGAAAGTAAAGTTGCCTGTCATGACTGGTGTGCTCTGTCCACGCAATACCTTTTCCGATCAATATCTGGGGAAAATTTTAATAGAAAAAATGAAATTCACCTCTTCAATCCGAATTCTGTCGATCTGGGAACATTTACCTCCAATGAGTCGTTCAACGGTTGCATACCACTGAATCCAACGACTTCAACCGGAACGGGTTCATGTAATGTGATCTTGCATAAGAAATAGCCGTCACTGTTCAAAATTTTACATCGACCAATGTAGATCTGGTTGTCGTTAAGTGAAATCGCAAATTCTGGTAATGCTGCACCGTCTGGCTTAAATGATTGAAATTCAAAGCAAGCAGTCTGGCAATTGGTGTTCTGTATGCCTGGTGGTTGGTCCATGAACTCGTTTGTTTTTACGTTCCCCACTCTGTTTTATAGATTACATTTAGTTAAGAATCAGAATAGGAAGCTCTAGGAAAGAACTAACAAGTTTGGATATACGTTGTACGGATCCAATAATAGGCACCGAAACTGTTCTTCATTGAGATATGATTTCGCCATTTTCCACACCAGCTTTACCATAAACATATTCCGTTTTGTAAATGCCAAGTGGAAGAAACTTCCTTCAGACGTCATAATACCTAGGGCATTCGAAACGAGCTCCCATTCTTGTTTATCAATAAATTCGGTGATGAATTTTATTACAGATTCGTTTCGTTGCTCGTCCAATGTACCGACCAGGAACCACAGCAATGAATGGACCAAATACACACTAATTTTAACTTGTTCAATAATTTCCTTCAATGGAACAGCAGCAAAGGTTAGGTAGATACTTTGCTCATGTGCACACGAACAAATTTTTGTTATCAGATTCGTATTGTCTTCACCAACTTCTTTAGGCGTGTGGAACAAAAGAATCTCAAATTCTTTCTTCGTGAACAGTGAATGATACGTAGTGATTTTGTTATCAAACTTATCGTTGAAGATTTTGATGCCTCGTTGTGCCATAAGCTCTTCTAAATTGATTTTGTCCCGTACAAAATTGACTATGTTTTTACCGTGCCTCACAGACGTACAATTCCAGAAAAAGTTCACAAATGTGTCAGCAACGAACGTGTTGAATGTTTTCACGTTCGCGATCTTCGTTTCAGCCCATTTGTAAAATTTCAATACTACGTGGTTGTTGCATTCGTTGAAGATGATGTGAATAACATTTTCGAATATGGTCTTAGTTGTTAACACCGCCCAATCCGTTATTGGAAACTTTAAATGTATCATGGCCATCCACTTCCCCTCGATGGAGTCGTCAAAATGTCTACTTGATATTTTATAGCCGTAGATAGCCGGGGGCCTGTAGTACTGATAGATTAAAGTGTTCCGTTCATCATCGGTTTTGCTATTCAATATTGTGAGCACGTAAGAGTTCAGCGTTGAATTTTGATACTTCTCGTCGGTTGATTTATTCAGTCTGGTGTTAAATGTCTCCTGGCTCCTCAAAGCTTCCGAAAGTTCGAAAGCTGTGGTAGTGTCTTTAATAACATCGACATCACTACGGGGAAAATACATAAACGCATACTGGAAGGGATTGCAGCCGTGTGAATCAATTTGTGCCAAATATTTGATAAATTTTGCATGCGAAATGTTCCGTAAAATTTCAATGACGCATCGCAATCCCTTTTCGGAAGCTTTCCAGAAAAGTGAGCATTCGTCAAAACATTCCGTCAATGGGGTCGACGGAAATTCAAGAATGAAACAGAGAAGCAGAATTGCATTTTCATTCAATAAATAGATCACATCGTCCCATTTAAGCTTTGGATAATTTCTGTCGTACGTTTGTGCAAACGATGATCTACTGAAATCAATAACGCCACAAAATAAAATCGAGTCTTTCATACGCCCATCGATTAATTTGATTAATCTGTAATGGCTCGGCATATGCCTGGACGAAATTACGCTGCACAATCGACCATAGAGCTTAAAGCTTGATTCCAACGATTTGACAATGTAATTCGACAAAAAGAAGTAGGACCCAGTACCGATCCGAGATAATTCTAAATTGTGAGTTAGTATTCCATTTCGCAGTAAATCGTCCGCACCATTCCTGTACATACCCAACGGTTTCCGTGACAAATTGTTGCTTTCGAAACAATGCTCTGCAAATTGTTCAAAAGCTGTAAACATGTTCATGCCCAGAATGACGGTCATAGCAGTGTCGTTCTTTGAATTCTGTTGATGCCGCCGGTGTATTTTCTCCGAGTACAAATCCTTATGTAAATCATAGATGTCGATGATACCATCATTTGTATAAATATTTCCTGGTATGAAGGGCTCTTCACTGTACAGCATGATGTATTCGTTAACGCATGTGAGATATTTATTGGCAATTGTAGCCGTTAATTTTGGGAACGCAATAAAATCTCGATAAAAATCGATTAGGATGGAAGCATGGAATCGAAACATACTTTCATTTGCAGGATCGCGTAACTTTTTTTGCCAAATTTTAGTCACGCATGACACATGGTCCGACCATGAGAACGGCTGCAACTCGACAATAATTCTGTTCGATAATTCGTTTTCTAACTTTGTTGTTTCCGGTGAGTCTGCATGAACTGTGATCAATAGCTGACTTTTTTCACTCAATATTTTGATGAGTGATATGGCTTGGTCGACAGAATCGTCAGATAAATCGACGAATGAATCAAATAGGAAAATCACTTCAGACTTCTCGTACAACCTTTTAAATAGACTCAGTTCAAAATCACAGTCGGAACTAGATGTTGTACTGACAAAATGCTTGGCAAAATGTTCCACATCACGGGTATCTTCTGAAGCCAGAGTAAGTTGTTCTACAGTTACTCCTGCTATCCAGCAGTGAGGATTTCTTCCCTTGAGCAAACCTGCCATCCGCGACAATGCAATCGATTGTCCACTTCCAGGGTAGCTAGTCAGTAGGAAGCTGGTTATCGGTTTCGATATTATCGACAAAATTTCAGATGTTGTAAATTCTCGTTCTAAATGTTTGACCCGTCGCTCGACAAATATTTCTTCATCGTAATCGTCCACTGACTTGGCGATAATTACTTCCTCACCGTTGACAAGTTTTTCTATTGGAATACTTAGAAAGTCATCATCGATCAACTTATTCAGAGGAACCAGTGCTCCTTGAAAATTGATTTCTTTCGACAGCAGCGCAGCCCTGTAGGATTTTTTCAAATGTTCCCAGGTATATTCCAGGGTAAAATATTGGTTTTGCGCTGTGAAAATGGAATCCACAGCGCCTTGATTTGGACCAAATATGATCATGTTTTTCGAGGTATCTTCATTCTTCAGCTGTTCAACAAAGTCCGCCTGAAACGTTGATTTCAAATCGACAAGCTTTTCGACGTTTAGAACTACGGTGATGTTACTGGTCAGATGCCAAACTCGCTGGATGTATGTTGATGTCGAGTGATACACGAAATCTTCAATCGACGCAAAGATAATGCACTTTTCAGATTGCTTCCGCATGTCAGCTCCATCTGTTGGCGTACATATCAAACCTTTTTTTACCACTTCATTGTGAAAATCGGTCAAAAATAATCTAGGAATAGCACAGATGATTTTTTTAACATTTCGTCCATCGTAAACTGCTTGATCTAAACATGTTCTGTCCAGTTCAATATTCCACTTTTGTATTTTGTCCTCGTGTCGAAGAAATTCGTTCAATTGATTCACTTCTCGTTTGATGAAAAAATCCTCTGGATTTCTTGTAAGTCTCTCCATGTACGGTAAAACGTTGTCTCGGTAAAATTGAAATAACTGACCCATTTCGTCACAACAACTTAATTCCATGGAAATCAACTGTGGTACACGCGCAATGAGTTCCTTTGGCCAACTCGATTCGGAGTACGCAACATACACGTCATTAACCACCTGAGGCAGATTTTTACGAAATTCCTTAACCTTGTTCACAATTCGTTTAAATTTTCTTTCGTTGTCTGCATCAAATTTGTGGTATGGGCAGCCATGGTTGTTAAAAATTATATGAAGTGCGAAATGTGTCAATTCATGTATTATGAGTCCACCAATTTCCACGTCATTTTTATCGGCAACACTCAAATAAATGCGACCAAGATGATGATACGTTTGGCCATCCATGGTATTGGATGCACTCAAGTCTAAATTCAAAATACTTTTATTCCGAAAATCAATGCTAATGGTCAATGCTTTTGAATGTTCAACCACTTTTAAAATGCTTGCCAGTTCGCTGAAATTGTTCAGATTCTCATAGATTCTTGCAATCTTCTCCTTGCACTCCCGTTGCTTGCTGATATCAACGCCAGACACAAATGTTTTGCCACTTAAGAAGGTGACATGCGATTGCTGCTCAATTTTAAGTCGGTTGATAATTACTGCACCGACTCTGTTCTTATCAGCCTTCGTCATAAAATATAGTTCATCAACATCAACACAGAAACCTTTACTTAAGACGTATAAATACGTCGTGAAGTCATCGTTATCACTTGCTTCGATTAATGCTGTTGTTGTCGCTGCCCTCGAAACTGCTGGTTCATCGGTAAACGTATAGGCAAATTTTAAGTTGGGACACTTTTCTTCAAACAAACCGATGAACTCTTCGTCTTTATCAACAATGGCTTGATGCAACTTTTGTCTCTCTTCATAAATCTTGCGAATTCCTTGAAGAGAGTCGTCGCTGCAATTGGCGAAAGATTTTGCATAGATTTGATGGAAGTTACAAGGAAACTTGGCGTCATTTTTTAGAAGGATCAACAGATTTTTGTTCTTTCCTTTGGTGTGATCAGAAGCGGTTTCCGAAAACAAATTTTCTGCAAAAACATTGGCTCCAAGACGTAACAAGAGTCTCAACATATTATCGTCACCATTAGCTGCGAAAAATAGAAGGGTCACACCTGTTCTGTATTTGTAGTGAACTGCTCTTGTGGTAAGCGCAGTGTGTTTAATTGATTGACCATCATCAATATGTGGTAGATCCAAAAACGCTCTGAAACATTCAATATTGGAGCAACGAACCAAGTTTTCTAAGATCGCCTTTTCAACATCTTCTGGGCAAGGTATGTCACATGTTCTTAACAGTCTTATCACGATGCAATGTAGAGGTAATGACAGAGATGACACATTTTTTAAATTATAAAATGCTGAAGAGTTAACACGACTTAAGAGTAGTGACTCATGCACCGATTCGAAAAAATCCGTCAGTTGTTCGTTCAATAATTCTTCCTTTACATCACCATTCACTAGATACCTCACAATTTGTTTCGCACCATGACAAACTTCTACTAAAAAATAACTTCCACAGTTCATTAGTGTATCACAAACATCACAAACAAGTCTTTCACATATTGTCTTATCGAAGTGTTCGTCTGAGAATTTTATGCTTACAAAAAATAAATTTTCTGATTCATTCCGTTCTATTAACAACTTTTTAATGCTGTCACCCGTTATACGCATTAACGACTCCTTGTTATCAGCATTGGAAGGGTCAATAATTTCTAGAATGCGAAAATTAGGATCGTTCCCATGTCCCTTTAAAATATTGTTCGCATAATTGGACTCAGCAGCTTGATATCGCCGAATGAACTTTGATTGAATAGTCGTCATATTAACAGCACGTATAACAAAACACTGATCAGTGAGACGAAAATGCAATCAAAAGAGAAAAAAATTTAATTATTTAGTTTGTTCTATCTACACGTTTCCAGCCTTGTTCATGTTCAATTAAACACACACGCACGGTTTATATCTTATCCATTAATTACCGATAAAATACTATCGAGATTACCATACAAAAACAAACTAATTTTGACTCTTAAGTGCGGATGCGCCACGAGCTCGACTATAATCAACGCACTTCAATCGAAAGTGCTTCGAGTGACAGTTGCCAAATAGAGTATCATTTTAATTTTATATGAAGAATGTTTACAGATTTTTTTACGGTGCCAAAATTTGTTCGTTTCAGAACTCTGTTTAGAGTACAACTCATGCTTGAAGTGCGTTGCTAGTGTTGCTAGTGTATATGGATAAGATACACCAAAGCACTAAAATGTAATTTAAGTCAGGGTCTGTGCTAAATAATCGTTGTCGCTTGTATAAGCAACAACTTACAGAACTACCAAAATGTATACAACACCACCATATGTTCATTCATAAAGCTAGTTAAAATAAAAATTGGTGAAATTATATGATTCGCGAATGATGGGCACAGTAATATGTCTATATATCTGTGAGACGTGCCTCTTACACATGAGCAAAGAAAACAATTCGTGAATTTATTTCACACGCACACACCGATAAAATAAAGTCTTTCCACTTTAGCAATCCAATCACGGAAAAGTGTTCGCAGTAATTTGTGTTTCTTCCAACGGGTCGAACCAATTTTCCTATTATATCAGGGTGTATTTGTACAGTGTACATTGTAATATTGTGACGGTTACAATACTGAAAATATTGGAATTTAAACTCTTTGAATAAAAAGTTTATATTACGAAAAATGGTGCAAGAAGTAGATGAATTAAATCATGCATTGGATCTGTACGAAAAGCTAGAGAAACATTATGATGAAGAAGGGAAAATTGATCCTTCAATTTTTGCTGAGCTACGAGATGAAATGGGAAAGTTTGAAGGTAGTGAAGATGATGTAAGTCGAATGGAAAGGGCACGAATTCAATTTCAAGTGAATGAAAGTGATGCTGAAAGTTCAGCATCAGCTCGAGGACAACTTTTCCAAGTGGTTATCAGTGCAGTCAAATCGTTTGTAACAAAACAAAATATTCGATTAGTCACCCGACGTGCCGGTGAAGAAATTTATTCAAACGTTGGTGAACAGTTGATCGAGCAAGCTAAACAGTCGAGTTCATCAGAAGAAACAACTGCTTCAGAACAATCGACACAATCTAATGCACATGGAGAACAAGGCTTGAATGCAGAGAAATTTGTTAAAAATATTTACAATAAATGTAGAAATGAGTAATTTTCTCTGATCAAAATTTGTTTCATTGTTTTTGTATGTTTTTGCCCTATGATTTTTCTTCATATTTGTATAAATTGATGCCGTAAGAGCGGTCGAAATTCAAGCCCTGGAAGAAACCTATACAGCAATCGTAATTGTAATCTGGCGTCAGATTTGACCCATTCTTAATCTGTTACAGACGGCTGTCATCTGTTATCGACAACGACAGTAATAATAAACGACAAGCTCTGACTAAAGAGGTCTTATATAGCAAAAATCATATTCAAAACAAATGAAGTAAAAGAATTCTGAAATGAATCTATAAAAATCTTCGATCAAATGAAGTAATAGATCAGATAGTAAAACTGTTACTATGCTTGCCGTCTGTGACAGGTTAAATGATGAATTTTACTTGTTCGCTTGCTTGTGGAATAGTTATTTGTTCAACGAGGAAAGAAAAGTTTGAAATTGCATTGTTAGGGTTTTGTCTGTGGCCAGAGTGTAGCGAGGGCCACGATTCACCCGCGAAAATGCAATTTCCAACTTTGTCCCCTAGTTAACAACACAACGGATTCGGAAATTTTCAGCGGAGTGGAGATAATGACTATTTTCTCGCCTGAGTTGTGAAAAATATCTGTCTATCTTGGTAAGACTTTCTGTCATTTGTTACGCAATTTGTTTTTAATAGGGGAATTCCGTTCATTTTATTTATACTGAGTATATCGCGTACATTCTGAGTATATCCAGTATAACGAGTATATCTTCGTATATTCCGTATATCGAGTATAAGTCGCATGTGTTTGACAACCGCCTCATTTAGAAAAATGAAATTTTTTACGCGACGGATCTCGATCAAACAAAATGCCAGTGTGTAGCTTGTGATCTCAGGAGTCTGGCAAGGTAATTAGTTTTTCGATCGGACTAATATCGGCTGAGCGATAAGACTATGAAATCATGTGCCAATCACGTACAAAAACAAACATTTTCCAAAGTCTTATCGCTCAGCCGATATTCGTCCGATTGAAAAACTAATTACCTTGCCAGGCTCCTGAGATCACAAGCTACCCACTGGCATGTTGTTTGATCGAAATCCATCGCGTAAAAAATTTAATTTTTCTTCATGTGGCAGTTGTCAAAACACATTCGACTTATACTCGATATACGGAATATACGAAGATATACTTGTTAAACTGGATATACTCAGAATATACGCGATATACTCAGTATAAATAAAATGAACGGAATTCCCCTAACAACTGGTTGTAAAGCCAAACTATTACTCTGGTTTCTTATGTCAAAAAAAACGCGTTCTGCTCGATTCAGAACTCTTTTGTTTCTTGCCGACGGTATACGATTGGGGGCCAGACTTTCTGAAATAATTTTTTTTTCTGGTGTTTTGAATCGGTAAATACCGGTAAAAACCGGTTTGAATGTAAAACTTAAAAGTCAAATATCTCAGTCAAAACTGAATTTTTTTTTATGGTTGGACCAGAATCTGAAAGGTTGACTCAATACCTATAATCCAGGGACTGACCAGGGAAATTGATGTCAAAGTTAGCGGTTTTTCCGGTACACTTTCCAGGGAACCCAGAATAACTCAGTGAACTTTAAATTTAAAAAAAAAAATGTTCTAGCGATTATAGGTATTGAGTCAACCTTTCAGATTCTGGTCCAACCATTAAAAAATATTCAGTTTCGACCGAGATATTTCACTTTTAAGTTTTACACTTAAACCGGTTTTCACCGGTATTTACTGGTTCAAAACACCAAAAAAAACAAGGCATCAGAACAGTCGGAGCGTTTGCTGCGACTTAGCCCCGTACGACCCGTAGTCCTATTTCGTCCGTTACCATAATACGTCCGTAGCCCCTAATAAGCCCGTAACCCATATTCGTCCGTTACCAAAATGCTTCTGTAACCTTATTGCGTACTTGACATTATTGCCCATTTTTGAAAGTGTTCATCTTTAAAATTGCGCATAGCGCAATTACAAAAGCCCGTACGAAGTACTTCTCAAGTAAAACAAAAGTTTACGATGTAATTTTAGGAACCCGTATTTGCAACTTTTTTTATCAACTTTCTTTCGGTATTGAATAATCTGACAAACGAAACAAAAAGTAGCAATATAACTCCTGTAGGTACAGAGATAACCCCAAAAACATAATTGAAACAGCCAATTCCAAATTCCCGACTTTTTCATGAATGCTACTCTCAAAACTCTAAGACTTTGCCGAAGAAACCAATATTCCATCTGTCATATGTCATGAGATAATTTATAGTGAATCACTTAGGGCCGAGTAACGCCCTTTGAGCCCTCCCAGCAAGCCCACGTTGCATCCTACCCAAAAACAATGTTCAGCATTGTTCTACTCGTCAATACCTTTCATTTGATATATCACAAGCAGCTACTGCGTGCGTATTTCTGTAGATATCGTCAAAAGACTGAAAAACACATATAGGGCCCTAGCCCTGCAAGGGCCGGCCCTACCATGCCCATTTTCGAACTTGACCTTACTTTTGTCCATACCAATCAGGGAAAAAAAAATTTTTAAGATCGGACACGTTTTACTCAAGTTATAGGGGTCACGGACGGACGGACGGACGGACATTTTTTTTATTGCGGATTCGTCATCTATGAACATAACCAAATGCTTTGCCCTTACTGTCTGCTTCCAATTCGACGTGTTACAAACGGCATATTAATCTTATAAGCCCCCAGTACTTCGTACGGGGCTAAAAAGTTTGGAAAGTCTGACCCCTAATCATATCCCGTCGTCAAAAATCAAAAAAGTTCTGAATCGAGCAGGATGACATAAGAACCCGGACTATATTGCGTATCGGAGCTTTGAGAGTCACCTTTTCTGATATCAGTACTTTTGTAAGTAAAGGACTCGCGTCAATATTTCTCTTCTAAAAGGTTTTTGTCTGATTGTGTATATGCACATCTATTTTTCAGAAACTATTTTTGTAAATTTTTGGAAATAAAATTTTTGTTTTATGCGCAGTCCTGTGATTTGATTCGTAGAACGCTTGCTTCATAAGCAAGTGGTCCATGGTTCAGATCTTGTTAGCAACTATTGTTAATAAGTTATTGACACCTCCCTCAATCGACGGGCAATTGAACGCAAATGTTAGCTACACACTGTATGTGTCTGATCGACCAGCCAAATAAAAGTTCTAGGCGGTTTTGATCTTGATAAAAATATTTGAAAAAAAAATCGATTTTCCATCAATAAGTTATTGACACCTCCCTCAATCGACGGGCAATTGAACGCAAATGTTAGCTACACACTGTATGTGTCTGATCGACCAGCCAAATAAAAGTTCTATTTTGAGCTATTTGCTATTTGCTCTTGATAAACTTGTGTAGACTTACTTTTGTTGAAGAGTACTCGGTGAATCTTGTTGTGAATTCAGGCTTTGTCGCTTTGCAGTCTCCGTAGCTAACGTTAAATCCGAGACTGTTTCGTTTGTTCCGTTTGCTGGCTCATGAGTATCAGAATCTAGCAACGATGAAGGCACATGAAGAGTTTCTGGATTGTTAAGAAATTACTCCTGGAGGACTTACCAGACACCTCAAACAGCTCTTGGTAGTCCCACTGTTGCGCATTTTGCGACCAAGCTCGGGCTGAAGTGTTTCCACCCAACGTCGCAACTTCAGATATTAGTTAAAACATTCCTTCATTTCTTAAAATTCCAAATTTTCCAATAATGTTTCAATTTGATTTATTGGAGGATGGTGAGTAAAGAAGACCGACTGCAAGTAGCACCCGCCGACGGGAAAACTATTCTCAACGCAAGAATTAGAAGATAATAGGATAATCTGTAGGTTTCCGATTGAAGAGAAAATGGGAAAATTCGGTAAGTGTCCAGCACAATGGGCCCAAACAGACAGTAAAACGGCTATTTCAAAAAAAAAGAGGTTGTTTCGCAGGTGAAGTTGTTTGAGTACCTATGAAGGGGAACTAAAAATTAGAGATGCTAGTTAAGGATACTTGTGGTATTGAGAGTTACAACATCAAAATGACAGATTTAAGAAAATGTTTTCCAATTTTGGTCAAAGTCAAGGCTCATACTAAGTTGCCTATTGTTGGATCACTTTCTCCTTGAAAAACGTACTAATGCTAAGTATTCACAGCTCACTTGCTTCAATCAAAAGTGCAATTGATTAAGGATTTTCTTTATTTTTTTATCATTAACGACTTTGACTTAAAAAAAATTGTGTTGAGTTGCAGCAGCCTCTTTTAAAGTATCTCAAGAAGTAAATTATAAAATTTTTCAAAAACGAACCTACGATTCCGCCACACATAAGTTCAAATTTCCGTTCCCGTGCAAACTTCCCAAAAACATTTCTTCGTCCCCTCTAATCGACAACTGTTCGCCAACTTTTTCAGTTGCACGCTCTTTGATCATACCAGCTCGTTGCCACTTGGACCCTTGACAATTCTTACAGCTCGTTTGCGGCATGCGATGCACTGTAACCGTTCTATTGCCGCAATCGGAACACTGATAGAAGCGTTTCTTGGCGTCAATCACTTTAATTGGATGCCCTTCGTTCTTGCACCGGTCCGCCGATGATAGGGCTGTGTACCTGCATTTCAGACACACAACGGCTTTACAATCAACCTCAAACGTGTTCAGCATTTTCTCCTCCATTGCCTCCTTCTTCACCTGCTTACTGAAATATTTGTCTTCGGCATCCTTGGCATGCTCGTCGATCAGGTCAGAATGTGAGGATTTTGTCTCCATAATCTTTTGTATTCTCTCCCGGCGAAATTTCTCCGCATCTTCGGTAATTTTTTGCCGTTTCACTTCGCCGGGGTCACGACTCAACATTTCCGATTGTACGCGTTTCTTACCTTCGACTGTGCCGCGATATTTGATGAAATTCGGATTCGATTTTTCAATCGGTTTGTTCTTTAAAATTGCCAGTGCTTTTGCCTTGGCCAGTTGAGTTCTCTTATCCGGCGCAGGCAGATCAATTGAAAAGCTGGAGCGGCTTAGCGTTGGTATCGCATTGGTCAACGGTTTCGGTGCTGCAGTGACTGGTTCTTTTTGGGTTTTATTTTCAGTTTGGCTTTCGTGCAAGGCTTCGAGTTGCTTTAATCTTTCCAGGTCCTTACGACGTTGTGAAATGTTGGCCTCGACACCAGCAGCGATTTTTGAAGTTGCTGGTTTGTTGTAGTTCACAGCCATCGACATGCCTATATGAAGAAGAAAAAACATTTTCACTCTGGAAGTGAAGAGGAATCAAAAATTCTCTCTTACCATTTTCAGGGGTACTCAGGCCTGCCAACCGATTACTATCTCTACTTTCCAGTAATTGATTCGACTGACTTTGTTCGGATAGCATTTGTAGGCGACGTTGGTCTTTAGCTATTTGTTTAGGGTTCTTCTTCGCAGGTACCGCCAAAAACGACTGTCCTCCATAGAACACTTCACTTTTGCCCAGCACTTTGTTCCGTAATGCATCCAGTCCCCGGCCACTAGTTGCTGACTGTAATTCTGATCGACCTGACATTTTGCTGTATTCCTGCTTGACGTGATAGACACAATACTCGCAGTCACCCAGGTTCACAATAGCGTGACACATGTCGCCATTCTTCTTGCGACTGCGACATGTACCTAGATCTTTCGATTGACCTAACACCATAAATTTCTGGGCATTGTCCACCGATAGGCACGCCTCATCACCTTTGCCCTGTTTACTGTCGAATACGCCTGGATTCAAAACAGCAACGACCATCCCTGTAAACGAACCGATTTGATTAAGTAATGTAGTTAACAGTCAGTGGATCACGACTCACCCTCAGCTGTCTTCCACAGTTGCTTGTACGCATTTTTGAACAGAAACAACGAAATCGTTTTGATTTCACCGCGCAAATCACTGAGAGTCCATATAACGTACTGTGCTCCCTTCTTGCTAGTGAGAACAGCACTCTTCTTAACGATTGCACCAGCCACTGCCCAGTCTTTCGATAAGTCACCATGGTCCAAATGTTTTCGCAGTGACGACATCGGTACTGCAATTCGGCCAACCATTCGTTCGCCGAGCTGAGTACTGGAAATCAACGGATGAATGATCCTAATGCCAAAAATGGGATCCGTGTACACGCCAACATTATCAGGCTTACTGGCAGCAGTAATTGGTTTTGGATTGTACTTCGGAAAGTGAATTTCCGTCAGAGTGCTCTTTGGTGTTGATTTCCTAATGTTTTGGTCCACTTCCCTCGTTACGATCCGATCGATTTGCTCTTCGTTTTGTTTCTTCAATTTTGATTGAATGTCGCGACCATATTCGTTGTATTTTCGTTCGAGGAAATTTTTCATATCCTCATCGTCCGACGAATCTAATGCACCATTCTCATGAATCACACTTGACTGCACTGTTGGCTTGGAAGTTGTGGATGAGCTGGCATCAAGTGCTGCAGAAAATGCATTGTCGTCGCGTAAATTTGGTAACTGACTTGAATTCTGGTCTTCGGCTTCAGCAACTTCCAGCAAAAATTGATCTAATTCGTCATTCACCTCCATTATGGTTGTCAGTCGACAAATTTTTATATTTTGATTTCTATGGACTTGTGAATGACAAACGGACAAAAATAAAAACTTTATGTCAAAAATCTATTCTCCCGCCAAGAACAAATTCTTCATTGTAAATCTTCCTCATTGTGACATTCTAACGATTCCCAACAAAGTTATTATCGCTATTGTGATGATGTTACAGGGAATCCCAGCAGAAATTTCATGACAACTGAGTCGAGGAGGTTTTTCTTAAAATTCAAATCCAAAATCCAAATTGTAGTTTTTAGTGCAGTAAATTGTTAAGAGTCCGAAGTTACGCTACGAGTGTATTAGCTAAACATTTGATTTAATTACTTCATTTGCTAAGGTAAATTAAAATTTCGGGTATACTCTTATAACTTCGTAAAAAACATCGTGTTTTGGTCGTTCTGGTTCGAGGTGTTCGAGGTTTGTCATTTTAATTTATTTCAGTAAATAAATTGATTCAATCAAATATGCGGCTAACGCAACTCCTACCTCCGTATTAATAATATAGTCTGTTCCAAGGTTATTTCAGCTGTCAAACCAAACATAACCAAAAATCTATGGGTGGGTCAGATCTTTTGACTGACTGATTTTCTCAATTAACTTTTGCGATTGTTACAAAAATATCATAAAACTGTGCATCGATTCTCATGTCATTGACAGTTGCGAGTATAAAATCCTATAAGAACTGTCGAGTTACGAAAGGTTCGCAAAAGCTCTCAAATGTTCTTTGGATGCTCTTGTTCATTTTCGGCTTGCCAGAAATCATTTTTACAGCAGAAGCAAATCCATGTCTATATTTCACTGACGTCCCCTGTAATTCTTTTGTTGTTAGTTGTGTTGGTGGAGCAAAAATAGAATCATTTCGGTATAGTGTTGTCATAAAAGTATTTAATTTAATTTTGTTACTAAAGTCCAATCAACCGTCATCATCAACAGTAAGGCATGTGCATATTACGGGAAATTTCTCTACTGTAAGTTAAAACTTCGTATACTGACACAAAAATTGTAGGCGCGTATCGCGTGTATTCGGTTTACCTTACAGATGAACAATAGAAATACATTGTCCTCTCTGCACTTGCCTTATAGATATTTGAACAGCAGGTGGCGAAAGTAAAAAAAAAACGGCAAACTCTTGTGAAGGTTGAAGCTCGCGGCTACACTGGACACACTTCTCATAAATTGGGATGAAACAGTCATGTCATATGCATAGGAATGGTCGGTTCGGTGTATGATTCCGATATTTTAAAGTTAGATCTCGCATTACAGTAATGTGGCACAATTGGCAATAAAAGTACAAACCAGGTGTGGTCTGTCCACACAAACCGGAGGAAATAGCGATTTCATATAAAGGGGTAGGGTAATCTCGCACACCACACAAATTCATGGTGTGCGAGATTCACCTCTAAGTGGTGAATCTCGCACAGTCATGACTTTTCGTTACATGTCGTAAAAGGACGCATACTATGATCGCGTGTGCGAGATTCCCCGACACCCATATAAACGAACTCACCTTTCAATGATTTTCATTGAAACGTGTGGTTGTTTATATGAAATCGCTATTCCCTCCGCTCCACACAAATTTTGACATTAGACCATATCTATCTATAGAGTATACCGAGTATACTAACATTGAGAATTGCATATCATTGAGTCATAAGTTGACCAAAATTTATGATAAGGAAAATAGAAGAATTGAGTGAATTGGTCAATCTAATTGATCGAATCGTGAATTAGGGAATTTTGAGAATTTAATTCCCTTAAAATAGACCATGTAAAAGAGTAGGTCCGTTAAACTCATTAGCTTTAGAAAACAATTAACTTTTGCGAGAAAAGTTCACTTCACTCCGAGCTCATCGCTTCCTCTGCTGTCATGTCGGTAACAGAAGCATACCCAACTTAATTGCTGGGAATTCTACGTCTGTCGCGCCGACACCAGCGACATTTCTTTTTTCACATTTTGCCGACGTAATATGATTGTGTATGTGTTTCAACAAAAATTTGGTGTTAAGTTGCTCATGCAAAAAATCATTGAATTCTTGTATAATTTACCACTTTTCTGATGATAAAATTGTACCAATAATTGTAAACAAAGATTGCGCATAATAAGGTAATAACAAGGTAATGAATTCCATCTGTTTTGTCATCTACAAAATCGGTTCTATTTCATTGAAGAAATGTGACGATTATTTGCGACAAGCTACACGATTGATAATTTCGGAAAGAAGAAATTTTTGATTTTTTTTTCTGTTCGCACACTACAAATGCAGATCCATATTTTTCCGGAATAAAAAAATTGTGTCAAACAAGTGCATCATCGTCTGTTTATACATTTTTGATCATTTCTTTACTGCTCGCGTGCAAAGTGTCCTGGTGATAAATTTCCTTTCTTTTCAATTGAACCGAAAATTCAGTTCATCGATTTCTATACGTGTGCTGTTCTTGAGATTTTCATACCGGTGTCGCTGGTTGAGTGTATGTTCTATATCGTCCGAGTTTTACGCACAAATTATTAATGTGACACCACCTTCTTTTTCTTTAAAGTTCCTTTCTCTAATATTTATCGACGGCATTATTGGGTCGGTGGAGTGGACCAAATAAAATTTGTGACCATTACGACTGGGAAATCGTTAAATCGGTTGCGAAACACTCACAATCCATTGTTCGTCTAAGTGCAATTTAATAAATTTTGAATTTGTTATTGAAAATTACGCTGCAAATTTCCGAACAAAGCCAAAATAAAATCACAATTGAAACGTTGCCAAACATCAGTTTTGAGTGATGGAATCAGTTTCCATTGTGTGAATTTTATTGCAACAACTCAGTTTTGTCGAGAATTCATCGGAATTCTGTCTATCAAAATTTGATCTAATTTTTGCACATTCAAATTAACTTGTCAAGTGTTATGGGTTCGCGAGTAGCGACGAGGATCAGTTCGTGTTCAGTCTAAAGAAATTTTTACCTTCTATCCAACAAGAACTACACTGTAGTCCGTGTGCTAAAAGTTTCTGCTTTAATAGGGTCAAAAACTAGTACAGAATAGTTGTCACATGATGTGAAATATGACCAGAATGAGAGCAATTCAAATTTATCACCATTGCAAAGCAATTCTAATAAAACTGATACAGACCATTAAAAATGAATCGTACCTTTGTTGCAGCAGCTATCTCGTGACACACAGTCAGTGTGTATTTGTTTATCACATGGAAATCCTCAAAATTAGTGACCTAAACTTTTCCATCATTGAAAACAGACCCGCAATGAGCATTCGATGCCCGCAGGGATTTTTTATGTTTTGTACGAACGAAGGGCTTTCTATAAATGTTCGTCATTGAACGTTTTCGAAGTGTCTTTGCGTAGCCAGTCCGACCCTGACTGGAAGTCTAGTGTGATACACGGTTAATGGTTTGTGTAGATTTCGTTGTCAATTGTGCTCCTTATATTCACTTAGCGTTTTGTTCAGGTTGGACTTAATGTGAAAAGTCTGTACAACAACCTTAAAGATCAGCTGCACGGTCTTCGTAGTTAGTTGTTAATAGATGGACTAGTTTTCTTGATCATTGTGTGGTCGGGCTAATGTTAGGCTAAGGTTGAAGTAGAATTTGGCTCAGTTTCAGTGATTGAACTGTGAGAGCCGATGAACACAATAAGTTTAGTTCTTCTCGAGTTCTTCTAGTCACTCGTACCGCTTGCTCGACCGACTTAAACCGATTCATTTTAGTCTGAACGGAATACTAAATGTGATTCAGTTGTTATGGTGTCGAATTTTCCATTACACCCAAGGCGAATTCGATAACTTTTTTTTTCTAGTTATTTTGCAATTTATCTTTTATGCTTTTAATCTTATCAAAATATGAATGATGATAATTAGGAACGTGAAACTTTTGAATTATTTTCGGCGATTTCCATTTTACACATATCATAGAAAATCGGGCTTCCATTGACGATCATTGAAGAAATTTTTTTTTTTTGTATTTGTTCACATCTAGAGTCTAAAGTGATTAAAACCCGTCCATTCGACAACGGTCCAGATGAATTTTTAAAATTTTCGTTTTTCCATTTTATTTTATCGATTTGATAATTGCAATGTAACAAACTAATCCAAAGATGGTTTTAGCTAAAATGTTACAGTTTCTAAAAACCTGTGTATTCGTTGAAGATAGAAACACAAACACAAACACACAAAGTAAAAGCGATGAGGTTTGTACGATGGATTAAAATATTTTTTTTTCTCAATTTTTAATTTTCTTTCATTTTTTTATGTTCTGTTGCTTTCAAGCTTTTTTCGCTCATTTGTGGTACGAATTGTTGCACTTTTAGTTTCTCATTTGTGTCGTGATTGTGTCTCATCATGCTAAAAATAAATTTATGTCAAAGCACTGCCTGCGGTTGGGATCATCTCTCCTTTTTCAAGAGATTTAATTGTACTGCCTCCAGATGTAGTAATGAACTTCTAAAACTGGTCGAACGTCGAAAGGGAATTGCGAGAATCGTTGACCCAGTTTGACAAATCTCGCAATCCCTTGGCTAATTGTTTAACTAATACTCCTAATGATACAATTGCAACAGTTGATGGGACTAAGACCCATAGACGAAAATAGTGACCAATTTCTGACTAAAGCGTTTGGTTGTGTTCACCATGTCTTTCCTCAGTTCTGGTCATTACTTCATCTTTTCCATCCCAGTGATGAAGCGCACCACCGACAAAGAGAAAGTTTACGATACATTTCGAGGTGTAAAATTACCGGCGATTTGCTTATTTGAAAACTTATAGTTCTCCAAGGGGTGATGTGCGTGGGTTTATTCCATTAAAAAAAAAATTCTGTTCGCGAGATTCGTAGAGTGAAACACACAGATCGGCTTTTCCACCCTTCACAAACACCGTAATATTGATAGTTTGTTCCCTTTCAATCCATTTTTAAAAAATGAACTACACCAGCAACGCCCTGATCTCATTTTCCGTTAAGATGAACCTCTTTTCACTGTTGACTAATGTTCGGTATGTTTGTACTGCAACAATTGATTTACTATCAATCCATTCAGATAACAAATATACTTTCAACTTGCGGTATTATCTTTGCCATCCATTATCCTTCACAATCTCGTCAAACACACATCAACACACCACTCCACACATACACTCGTTCATACAGCCATTTCGCTTTTGCTACACTCAAACGAGAACACGTTTCTGTTGATTTCGCTCTGCGCTATTATTTCAACGTTTTACACTTCCAGGACAATACCGAACCGGCAATGAATACCCAACCACTGCAAATGAATTCGTCATCGAGCGAAAATGGCTGTTTACGCGATAAGGTTCTGATTCTGGACGCTGGTTCACAGTACGGAAAGGTAAAATGGGCAAGATTTAGGCGAGTGTTGATCTGGTGTTCCAATAAATGTTTAAAATCTTCCAGGTCATAGATAGAAGAGTGCGGGAATTACAAATTGTGTCGGACATTTTGCCGCTAAATACTCCGGCAATGTCAATTAAAGAGGCTGGATACAAAGGCATCATCATATCTGGTGGACCGAATTCCGTTTATGCAGAAGATGCGCCGGTATATGATCCAGATCTATTCAAAATTGGCATACCAATTCTAGGTGCGTATTAGAGCCACCGGAACGGAACAATCCGATTGACTCACATTTTTCGAACTGACTTTAGGCATATGCTACGGTATGCAGATGATAAACAAAGAATTCGGCGGCACCATACAGAGACATGAAGCCCGAGAAGACGGTCAGCATGAGATTCAGATAGAAACGTCGTGTCCACTGTTCAAGTGAGTATGGCTTTGGAGCTCTTTTCGCTCGCCTGTTTACGTTTCGAATAAACAACGGAGGTGAAGAAGGAGGATCATTGATAAGCCTAAATGAACTCTGATACAAACCTCCCAGAACAATTAATTGGACATTGCGAAATGTCGATTTTGATGCTTGGAACAACCTTTTATGTTCAAGTGATTATTATAAGGCTACACCATGCATTACACTCACTTACCTGTAGCACAGTTTTTCAGCTCCATGAAGCATCGAACTCTAAATAAAATCGAATTCCATTTCAGAAACCTAACGAGCAATCAAACTGTGCTCCTTACACATGGCGACAGTGTCAATAGTCTCGGTGAACAATTGGAAGTCATGGGTTTCACGCCCAATCAAATTGTTGCAGCGTTATCGTGTGAACAATTGAAAATTTACGGAGTTCAATTTCATCCCGAGGTAAGCTTCGAGGCATGTGATTGAAGTGCTTGATCGGACTGATACATTTGTTGGTTTTCCTTCTTGTAGGTCGATCTCACGCCCAATGGCAAACAAATGCTCTCTAATTTCTTGATCGACATTTGCGGAACAACGCCCAACTATACGCTGAGCAGTCGGAAGGAGGAGTGCATAAATTACATCAAAGAGCAAGTCGGACAGAGCAAAGTTCTGGTAAGTGCGCGATGATTTTTTCGATCGACAAGCATCAGCTTCATTGAACCCCATTCGTTGTTTCCAGTTGCTCGCAAGTGGAGGTGTCGATTCAACGGTCTGTGCAGCTTTATTGCGGGTGGCTCTCGATCCCAAGCAAATCATTGTGGTGCACATCGATAACGGTTCGACGATTTTCAATTTTTTTTCATTTCTTTTCGTTGCCTAAACGGAACCCATCCATTTGCAGGATTTATGCGAAAAAACGAAAGTGAAATGGTGGAGAAATCACTGCGTGACATCGACCTCGATCCGATCCTGCGAAAATGTTTTTACAATTTTTTCAAAGGAACCACCACCGTTAAGATGCCCGGTTCGTTGTACAACAGTGAAACGCAAATGTTATGCTTTACCGTCAATCCGGAGGAGAAGCGGAAAATTATCGGCGACACATTTGTGAAGGTCACGAACGAATTAATCAAAGAGTTGAAACTGAATCCGGACGACGTTTACCTGGCCCAAGGTACACTGCGACCGGATCTAATTGAATCGGCCTCGAAAACCGTCAGTTCGAATGCGGACACAATCAAAACACATCACAATGATACGGAAATGGTCAGGTAGGCGCCACATTCGCATTTATAGCTCGAAGCCAAACTGACCCCATTTCATTTCGAAATTTAGAAAATTGCGAGACGCTGGCAGAGTGGTGGAGCCACTTAAAGATTTCCACAAAGATGAAGTGCGCAAATTGGGCTACGATTTAAAATTACCAGAAGCTTTAATTCAGAGACATCCGTTCCCTGGGCCAGGATTAGCTATACGAATCTTATGTGCCGAAGAGCCGTACATCGAGAAAGATTATTCGGAAACGCAAGTAAGGCCACAAAGCCGCTAGAAGACAAAACGGAAACGGGAAATTAATCCATCTGCCCATCCACAGGTTATAGTACGTGTCATTGTAGACTATAATAACAAATTACAAAAGAACCATGCGCTGTTGAATCGTGTATCGGGTAACACATCATCCGAAGAGCAGACAGAACTGTGCCGAATTTCGAGTAGTATGAAAATCAATGCCACCGTTTTACCAATTAGAAGTGTTGGCGTCCAAGGTACTTGACCGTTTTGACCATTGTCCCTCTCAGGAAATTTAAAAAAAATTTCTCCCTTTCTCTCTCCGTACAGGCGATGGACGAACATACAGTTACGTTGTCGGATTGTCCAGCAATGAGAATCCGAACTGGAATGATCTTATGTTCTTGGCACGACTGATACCTAGGATTTTGCATAATGTAAATAGAGTTTGCTACATCTTTGGCGGACATGTTCAACACCAAATCACTGATATTACTTATACGAGAATTAGTCGATACACATTAGCGCAGTTAAGACAAGCAGATGCCTTTGCCAATGAGGTAAATCGATTTTGTTTTTGGTTAGTTCGGACCACAATTCAAACATTTGCGTTGTTGTAGGCTTTGGTGACGTATGGATGCTATTCACATATATCTCAAATGCCGGTAGTATTAATACCCGTACACTTTGATCGTGATCCAGCATTAAAGATTCCGTCGTGTTCACGATCCGTCGTCATTCGACCATTCCTAACAAATGATTTTATGACTGGTGTACCTATTGTTCCAGGATCTGAACAGTTACCATTGGTGGTAAGTCAATTGAATGCATTTTTTGTTTGTTTCTAATTCAACTTTATATTGGAAGGAACTGCCAGCGGTTAGATCTACTCGTTTGTCTCGGGTTGTACTGTAAATTAAGTTAGCGGTGTACGGATAGTTTAGTCTTCTCTTTCAAGTGAGATACTTCATCCGCAATGGACTATGGACGTCCGCAATAGGTTGACAATTATGTTCCTAAATCGCCGTACTTGTAACCTTAGCTACACATGACGACGCGAGGCAGACCTAGTTCAGATTCTTTTTTTGTTCTCCTGTCAAATGTGACAGTATAACGGAAGAAAAATTTAAATTAGGTCTCTATGGCGTCGCTATGTACCTGCAGTAGTAAGCAAAGCATTTGATAAAGCTTCCAAAGAGTGGACACGATAACGGGTTCTAAGTAGTCTCAATGGAGTGCAAACTCTTTGTACGCGTAAATCTTTATATATTTTCATGATGTTGCTACTTCGTAGGGTTTAGCTGCAGAAAAAGTGTCACCTCGAGAAATAAGTACAAAAAAAGTTTTTCAAGCTCTGCCAATAGATAACAGCTTCGTCTGGGTTATTTATGACACCGAGTGTGCTTAATACACAATGCACATCGTGTGCATTTATCATCGAGCTTCATGCAACTTTTTTCTCAAAAGGGCAACAGATTTCCGTCACTGACTCGAGAAAAAGAAGTTTGTTTTAGAAAGTAATGGTGGCAAGAAGTACTTAGTACTTCAGATCTCCCTGTAGTCACTGGTCACTGCAAGAAATAATTGAAACGAAAAAGTGGTCGAAAGTTTTGACTGGACTGGATATTCGGGTACTATAACTTCAAAAAACCTCTTTCATTTGCGCACGCATTTTTTGCCCATTTTATTCTCCATTCAAGACTGAACTGACTTTAGGTTGTAAAAATCAACGATAATTAAGCGAAGCGTGTGAAGAGCACTCAATAATATGTTCAGCTTTCTTCCGGGACTGTACAGGTGACTTCCATTCGATAGTCAGTGCACCGAGCCTAATCTAACGTACGTTCCAATTTCGACTATACTCAACAATTGAGTTGCCATTTAATTTTGTGTTTTGTCCGGATCTACAAAAACGTTACATTTGAGTGATATCGCAAAAATTGAACCAATTTGAAAACAATGATTTGGCAATCCGGGAGAGCTGTAGCTCGTTTGAATCGTCTTTCAATTCTAAGAAATTCCCAATTTCGGAATCAACACGTGAAAAGTGATAGCATGTCAAAGGGTGGTGAAAACAGTTTTCTTGTGATAGCTCGCGATAGACATGTTACTAAAAGTTGAAATTTGGTAGGAATATAGTATAGGCAAAGATAAAGAGTACAATCATTGGTAAGGGTCGCCATCCGTTCTGGACTTATGACCAGTGCCTATATTCGCGAAAATATTTTCACGAATTTCGAAAGTTTCGAAGTTTTTTGTAAAAATTTTAAAAAATCGCGAAAATTTTAGAAAATTCGTGAAAATATTTTCGCGAATGTAGGCACTACTTATGACTTAAAATATGGTCAATGTTTGGGCAGTTCTGCAAACAGGTTACAAACAGAAACAAATCAACGATCCTTTATCCGCCCTGAGATTGATTTAATCCGCTAGGGCTCTTTCGTTGTAACTTTACTTGATTTTCAGCAAATATTTAAAAATGCAACTGATTGTAATGGTTAAAATTCTTACAAATCACTATCATTTTGCAGGCTCTGGATAAAATGGTCCGTGATATCTCAACAATTAATGGCATTTCGAAAGTGCTATACGATCTTACATCCAAACCACCGGGAACAACTGAATGGGAATAAAATTTTAAGTAAAAAAATCAATTTAAATTTAACAAAGAGAGAAGAGAAGAGAAACAAAGGAAAACAAAAGAAAAAAAACTTTGTAAATATACAAATCGAAATCAAATTCCATGCTAAAAAACACAAACGAAACTACGAAGTCCCATTACGAAAATTGCTTCGAAACAATTCAATACCAAAAACCAACATGGAAAATGGTAAAAAATATTCAATTTTCACGACAGAAGAAAGGTGTGTTTGCGCGGGGGAGTGATGTAGAGCATTACAGAAATGGGTTTAACAATATTTATGTATAATGCAGTTTAAGGTGAAAACAGCAGCGGAAATGTAGCTTTTAAACCAAAATTTTGAGATTTTCTTTTCGACCGCTGAATTTATTTATTATCCCAATAGAACATTTCATTGATAAAAGTAACGAAAAATTAAAATTAAAAAAAAAACTTTTCCTACGAACAAGAATTATGTGCCTACGAAAATAAGCGATTCAAATTTTTAAACAAAGAAAGAAAAAGGTTTTTCTCTCTAAATTTTATTTTTTGTTTTCTTTGGCATGGATTGATTAGATCGTATAGTAACAACAAAATGAAAATAACAATTTCCAGTAACACGAAAAAAAAATTAAATTAAAACAAAAAGTCAATACCTTACCTATATATTCCCCCCCAGTTTAATTCTTATGAAGAATGGCGCGTTGTTGTTTTTTAATTTTTTGTGTATATTTTTGCATTGAAACTCACAAGAAAAAATACAAAACAAAAACAAAACAAAAATTTTATGATGAAAAAATTGTGCGTGAAGTGTTCCGTATATATGAAAGTTATTTCAAATTACAGAAAAGAAGAAAATAAATAATTTAACCTGAATAATGGTGTTTTGTTCAGCGTTTTTTTTACCAGAGAGATGCGGGAAAACATTAAAAGTATCCCCTTCAAAGACCTTTAAACACTCAAATTGTGACAACAACAACTTTCACGTCGTTTACTGTTTTCCTGACGACTGGATTCTGTTCCACGAATCCAATTTTCAAATACTATAGGTTTTCCGATCGTCAATACCTTCCATTTGACATTTTTGCTTGCTTTCTCGCCAATAGCTACTGATCGACCAACCCGATTTATCTGAACATAAATTTTCTTTTTCACTAGTTTTTCAAGCATATCTCTGGAAGCTTTTGATCAAAAATCGTGTGCGATATGTCAAATGAAAGGTATTGACGAGACGAATCAGTATATTTAAATCAGAAAAATTGGGTTGGTCGATCAATAGCTATTGAAGAGAAAGCAAGCAAAACAGCGTGTTTTGCTGTGTTTGTCACGTGCGTGCATCTCCGGAAGTTTTCGCTCAAAAATGGTGGCCGATATGTCAAATGACGTATTAGAAAATCAGAAAATCTATTTCAATATTGGGTTCGTCGGAACAGTAGTCAGGAAAACAGCGGATTTCCTCTTTTTCAGCAATTTTCTTACATAAATCCTCAAATGGAATAATTGTTGTAATTAGTTGACGATGTGAAAGTTGTTGTTGTCACAATTTGAGTATTCAAAGGTCTTTGAAAGTGATACTTTTCCTGTTTTCCCGCATCTCTGAAACTTTCCATCCATTTCAATGATAATTTTCAGATTTTGGTAAAGATTCCCTCAATACCCTCTCTAGCAAACAATCATGGAATCATACACGGTTGACTAATTTCTAATTTTACACGTAAAATACAACGTATACGTTGCAGTTTTACCACGAAAGGGTGTAGAATTTTGACAACTAGAGTTGTAGGCGATCACTGATCGGCGATCAGACTCATACAACACACACTTCAGTTTAGTCCTCTGGTGAATCAATATCTTGTTTAATCATATGCCAATTTTCTACATCCTTTGATTTTGGTGGAAACTTCGTTTACTATTAGTATAAGTATGATCTAGTGATTCCAGCGAGGATTCCAGTCTCACCCACATAATCCTAATGGTAATTTACGCATTTGATACATAATTCAGTAATCACTCAATCTTCTTGGAGACTCTGTGACTTTAAGATGTGATCGGGGGTGTTCTCGGCTTACCATTGGTGCCTTCATAATTTTTTTTTTGTTCTGTGTCCACAACCAACAGTACCCAACAGTAACAAAATTTTTACGTTATTTCGCAAAGCGCGCGTTGCCTTACCATGCCCTCCCAAAAGAAGTTGTTTCGAATAGGCAAAAGAAGTCATTTGTGAAGACAAATCACATATGCAAAAAATGTCAACTAAATTTGGTTCAGGAACACTGTGGGGTTTAGTCAAAGGAACATACTTACATATAAGTAGATCAATAAATTTTGCTATATGAGACCAGAGCTACGAGCCTGTCGCTTATTTTTCTCTTCGTTGTCGATAACTGCTGAATATCAATTTTACAAAGGTATACAAACGAAATGAACTAAGTAGCCTGGAGGGTTAAGTGAACGCCAAAGTCTTTTATAATTGTCGCAAATTCCACAGAACGCGCCAGATCAATATTTACAAAATTAGTAACTTAAAATGGATAGTAGAGCTAAAGACTTCAACAAATATTTGGCAAACGTTAAAATTTTGGATAAATTAACTGGATGTTTCGCTAGATTATTTATGTTCACTGATTTTGATCGACCCGATCACGGAATATGGTTCTTGCAAAACTGCATGGATTCCGATATGGATCAGGATTTTATTGTTAATTATGACAAACTTTTGAATGAATTGGCTGCAAACAATAAGATCATAATGAATGATGAAAAAGCGAAGGCAAAGGCGAAACTGGAAGAGGATAGAAAAGCGGCTAAGGCGAAGAAAGATGAAGAGTTGGCAAAGGCGAAGGCGAAGAAAGAAGAAGAGAATAAGAAGCAAAAATCAGTTGTAACCACTCCAACACAAGGTCAAAACCCAACACAAGGTCAAAACCCAACACAAGGTCAGAACCCAACACAAGGTCAAAACCCAGCACAAGGTCAAAACCCAACACAGGTCATATGAAGCCATTATAAAGTCACAATATATCACAAACATGACCAGGGGGCCAATCTAGAAACGTAAGTGATATTAGTGTACAAGAAAAAACTGTCAAGACTTTTATTGTCCTACTTATTGAATTTTTACACATTATGTTAGGACATACTAAGTCTGGACAGAGTTTTATTTTTATATTATACTGACAACCGTTTCAACTCATCGATTCCTTACAGAAAATTGCGGACAAAAATATAAAACTTGTCGAAAAAAAAATTTAATTGAAAATTATACATTGGATTCGATAGATGGATTATTGGAAATGTTTTTGACGTCTTGCAAGTAGAAAAGCATGTAAAACCTAAATGCGATGTATTTGAAGATAATGAAGGTAAATTTCGTACGCTAGCAGGGAGGTGCAGGAAAACAGGAAAAGTGGAAAATTACAGTTTTGCTTGCTTAACTCCCTAAATTTCTTAAAAATTAAATATTTTGTTTCGTCTCGTTTCATTCGAAATCGCACACGATTTTTTAGCAAAAACATTCAGAGATATGCTTGAAAAACTATGCTTTCGCTCAAAAATGGTGTGCGATATGTCAAATGAAACGTAAGGAAACGAGTCAGAACGTTTCAGTTTCAGTAAGACCTGGTTGGTTTTCTGAATGTGTTCATTGAATTAAAACAATCGGATTTATACACACAACAGTAGCTATTCGCGAGAAAGCAAGCAAAACTAGATATTTTCCTATTTTCCCGCACCTCCCTCAGCTAGAGTTTTTAAAGAAAAAACTGTCTGGAATGAATATATGCGATTTTGCTTTTGGATCCAAATTTTGTACAATTTTAGGAAAGACCATACACTTACCCCTTGTATGCTAAGTATCGGTGAAATTGATTCCCGAAAATTGTCGAAATTCTTTAAATTACCGAATTACTTGAAATTCAAAAAAATTAAAATTCCTGAAAATAGACACTGCTCCTTTTCCACCTACAATACCGGTGAATTACCATCGCTCTGTTGAATCATTTCAATGGTTTTATTAGAGTTGAATGAAAACTGATGACTAAACGAATAATTCTCACATTTATTTCGATTAAAATATAGAAGTTGTCTTAGTCGAAATTGTTTTACAAACAAGTTCTTGTTACACAATACGTGATTTACAAAATTATTTGCATCATTGATTCTCTATATCGATTAAAATGAGTTTCTTCTTACATTCACATTGTAACCGATACGGGAGTGATCTCCAGCTTACAATTTTCCACAGAATATACAAATTTCCTTTGGTCTTTTCGTTTTACTTAATTTCTTGATCAGTTACGTAATACACAACAACTATTTTCATTATAATAAGAAACATCAAGGAATTATAAATCTTTTTTTTTTTGGTCAGTGGGTCTTCTTACTCCTATAAATAAATCATTTTCTCGTTATAAATTTAATTAAATAAAAATCACATTTTTGTTCTTTGGATTCATGTGTGAAATGGGATGCATCGATTTGAAACACATCCTAACGTGAATCAAGAATTATGCAACAAAACATATTCAGGCAGACATCACATTGGCTAATTTACTAATTTTCCTCGTCAAGCTATATTCAAATTAGTCATCACGGTTGGTTACATCTGACTATGAGACATCTTGCATTAAAAAGTTACAAAAAATTACTGATAACGGAATGCTTTAAGAGCCCAGAAAAGGTGCAGGACATGAGAAATAATAGTATTTCACATGACTAGGGATAAAAAGATAAAAAAAGTATAATTTTCGTATAAATTTTGTTGATTCGAGGCGTAGCCGAGGTCAATACACACACGAAAACGAGACTTTTTATTTTTATCCTGAGCTATGTAACGGATTTTACATGCTGAGGGCGTCGAATGCTTGAAACATGAAAAATACGGTTTTCGACGCATGTAAAAAAATTCAAATTGCTACAATCGATGCCACATCTAGCCATCCAAAATTGTTCGACTCATCATCAAAACTTTTTTATAAAATTCTGCAAACAAAACCAGGTCTTAAAATCAACACGCTCTTCGCAAGAATATCCATACAGTCGGCGACCTTGAAATAACTGGCGCATTTTGTTTCAACTGATCCAAATAGAAGTGGTTATGCCTGTTTAAATATATGGGTGAAATAGTTACACGCACGCACCTGGAATGCTAAAAGCTTCACTCTCTATGAGTGAATCAGGTGGATCAGCTGAATAACAGCTGAAACGAAATGGGCAACTTATTTTAAAGTCGACGACTGTATTATCGGGGACGCGGCTTTGTACATTTTATTTTAGAATAGTAAAATACTGGCCCTTTAATAACGATATAGACGACACATACCTGATAAAAAAAATGAAATCTGGACACTCATTTTACGAAAGAATTACTTTAAAACACAAACTACAGCGTGCATGTGCATCAATTTCCCCGTCATTTCTTAATTGAAGAATAATAGTAGAATTTTGATAAATAATCAAACCCATTTAATGGAGAGGTCTGGACTACTGTGGAGTAGCACAACAATAATTTTAGTTCCTTTTCTGGTGGTGGTTGCTTCCTTTGTAAAATTAAATGAAATTTCTGCTCCCAAACATATATCTCGATCTACAATCACACCTTACATCAACGAGGTCATTTGTTCGTTTAAATTCAACAGACTTGAAAAACGGAATGTTATATCTTTCGACAATTTCTTTTTGTCGGAATTTTGAGATTCTAAATTGTATGTTGTACCACCGCTCATATCAACATAAGACTTTCGCCGTTTCACCGGACTGTCATAATGGCTAAGATCTACTGGAATGTTTTGTTGGCTAATCCGTGGCAACTTGTAGCCGTTATTATTCTTCACCGGTACAGTCAAGTCATTCTGATATCGTAGTATTTGCTCAGTCGTTTTGCTTTCGATAAGCGGCCGTGGAACGTCATATCCCATTGCCGGACCGTTGCCTTCGGTTCCATCTAATGATGTCGGTGGACGCCACAAATGATCCAGCGATTCTTCTAGCTGCTCTTCTGCTATCGATACGGTTAGATCATCGGAGGAAGGTTTCTCTTCGGCAGCTGTACCGCTGCAGTACAGTGGATTTGAAACGCCATTGTTGCTGTCGAGCTCGAGATATTTCGCACTGTTTCCCAAAAGTTTTTCCCACTGCGATGCTAGCAGCTTAAATGATGGCCTGGCGTATGAATCGTCAGCCCAACACGATTTGATGATGGAATAACTGAAACGATATTTGGACGTTAATTCGGTTTACTATAAAATTGTACCGTGTGAGCGTACATCTCGTTGGAACAGTTTTCAGGACGTTCCATTCGATAGCCAGTTTTCAGCAAATGGTACAAATTTTGCGGAGGAATGCCGGGCTGTGGAAGAAATTAAACCAAACTTTAAACATGAACATTAAAAAGCTTTCACATTCTCTTACATATGGCGACGCGCCTAATGTGATCAATTCCCATGCAAGAACACCAAACGCCCACACGTCAGAACGCGTTGTATAAACATGATCTGCCAAGGATTCAGGAGCCATCCACTAAATAATTTTCGAAAATTTAGCAAGACAGAAAACCAGCAAAAAACGGTTGCACAAACCTTTACTGGAACTCTATCCTTACTACGCTTCAGATATGCATCATCTTCGTATACGTCTCTGGTGAGTCCAAAATCAGACACTTTACAAACTTTTCCCTCTGCCAGCAGAACATTCCTAGCCGCCAAATCGCGGTGAACCAGTTTAATTTCTGTCAGATATGTCATTCCCTTACAGATCTGCCAAGCAAATGAGAGTATATCTTTTACGGTGACTGGTTCCACACCATCCGTTGCCTCCATACCGTGGCATTCAAGCTTTCGACTCAGTCTCAAATAATTGCGAAGTGATCCGTACATTGCATATTCGATTATAACCAGTGGGGACTCTTGAGTGCACGCTCCTAACAACTGAATTACGTTAGGATGGTGAACTTCTTGCAGCAGCTGGTATTCAGACAATAGCGCTAAGAGCTCTACTGAATTTGCACCATTCTTTAACATCTTCACAGCTACTGTTGTAACGCCCGGTCTATTTGCAATATCTGTAGCATAGCCTTTGACTACCTTGCCGAATTCACCTTCGCCGAGAACTACATCAAGAACCAGCTGACATCTGGGGAATTCCCATTTCGGATCGCCTTCATTTTTAAATGTAAATTCGGTGTGAATCGACACCAGTGGCACATCGGTCAATGTTTCCGTCTCCGTTTCGCGTCGTTCATTCAATGACGAATTGATTTCCATTTGTTTTCGGTTTTTCTTGATGTACTTTCGCCGTGAAATCACCAAACAAATGATCACGATGGTCAAGGTAATCGGACACAATATAACGAGAATTATGCATGGAACGCCGCACTGTGGATATACACGATTGTTATAGTTCGATTTGTCAACTTGTTGCACCCGAACGGTCATGGGCTCGCTTTTCTTCGGTTTGTTTTCTTTGGTTTCTTTACTTGGTACAAAGTCATGAGGACCACAAGTACACTTCCCAAAACCATCGCACGTACATAGTCCAGTTGCTGCCAAGATGCCAATGCCATGGCTGCTGATAGAGCCAAAGACGTCCCGTGAACAATCTTGCGGACAAATAAGATGACCGAGTTGTTCACCTAATTGTTCCAACGGGTCACAGGTAGCATCTGGACAGGTAGTGATGTTCGGTGAACATGTTGTATATTTTGTCGACAATATAAGTGTAGCATTACTCAATCGCCACTGACAACTGTTTCATAAATTTACAGAATTAAAAACGTGAGAAATTCAGTCAGGAAATCAATAACCGATCGCTTACCCTTCACCTTGTGTTCCCACACTGCAAGAGTCTAAGCATGCATCTTTGTTATCATTTTCGGAGCAACTAATTTCAGTTGTTTTGCAAACATTGGCACCTTTGCGAAGATCGGCAACAAGTATCTCGATTCTCAATCTACTTGGAATGGCTTTTGGTCCTTTTTTCCACGAAACAGTTACTCTGAAAATTATCCACCATTCAACATACAATCGCCCGAATTTCATCAATTCCACTTACAAATGCCTCTTGTTCGGGCTACTCTGAATAGCCGAAACGTTGCTGACGTAGATGATGCCTCCGATTCTGGTGATGCCAAAAGCACCAGAATCATCGCTAATATTGAATATAGGCTTAATGGGACCGCTTATGTTCGGCTGGGCTACTCGAGCCATGAACGCATATTTCCTATTTATCGTCACTTGCGCCGGATAATCAACGTACGGAACCTTCGAGCCAGATTCATCCGAAGCAGACGATGACGACTCTTCAGACGATTTTGATTGGAGTGCCTGTGCAGCCGGTTGATCTTTTACATGAATCTTTCTTACATTTGTGATTAGACATACTTTGGCTGCAGACTGTGGGGGAAAAATGGACGAAAATTAATTGAGGGATAAAATATGACTCATTTCAACAGACTCACAGATTTAAAGACGAAACTATTCGTTGCATCTATCGTTTTATCCGTTGCATATAAGCCAAAGCAGTAAGGACTCACACCCAAGATTCCATTTCGTGAAAATTGCAATTCTAAAATTATAAAGAATTTACAAAGAAAAATTCGTCCAAACGGTGTGTGTACTTACTGCAACTAATTGCAGTTGATTTCAATCCAGACAGATCGTTTTCGTAGGCATTGCAAACCGGGTGTATAATATCTAAAGTATCGTTCAGTAGTTCATACGATAGATTTGAGTTAACAGATATTGAGTCCTTGTCCGTGAATATGATGGTCTTCGTACTAATTACGGTATCCTGAAAGGTTAAATGAAGAATTATATTTCTAAGTGCTCGATAAATAAAAAACAAAATAATTTTTTTCTGCTGCCCAATATATTTTGCTGGCGCGGTTCTATACAACTCAGTTTCCTTGTTAGTGATCAGAAGTTAACATATGTAATGTTTCAGCCATTACAATGTAATTAACGAATGCAGCGTTCAAAAATACAAATTGTTCGTTTACACGCAAAAGACGCCGGGGTCAACAACGTTTCCAATAATACATCAAGCTGCTTGCTTCTCCAGTTCAAATTTAGTTCGAATAAAATCCCTTCTTCTAATATATGAACCCAGCCAATGTTAACATATAGGTATTAACAGTAACCGAAACGAATGAATTTCGATGGAAATCGTAAGATAAGACAACTGGTTAAGCACACAGAAAATGGATTACAACAGAAATAAAATTATTGTTTTTCGCGAAGCTTATAGTTTATTGTATGGTATAATGTGTAGTCGGTATACCACACATAAAAGGCACATTGAACATCTATTATAGGACGTCTTATCTCAGCGAAATGTACATACTAATAAGTCATTAAAAAGTTATTAAAATACGCCCATCCAGGTCCGCACTGGCCATATGAGGCGAATCGTTAATAATAAAGAATTTTTTACATTAACGCCTTTCATTAAAGATTTTTGTCACCTTTTCTTCACTTTTTGCGCCTAATTCTACTTGTCACTGGAGCACCTTTTGGTAGCCAGTGCCGTCCTGCGCCCATCGATAAAGTAACCGAACACACCAATAAAGTCTGACCAATTTCACTAAAACTTTAATTCCTTTAACTTAATTTTAGAAAACTGAGAGTCTAAGGGATCATCCTTAATACCATCCTCGTTGGAGGGATGAAGAGTGTTTGACGCTCCATATAAAATTTCTTTTCAACCTGTTACAGATGGCTGTCATCTGTTATCGACAACGACAACAAGAATAAACGACAAGCTCTGACTAATGAGCTCTTATATAGTAAAAAGCATGTTCAAAACAAATGAAGTAACAGATGGCTGAAATCAATCTCTGAAAATGTTCGATCAAATAAAGTATAATAGTTTGAATAGTAACACTGTTAATATGCTTGCCTTCTGTGACAGGTTAATACGAGAAAAGGGATCGAAAAACGGAGTTGAAATTCGACAGATGTTCCACGATTATTGACTATTCACGTCATAAATGCGCCCAAAATTTAAACAACTGACAGTTGGACAAAATAACTGACGTCATATAGTAAATGTGAACAACTAACCGTTAAACTGTTATAGCTACGTTTTGAAATAGAACGCACACTTACGGCGTGAATTTGCATTGATGATTGCGATGCGAAGGGAATTGTACCAGTAAAAGTGCCAAGCTTCATGTTACTATGTACAAAATACATTCATTACCAGGGCCTATATTCGCGAAAATATGTTCACGATCTTTCACAAATTTTTTCGATTTTCACAAGTTTTCACGAATTTTCTTGAAATATTTTTTGGGAAAATTTGAGAAAATCAACAAAATTTGCGAGAATTTGTAAAAATAGGCCATGTTCACTACAATACGATATTCTTGTGTCAACACTTTTTTTGTAACACTTGGCACTTTGGCTGGTACAATTATTTTCCCTTCATCATCTTAGTAACAATATTGTAAATGTTCAGATAAAAAGCATACCTCGATCCCTACACATTGAGGCAACGAAAACTGATCAAAAATAAGAGGGTCTGATTCACCATGTGAATATTGTGGCCCAAAAAGAACCAAATAATACGATTGTCCTATAAGCACGAAGATGTACGAAAACTAGCATTTCGTAGCAGATATCTCTTACTACATCCAATACTTTCGTATTATAACCGAAACGAATTAATTTTCGATAGAATTGTGAGATAAACAGCTTCTTTACATCTTAAAAAACAAAACGTGCCTTTGCAAATAAATAATAATTTTTCCGAAGCCAATGTGTAGTGTAGTGAGTCAGTATAGCCACAAATCAAAGGCGTATCAAATATTTCTTGGAGAAGGATGTACCCCATTCCAATGAAAAGTAAGTAAATCATTGAGTTCAAATACCAGAAAGTAAATGAACCGCATATCTGTGCTGCTCTCGGAAACGATGAAATAATTGTGGGTTGCAAAAGCTTCTTTTGACTCTAATTCGAAGTTAATTCAGAGGTGAAATTATTTGGAATATTTGTTATTCGAATGGGATATTCAGACAGATTTATATTTGGCGTTTTCCAAAGTTATTTTCGTTCTTCGGGGGAAAATCATTGTATTACCGGTATAAATAAACCTACACCAAACGTGCCGTTCGGAGTGGATGATTCAAATTATGATGTCGAATGTCTTTTATTAGTAAACCCACGCCAATTACATCAGCCCGTTCATTGTATGATAATTTACATTGTGAACTCTCTAAACTATTACATACACACGATGAATGAACAACTAAATTCAACCTACTCGCCTCTACTTCTATTAATCCTTTATTAGTTCGTCTGGGGAATAATGTTTGAAATATTTAATTAATTTGATAATTTTATTAGCGCTTTTACACGCATAATTTAATTCATTTAACTCGTGTACTACATAACCTGTTCTGTTCATTTACCCTCCGAATATAAAATAGTTTTCACTTGAACTAAAAACTTAACCGACGTCGTCGTCGTTTATGATCAAAATAAAAAAAAAAAATTGAAAACAATTACACGAAGGGGTAGTTACAGGATACCAAATAATGTTTGATTGCATGATGGCGTGGGGCGACGTATTTGGGTCATTGTCGATGTTAATATGCAGTCGAAAAAAAATCGTCTGTCATAAATCATGACCTTTGCATATAAGATATAATTTTCAGCGTTCCACCTTGAGTGGGATTGGGATAGTCCAACCGAGGAATACAAATATTTGTATGACGAAATTTGGCTTTAATAATAGAAATTTCAATCAGCTTTTGACTGAATAAATGTGTCGAAACATGCAAACGGAGAGAAAGCCAGCAAAAACACATGGGACCCTACTGTCGGGAGTACAGCTTATATGTTTCAATTACAATTTCAATAGAATTCCTTCAGTAGTGTTGAAGGAATTTTTCAATATTCGAGCTATCATATTCACCACATTCTATTAAAATTGTAAGCGGTGCTATACTGGAATTAACCCGCACTTTATGTTATCCGTTGAAGGTTTGGAAACATGTACTTAACCTGTCACATACGGAGCAGGGTTCATCTGTTATCGATAACGATGACAAGAATAATGACAGGCTCTGTGTAAAATGTTATTTTGTATTGTAAAATGCACGTTAACGAAATTGAAGTACAAGATTTGAAATCAACCGATTAAAAATATTTTGGTCGATGGAAGTAATAGACCCGATAACAATACTGGTCATATGCTTGCCGTCTGTAACAGGTTAATGCAGAAGTAAAGTGAAATAGAAGTAGTAGATTTACGGTAGCACTGTTGAAATAAAATAGGATTGAACAACCGTTCCCTACGTTTTGATTCATTAGTGGAATTCGGAAAGTTTCATTTTCGTTCTGATGAAATGATTTTTCCGTGTAGTCGAACCTCATCGAGCTTTTAAAAGATTTTAAAGTTTACAAGAATTAGCACGCAGGCAGTAGAATCTACTGAGGTTGTTTTCATTACCGGATTACCGCATAGAAAGTGCTATACTACATTGTGTTACTCAGATCTGCTGAACGATAGCATTGCTCCTAGCTGAATTACTGCTAATTATTTGGAGGCTGATGGTATCAGGCTTAGCATTTATATCATGACTTCTTCGTATCACTTGAGACACACAGCACGTGCGCTTTTACACGAATACATGTATCAAAATTTGGAGGAATTATGAGGTCTAACTTACAAGTGTTAATGATAAAAGCGGGGAGCTATGGCTCATCTCATCGATATTATTTTCGGATGATATAGCGCTGGTTTCTTACTGATACTAATCGCACGATGGACTGTTAGCGTAGTACTTTGCCAACAGTTCCAATGATTAACGGTTCACATCACATCGAACATTTTCATGAGAACATTGAATGAAGAAGGAATTGAAGAGTCGGTTCAAAGCTGTCGAAGTGAAGTTTCATGAAAATCACAAACTTGTGTGTTTATTTCATTCCATACGTAGATTCACTACAATCATTTTTGATAAATCCACATTTCATTGGAGTAATGCCATGAAATCAATTCATTTTCATCAAACCACAAGAACATCTCTCGTTCCGCTTCTTCCGCCGTATCCGATCCATGGGCAACAGTGAAACGATGTATAAAATCGCTGCTACTAAAATCCCCACGAATTGATCCTGGCACGGGATCGAATCGATTACCACCGGTTAACAATTGACGACCGATTTGGACTGCATTGTAACCTTCCCAAACCATTGCAACAACGGGTCCTCGTGTCACATGTCCAATCATGTGCTCGAAGAAAGGCATCTTGGCTGAATGATGATAAAATTCTCGTAACACATGCTCTTTCGGCCAGGCAAACTTTAATGCCACCAATTTGAGACCTTTAGCTTCATATCGTTTAATTATTTCACCGACCAAATTTCGTTGGACTCCGTCCGGTTTGATCAAGCAAAATGTGCGCTGTGCTCTGCCAGAAGGTATGTCCCGTGCTAAAATTAAATGTCAAATGGTCGATAAGTTGTGGAACTTTATTGGATACTCTCAATGTCGATTGTTCTCGTCATTTCGTACTTTTGTTTTGTTTGCTTGAGCATGAACGCACTTCCAACACAACACCCTGATCTTCGTGAGACTCATCTTCACATTCAACAGCTGAAATTTCGAATGCAATTAACTAAACGATTGAAAGTTGAAACGAAAATGAAAGTTAGACTACCGTCACATAAAGACTGCACACTCAAAAACAGGCAGAACGCAATCAAAATAGAAATCTTTTGAAGCATTTTTGAATGAATTGACAGAAACAGAAACAAAAATCGATGCCGTCCGACCTTTGCAAATATCAACAAATTTCACGATCAAGAATGCAGTCTGTAACCTTCTTCTTCGAATGCTATGTTATCACTAAAAAAACCACAAATTAATGTTTGATGAATAGAATTCGCGTTGTTATACGAGCAAACATGTTTTTGATGTCAGCAGGTTTCCCATTGACTAGACATGTGGTCTATTATAATGTAATCCAATGCAACATATGCTTTCTTATATCAATGTGGTCATGCCAGAACATAGCCCTGCGCCTAGCATTAATACTTGCATGTCAGAAGTTAAAAAGTCTCCAAGTTTTGATACATGTTTACGCTTTTACACTGTACCTGTTACATTTTCGGTGTGTTAAACCAAGAAAACATGAAAACTGTCTTGGTAACGAAATAAACGGAAAGACTAATTCTAACCACCAGCCTTCAAATATTTTCTATGTTAATGCTAAGAGTAGTGCTATGGCTATACCAAAAAAATGTCGATGCTACCCAGCAGTCGAGTGATAAATCATAGCACTAGGGCTTTGGAGAAGAAAAATGTTAAGTGCAACTCGGTGATTACTGACTTTTACGCACACAATCAGGGCCGCACTGGCTCGAAATAGCCTTTCATGCGTATGATGAATAAAATTTGTAAAGAGCATTTAATTGCCCTTCTTTCATAACAAAAATTTGCCCACAGGGCCAGTCCGGGCCAGCACACAATGCCGCAGACAGATCGTTTAGAAATACATTATTATCATTTTTATTCCCTTGACTGAAAGTCTAGGGTCTTACGTCAGAAAATAGTGTCCCAATGAAAAAAATGAAAAATGTGTTCCAAATTTTCGTTGTGGACGATAACTCGAGTAAATTTCGTGGAAGGAAATTCTTAAGGTCTAGTTCGACGATGTGTAGTCAAGGCTTCGGAAGTTATGCCAGAAAATAGGAATCCAACGTGTTAATCTGTTACAGACGGCATGCATCTGACCAGTATTATTATCGGGTCTATTACTTAGTTATCAAGTTATTTTAAATTTGTTGATTTCAAATCTTGTACTTCAATTTTTTAACATGCATTTTACTACTTAAGGGACCATATTATCCAGAGTTTGTCATTATCTTTGTCGTCGTTATCGATAACAGATGAATAGCCGTATGTAACAAATTAAATGATCAACTTAATTGATATTCGATAATTGGTATTTGAAATTAGATAATTAACAATCAGCATATATACCTAAAATTGCATATACACTACAGTGAGTATATGGTATAAAAAGGTCAAACAAACCTAACATAAGACAATGCCGACGAGTGTGAAAGAAACCTCTGAGTTAAGAATTTCCAGAGAAAGCATTGTGAAAGAATGATGAACCCACCAACACCCAAACCTATAGCTTTTAACATAGATATTTAATAATTCCTGTTCCGGTCAGCAATATCGTCTGCCATATACGTTTCCTTTAACAATATTTTCAGCGACAGGTCAACACCTCGAGTTATAACTTCTCGAGAATTAGGACTCCTTCATAGTTTGATGACTTATTGAGAGCTATGTGAGTGCACGAGAGTAAAAAATTCTTCAGAGCTAGGAATACGGCTTGAAAATCAATGCAATAGAAATTCGTGAGAGTTACAACTGTTTCTGGTATATGATTCCAACCATCCTATAAAGTTGCGAATATTCACATGTTATTCCACACAATTATTCAGCTGACACCTGCCACTTAGACTGCTATAAATTAAACTTGGGTAAATGTTCCCGCCACCGCTACTTTCGTTTATACCAGTACAATGGTTTATTATTTCAAATGCATTGACCTATTCCAACAAACAAACAAAATGCTGAAGGTCAGATGACATAAATATCCTTGCCAATTAAATCGAAGCTCTAGACAATAATAAATACATTAAAAGCATAACGTCCGTGGATGGTGGTGAATCAAATTTACCAATCTAGATAAAAGTCGGAAAGTATATATGCGGGTCGTTCATTAGGAAATAACAGCGGAAACGTTCAAAAAATAAAAAGAAAAACGCAATTCACCTTTAACGGATCCGTTCTGGTGATTATGTATTTAAATCATACAAATTGCTAAACACCCTGAACAAGTCTACAACAACAACGAAATGTACACCTAACGCAAAAATGAGCTTTACGAAACGGTTGATGAAATTTTCCAAGAAAATGTGGACAATTTACAAAAAAGCAAATCGCGAAAACACCATACATCGCCTACACTCAATTCAATAGAATTTCAATTATGTTACTGTTTCTCAGGACTGGTTGTTTTTTTCTATATGCGTCGCCCTCCGATAGCAGCGTATAGAGAGCCATGTCGTCGTATGATGTGCGTAAACTCTGACTTTTTCATGTTGTATAAATAAAAATGGAATTCTAATTAAAATATTGCCATCAGTTCTTTTTTACTCCATAAAAATGTGGTCAACTTAATTGTAAATAATTTTTTTTTTGTCGAGTAATGAGAAGACATAAACTGTCGTCAATGTTAATAATGTACGGTACTACGTATAATACGCTCAATGTGTTCAAATTAAATTACAATTATTACTGCGGCGTAAGGTGTGTTGTTAATTTAGAAAAAAAAAATCCCATCTCCGGAGACATATTTTTAATATTCCAACGATGAAACCATCTAAATGCAAATACATGATACTGCCAGAGGGGGTGGCATCATATCATGTTTCAACTTTCGTTTTCACTTTTTTTTTCTTTATTCGTTTACTCATGCAATTTCGATATCATTTACCTATACCGTTCAATGGGTGATTCGATGACCTTTTTTTCAAACACAACCATATTTCACATCTAATAACTTACCTGTGTAAAGTGAGGATCTTCCAATCTGATGGTTAATGGCTCCGGGGTTTGGATTTCCGGTGGATTGTCATTTCGATCGAGAATATTGATTCGCAACGGTTTGATCTGAACTGCCGTTTCTTCGTTCAATTTATTTGATACATCACATTTAATCACTGCGGTAATCGTTGGTCCAGGACTGATGGAGTCGTGATCGAATCTGGTTATTGTAGTTAACATGTTCGATTCGATTCCAAAATACGTTGTTGCTAAACAAGATAGTATCACTGGTAAGTACGTTAGGCTTTGCTGTTTGAAGTCTTTCTTAAACCAAGATCTTGAACATAACTACCCCCGAGACACTCTTTTCTTAGAAGCAATTATTAACTATGACAAGTTCAGTCGTGTCAAATTCGTTCAACCTTTTCGTTACGTAGAAAAATCGTCAATTAATGGAAGGTAGAACGATTTTTAGTTGCCGTCAGTGGTTATGCTAGGGATTTATATGTTCTTCTGTAGGATCAACCTGATGTTGATCTCATTGGAGATTTAAAATTGAAAACAGTTCGCACCACGACAGAGTAAAGTAAGTACTCCTGCCTGGTTTTACTCTGCCGTGGTAGCACCGACATGTCCGAGTCTCAACTAAAAAACTCCTTACACTGTGACGATTTTCCCTAAAAAGACGCAAAGTTCAAAATAACTCGGGTTTAGTTGGACTGACTAATACAGTCTAAATATTTGTCAAGAATTTGTGGGGTAAAATGGCTCTATTCAGGGACCATTTGGGGTTTCACAGATTTTTTGGAATTTTCCCGTATTTTCCAAAAAAAAGTTTTTGGGAAAATCTGGGAAAATTTAGGACAATGTTTCCCCAAAAATAGTTGCAGCCTCAACGACAATAATCGAAAAGGAAACTCTCATATGCAAAAACATTAAGTTAAGAACTGCTCAAACTCAACAGTTTTTCAGATCACTTACCATTAACCAATGAATATTTAACGTTCAAATTCGGGCAGATTTTCCGATAAAAAATCGGTCCCAACGATCCGATCATTTTATTTCCATTCAGTTTATTCTCTGGAACAGCGTGCATTGCTTTATCCCAGAAACAGATCCGTTGAAAATTCCTGCAACTTTCCGCCAGCGACGTGTTTTCCGGTACAACTTTGAAAGACATTCGCGCCGTATTTGTGCTATAATTTGTCTTGTAATTGGTTGAACTTGCTGATATTACAATTGTAATATTTTCGTCTGTAAAAATGAAACGCTCATGGGTGCATGGTATGTTACAATATACGACGGCGAGGTTGTAATCAATTTCGTTAATTTGCTAAATGGATTTTATTTATAGCCGAACCGAATTGATGTGAACATAATTTCCGTCTATTTTTTGCTTTACCTAATTTCTTCATATTGTCCTCCATTCTTATCTCACCGTTCAGTTCATTTATCGATAGATAATTTTGTGTGTCGTCGATTTCGTAACGGAATCTTATTTTATTGGAATTATTGCTGCTGGTGTACTGTAAAAGGATTGGATTTTGGGTTGCACTTTTCGGAACATCTGTTTTTCGTTCGTTAACAAACCTGAATCGATTTTGCATTCACTTGAAGAAATGGTGGGCTCTTTAGTAAAATGTCGATGATTTGTTCGTTTAGGGGAAATGTTAAATGGACATCAGTTAGCGGAAAGTATGCGACGTAACCTGAAAGATAAAGATAAAATGGGAAAAGTTAATTTTGGTTCGATTTTATTAACGAAACGAATGACGAAGAAGAAAATTTATTTTAATCAAAAGAAAATTGTGATAACTTGGCTAAGGCAATTTTCCCGATTATAAAATCTATCGAAGCAAACATTGGTTATTTGGCAGCTATTGTGAACACAAAATGTAATGTATACTCATAGTATCATACTCTCTTCGTTCTGTATTTAACCTTTTATAATATCAATATTCTGGAATGTTATTTTCTATCAGAAATCATCTTCCATATTTCTAAGGAATAGTGATGCCACATTTTCAGGACATCTGGGGCACTTATATAGGATGCAGCGATTTAAGCAACGAAAAGTTCTCTGTTTCGGTAATACCAACACCCTTTCCTAAGGCCGCCAAAATCCTGGTGGCGGCACAACATCTGATTTGTTTCATATTTATAGTGCTACACGAAACTGTTTTCGGATCCGTTTGGCCGTTTCGGAGAATCAGCATCCATGGCTACCCAGGACCTTGGAACCAATTTCAGTACAGATTGTTATCGCAACGGGTAGAGTGACAAATTCTAAGCTAATTCGTGTTTAAATGGCTTTCTTCGACAACCTGGCCACGAAGCTATAGCCAGCGAAAGTCGAAAATTCGACATTTTTGAATAGTGATATGTTCAAGACGAAGAGACCTTGAAACTATTTGAATGGCGTTATTTGTAGAGGATTGCATTCTCCATTAAACGGTTCTCCGAAACGGCAAATCGGAACTGAAAACTAAAAACATTTTCGTGTAGTACTCGAGTCCCTCGACCATAATATGAAGAAAAAAAAAATCGGAGGTGGTGTTGCGACCCTATTGAAGTTTTGTTCAATCCCATCGTGAAGGAGGCTGAGTTAGTCTTTTTGTGGAAATTACTTGCTCGAATTTTGGTGGAGTCTCGGACACACTCCACTAAATTCGATGAAGAAAATCCCTTCAAACCATAGAAACTGTAATTAATTTCATATTTGTGATAGCCAGACTAGGATTCACAATGTGGATTCCACATACGCAGATGATGACTTGGAAATATCGTTATAGTAGTATTACTAGTACCAAATCTATTACTTCATCAAAATATGTATTTTCCGCACATTGTCACTGATACAGTCAGAGGCAGTGAAATTTCAGCATGAATTTGCTTCAGGTGTTTTTCAGCTGATCCATACAAACAATCGAACCTGTTTATACTTCTTTAAACGATTTTACCACAACCACGCACGTGCGTGTATCAGTTTCAACACTTTTGATTGTATACGTGGATCAGCTGAAAAACAGCTGAAACAAATTCATGGTTAAATTTCACTGCCTCTGACTGTGCAGGATCTTTTCCTTCTTTTGTTATGTCAACAATTTTGTTAATCAAATTTGATAAAGCTCATCGCTTGTTCATGTCGTCACTGTCAATAACAGATAACACACCTGTCACAGTCATTCCTGGAACGAATTTCCATCTATACAAAACCGACGCTGTCACATAAATATATTTTTTGTACACTTCCAATGCGCGTCAATTTATTTGTTTATTGAAATTCATTTTCACTGCCTAACACCGGTTAATGTGGTCTATTATCTATGCTCTTCAGATAACACATGCGACAGAGTTGCATGGCATTATAACAAATTTTCCGGCGTGAATTTTACTTTCACATTGGATTTACATATCAGTCATGGATGTGTATAGTCGTAAATAATAATTGTGCCTTCCGAAAAGTAAATCAGTGCGAAGGAAATTATTCGTGTCTGTCATTCATGACTCATTATGTTTTCATACATCGGCAGACATAAACGTCTTAAGACGTAGCATCCGAACCATTTTTCACATGAATCACAATTTTATTATCTATCATTACGAAATCCTCGATTCTCTGGTGGTTGTACTCGGTAAGTTTTATGTTTCTGATGATATGACTGGGTAATAAGAGAAAGTCAAATTATTATTGCTGATATGGTGTATCAATGTGAATTGATGTGTACCCTGCAAATTGTTTTAGATTAGAAAATTTTAGAATTTTTCAACGAGAGGATGCACTCAATTAGGCATGTCACAAGATCTTGTAAGAGTGGTGGAGATCTACACATTCTACCAAATATTCATCACGGCGATGAGCCAAACTTAATTGTTTCCATTCAATTGATTTATTAGTTCGCGAATTGACTATTTTCTTCAATTGACGTCTGTGAAAACTTGTATGGGTTTAGTCAGGCATCATCATTTGCTACACTCTGAAGTACATATGTTATAGATTTGCGTGGTTCTAATGTGGCTACAATGTTCGATGATTTACGTATCTACCGATAAATCTACGTAACATACCCGTATCGTATACATTGTTGATATATATTATACGTTAGCGATAAAATGTACTCCCAATGTATACCTATCCACAGACACAATGTACAACGTACGTACACCAAATTGTTATATTTGTACGCACATATCGAGAGCAAATTATGTTTATATTAAGTCAGCAAATAAAATATAGCAAACAAAAGCTTCATCTAATTTATGTGAGATAATAAAAAAAATGTTTTTCGATTTATTTTGGTTATCTGTTTCGGTACAGTGTGTGTGTGCTTTGTTATTATTTACTTATTGAAATATTGACCCACCGTTGCCTCAATGTGAAATGATTTTTTTTTCGGTAGAAAAATTATTGTTCTACGAGATTATTTTATCAAAAATTACGATCAAAGTTCAGTTACACGAACCGAATTAACGTTTAATATTTTCGCACTCAAGTACAATATGCATCGTAATGCGATTGAACTTGACTTAAGGAAACATTCCGTCGAAAAAAAACATGTGATCATTGATCATATCCGCATTACAAATAAAATAAAAGAAATTGAGATGGAAAAAGTCGTTAAAAATTACTGCCACAATAACCTCTGTCATCAATTTATCTTTTAAAATTTTCCATAGTATATCACACATATCTCAGGACGTTGTGACTTGTGACGGTAGTGGACATGTAGCACATGCTTATTTAATTGGACGTGGTGGTAAACTAGCTAGATTATTTATTTGTCCCACCTCTCCCACGTACCCACAATTATTTATTTGTGTTGATTCGTGAGTGGAATGTCTTTAGGCTATATGAGCTTTCTGACGTCTGTTACATACGAATAACAGAGAGGCTAACTCGAACAATGGGTTGTGATATAGTTTCGTTCAACGAGAGGGGAAATCAGGGGAATTTAGATGGCGTTGAGAGTAACTCTATGATAAATTTGAATAATCGTATGGAGGATGTGAGATTTTGCTAAATTTAAAAATTTTGGAGTACAGAAATCGAGGTTTTTGATTTTTCTCGTTATAATTAAAATGTTTTCCATCGTTAAAAAATAGTTTCAGTGAAAAATTATTTTTTCTTGAAATTTCATGCGGAACTATTTTTATATGACAGGAAACATTTTATTTTGAACAAGAAAAATCAAAATTTTTGATTTCCGCACTTCAAAATTTTTAAATTCAAGAAAATTTCACATCCTCCATACGAATATTCGAATTTATCATAGAGTTACTCCTAGCGTCATCTGTTAGTCTTTCTACGTACATGCAATTTTTATCAAAAAAAAGATGGCGAAAATCACGACCCATTTTAATGATAAAGCTATACTCTCTCAAGCAAACAAACTATGAAAATGAGTGAAAATGGGTACAGCGTACATAGACACTTTTGATGATATGAAGTACACAAATGGAATTTTGAAAACAGACACAAAAAACCAGTGCATCACAGAACAGAAAACGTGTCGGTTTTCAAAATGCTGTGTGTGTATAGAGCAGTGGATATCCTTTTTTGCGACCCTATTTATCACGTCTTAGGTTCTGTCTATTCTCACTAGTGTAATTGCTGTGCATTATGTGTTATTTGGGATTTGATCCGCTGCGAATTTTACGTAGCGTTAAAAATCCTCCTAGTGATGCGCTAGGCTGCCCGAATAAATGTTTCATGTCTTGGGGCCAAAATCAAGGTCAATTTTGGAAATTTTTTCTCGATTTTTTCCCCTCCGCATGAATTTTTTTTTTGAGTACTTGATTTGGATGATGTCTTTAAGCTATTTTCGCTTGTACAAGCTTCAACACATCGTCTAAACCAAGCACACAAATAACTAATGTTTTTGTCACCATTTGTGAATCATTTTTTTGGGAAATCATTTTCCACATTTTTCCAAATTTTCCCAAAAAATTTTATTGTCTTACAAAGGAAAATGTGGGAAAAGATCTTCCGAAAAATAATGATATGAACAGTCAACTTATAATTTCCAATTTTTACGTCAACCTGTAATGATAAGTGAAAGTCGAGTGACCTGATTAATTAGATCAGAAATTTAAGTTATTAATTATTCTGTCGTGATTGTTTGTTGGATTCAATTTACGGTTTGAATATTATTACTTGACGATGACAAAATAATAGGCCTTGTTGAGACGTTTCCGAAGGGCAATTTATTGCTAGAGGTGTGTTGTTGGGCGGCAATATTAACTTTGCAAACTTAAAATCACACGAATGAATTTTAGGACCGAGTTTATTTTGTTACAAAAAAAGACGGAGAGTATGAGCGAGTGACGGTAAAAACGGCGAGTTTAGCGAGTGAATGGAAAATTTGAGCTTAAATTTAGAGCGGAATTTCCATTGTTAATTCCCCTTCAGAAGCTAGTCCGCCAAGAATCTACTTTTGGTGTGCTTCGACTAATGAACATCTACTGAATTTTACTGACACACCGTAGTGCTAAAATTAATGACAATTTAGTAAAGCAACGTTGAATTAGCTACTTTTCTCCGAACTAATATCTTGAATACAGCAACTGTACAGTCAGAGTTGATTGGTCGTCCATTACTCCACGATGACGCCACTTCCTGGCTACTACTCAAACATTTGTAGGCTAAAGTAAACTAAAGTGAAAGATTCTCTTTGCCAATGAATAGCAAAACTTTATTTGTAGAATTGAATCGATTTACAAAATTAATTTTATTCTTTCATTTCCATGAGCTATAATAAGCTAACCGTAACCAGTTACTAGCTGGTTATTTAGATAGAATAATTAATTTTATCAACATAAATATTATACTCTTTGCGACATAACAGACAGAATTATGTTTGAAGAAATTGTTGTAACAAAACAAAGGAAAAACGAAATAGGAAACAGCTCAGTTCAATTTTCATTACAAGAAAATGACTGAACCGAAAAATAAGAAGAAAATAATTCACGACTCGCACAAGCGAACAAATAATACAATGTGTTGGTATGAGGATACAAATCTATGCAGCGCTTACAACTGTTACTTCTGTTTGCTGAAGTTGTTCGGACAACATTGATCGACTCGATTCCGGAAAGCTGTTGACGACCAATTCCAGTCGCTTCAGTGTTTTAAATTCGATTAGGGTCTTGACCAGTTTCTCGGATGGTTGGAAATCAATCAATCTCAACGTGTCGAGCAAGATCCCACCTCTAGCGACTCCTTTCAGTGCGCTGTAAACATTTTCATGCTTCCCTTTGTTAAATTGTATCACCAACTTGTTCAGTTGCATCAATTGCAGCAATTCCTTCTTTCTGATACATTTGGCATTGACGTTCAACTTTTCAATGTGTGGAACGTGGTCCACAACCGACTGAATGACATCGTTAAATTGTCGACATTCAACGATCTTCAGCTTTTTGAGTTGAGGATTTTTTGACAGAAAGTTGTCGAGATCATCAGCACTTGCAGTAGTAATGGACTTCATCGAAAAGGATGTCAACTTTGGGAAGCAATGATCGAAGCATGGATCTGGATTGGCGCTCGTCACATACTTGTTGAATCTTCTTCCGTTCGCCCTTCCAACATACTCAAACACAACTGCTGGATTCGTGTGAACAAAATCCAATTTTAACTTTGTCAAATTCGCACAGTTAGCGAATAACTGTTCGGTACCACCCAAGAGCTTGCATTTCGTTAGTTTCAGCTTCGACAATCGCGCGAAAACAAAATTCGCCTTTTCGACCATGGACTCGTCGAAATGGAATTCTTTTAGTTGCAATTCTTTCTGAAATCCTTCGCTGGCGATGACTTTATCGTCAATGTTTCCGCAGAAATATTTCTTGATTAGTTGCAAGATCCGTGGGTCGTTTGGCTTATCCGATTGCCATGCATCAATCGAGGATGCTTCAAGTGAACACATTTCGTCACCGAACGACTTCAATATGTTTCGAATTTTTACCAGCTTAACGATCTTCGATCCTCGATGAGAACGTTCAGCAATTGAATTGTTAAACTTTCGGAAGAAAATATTAGCAGCCACTTCTTTGAATCTTACACAGGTCTGGGCCACAGCAGTGAGATCGTCGATATCCAGATAATCAAAAATTATAGCCAAACAATCACTGCATACATCGGTCAGCAATGTGCTTGGATCATCTTTCGGTTGGTTTTTAGTTTTCTGTAGTAAAACAGAAAATTATAAAAGTCAGACGAACTCGGACTCTATTGGCCAGTCATTTACTTTAACCTTCTTAGTTCTAGACCCTTCGGAAGTTCCAGAAGTTGATTTCCGTTTTCTAGGATTCATTTTGTGAGAGTTGAGACCGCGCCGACCACGTTAATACAACACAATGTGGACTTGTCGGATTTGCCTAGGAAATCTTGTCAATTATTCTAGAGAGCTTGACACTTTGATCCATTTGACATAATAAGTGCTGTCATCTTGTTGTGAAACTGACACAATTGACCCCTTAGGTGCGACAATGTAGATATAGTGCAGAGGTAATTCAGACTCGCGGCTGAGTATAAGAGTTCGTTGACACCTTGATTGAAAACGGTTGACTTAGTCCTATGCAATTTTGATTTCAATGAAAGGAAGAGATGACGTTTGTCTCGAACTTTAGTGCTGCTGCACATCTGTTCCATTTCAAACATTTTTCCTTAAATGTTCGTTGATTTTTAAGGATTACCAAAAATTTAGATGAACTTTTTGTGGATTCGCCTCGGATCGGTAAAATTCACACAATAAGTCATTTCCATCATTTGTCCCATTGCAATGTTCTCACGCCGTAAGTGCGGTGAAAATTCAAAATGTTTCTCACGCAAGTCTTTCTAACGCAGCGTCATTGTCATATATAAAGAAGTGTTGAAATGTATTTTTCATACCTAGGACCCTAGAAGTGCACTTTTTCTCCGTCCAATATGAAATAGTACATTTCGTAACTAGGACTAAAAGCCTTTTTTAGCGTGAATTGATGATAGAGGTATATTTCACCCAAATACTAGAGCTAAAGTTTCACCACTGGATGTCATAATTTCCCTTGATCTCATATTTTAAGTAATAGTATATTAAGCCAAAACAATAAAATCTGGATACGAGATAGCAAATTACGTCCCTTGTTTAGTAACCTACCCTTATTTCTCTTAGGACAAACGATTCCGCTTCTGAACATCAATTTAAAAAAAAATAATCTCTCAACTTCTCATAAAAACAAAGATTTTTTGCTTTCATTTTAAGTGCATCAATAAAGTGAGACATTAGTGTACGGCGTGTGTGCCTTTACGTTCAGCGAAATTTGATGTCGCGTACATACATTATTATTACTATATTGTACAAACATGGAACAATGTTTACCCAGCGCACAATACATGTACAAGCACGCGGCTTCAATAAAAATATAAAAGTTTAATCCGATTGTTTATTTATCAATATGGAACGTTCAGCATTTATCTGAGTACAAACGGGCTAAAAATGTAGATATATCTAATCGATGTAATTGAATTAGCAGTCCCCCCTTCACTGAAATAAATTTTATTCCATTCTCATTTGCATGATAAAAGTCGTTCCGATTTTATTACAATGAATGAAATGAATATTGTGTAACAAACACCTTTGTCAAAACATTATTGTTATGTCTGGAACGCAGGGTATATGGTGGATATTAGCATTACATGCATAAATTTGGTTGGTCGACGTTGATACAACTGATTTAAAGGAAAAGGAATCTCTCTACCGTCCAGCAATATTCACTTCACCCTTACGCACTTCATTCGCCAAACTATAAAAACTCTTTATTATTTTTCGCTTTGATAAACAAGAGAGAGATGCTGTGTCATACCGGCTATGACTGTGCAAGAGAATTTCAATGCATATACAATGGTGAGTCATCGTTGTGTAGAAAATCCTTAAAGCACAACGCGAAAGCATAAAAATTTAAATGTTTTCCGTACTTGATGTAAGCGAAATGTCTGTATTTCATTTATTAGTCTTTGCATTTTAAGTGATGACATTGGAATGAGGGCAGACGGCCGTCGTACTTCTATCTATAACGCGAGTGATTGAGATTTTGTTTCACAAAGTCATTTCGCTAATGTTCTATCAGAATCTTTTTCGAAAAATGTACGACCGCAATAACGACCACGACTGTGGCTTTAAATAAAAATTAGATTTTCATGCTTCGGGCCGAAAATGAGGGCAATTTTTGATTTTTTTTCTCGAGTTTTCGGCCCTTTGTATGAAAACTCACATGTATGTACCAGTACCTGCTTTGGACGATTGATTTTCGACACTTTCACTTGTAAGCCTCACTCCGTTCGGCCTACAACTCGCGAAATTGCCTAAAATCAATCGTGCAAATCAGGTACACAAATGACTATTGGTTGTAGTCGTCTGACCAGCTCTGAGAAAGGTCAACAGTTTAACGAAATTTTCATAAACTGCTCAGTATTCTCACAGCTGGTCAAACTGCTACAACCAAATCTATTTTCTGTTGAAAGCTAACACATTCGTGGTCATTATTGCCATCGTAAATTTAAAAAAAAGGATTCTGGTGGAAAGGTTTCATCCAAAGTAAAGTCGATGTATTTCGAATCCTTTTTCAGAAATGTACTTGCACTCGTAACGACCACGAAAGTTGAGTGATACCATCAAAAAATAGTGCATTTCGTACCAGGACTAAAGGTCTTTTTTAGCGTGTGAGAAGTTTCCAGCCAGAGCCGAAGGCGAATTTGTGACGTAATTTGCTTCAGCTATTTTCCATCTGGTCCACTCATCAAACCTCACTGTTTTATACGAATTTATACGGTTTTACCACTATGACTATTAAACTCTTGTAAACCCCGATATGACAGTACAGTATATGAATGGATCAGCTGTAACAAATTGAGTCACAAATTTGGTAAGAGTTAACTGTCACATGAAAGTTAAAATATCAGAAATATCAGAGAAATGAAAATTAACTTCATCACATAATGTACCATCTCCGTGGGGTGCTGCTGGTATATATGGACAACTGAGTGTTTTCGACCCTTGTTCGGTAAAAAACGATTCTTCTTTAATACAAAGTAATTTTTTATTAAAGAAAATCGAAATGAAAAACAATTCGAAAACGCACCATGATCGTAAAAATATGCTGATTAGACAATGTCGAATATACGAGAAATGGATGTACGGTTGTGATGTTCCATTCTTGTATTGCGTTTATGTTGTTCCTACTTAGCATATTTGGCAAATCTCTTATTTATTTTCGTTATATTCTTAGCTGGAGAGTCATAAATGTTATTTTGTCTTATTTAAATAAAGACACAGCAACTGATATTTTCGGGTGGATTTATCATAATTTTACTGTTTGAATGGCATAAAATGATACGGATCTTCTGTTTAAATCTATGAGATTTGTCTGGACTTGGTGACTAAACTAAAAATAATGTTTAATCATGCTGGTTCGACGATTTAGCGATAATAAAACAGTTCAAGAAGTCTAGCTGATTAATTTCTACTGGAAACTATAGCTACAAATGAAAATAGATTCTTTTTACCTCAACTCTCTTATGCATGTCAATGCTGCGGAACGAACTTCATTAAAACTTAATGGAGTCATAAATTCTGGTGTGTTACAAATTAATACTTCTTCGATTTTGATATAAAATTAATTTTATGGTGTCACCTCTGGTACGATTCGAGTTTATGGTCCTATAACGTGGAAACGAGTTGACGTTAACCTACATTCGCTTAAAAGCACTGGCTAAGAATAGTCGATCTTTTGATTGTCTTTTTAATAAACTATTTTGCCTCTATGCAGACGGAACCGGTTGCAATATAAACGGTACGGTACTAAAGGTGTTCTCTCATTTTCTTTTGTGTGCTGGACGCATTTAACGAAGCGCATAAATCATTAATGAAACTACCACAAGAGCAACATAAAATGATACGATAGATAGAAACGGAAAGTGAAATGTGGGAAAGTATTTTTAGCCGCTAATTGCGTATGAGATTTCCCAATATAAATGCTGTCTGAATCTAAAGATAACGATCCGTCAAATAACAAAATCTTCGACAAAATCCTGCATTTAGTGAGGTGCTGTGGCTGCAATGAAGCTTATGTTCACTGGACCCGATTTCATATTTTAACAAGAAAAACGAAACGCAGGAAGACACATTGTCCGCCTAACTGTCGTCTAAGTCTTCTGACTTAAATGAAATTTGTCATTGCTGTTAGCATTAACACTCGCATTTTAGACGTCAAAGGCCTCCAAGAAAGCATAGCTCCTGTCGTAACGAAAAAAGCCGTAAATATGTTAATGCCAGTAGCAGCGCTATGTTTTCAGAGATCTGTTCTGAATTCGTTTTTTTTTCGAATATTTCCTACCACTCGACCGACTTTTGCCGAGTTTTGAGTTTCTCATTTCAATTCATACCCTTTTTAGTTGGAAGTTTTCAACTCCCAACTTGATTTACTTTTTTAAAGTTTTTTTTTTATTGTTTTGTTCAACATCCTAAATTTGTATCAAATTATGAAACAAATTCCACCCATGGAGTGGCTTCTATACTTAACAAAAATTTCCCTATTCTATTTATCCAGAACCATGGAAACTGGCCTGATTCAGGAGAAACAGGAGAAAGGCTTAACTAGAAACTTAACTAAGAGAAACTGGCTAACAAATTAATCAACAAATCAATCACAGTATGTAAAAAATCTCGTCCAACCGTTCGAATTCATTTTCCCTAAACGTTCCCATAACACAAGCTGCATTCGAGCGCTGTAAAGCAATACCTATTCTTTGCTTCAAGTAAGTTTTAGACCTTCCTTCACCAGTTCTTTCACAGATCAAATTGCCTAGGTTATCCACGAAACGAATAGCTTCCTCACACCAAGGACCGAGCGTCTCTACTGCGAACGGTTAAATGAAATAACCTTGATCCGAAAGCTCTTTGTAACGGTTTAGCTTGACGTCTGCTGCTTTTCTTGCCACTGAACCAGCCTTTTTTGAACTAAGACGCAGGTATGACGGCGCTTGATTTACTGAATAATTTCTTACCAATCTTGAAAAACAATCTTGAGATCGATATCTCATTACAATCGATTTTAGAAGATCTATCTGATATCGGATTACAATACGATCCATGGCATTTTAGAATTGGCTAATCATCTGTTATCGATAACGACGACAAAATGGAACGATGCGCACTAATTAGGAGCATCTTATAATGGTAAAATGTATGTTTAAATAGATGAGGTAGAAGATTGGAATCTCAAAATATTATAAACAACCGAAGTAAAAGATTTAATAAAATCTTCCACTTTTGAAGATTTGTTTAATTAGTAAATTGATCATTGATTGAAGATTTACTCGTAAGGCATAGCTCAGTTTTTGGCATAGTCGTTTAGTTTCACTTTTTAATGTTTAAAGAAAATATAAAAATACCACAAAAAGGTGCCGTGAAATGATTCAAGTCTATTGTGTTTACATTGACGAAAGGAATAATTTTTAATTTGAAATTCAATACACTTCGTATATTGCAAACAGAGAAAAATTAATTGATTTTTTATTTTTTGAAATAAAATGTTTGCATTCACACCCTCTAAAATTGGAAATGTGGTGCCATCGAATCCATTACTGGAAAATTCATACCATTTTTTTATGACAGAAATGTTTTATTACAACTAAAGGTATACATGTTCAAATGAAGGACAATATTCCACTTACCTGTTGATACATTTGCCAACGTAACGAGGTAAAATAATCCCAAACATATGCGTGCGAATTCAATTGAAGATTTCATTTTGGATTTCTGTTTCGTTTGATTCACTGTGTGCACATTTACAGATATTTCGTTTAATTTATTTATTTTTATTAATTTTCTTCACACTTTTTTTCGTTGAATGGTGGTGGCTTTTGGCATATTTTAATCGTCTTAATGTTTAAAGTTTTAATCACATGCGGGTTCAGTATTTTACAGACGGCAAAATATAAATTGCATTCTTTTCATCCTGCGAAATATTCTTTATTGAATCGACCTAGAAAGGACCTAACTCTATCACAGTTCCACGTTATTCATCAAAATTTTATTTAACTCCTGAGGATTGCCAGTGTCAGAACTAGTAAATAAGCTGCAACAACATTCGAATCCTAATTTTTCACAACTGGGTCGAGGAAACCCTTTTTGAAAATGCTGTTATAGTCAAGGACAGGTTAAGACACTTCTGACACGAAGGCGGTGGCATCAAAATTTCTCTGTGATTTAAAAAAGTCGATATGACGATTTAAACTTACCAACCTTACCCACCTTCGTGGGTGTCTTAACCTGTCCTTTCAGAACCTTGGTTATAGTTATCGTTGTAGTGCGTCGGAGACTGACATTTCTTTGATGTATTCACTCACAATGTACGTTTTTCATGTGTGTTTTTCCTAGGATTTTTTGGTGTACTGCTTCAAAAGGAGTTCAAAATAAGACTCGTTGATCGAAGTACCTTAACTTAAAATATTGGCAATCCTCGAATTTTTGATTTAGAAAAGTAATTTAAGGGAGAAAATAAGGAAATTCCAACTAGGGCCAAGCAAGGGCCATAAATCGATTGAGTTGAAAGTTCGGTGGGAATAGCTGCTTTTCTTCACTGGACGAAAACGTCAATTCTTTAAATGACATTTTCAAAAAAAAGCCAATCAGGGAAAGAACTGAGAAAATAGACATTTCTTCACCTTAGTTTTCGTCAGACAACAAAATGCTATCTTGAGCGTAGATACTAAGATTTTTCACACCATACACATGAAACATTATTTTTTGTACGTACGAAACGAACAGCGTGAACAGCGTGAATAACCTTATTTTTTCCACTCAAAAGATCATTGGAAAGTGCCGTTTTGTTGACGTATCTTCTGATGACAGTTCAGGGAAGAAAATAGAAGTTTTCTCCATTCTTGATTTTCTGAGTGGAGAAAATAGAACCTACCCAGTGGTTTTGCAAAATGGTATAATATGAACGCATGAAAAACGTTGTGTTTACCGAGGGAAGAATATGGGAAATTCCACTATTGTTGCCAATTTTCTTCCCTTAGTCAACAAATAACTATTGTCAACTTTGTTAATTCGTACACCTATCAGCAGAGGCTACACATACGAAATTCTAACATATTTTGATTGATTTAATTAAACTTGCGTCAATATTTGCTCAAGTTCCAGTATTTTTCCACTTCTTTAAAGATCTAGATTCCTACTCGTTGTGTTTCTGGAAAATAGTCTGTCTGACCTTTATTTTACGATTTTATTTAGGGCTTAAACCAACTAAGAGTTGGATCTCCCCAATTTGAAAAAAAACCACGAAAGTTCATCTGAAGCCTCTTTAGTGTTACAATTCATCAAGACGAACAAAGTTGAACTCACTGTATGTACTCGAAATAATTTTTGCAAAAGTCGAATTCCTTGACTTCATGGGAATTCTAATTTAATCCTCTTCAGAAAATGAGATTTTAACTTTTTATCTTATAATCACAAAATATTCGTGTTCCAAGCAAGAAACACTTTTCCTTAACATTAAAAGAAATGCACAATAAAGCGTAGAAGGACTCTTTATACCGAGTAAAATAGTTAATCAACCTCGAAAATAAAAATTCGATTCAATAAAAAACGTCCAGTCGTCTGAAAACTTTCAACAACTTTCACTTATTCAATTTCTAATGCACTTGAATTTATATGAAGCTTTCAACGGCTTCCAAATTTTTTTAAATTTTATGCTCAATTACATCAAGAGTGGCTTCATTGAAGCGTTAACGCCGACCGTACGAACCGGCACAATATTTCACTATATGCACAATATTCATATTCAACAAGCTTTATCATGCTATTTTTCACTTGAACAAAATTTTCCGAACCGAATTGTTCGACTGCTTTCAACTGACTGAGTGAAAATGTTTCAACACAATGCGTTGGATAGTCTAAAACAATATTCCTATAATGATGTTGTAGCGCACGCAATTGTCTGATGTTTATGTATTTAATATACGAAAATTGCAAATTATTTACTGAGAATCGAAAAGAGCAACCCCCTAGATTCATTCATTGAGAGTTAACATTTTATCACACACATGGTGTGTGTTGAACATATGTTGGTCGGATGAATAGAAAAAGCTTTACGTGGAAAGAGAGTTTGTGCGAGAAAAGAATATGGAGAGAATGGAGAGAATAACTGTTACATTTAACCGTTATAATTTGACGCGTTGTTATTGGACGTGAAATTGTACTCAGGAAAATTTGATCTTCGATCTCAATTCTGGAGTTTTTAATTGACTCAAAATACATTCCAATATCTAAAGACCGATTGCGGATTGCGCTTAAATCTATTTCATCTCTTTAGTTAGCGTAATAGTAATATCGACAATACGACAATTTAAATTATTTTTGAGTATGAGCTTCCTCATGATAATATCACTTTGTTCGAAACAATAATTCTAATGTTCTTGGGCTAGTCATCTGTTATCGATAACAATGATAAGTTATGACGTTTTCTTATAACTGGGTGAAAAATTAAAGAAGTGAAAGATATGATAGGCAGATTTTCAATAAATTTAGGTTACGATTGATTCACCAAGTCGTTTATAGTTATAATGCGATTGTTTGGCTCATAAATCTAAGTCTCGTGAGACTAATGAATCACTTGAATTTTTACAACCTCGATAATCGAATTTTGATCTCACAAACCCAGTACGAAATTTTGAAAATTATCAGTTGTTTTCACTGAACACTTCATGTGTATCGATATTTCGATGCAATAAAAGCGATCCATTTCCGTTACGAAATCCATCGTACATTTAAATAGTATTTGAACGGACTCGTGTATATTCAATCAATTAATTTACGGTGAAACGTGCCAAGTCATTCGTTATTTAGATTTTACATTTAATTCGGCATACAAGATTTTTTTCTCTATTTTTATTGTAAACTTGAGTAATTATGACAATGACTCTTCGGATTAGTGAGGGTAAAATATTAATATTTTGGGTCGTAAAATAAGAAATGGATTTTGTGGATGTATACAAATGTAGTGCGGAATAGGTTTTCGGAAGAACACATGACTTGTTAGGTTGAATCAGAAAGAAGCCTCTTCTACCTACATTGAGTCAATTAAGTCACTAATTTTTAATTTTTCAGAGATGTAGACAAAAAGTTTTTTCATGCTAGCAGCGATGCGAAAATCCTTATTTTGTCCACTATGCGTTCTGAAAATTGCGTTTTGTTGTCATTATGAGAGGCGCCATTTTAGGTGAGAAAATATTTATTATCTACCCTGAAATGGCTGGTTCAGCTATTCACCTAGGGGAGAAATATCACTAAGATCGAAAGTTTGCTCAAGGTTAACAAATAACTATTCGTCATTTCCTTCAAACTGTCTTTCATTTTCACCCTATCCAACGCACTTCAAGCAAAATAGCTTCGAGTGAAAGCTGCCAAATAGAGTACCATGTATGAAAAATGTTTACAGATTTGTTTACAGTGCCGAAATTTGTTTGATACACTGTCGACTGTCCCCTTTTAGTACCCTATTGAAGTGCGTTGCCCTATCTCAAAGTTTAGATTAAGTTAACAAGTTGGTGTTGTCGTCTTTCACTTTCGATACAAAAATTGGAAAACTTGCACTTTTAATCAAGGCTGTATACTTTGGGGAGGTCACGCAGATGCAGATACGCGGGTTACACACCACGTTTCATACAAAAAATTCACCACGCCATACAAATTCAATTTTGGTGAGTTTGTTTGTATGGAAAAGGTGTGTTCCCGCGTATCTAATAAAATGGCGATCTGCGTGACCTCCCTAAAGTACACAGCCTTGCTTTTAATGTCACTAAACTATTAAAAATTAGCTAATCGGTAGCAGGATTTGTTGTGCTGTGAGCAACCTTACAGTGCTTGGACGGTATTATCTAGTCTATCTATCTAACGCTTCAAGAAACGTCCTGCACATCATTAATCTGAACACACGTTTTGCTATATAAGGGTCTTATAGCAGACTAGAGAGCCGCCATATTTCACGCCGAAAAACGGCGGCTAGGCCTAAAACAACCCGCCGCAGCCGCCGAAGATTTTGGTCGGCTAATTGCAGCTAGCCGCCGCCAGAGGTCTAGGTCGGCTAACTCGGCGGCTGGTGTATATTTTATACATAAAAGACAAAAAGATGACACAAACCAACAAAATTAAATTCATTTTTTGGGACAATACAGTCTGTATTGTACCCGTACTTTTAATGTCCCTTGCGATGCCTATCTTTAAGATATTTTCTACTTTAATTTTCGTAAATTTGTTAATTTTTCTTCAAAACGACATTCAAAGAAAAATTGAGAAATTTAAGGAAATTTTCAAGAATATGTTGAAAATATTGTCGATGAACATGGTCTTTTGTTTGTGAAATCCCAAATTTTATGAAAATCGTGAAAATTCGTAAAAATTGCGAAAATTCGATTCGTAAAAGATGTGAAACTCATGAAAAGCGCAAAAATTCGTTAAAAGCACGAAAACTTGTGAACATAGCGAAGATTCGTGAAAAGGGTGAAAATTCGTTTTAAAAAAAATTGCAAAAATCGTGAAAACTACAAAAATTTGTCATTCAGCCGCCGCCAGCCGACCTTTTTGGTCGGCGGCTAGGCCCAGTCGCCGCTTGAACTTTTTTAACGGCTAAGCCGTACTTAGCTGCCGCCGCCACCTCTTTTTTGGACGGCTAGACGCCGCCGGCGTTTATTTTTCGGCTCTCCACTCTGTCTTATAGCCAGAGCTCATCGCTTTATTAATAAAAATTTGCTATCATTGATGATGATAACAGACGACCAGTCACCTCTCGAATATTTCAGTACGATTCAGAAATTATTATTGGAAAATTTACCGAATATTTACTGAATTTACCAAAACACAAAATCAGTAAATTTTCGTTATATCTTAGTAAATTACTGCTACAGTTATATTACTAATTACACAAGTGTGCATAATGTTCAACTGTTGTAATCCTAAAACGAGCAGAAATGGTCACTTAAAATATTCTTATGTTCAATAAATGTTTGCTCTAGCTAACATCGCACAAGGTTAACACAGGAAGCACCATTTTCATCGCACGCGGCAGTTAAATGATAACCGTTATAAAACTAGAATGTTGTCGAAGAACTCGTATACATTTCCATATTTTCATTCAAAGTCATCATAAATGTTTCTGTTGTGCTAACAAATCTGAAGAGTTAATAATACACCAACTTACACAGGATTATAGAGGATTTTCGTAACACCTATAATAACCATCCCCCTTTGAATCCATAATTTTGTATTATTGTATGAATTACGTTTGTGTATAGTTGTTCGTATAACCAATTGACCATAAAATTATTCACTGCAATATCTGTGTCACCATTTAAGTAGATCGCTATGTCGCTAGAGTTTTCCTCTCCACTCATATCAACCGTTCACGATGTAAAATACACACATGCATGTACGATGTACCTTCATTCAACGAAAATTCTTGTACACGAAAAATTACATTCAAATAATCAAATTTAACACGAAAATTTCAATTTAAAAAATATTATAAAGACGTTTAAGGTGGGGTCACCCCATCGTTAGGACAAATAAAAAAAAAGCCGAACCGAAAAAAAACGCATAACAAACTTTCTTTTTGTTAGCGTGTCAACCCCCCATAGACCAACATTCATAGCATAGATTTAGACACAAAACTCTTTTTAGGAGTGGTATGTGCAACGCTGCGCTTGTATTTCCAACTAAATTTCTATGGTACAACCCATCATGACATATAGGTATCATATTAACTATACTCATTTGTCCGACGAACGAAAAAAAAGAAATCAAGACATTTTTAGGGGAGATTTGAATAATAGCCAGTCGTTATAGCGTACACTGCACAACAAATGCTTATTAAAAGCGGCAGTAAATCGCATATCGTTGTTATACTTACCTAACTACATGTTTATTGAAGAAAAAAATCGTCAAACTTTATCGATGTGAAAAACAACAATCTCCGGTTATGGCTTTAAAAAAATGGCAAAAAATAGCAATGAACGTATAGAATAGGGCCAAGTAGTAATTCGACGTAAAAAACGAGTGCATTCGGTTGATTGACCATACCTAGTCTCTAGTTTCATTGGAAAATGGCAATGAAACTATATACATCTTAAGTTAAGTAATGATGTCACACAGTTTTATCTCGCTCGCACTAATACATTACCACTTTAACTTAAAACTAGCTCCGGATCCTGACATCCTAGAAACTATTTTATTAATGATTTAGAATCAGAACGAAAAACTGCCCATATGTTTTCGAACTCGTAACTGCTACGTACGAGGTATACACCATATGTGAAATTGGAAGTTTTGCTGCACACAAATTCACTTTTTCTTCCCACTTTTTCGTCCCAGTTGTGTCAACTTTTATTCGGAATGTGACTTTATGGTCAACCTGAATAAAAATAGTTAAAAGTTAACGTTGCAAAGAACAACGAAATCATTGAGTGAAGAGGTTGTGGAATAACAGATAAAACAAATACTTATAGTCAACGGGGCACTGTTACAATCAACAATAGACGCCCAAGTGTAACTCTCTTTTGTTATTTTCGGCTCTTTTTGCTTTGCATAAAATGTCAAACTTGCATTTGCTTTCAATTGTCTTTCATTTCAATAGAGAAAATTTAGCCTTGTGATTAACCTTGTTTTCTCCACTCAAAAGGTCACGAGAAAATGAAGTTTTGGTCAAGGTAGATATAGTGAGGAGGTAATGCCATATATAACCGAATCGGATGTACAGTGCCACGAAAGTTTGCTATAAACGCCAACTTTCCCTGTCTTTAAAATAAAAAAATTGCTTAGAAACCTGGGCCATATAGTCAACTATTTTAAAAAAAGATGTCAGTGGCAACGAACTATTGTGCTAGGCCGCGCGTCTGAATAGCATTACCTCCGCCCATATATTTACCTTGGTTTTGGTGACACTTCGGCTGAGAAAATGTCAATTTTCTCCCCTCTCATTAGAAAATAGAACTGTCAAAGAACCTTACCACTTAAATGTCAATTTTTGGCCGACACATTCTTTAAGTCTTTTTTTAACCATATTGGCCAAAAATGTGCCATCATGGCTTCATGGTCAAAAATCGAGTTTAAGAATGTGTAGGCCAAAAAAACAGACATTTAAGTGGTAAGGTTTCTGTTTTGAAAATTTGTACAACAAATTGATGTTTTATCAACTGTTTGATGATTTTTATAAAATGTCCGACACCTTTTCGAATGAAGATGTTTTACCGCCATTCTAGTACTTATAATAGCGTAGTGTCACAGTTGTGTCGAAATATTTTCTGCGTTTTTGTCGCGACAAAACAAAAAAAAAACTTTTTGTTTTTGCATCGAGTAAAAAGTGTTTAGTGTTCAAATATGTCTTGCCGACCTAAAGAGACTATGCCCGAATACAATGGAAAGCATAAGAGATGAGTTACTTTGAAATTTTTCAGTGAATTTTTGTGATAAAATTTTCCATACATTTTTGGGAAACTGTCCTGTCATTTCCCTATGACAGGTATCACACCTCTCACATATGAAAACGTGTTTACTCTGGAAGTAAATAAGAAATTCCAACTCGATTGATCCCACTTTTGTTGGAATTTCCTAATTCTTAACACTCGGTAAACAAATAAGCATTACCGGACATCTCCACTAAGTATTCAATCAATTGGAATATAAACCTTGAAACAGAATATTATCTTGACATATAATTTCACCGCTTTCCAATGATGCCCCACTTGATTTATTCTGTTGGCGCAAAATAGACTACATCCATTTGCAAGGTCTGGTCTGCACCAATGACCCCTATCCATGCCCTAAATAAAACAAATATCATCCCTTCGTTTTTTGGCTGGCCTATATATTCGCACTAAGAACTGAACAGTGTGTCACAGCTGCTATGGTATATTTAATAAATTTTCGTCATTAGCATCAACTTAAGGGTTTATTGAACTGTATACCAGCAATAAATGCATTTTGTTAAAAATTTTAATGAACAAAATTCACCCTCATCTATTGTAATTATTACAGAGCGACGAAGATGGAATAAATCAAAAATTGTGATACTCAAAGTCATTAGTCGAAACGTTTAATGTTTCCGCTAGCTCCACATGGATAATAATCTAACACTTCACCATCACACTCCCGATGTTTCGTAGGGTATACGATGCCAAAACATTTTATTAGAATTATGTGATGTCATTCGGTGGAAACAGGGAAATGAGATTTCTTCCGTTTTATTGCCATTTTTATTTGAATTTCTTTTTAGAAGAAGGGAAAAAAACAAAATGCGACCAGAGTAGAATATTGTTATGCAATGGAGGCATTTTTCATATTGAAATAGTTTTGTCCGCTTTGGAATGGCTTGTGTATGTGATATGGTGTTGCTCATCTCAGCTCTGGTGTGTAATATGCGCTTTTGTAAAAGAAAAAAAATAATTCAGAACTGGAAATTAATAACGAAAGCAATTTTACTCTCGGAACATAAAAACGTTATCCGCATTTTATCATCGACATTTTTTAGTTGTAAGTCTTGAGGGAAACAAGGAAGTTTGTAGAAAATATTACATGTGCACACTTTCCGTCTACTCGTATCACATACCTTCTTCCGTATTTTTTTAATGATTTCCTATAGCAATCGTTGCATTTCTAAATGTAGAGAACGCAGAGTTTTTAAAAAAAATTTTAACTTAAAGCCATGAACGATTTCAAAGCTTCCAAACAAAATTTCGATTCCAGTTACATATACAAAGTGGAGGAGAGGGAAGAAAGCGAGAAAATTTTTTGCCATTCGGATAGGGGATTGGTGTCGATTGAAACAAATGAACTGCCGAAAGTAACACGATATTTTCTCAAAAATAACAAAGGGGTATGTGCGTGAAGTCATTGTGTCGCTTGTTAAAATTAAAATTGCAACTACTTGTGCAGGAGCCGCAGGGATACATTGAAAGAAAATTGGTACAAAATTTTAATCCCGATAGAACGGGTGAGGAAGACGAATTTAATCCACAAAATGTAACAAGTGACAAAGTCATGCCTGTTCCGTACGTTGGAAATGTAAATTTTAAATTTTTCATACAGTTTTCCCCACAGTTTCCAACTTTATTGTTCTGCTTTTCCTAGTCGAAAATGAAAACCGCTTCGCATACAACAGTTGAAAGTGGAAAAAAGCTCAGCAGATTTGATAAAAAATCGATAAGATTTCGTCCGTCTCACGAGCTGAGTAGTCCATTAAATAGTAGTGCATTTGAGCGTCGAAAAAATCATGTACTCGATTGCGCTTCATCGAATTCGGAGAGAACATTCAACATCAAACAACCAGCTAGTACAGCCGATTCATCGATTGAGAGGAATATTAAACGACGGCCAGCGAAGGGAAAATCTTTCGTTAAGTTGACGGCAAAGAGGTCACACGGATTGTTTTGCAACGATCCAAACAAGCGACTGAAGAATTTATTCACAATCATCAAACCCACTGAAAAGGTCAATGAAAACGCGAACGTGAATGTTGCCAATGGTTACGACGCTGACTTGCTGAATAAAACAAAGAATTTTCTGGTTAAACTTATCGATGATGAGCTGCAACGAACACATCTATCAGATGAAGACGCCGCTAAAGACGTTAAATTGCATTGTGGTAATATGATCGACAGACGCACTTTGAAGAAGTTGAAATTGGATTGCATCGCTAAAATCGAGGAAGAACTAAGACTGATGAAGAGACTACAAATTTGACGAAAGTTCACAAGTTTTCGTGGATTAAATAAAGGTCGCCTCAGCTTCGTCACCAATTTAAAGTTTTATTTTTGAATCCTTTTCCAAATCATTTTTCATTTATCCTTCACACTGGTGTTCCACAGTCGATTTCTGGTGTCCGCATTCGTCTTATCATGTTTGGTAATTGGTCTTAAGTGAGCAGCATCCACTATGTTTCTGAAAGCGGAAAGAAACCAAATTATATGAAACACTTCGTCGCTAGCTCGTCTAGGCCACACACTTGAATTCATCGTAAGATTTAGTTGACAGCACCGCACGTAACTTGGCATCATTTCTCACTTTGTACAGCTCTTCCAAGTGTACATTTTCGTAAAACAGTGCCTCTAGTCGACTGATGTCACTTGAAGTTATTGTTTCCTTGTTGAGTCCGGCCAGGTGTCCATCGTTCATTGTTTTACTGACGATTTTTTCAGACAAACAGAAAACTGTTGTAGTGTCGATTTCTTGTTTGTTCGATTTTTGTTATTTGGTTGCTATGTTACTTCCACAATGTGGAATCCACATGCTCACCGGTATTCAACAAGAATTTATCTGAAACTTTTGCCTTGTTGAAAATTTCTAGGCGATCCTTTCAGAAACCGCTAGCCATCTGATATCGACAACCACGAATACAATCAGCGACGAGCCCTAGTTGGTGTTAATTACAATCAGCAAAGCGTATGTGAAAACTGATAGACTTAATAGTTATTTAATTCACAGAGTGGCACTAGACGTGTGACTGGCACTAGAAGCCGCAAACTCATCCAAGTTTAAAAGTGACGATTTTTGGGCGGTGCTCGGGACAGGTCAAGTCGACCTAAAACCTCAAGCTCAGATTATCTGAATATGATTAGAACTGAACATGAATTGAAAATTTTTACGTGAGCTGAATTTGCCTGAAACCTGAGTTCACGTTTTTAACTTGGATTTTTTCCGATATGCCTGAAATCTGACCTGATTTACCTGAACTTTTACTGATTTTCAGATTTCACGTCAGATCAGATTCAAATATTCTCAGGTTGGCCTGAAATTCAAGTTCAGATCAAGGGATACCTGTTATACCTCTGTACTCTGTAGATTCATCAGTGGTGCATTTGGTAATTCGTCTATAGTCTGTTACGAATAAAACGAGCCATCAGAACAGTCGGAGCGTCTGCTGCGACTGAGCCCCGTACAAACCCGTATATCTATTGCGTACGTGACCCTAGTGCGTCTGTCACCCTACTTTGACCGTAGACCTATTGCACCCGTAAACGTAGTTGAAGTCAAATTATTATGAAATGTGTACATCTTAGAAATTGCGCATAGCGCAATTACGAAGCCCCGTACGACGTTCCTTTCAAATAAAACAAAAATTTCAAATAGCCCTAAAATTTAAATTTATTTTATTTTATTATTCGTTAAAATTAATCCTAAATTTGTACCTGTACATGACACAAATTCCACCCATGGAGTGGCTTCTATTCTTAACAAAAATTACCCTACTCTATTTATCCAGAACCATGGAAACTGGCCTGATTCAGGAGAATCAGGGGAAATTAAATTAAATTTATTTAGTATAAATACACATAGGGCCTAGTATCGGCCTCAGTCCGAGGATCCAATTTTTTTTTTTTTCAACTACATTCTATTCGGCCTTTGATTACCTTCCAAATGAAACACAAATTACGAAAAACGGATGAAATTTGCTCGAGTTATATGTAAAATACACATAGGGCCCTAGTAACGGCCTTAGTCCAAGGACCCAAATTTAATTTTTTTTTCAACAACATTCTATTCGGTGTTCGATTATCTTTCAAATGAAACAAAAATTACGAAAAACGGATGAAATTTACTCGAGTTTTATGTAAAATACGCATAGGGCCCTAGTAGCGGCCTTAGTCCTAGGACCCAAATTTAATTTTTTTTACAACAACATTCTATCGGCCTTTGATTACCTTCCAAATGACACAAAAATTACGAAAAACGAATGAAATTTACTCGAGTTCAATGTAAAATACACATAGGGCCCTAGTAGTGGCCTTAGTCCAAGGACCCAAATTTAATTTTTTTTCAACAACTTTCTATTCGGCGTTCGATTACCTTCCAAATGAAACAAAAATTACGAAAAACGAATGAAATTTACTTGAGTTCTATGTAAAATACACATAGGGCCCTAGTAGCTTTTCACATCTAAGGCCCTAACTCACGGTCCACTCACCCGATTTTAAAAAACTTTTTTTTCCTGGATTGGTATTGACAATACCTATCATTTGCCGTGTCATTTCCATCGTTTATTTTGCCATAAATATCACCAAAAGACCTTAAATCACTTAGGTGGCCCTAACTCACGAAGGGCCGACCCGAATATGCCCATCTTCGAACTTAGCCTCACTATTTTGACTATCTTTCAGGGAAAAAATTTTTTGAAATCGGATTTGATTTACTCAAGATATCGACGTGACAGACAGACGGACAGACGGACAGACGGCCCAAATTTTTATTGCGGATTCGTCATCTATGAACATAGGCAAACACTTTGCCCTTACCGTCTGCTTCGAATTCCATCAATTACACACGGCATCGTAATCCTATAAGCCCCTTCGTACTTCGTACGGGGCTAAAAACATTTTTGAAAACAACCTGTACAAACCCTCACATTGGTTCGAAGTAAACAGTTTCGATGAATCGATGCCTCATCGAGACTGCTTAGCGCACAGACCGTTTTCAAACATTTCTTTTGTGACTAGCATCCCTATATCAATTAAGTTAATTATCCATGAATCTGCAGTGAGACGAAATTCAGTTTAAGACTTGGACCAGTCTAAAACAGTTTCCCTTATACCCATGGGACCAATTTTGTATACCATTACTTTTACCAATTACCTCTACCAATTACAAACTTATTCTGTTTTACAGTGCTCACTTCATAGCCTAAGTACCCTGACTCTTAGTCCACCGAATGGTACGATTCAAAATCAACTTCTTTTGGAGAGGTTCAGGTCGAGCTGATTAAAAATATCTAAGATGCATTCTAAAACTCCATTCTACTGCTCTATGCTAGCCCTGTCTCCGTTCCTTAAAAAAACTTCTCAGTAACAACCACTTTTACAACTTCAACGATGGTTTAATGGATTTTCATACAAATTTTATTGAGAAAAGTGAACATGAAAATAAATGAACCAGACTTCAGACTTGGTAATATTTGTAAATCTGATGAAACCTATGTGGTTGGTGGTGATATAGGATATTCGCTGCTGTTATCCCGAGGTCTCTTGTTACCAGGGGCTATTTAGTTGAATTATTAGCGAATTTTGGCGAATTTGGCGAGTTTGACGAATTTTGGCGAATTTTGACGAATTTTGGCGAACTTTGACGAATTTTTGCGAATTTTTGTGAATTTATACATGATTTTAAGAAATTTCAAAGAATCGTAGAACTTAGTTACATATTTTTGGCCAAGACATTCTAAAAATCTATTTTTAACCGGGAAGCAATGAAGGTTTTTTTTTGGCCAAACGATGAAAAATGTCCTAATTTTGTGAATTTTACATATATTTGTGAATTTGGTAGATTCTTGCATATTTTTGTTATGCTATATCACAAAACTAGCAAAATATTCCAAAAAACATAAATTTGGAAGAAAATTTTCAAAATTTGAATTTTTTAATTTGGGAGAATTTTGGCGAATTTCGACGAATTTCGACGAATTTCGGCGAATTTTGGCGAATTTCGGCAAATTAATTCGACTAAATAGCCCCTGCTTGTTACTAAATAAAAATCCTCAGTGGATTTGAAAAATTTTCTTACCCTTTTTCGATGTATTTTCATCGATTTTTAGGAGTTTTCTTTTCACTTTTTGGACATTTCCTTGGATTTTTTCTGATTTTCGATTTTTATGATATTTTTTGATCAAATGATTTTCTACTTTTCAAAGATTTTCTTTCGGTTGATAGGATTTTCCACGTTTATCTGCACCTTAACAACTGATGATGTTAGAGACGTCGGCCCATCTGCTTCACATGATTCGGATGAACTAAATAACCGTTTCATTTTTTAGGGTTTTATTTTCACATTTATTTATTCTTCTTAAATAAGTTTTCTTTCATTAAATTAAATTAAATTCTTATTCATGTACATATATAGGAGTTATTCTTATATGAACTAAACAAATAGGATGAATCTAGTCTTTTTTTGGATTTCCTTAATTTTATTTTCATTTTCATCTTTTTGAGAGACCATTTCCTTGAAAAGGCTGCATCCTTATTTATTATTGGTTCTAGGTTTACATTCTGATTTTAAGTGTCAGCCTTTGTTCATTTAATAAGTTTTTATTTATTTTGTTATTTAGATTTCATTTCTATAAATGCCTGAATTACGTTTCAATTACAAAAATGTATGTTCAAAATGTTAACCTCTCTCGAAAATGTTTTGGTTTTTTTTTCTCTCTCTAATATTTGAGCAGGAGTTCTCCGAAAAAGATTGACTTAAAATTTAGCTTGATGCGCAATGCGTGGTTCAATGTGTGTAAAATTCCACACATAAAATCGATCAAAAAAAATTCAATTTTTTACAATTTTCGAGTAAAATACGAAATAATATTGAGTCTGTCTAACGTCCTTCCATTTACAACTTAATTCTTTTCCTATTTAAACACTTAGCGGTTCAACCATATACAATTTATGAAACTGAAAAACGAAAATTCTCCGGCTTTGTATGACTATGCAATGAAAAGCACACCATCGAAAACAATGTTCAACACTATATGTCGGCGACGTGCTTTCATAAACTCACCAAAATAAATCGTATTGCTGATGTACCACTAACTTAACACAAAAAAAAAGCGAAATTAAAGCTACACCATGCACTGTTTCGTTACGAAAGCATTGAATCAGGTTTGTGCTCTTGCTGATAACTGTTCGAGTCGAGCGCATAGTTCCTGTGGCATCACTTGACTTGCGGCGCATGTCTGTGGTGTGGCTTGGCTAAGCAGCGCGGGTAAATGGTTGTGAATGGTGTCGCTGAGGGTGGGACAAACACCTAACCAGCGAGCTTTACCGGAGGTATGTGACTGTAAGCACAGAGAAAAAAGAAAATGAAAATTTTGATTTTCGAATTTTAATCGGTGAAAATCGTCCAGACAGAATATAGTCATCATTCTGGTTATGAACACACAGCGAACACTCACCATATTAAAATCTCGTTTCCAAACCATGCCACAATTTCCATCGCACAATGGACAGGGTCGTTCAGAACTATAGCCACCACACTCTGAACAGTCCAGCGACACATGATCGTCCGTCCACGAAACGCCACACGTAAAGCATGAGCCCATTTGAGCTCGTAAGTCTTCGATGGTAATCACATTGTCGACAGAAATTTCCAATGGACTTCCGACCAGATCGGACAGTGACGACGACATGCTTCTGATACTGTTGCGTCTGTAATGTGAATGGAAACAGGGAAATTAAATTTTGATTTCAATGAAATTGAGATAACGATTGGAATTGATGGAATTTGAGTACTAGGAAAACCGAGGTTGATGCAAGTGTTTTGCGGTAAGAAACAGTATAAGATTGCGGTGGATACATTTTCATTGTCGATAAATTGTGCATTTTGTGTGTATTGTAATAAGAATGTTTTCAAGTATTTACGCAGCTCGCGTAATCCACACAAACTTGTTTTTAAAAACAATAACAAAACCCAAGTTTTTTTCTTCTTCTTCTCTGTTCAGTTTTATTTTTGCTCATTAAATACCTATGTTGGCGCTGAAGGTCTTGCACATAAGTTTCTGACTGTTTTTTTTTTGTGTGAGAGGTTTTCAAAATTTGAAAGTTGACACAACCAAAATATTGATAAAATCGATGAAACGTTTGTAAGGTCAAATTAGACATAATTTTTAAGATTCTCTGAATGGGATGTGCACATTTATAAAAATAGAATTTATAAATATATAACTGGCTGCAATCCGCCTGCCTGGCGTGTGATTCATACCATTTTCATCGATAGACGATCGATATATATTAATTCCGAGATGAGATAATTAATTCACGCGGAAATTACATAAAATCGAAACGAGTTAATTGGGTGGGTAATTTCGTTTGTCGTTATCGTTCCTTAGAATTCTTTTTTTTCTCTTCGCTACATCGCCACAAACATCATGAATGAAAAATTCTTGGAATCTCTGACGCGTGTCGATGTAGACAAAAAACTATGTTTACATGCTGACGACTCAATTGCGTCTGTATTTATAAATTTCGATTCTGTTTTTATCTGAATGCTATTCATCCATCCATACACACAATATATTGTTGCAGTGGCTGGAATGCATTCGGTTGAAACTATTTTCGAAATTAATTCATAGTTTTTAGGTGTACAGTACACTGTACATAGTACTTTGGAATTCATTTTAATTAATAATTCAATTGCTACAGTGAGAAGATATCGCTGTAATTTTATCTCTGGGTTATTTCCCGAAACGCAATAAAAATGGAAAATCTCAACTCAATGTTGTAAAGTTGATCGCATATTAATGCTTTGTCGCTATAATTGTATGTTCTCAACGCAAATCTACCAGCTGAAGAATTAATTCAATTAACAATCGAATATAAACCACGCATTATGTATACGTTTCCACCGATCAAGTTCGGCCATCAATAACCACAAAGCCATGATGACTAAACAAAGATTATATAAGTAGGTTTTTGAAACGAAGGTCAGTCATTGAAAATAGGAAATAAAATATTTACGATGCTAATTTTGGTTTTGTGTGCCCGTACGTAACATAGGTATACCCGTTGAATTGTGTAATAATACCACCCTGAAAACGAAAACAATGGAATAGTGTCGGGGATTTTGTTTGTGTCAATCTTGGAGGAGTGTTGAAGGTAAGAGATTACTTGACAACTTGGGCAGATCTGGCCTTGTGGAGAAAGACATATTTCAGTTGAATGGATAAAGTGTTGTTGACTGTACAATGATTGTACCTAGGTAGTGTTTTTGAAGATAATATGACACCTTCATTGAAATCGCCCCTAGGCCTTGCACGAAATTCAAACAGAAAATTTCAAAAACAACTCCACTGACCTCCATCGTTAAGCTTTAGTTCAATATTGAAGGAAGGCAAGAATGTCTCATCGGCGTGTGTGCATTTATTGTTGAACTAATAGGCGATGGATATGTTTTATTGAACTCGTAGGTGGCGGCACCAGTCTTCGGACTTCAATGAAAAAGTTTATCAATGAAAGAACAATAGGCGCCCGATATGTCGGGAGGAGACTGGTACATCAACCTACTCGATTCCATCATTTAAAAAAAAATGAAGCCGTTCCTGAGGAAGCTAGGCTGGGGACTAACTGATCAGTGTTTCGTACTCAGTGACTCAGAATCGACCTCTCACAGCGTGGGCATTACATTTTCAATGACAATGACACGAAATAAATTCAAATTCAGTGAAAGATAATGTTGTTACAATTGAATCGTTGATATTTTACAGCTTCCGGATGAATTTTTTTTTATCTCCAGACTAGGCATATCCGCAACGTAATACATAACCGTTTTCCGTCCACAAGCATCCAATAATTTTTTTTTTGTATTACACAACTGAATTATTTTCAACGTAAAAGACACACACATACCGTGTGTGCATGCAAGAGATTTAATATGAACGTGTTAGAAGCGTCCAAAGGTAGCTCGACAATATTTATCAAACACAGAATTAAAGTAGATCAAGGTAATTTTCAACTGCGTCAAATTAAAAAAAAAAATTGTGAAAATTGTTGTGCATCAACTGATTTAATATCCCATCGGAATGTGTAAAGGTTTTGGTGTACAATATTATGATCAACGACAATAAATGGAAAGATTCACTTACCCCATTGAATTGCAAAGTTCAGCCAAGTGAGGATTTTGAATGTCAGCCAGAGACATATTTGAAGGCACTGGAAATAAAAGAGAAAAACATTTCGTTAATTGTGGTGTTTGAAAGAGAAAATCCATTTTACGTAAGAAAACTGTATATCGAAACGAAAGTGTAATGTCTTAAGTGCGACAGTACTTGACAGAGCCAACAATTACACACACCGAATTCCAGTCGACTGTCCTAAATAATTTATTTATTTAAAATGGAAGTAGAAAAAAAAACTTCGATTTCTAAAGACCTTTAATCTGAAATTCCGTATAAAATTCAAAAAGTATGTCATAACCGTCAGTCGACGGATAGTTTTTGGATTGACACACATGCATATAATATGATATTCAGTGACTCAGATGTTGATTTTACTTGTAAAACTTTTTATTTTGACGATGGTACTTTACATTCTTACACACATGTATATAGCATAGTGTATATCTGCTCGCAACGACACAATGAACGTGTGAAATCGCGCATTATTGTTTGCATTTTACATGGTAAATATGGTGTGAATTTGTAAAATTCCCTATCACCAACACAGAAACAGATTGTGTTGATATAATCAAGTTCTGATTGAAGTGCATGAAACAATCTCTGAATATTGGATACAGAAGAGTTATGTTGCATGAGTCGCTGTACAGTAATTTCACATGAAGTATCCACCTTGACATCCTAAGTGAATCAAAATCGATTACAAACGACAACTTTAATAACCAACATTTTGCAAAGGCTAACAGATTTACAAGAACAGATAATAAAGATGCTGTAGATGCTATAGCGTGGTATATATGTAGCAAATTTGAAATCTATATGCAGAATGTAGACGTGTTCATTTAGCGAATTATAAGAAAAATGAAATTTCAATGATTTAGCTTCGTTTTCAATGAGGCTGACGACGGATTTACTACTGAAGTATCAAAAAGCTTCTCTTGACATTATTTGACTATTTGAAAGGAAATTTCATTTTTCTTATAATTCGCTTATTGAACGTGATCCATTTCTGCACTTCATTATATTCATTATATCCCAACGACCAATCGCATGTTTGGTGTTAATAATGATTTTTTTCGATACTAGGGCTCGGGAAAGACCATGTATTCAATGAAACCTAAAATCAGGTCAATCTGCAGACATTTTCCGACTATATCTGTACTGGAACTTTCCTGTAATATCAATATACTATCTTGTTACCATAAAGTTCAAATGCGTTACTAACGTTACCTCAAGAACCACTGTCAGAAACTACCAAAAGCATACGCTGCTTAGGTCTGATTTGTGATCTCTGTTCTAAACAAATTATTTTTTAATGATCGATATGTTTACTCAATACTCATTGCCAATGATTGACTCCCAGCCAACACGATTACGAATGAAACTAATTCCGCAATTTGCAAAAGTTTAGAATTCTTTTTGAAATCACTATAAAAACCGTTACTCATAACGATATACGATAATATACAAGAAATGTAGTTCATCATTCCAATGATCTGAACGAAGAAAGAAAAAAAATGGTTCACCTTCCCATATCGACCAATTATGATGAACTTTGAAGCATATCCCAGTTTCTTTGTGTCTATTGCATACTAAACTTGACCTTAACAAAATGCGATTATCAACCGAGCTGAATATGATACAAAAAATATGTAAAAAAAAAGTTTCAGAATCCGAACGGCGCCACAATGACATGCAATTCACATATATATCGTTTGTTTAACAACTCATTCGAGACGCGAGATTAATGTTGGTGTAGTTATTTTGTCAATTACGAAATCGTAATTGAATAATAAGCTGTACCTTCCTGCGATCATTTTATCATTTTTATAGAAACTGAATTACGGAGTCACACAACCAAATGTATTTCTAACATAACAAGCATAACATTCGATAAAACAACTGAGCTAAATCTTCCAGACTAAATAATTTTGTTCTCAGTGACGTCATTGTTGTCCAACCAACAAAGCAACTGAGCCTGAGGTAAATCTTCCACTCTAAATGATTTGGTTCTGAATGACGTCATTGTTGTCCTTTTCATTATTTTAATACCAAAGTGTCGACAAAACGTATCGATTAAATTTGCCACGTGCGTTCAGTTAAATGGACGGTGTGAATATAACAATAAACGTTGCGAAGGGTCGTGTATACCAATTAAGTACCTTTTGTTTCGATTATTCTTCTAGCTGACATGCTCTGGAATCGATTGTACACGTAATTTAATTACATGAATGGAATTCTTATCATTCCGTTCGAATCGAAGTTAAATAAAATATTTATGCGAAAAAAAAAATTAAATCACCGCGTCAGGCATAATCGCATAGAGACAATCTCCGTCTAAAATAGAATTGCATATTATTTTCGAAACAAACTGAACGTATAAACGGCGTCAGTCTGCGATTGAAAATAATTTTCATTTTATTAATATACATTTAGAGACGGGTGTCACGAGCCATTATGCCATATTATTTATGATAGCGGTCATGGTTTTTACACAGAAAGTACTAATTAAACATTAAAATTAAATTTTGTCAAGGTAAGAATTGAATACAAAGAAAAATCGAATTCCGAATGAGCAAGAAATCGATGTTCATATCGACTTCAATTCAATGATGTGTCGACTTCAATTCAACGATGTGTGGGTTGACAAGGTAAGAGTCACTGGATCACCCTCTATAAATCATCGTTCCAGACTATATATTCATTTGCCTAGTAGCAGACGTTGTTTACACATTCGTGATCCTCGTGTCATACGTAACTTGATTTTAGGTTTAAATTACAAAGTACAAGCAAATGAATATGTAAACTGATAAGTCATGTTGATCTAATAAATGATAAAATCCAAACAACATAACTACGAGACAATGACAATTTAACGAGGTCATCATCTTCCTTAAATTCCCAAATGATTTGTCTTCTAATAATTTAACATGACACGGCATGGCACGGCATGAACAACGTTTGAGGAAAATACGTAGTTCATATTTGCGTGCCATTTAATGGGAAGGAAAATACAAATCGAATTAATGTTTGCTTAGTGAATCCATATTCCCCAAGATTACTTAATCACATTACTTTGACGTTGTTGCTTGATCAGATAGCTTCTGAAAAATTTCTCTGAAGATAATCGACAAACAAATCAACAAAGGTAGGTACATTATTCACGGTTCGGAAAACAGTGCACACTAATGCATGTAAACATACAAATTGTGTAATTCAAGTTATCGCACTTAGAAATGAAAAGTCATCTATCTAATTGAAACAACCCATTTATGCAATACAGTGTATGTACAGTACGTATGGAAACAATTTGCAATGTGCACTGAATTCACCAGCTGGTCCATAAAAAAGTTTTTACTCGCTATACCCCTGGGAAACTCGTTTTTCTTCACGGACAGTAACGTTAAAACTCGTTTCCCGGGGCCTTCGCGAGTAAAACATCATACATGCTAGTTGGGAAATTTTTATTTTGACGAGTGTCAACAGCGGAAAATCCAGCATAGCTGTCAATCTTAGCAATACACAATTGCTCATGTGTTTTCCGCTTAAGGCTTAGTACCTTAGTAGTATAATACAGCTAGCAACTGTGGATTGTAGTTGTTGATGCTAGTTATTTCCGTACCTGCTTTAGTAACGGCTGTGATTATCCTAATAGACATAGCTAAACGAGAATTCATTGTGGAGAAGAAGAAAATACAGAAAACTGAAATGTGTCTGAGACCGACAATTGGCCTCGTGCTTTCAACTTTATTACAATATTGGTTCTAGCACTTCATTTTAAAGTAAAATTGGCGAAAACACAACGGTTATGAAACTGCAAACTATATATAGCAAGTAAATTACAGACATATTTTATTCAAGTAAATTTATTCCTATTTCGTTCTCGTTTAGAAAACGGTTTCTTTTGGGTTTTTTTTCTTCGTACAGCAAATTAAAATAAAATAATTTAAAAAAAATGAAAATTTACATAATCAATGCAATTTTACAGGCAATATAATTCTGCGGCAAAACTTTGCAAAATATAAAACACTTGGCGCCGAATCAATATTTAATATTCAGGTAAAATATCTTCATTTTTTACTGCTAAGTAAAAGAAAAACGATAATTATCTCTTAAAACCAAATACCGAGATAGAGAATGTTCTGCGTTATTTTTTTTTCATTATTGTATGTAGAAACAGCTGTTGATTGGCGTATATGTTTCGTGCGTATTTTCTTGAATAAATATTGAAACAAATAAAAAGTAAAAACAAGTAATAATTATCATAAATTTCCCGAAATTCGATCTATGATCGAAAACGTTTGCAAACAAAACCGCTTTTTTTCCCTAATGAACTCGTCAAAACCGAAATTTTCATGGTCAATCTTTGACGTCGATTTTCATTTGAATTTACTTCAGATGGAAATCGATTTACGTTCCTCTGCCCTGCAAAATTTGGTTTACAGCAGAATCGGCAAATTTTCCGACGATCATTACACAAAATTGTTTGTAGTCCTGGAACTGTAAAATGGTAAGTTGGATCTAGGTGTGGTAATAGTAGATTACAGCTCTGATATTGCAAATCTTGCGCTTATGTCAACATTGTGTCTGCTGTAATCTAGTTAGGTACCATTTTACAGTCTTAGTAGCATAACGAGTTATCATACTAACTGTGTACTTAGACGTTTTTGGAAAAAGAGTTTCCTAAATTTTCCCGAATTTTCCAGGATTTTTTGTTCATTTTCCAGAATTTTCATACATTTTCCAGGATTTTTTCAAAAATATTTTTGGGAAATCTAGGAAAACGTTTGAAAATTCAAGAAAATATGGAAATATGATTTTCAAAAATATGTACGAAATAAACCACGTCATTGGGCTCATTGACACTCCCTTTTCGTACAAAACCTATCATATACTAATATGAGGTGGAATTTTTATATGGAAAGAGGAATGTCATCAGTGCATCTCTATTGACGCGTCCTCCCGATGTGTACAGATGAGGTACGAGTTTTCTAAGTTCTACGTACATTGCAAGTTCACTTTCTTAAAAGCTATACCGGTTCGTTCTTCTTCCTCATTTTCATTGAACTGAATCGGTCTAAATGTTATTCGTGTTGTGGTCAAAGTTTTATCAGACAGTCACGACAACCTGAATTGTATATATATGGCCCAACCGGAAACTGAAACGACTAAAAAATTTATCAGACTACATGGTATACCAACCAATAAATTATATCTTTATCAGTGGCCTCGTCATAACACCTTTACAAAAATTCATCACCCGTAGTGAAAGTGGAAGAAGTAGGTTCACATGAAGCTATTTTGTTAAGTCGCAATAAAGTCGTTGACAAACGGACGACAGTAATTAATCGTTTCATTATTTGGTGGAATTTACTCAAATATTTGAGCACTGACGTGTGATAAAACTGGTTTTCGATGACTATCCTTAGCTGATTAAAGTTTTAGAGCGAACGGCGAACCATTTACACGTGTTTACATTCCGAATCGCTAATTTATGGACAGAACAACAATTCTGGTCGAGAGTATATTTTAGCACACATCTGATACAATGCAATTAATGATTTTATACCATTTAATGAATCACGGGCTTTATGACCGACATATTGTTGTCCAAAAGCCGATGGTGTGCTAATAAAATTGTTTTTTTTTTCGTGGCTATTGCGTCAAACCAAATTGTTGCATAGAGACCAATACAATTCAATGTTCGGAACAATATACGAAAATATGATTCAGAAAAGATATTTCTGTTTCCAGCTTTCGGATTTTTTTATATGTTTATGATTAGCGTAATATACGACGACGTAAATTTATGAGAGAGAAATATAATTGCACCGACTGAAATGTTACATAAACACAAACGAATTAAAAATAAACAGAAAAAAAAACCTTTCTAAATGCCTTGTCAATCGAAAATTTAATTGTTTCAGTTTTATATTTAACTTCCATTCGGCTATTTTTAGTTAAACTTTTAGTTTTTTTTTGTTTTGTTTCAGTTTTATTTTAGACATTCAACTAGCTAACAATTGAAAATAAAATTATTCCGACTAAAAATAGCCCAAAACGCTCAATTAAAATAGTAAATTTAATTGGAAATTGAATTTTAATTAGATTCTAATAATGTCTGACAAAGAAAACTCGTCATGTTTTACGTCTTGTTCAGCGGAACGAGATAGCACTCCTCACTATTTATATGACTGGAAAATTTCATTGAAAAATTGCGTAAAAATCTTATCAATCAGCACAGCAAATTACGTTCGACATAGGTATACTCGTTCTAATCTAATTTAAAAAAGCGAAACACGTTCTCGACTATATGTAAAATGATCGAAACAAAAATAAAAATTTTGTTGTCGGTTTTACAATTGCAATTGCACAATTTACCAGTGTTGAAACTGCTGGTTATATTCGAACGTTAAATCTTTTCTTCTATTTTTTTAAAGCTTAAATTGACGATTAACAAGTCTCAGACTAATTATGTGTAACTTATGAGCTTGCTGTACTTACATTTCACTGAGTTATCCAACATGAAAATATACAAATTTTCCGTATTATCAACGGGATGGTGTGGATACAATACCGCTTGTTATAAATTTCTTTTCACAGTTACTGTTTATGCAAGCAATTCGAAGCAATTTATCAATTTGACGAGTTGTTTTCTTTTCTGTTTTTTAAAACAATGAGAACCTTTCTTCTAATTCAGCGTATACACAAAACTGTGTTCGTTATAAACTGAACGCTCCACAATATCTCACAATTTAAAGACAATTTTGAAGTGCTAAGATTGAACTTATACTGAATCGCATCCAAGTTGTTAACATCAATTTATAAACTCGATATATAGCTTGAGATCAGGTATGAGTGAGTTGGAGGGGATTTTCATATATTGGAGAATGATATTCGGCTTTGTGTTTTGTTTTCATATTGAGTTGCGCGGGGAAATTACGGTGTTGTTATTGTTATTTAATAACTCATCAGTTTTTGTGCTATTTGTGTGTGTGTGAGTGTGTTATGGGTATAAATAATGTTTTTAGCGATAAGGAAAATTATGAGAGAAAAGCGTCACTCATTGTTGTGTTTGTCATGGAAATAATTTGCTTGAAATGTGAGAACATATTCGATTAAAAATGGAACGGTGATGGTTAAACATCTCATTGAAAATTGTTTTTTTTTTACTGTGACGTACAGAAAACGTTCAGTGAAAACACTATTTTAATTCGCACTGTAGACGTGAGCAACTCTCGGCTAATTGACGCTCGAACAGAACACAGATCCAACTAGTTAGGGACTAATATTTATGAACTAGTTCATTGTAAGTCACTTATCTCGAGGGTTTTTAAATGAATTCCAAACATATCAACCCCTGAGTGTTTCAAAAACAAACAAAAACAATTCTACGCAGTGATTCTCTCGTGACCATTCCTCTTTTATGGGTAGAAAAATGTTTTGTAAATAGAAGACGATGGAAAAGACAATGAGGAAATATAAACTGATGTAACGTCGAAATGACGAATGTTTCATTCACTCAACCTTTTAGTAACGGCTTACCATCTGTGATATCGACAACAACGACAGTAACATGAGCTGGGTAAGATTTTTGTATTTGTCAATGTGTTTGTTGAAACATTGAAGTAGTAGATTCTGTAGATGGAATTGCTTTTAACAAGAAAAGAAATAGGTTGACTTTGGATGTTTCCTTCATTGCATGTGTTGACGTTCCATTATCGCCTGAAGACCATCTTACTAACGAAACATTACAAAGCAAACTACCATTAGATGTAAAACGAAATAGTTTTGTTTGTCAGGAGAAAGTAGAAAAAATAAGTTTTTATAAGCACAACTCCCCCCTGGAATTGCAAAATACTGTCTATCAAGTTGAAAATCTATTAGTTTTATCAATGTATTCAAGGTGAAAATGTCCATATTATGAATGATGGCTAAAAATATGAAAGACAAGTTGAATCAGTCCCAGAGTCCCAAGTAGAACGATCAAATTTCTCACGAGAGTCATCTAAGATTTGCAAAATGTAAACATATTTTGGTCGATCTTGCTTGAAAATATATCGCAAATCGCGACTTTCAAATTGGAAATTGTCCGATCTTCCAATATTTTGTTGATTCAGTTCAACGATAATAAAATCACATTCTCATCGTGTTTTTCAGTGTTATAATTGGTCAATTATATGCGCGAATGTTATACAATGATTGACACTTTTAGATCGTTCATCAAAATGCTTACATATCAGGTTGATTTTAGTCGTTCAAAATAAATTATTCAATTAACGATTTGCGAATCGCAATGTCTTTAACAAAAAGGTTATCTACATTGCGACACCGCAAACAAATCTAAAAATAACCTCCTGTTTATTTGTTTGATTAAGGAATCGATTAGCTGGGCTGCCTGTTATATATAACTACTAGCACACACACATCACACACAAAAATCTAGATGACATTCACTCTGCACTTTGCGTGTTTTAAAATTCAGTAAATATTTTTGTTAAAATTTTAATTACGTTAAGTGATAATCTAAACTCGCTGCTATTGTGTGGTGTCATCAAAATCAAACAGAAACCGTTCAATCCGTTCAATCTTCCATCGCCAGCATATTTATTATGATTTGCAATTTTTACTGTGTTCAAACTGCAAAACATTTATTCAGAATGGCTGGGTGTATTGCGGGGAAAAATGGAATAAAAATAAATACAAACAAAATCCGGTCGGTTGTAATAATTTTTCTCAATGGAAACGTCGTTGTTCAATATAAACGCAGTCTAAAAATAACAATTTTCATAATTTCGCTATGGTCTTGGCCAAAACGGATACAAAAATACTTCTTTTCATCGGAAAATACTACACAATTTACTACACACAATAACTTAGACATTGATTCGCTTGTTCTGACCGGTATGCTGGTACGATTCGGAATGTAATATATTTTTGGAAAATTGACGATTCATTTTCGAGAAAATGGTGACGACAAGGTTAATGGTTTTTATATAATTATCCTGAACGCCTCTCTATACAATATGTGTGTGATTGAGGTGTAGTATGGTTAGCGTGAGCCACAACATCACATGATTGTGAACGATGAATTTTCATCATTTAAATTCTCGTTGAACTCAAACAAACATTTTTGTGAAGTTAATTTAAAATGCGAAACGTACGATATAACCGCTGTCGGTGTAGATTTATATCTGCCACGTTAGCTGATATTTTATTTAACGTTACTTGCTAGACGAACGGATACATATTTGTCTTCTAAAAATAATTCTTCGGATCTGTTTGTATTTGAAATTATAATTATTCTGAAACAAGTAAAATGTTTGAAATTGGCAAAAAAAAAATTAAGATAAAAAACCCCATCATTGCATGGTGTTTGCGGAGCGGAAGAGTGTAGACAATAATGGTAGAATTGCAAAAGAGTCGACCTTGCGTTGAAAGTAAACATTTGCCCAGTTCGTTTGCGATAAATTAAAATTGATTAGAAAGGACTAACGTCGCGTGTGATTCTCTTTTTTTTCGGAATTCATCAAATATTTGGCTATAGAGTCTCGCTTGTCTTCACACATTTGAGTTTTATTGGCTTTTAGAATTAATTATGAAAGAAAATATTTGAGAAACAAACGAATGGCCGGTGTGAGTAATTTTATTGATGATGAATGCAGAATGTGTTTCTCAATATAAATTTTCGGTCGAAAAACAAAAGAACTATGTCACCGCTAGGTTGTTTTATTAACCAAATCCGACACTCAAAGACCCTGTTATGGGAGGTGGCAGAGAAAAGGTGTCCTCAAATTTGAAAATCGGTTGCCAACTCTTCTGATTTCTTGAATTAACCGGTGACGAAAGACTCTCGATCTATATGGCAATTTTGAAAAATAGTACAAATCTGAGAGCCAGAAATTTCTATTCTCTCGTCGTTCCTACTGTATCATTTGTAACCGACAGCAACGATAAACATAAATGATGAGCTCTGTCTATTGTGATCTTATATAATAGCAAAAAGTATGCTTACAGCAGATGAAGTAAAAGATTTTCTATAAACAACTTGAGTATAGGTCGAAAAATGTAACGGATTAATACAGATCATCTTCACGTTACCGAATGTTCGGATTTTTGGTTGGCGAGGTAGCGTAACTTGTAATTCAACGTGGATGGCATTTCAAAAGTACTTGAAGATTAGGGAAGGGATTTCGGTAAAACCGTTAATACCTGGATCCCGAATACCGGTTTTACTAGTTTAAATATCGGTTTCACAGAAATAGAATAAGTTGTCGAAACCAATGCAGTTTTCTTGAAAAAAAAATATCAAAAAACTACTTCGAAATATGAAATCGAATAACTTTGCCTTTAAAATTTGGTAGAAGTATTAACATGTTTCAATGTGTAAGCGTGAAAGCACTTTTCAAATTGAGACACCCAACAAAATTTTAGGATGTCTAAGAATTTGTATTGTGATGTTGTAAATTCAAACTTCAACTATTTCTTCCTAGCAATTCTAGACTAAAAAGATTTAATCCCTAGTTGTTTGTTAATGATTCAACTGATTCTTCTATCGCATGACGAACGATCTAAGAGTTCTTCTGAAGGAACATGGGACTATGGTGTCGTCATCTGAAATTTACAAAATCTATTTCTCGCTTTCACTAAAACTTATCACTCTTCGCTAGTTTAGATAACAGTGGCGTTCACATAAAAGTGATCCACTATTTCCAGTTAACAGCACACTAAACATTTCGTCCTGCATACATAACTGCGGAATGTTTGTGGATGTAAGCGATTACGAAGAATTTTGGTAAAGTCGAAACCTTTGATTTTATTTAAAGCAAATAATGTCACTGAAGCAGCGATACAAAATAAATTTATGTCCGAGAAAGGCCTTTTTCATTGACATAGAAAATTACATGAGATAAACTCTCACAGTTATTTTTTGTAAGAAGGAAGTAAAGGGTCTCAGATCTCAGTCCCAATTTTGAATTTGTGTAGAAATGTTTTAATTTCATTGAACGTTTATCAATGTTGTAAACGTTTCTGCAGACTAAAGATACAGATCTTAATTTGAGAATCGGTTCAAGGAATTTCAAACAACACAAACATGTAATAGAATGAAGGTTAGCTTCTATTCCGTGACTGTATTTATAGAAAGTGTCCTAATAAAAGCAATTTTTCAAACTGAACATGAAAACCGTTTTAAATGATGCTACACATTAATTTCTTCGATTGTATTTGAGATTTAACAAGAAAAAGAAATTCGATGAAAAACCGGTATTACCGAAAACCGGTATCGTCAAAGGCCTTCCGGTTTCCTTTCCCTATTGAAGATGTGATGTACTTGCTCTCACTGAAAAGTTGTTGAAAACTGTACATAAGACAGCCCGAATAGATTTGAGACACTGCGTATTTCGAACTTTTGAGGTAGTTGAGTTGAGTCTCTCACTCTGCGGGTCCACTTAACCGAGTTTAATTAATTTTTTAATTTGAGATTTCGCAAATTCGAACGTAATAAACCTGATAGTACACTGTACTTCACACCAGACAGATAAGATTTCACGTTTGAAATCGAACGTACGCTCTGCAACTATTGATTCATCGCTGCGAATCAACGGAAAGAAACCTGGTTGGATTTACGTATCCATTAGGTGCGTTATAATCTTAGGTCAATTTCGCAGAAATTGCTGGCTGTTATCTTCCAAAAGTAAATATTTATTTAAGTCACGCCAGTCTACGGTAAAAAAAACAATTGACTACATTCCATGTCACGTGCATAATTGAACAGTGAGAATCATTAATGAAAGATTGTGACTGAATTGTAAGAAATATCCAATCATCGATTTATCGAATGTAATCAAATAGTTGTGCGTTGCGATAAAGAATCTCATATATTTCACGTAGGTTATTCACTTGACTTCGAAATAAGAATGTACTAATCTGTCGCGCCATAAGGTATGCGCGACAGGTATATAATATAGACAAAACAAATATGTGTAGCTGGTTGGAAACCAACACCTTTGTAACACTATCATCAAAACATTTCCAGATGGTCGTTAAGCTTATCTTTTGTTACTTGCTTAAAAATTCCAGAAGTCTAAACACTGACAAGAAAAATCCGTGATTAAACATTGAGGTGTAACAAAAACGTTCTTCTTTTCGCGAAAATAAAAAACTTTTTTTTTAAATTAAAATCCCAATATTTATTCTGATAAGATGTTTCTGAAGAAAGAAAAAAAGTGCCAGCATCTGTTTCAGGGAGGATGGTATCAAATCACGAAAAAAAAAAATATTTTTAATTTTGTTCAAAGTCCCTTTGCAATAAACAGTCGTTGGACTTGATTTTATTGACTCCCAAGAAACGTGTAACGATAAACAACCTCCATCGAAAATCAATTTGATTTAATTGACACCCCGGAACGTGTACGAAAATGTCCATCTACATTGTTTATCACCACCAAACAGAGCGGTCTCAATTGACAAGTTAATTGAACAAATACTTTAGAGTATACAATGCAAGTTAAGGAAGGAATTGGAAAAAAAATATTCCATAATCAAGGTAAGAATGTGATCGTCTGGCATAACTTTAGGCGATAAGTAAATTGTTGAACTATTGGTCACCATACAACAAGTGCTGTGCTATGCAAAATGCAGAAGATATAAAATCCAAGAATTGTTTTTCGTTTAAATTTAATCAAAACATCAGACCTTAGGCCTGTCTGTTGACCAACAAACATCGTTCGATTTAGAGGCTCGTCTCAACGCTTAATGCGTAAAATGTAAGTTTACAATTTCCATTAGCACATAGTGATTGCCACACTTTTATTTAGATTGTCGTAAAGGTCTTTTCAAGTTTGTTTGTAACTCGTTGTGCAGCTGTAAACAACACAAATACTAAGGACCGTACTCTTCACAGACACGGTGGTATGAAATAAACCAATAAAATCGGAGAAAAGTTTGGTGTTTAGGTATGATATGAAAGCTTGAGATCATAATGAAATAAACAATCTGCCGAACAGGTCCAGTTATTGATTTATTTTCTACGAGATGTTGAAAATGTCGAAAACAACAATTTCATGATCAAATTGACAACACAATTCTGATACTGTACTAATAAACTAATCACGCTAATCCACTTAGCGCCATTACGAATGCGATCACCCAGTCTGAATGATACAAACACGGATGACCATACCAATCAGATGAGTGTGAAAATCGGTTCAGAAATTCGTTTTTTTCGGTCAGGCCTTCTACACATTTGGATAAACAGACGACGCAAAATGACAACAACAACAAAAATAATTTTGTTTATTGCGAAAATGAATATTTGTTCAATTGATCATCGATCGACAATAGTAAAACGAATGCAAATACGAAAAAAAAAATTTGTCGACCGTACAAATAAAACGGCTCATGTCCAATTATTTTGGCTAAAAAAAATTGTCATTTCATTGAATGCAATAAACCGCGACAGTCCCATTCAATAACAACAATGTATAAATTCGATTCGTCGTTTTCTTTTTCACTCTTTTCTTTTTCGTGTGGAATAACTTCCCCGCACTCAGCGTAATAGAAGTAAAAAGTGTGTGTACTTTGGCTGGTACCTATATATCTAGTTCCTTTAACCATATTTTATTTATATCGGAGCTTTATTGCATATGCAAATTCTTCGTTACTTTTGCGTCAATGAAATTGAATTTTAATTTGTAAAAAAATTTAATTTCAGAATATCGATGACCCAAGTATTGAATAAATGATATTCGGTTTCTATGCTGTTCTATGTTGTTTATCCCATGTAACCATTGCAGCTACAAATTATGCACTAATGCAGACTGCTATTTACAACTCACGTCTTGCAACATTCTTTCGAAAAGGAATTGTTGTTCGTTGCACGTTTACTTTTTGGCCATACAATGTTGCACAATAGCACAACAACTACAACTAAGTCGAAAATATTATCATCCTGTTCCAGCTGTTTTTATAGTTATTTTATGGACTTCACACGTGCCAATTGAAATCGGATCATCATACCTACTACACTACATACTGCCTTCAAATTATTTATTTTGATGACTTTGGAGAAAAGATTTGTTTGTTTCTTTGAATTGTTTTAATAAAAGCTGAAACTGATTACCAGCCTGTATACAGACAAAATAGATAGTGAAAAACTAACTCAACATTTTGACTAAGCAGTAGATAGTGTGGCGGACGTTATCTTATTAATAATAAAACCACTGCCGGTATTTATGCTGTCCCTATCCAATTTCGAATGAGGATATCAAATTGTATTTACAAATCAAGTAAATTAACTGCTGGTATAGAATTGGATCAGATTAATAAAATTTTGTACTTGAGAATATTGAATTACTGACGCCTCGGCTGACGGTATATTACAAATAAATATAATATCGGTCGGCTATCAGCTAATAATAGCAACAAATCGATGGCATTTTAGCTTCTAAATATTATAGACCAAAGAGCTCATTATGAATTACATGAATGTTTACTAAAACATAGATTACATGCAACTGCATAAACGTAAATGAATCGCTGACCATTTCTTTCTGTTTACACTAACGTTTAAAGGTGTTTGAACATCCATTGGCAGAAACAGTGGGTATCTTTAAACACATTTTGCTTTTAACAAAGAGCAGTCTTTTATAGATGGTAAGCACATCAAGAGTTTGACTATCGGATCTGTTACTTCAAATGATCGAAGTATTTTCAAGAGATCTATTTCAAATCTTTTACTTCATTTTTCGAACACTTTTTCCATATAAGTCCGCATTATCCAAAGTTAATCGTTTATAACTGAAGTCGTTATCGGAAAAAGATTTTTTGAGACCCATAATGGGATCATCCGACCAATAGTTTGAAAGATATAATCGAAAAACCAAAAAATCATAAAACTCAGTGACATATTTCTGGCCAAGACATTCTTTAAATCGATTTTTCACCATGAAGCCATGATTGCTCATTTTTGGCCAAATGTAGAAAAATGTAGATCTGGTTCTGTTCTACATTCTTCTACATTTGACCAAAAATGAGCCATTATGGCTTCATGGTAAAAAATCGATTTAAAGAGTGTCTTGGCCAGAAATATGTCACTGAGTTTTATGATTCGGACATCACATGGCCGTAACATTTTTTTTAACGAATTAAAATCTGATTAGGACTGTCCAGGTAGCTCAATCGGTAGAACGACGTACTCACGCCCTATATGTCACGGGTTCGACTCCCGTGTCAGACATAGTTCATAGGGTTTTTCCTAATCGTAAATGACTAGCCTCTGCTGTCAGCTCTATCGACCGTAATAGGTCTCCAAGAAAACAATAAAATATGCTGAACACATTTCTCATACGTCATGTCACATGCATAAGTCACAATTGTGATTCTAAAAATGTCAACTACTAGCGACACCTATGTTTTAATAGATAAATCAGATGATTCACAATTATAAGATCTTTCGAAAATATGGGGAAAGCACAACAGGCCCATTGGCGGCTTAGGTGCTTGGAAATCTTATCTTAACTCTGATTTTAGTAGATTAATGATCAATAAAGATTGATGTTTTCTGTCCTGAGCACTCTTGCGCGAAAAAACGTAAAGTAGGTAAACGTACCACGACGAGCACTTTGTCAAAAAATTAAAATGTGGGAGCTCTAAACAATATTCTACAAGAATCTGCTGATTTCGCTTCACGGAACATTTCAGAGGAGCTGATTGGAACATTTCAGTGGAGCTGCACCCTCCAGCATAGTAGTGGTATTCGGTGACAATGGGTTTTTGGACCATAACTATCAATCGGTAGCTCTTAAAATCAGAAATATTTCTAGCTTTCAGAAAAAGAAAAGAAAATCGGTTGAGTATTTTGAGAACTATAGTAGGTTCGCCCTTTAGTAATGTTGCTGTCGATATTAAAGTTATTACACAATTCTACCTAAAAAATATATTTGTTTTAACGAAAGGTTGCTTGAGACTTGAGTCATATTTTATCTTTTAGCCTTCACAACCTTCATATTTAACAGAAAAATAAGAGGAAAATGGGCAACCTAATCAATCATCCTTCGGGAATTATTCATGCAGAAATAGTGATAGTTTTATCATTCTATGTGGATTGTACGTATAAAACTCCTCGTCACGTTTCACTATAACAATGAACGTAAGACACCGGTGTGTAAACTAAATTAAATGAGTCTGTTACAACTGGACACATGATATCATAAATCTTGGATTGGATATCATAGATTTACCTCGTGCCAACCCGATCCCAATAACTCGATGATCATATCAAATAAACGAATAAAATTCAGATAGAATCGAATCGGTTGTCGTCGATGTTAAATGATTGATGTCAGTGAATATTTGGACACAGTAGCTGAAATTTAATACAGAGTTCATGGGTGCGTTGTGCTGCTATGTAAAACCTATCGTTCATGAGATTTTTTTTTGTTCAGTTAATATGTCTATATTTAGACAAAACAGAATGTTAACCTCATAGGATCAACACTCTGAGCAGTGAGTGCTTTGCTTATAGTTTACCAAAGAACAAGAAAAATATACCGAAACATACTAAAAATTATAAACATTTTATTGAATAAAATTTAATATGCTTCTGTCTGGAGATAAGAATATTTTATTGCTGTCTTATGCTGTGTGAAAAAAATAAAATAAATAGTCGAACCATTCAACACCATAAGTGCGCGTTTTGATCCGTTATTGGTCAATGAACGAATATTAAGTAGGGTATTATGTCTATAGTAATTTGATTACATAACATTCGGCGATTAATAATTATCAACAAATTTTATTCAATTTAAGCTTGAACCTTACGTTTTGTTTTATTACAAGAATTGGATTTCACAATTGCAAAAATGTTTTAGACTCATTTGGACTCAAAGTTGGGGGAGATATAATAGCTCCTTGAATTACTAAAGCAGTGTACACTAATACAAGACGTACGAGACCATGAGAACATTAATCACACTAGTGATTTCCTTCAAATTATGATCAATCTGACCTTAGATTTCCTCTAAATTTGACAATTGACAATTTATGTGAACAGTGAGAAAATAGACATTTTCTCCTCGAACTGTCACTTTTTATTTTGTGAAGAAAAAACATTTGAATTGTATTGTCAAATTCCCTCCAATGACGAAAATCACCGTTTTTCGTTGATTTATTTACGTTGGTTTTTCCTGTATATTTCATGGACAAAACCGAATTCTCGCTCGAGGTAAATGAGGAATTATAGCTCGAACTCAACCGATTTGCGGTTCTTGCTTCACTCTGGCCTCAAATCTTGCTCTTGTTTAGGGTTTCAAAATTCCGCGAGTGTAAGTGAAAAAAATCTCAGGAAATGGAGGACGAGACACGGTGAGCTTTAATTTTTTTTTGTTTGACCTCTCGTGGACATTAAATGTTTTTAGTGGTTTTTGTAGAGGGCGGCACAACGAGAAAGAATAACATAACAAGAAAATATTTTTCTTTTTTTTGGGACCTGCGGGAAGCTTCGAAGACTGTTTGGATCCTACTGGTGACTTGTTTGATCACAAAAATATAGTAACTGTTTAGCGTGAGGTCTAAGCTTTATAGCGATACCAATCATGACATTGATGACTACCAACAAACATCTTTTATGAAGCAAAGTCATTCAACTAGGTCGCAGTGAATTTTAACGGCTGTATCATACGTGGATTACTTTTATTTTCTCTTATAAAGTCCCACAGTTGAGAAAAAGGAAAAATCAATCTAATTAAAAATTTTCCTATCGAAATATTTTCTTGTGTTGTTATCTTACTCGTGGTGTCGCCCTCTACATAAACCCAAGCATAAACCACTAAAAACATTTCATGTCCACGAGAGGTCGAATACAAAAAATCAAGCTCGTCGTGGAGAATGATGAATGTTATAAATATTAATTTTGTTAATTCAGTAACAGACACTGAGGTTACAACAAAAGCATCCGAACTTTCAACGGAGGGCAAAAAAATGACTATTTTAATTATTATTGGCGGAATCAGCCAAGGTATCCTAACATGGTAAAATACAGAAAAGTTGTGTAAATTACTTAAAGATTCTCTTGAAATATGCAGAATACTCGCAGCAGTGACTACGATTTTGTAACATTTTCCAAGGAAAAGCTACAATTTCCTCGAAATTGACAATTAAGAAGGAATCGTATTCAAAACACCATATGTCTAGCTGTCAGACTTGCTAATATATCGAACACATCATGTTACATCATGGAATTTGCCATTATATACTTGGCTCTTTATAGTTATTTCGCAAAACGAACAATAATTTTATTCTGATAATATGGTTACGGCTAGTACACCTTTAGGTATACAATAATCTTTCAAATATTTTCGATTCTACAAATTTGTAGACATGTTCGGTATAACAATCTGTAGCTCATCGAAACTGCTAAAAGTACTAGTATACGTGTGTAACAAGTAACTGTTTGTTTATTACTTAATTTACTGTAGTTTTATCATACCGATGACTTGCTAACATGTGTTTTAGCTGATATCAGTTTCATTCTCAGCCGTTATTACGATACGATTAGTAAATTTTTTTAAACTTTTTTTTTACACAGTCGACAGTGTGTATGTACTTTACTATACAATTAAAACAGAGACTCGTCGTGAATTTTCTGCTTTTCATGCAAATCATATCGGCTAGACGTTACTTGAGACACGAAAAAGGTCAGGTAATTGAATTTCAAGATCACACACACCACACGTTACAGACACACGAAACGCGAGCGAATCGTATGACGATAAAAAAAATTAATAAAAATACGACAAAGTCGACTTTTTATAAATTTCACATCAGCTGGTAGCCCGTAGGAATATGAATGCGTGAATGTGTATCAAAAATAATCAGAAGCTCGTTTATCAGGGCCGTATCTATCTTGTCTTAGTCAAGTGTTAAGAGCAATAGATAAAGCGAAGAAAATGACAAATAAGGAGCTGACGCTGATAATGAACTATAAATATGGCACCTCTATCAGTCCGCATATTCTCTAGTCAAAAACTCAAAAAGGGTTTCAATTCGAATGTCATGCACTTTGTGGCCCATATAATAAACGAAACGATTATTCGATTAGAAAAGCTATCAGGAAAGACTCACCTTTAAGCATGTATGCATTCAATACATTCAAATTAGCTGCCGGTGCGTTGGTGCCTGTTTTCGCAAAATCTGGATCGTCTGCATCGAATAACACATTATCTTCCCACTCTGACACAACGGATGATAATATATTACTTCTTCCATCGGATTTCATTCTGTGAATAGAGAAAAGATTTTTTTCTGAGAAAAGGCTGAAGGTTCCGTTGGTGAATTTATTTCTGGCTAAGCAAAACTAATCTGAGAAGACAATAGTTTGTATAACATTTTGGGTCAGTGGAAGGGTATAATTTACAGTGAACGTCAGTAAAATTTAGACAGGAACTTGATTCAACTGTTGTTCAGCTGGTCCACTCACACGAACATTAGTTATTTACATGACAAGGGGAAAAAACTTGAAAAGTTCAGTTTTAGACGCATGTAGCATGTGAAAATAGTTAAAAACGGATAAGAAATTTTGTTTGTATGGTCGGACCAACTGAAAAAGAGCTGAAGCACTTTCATGTCTAAATTTCAACAGTAAGTACAGCTGCGCGCTGTACCGCGCTGGAGTCACGGATTTCTGAACAAATGTTTCCACCTGCTCGGAATCAATACATCAAAAAAAAACATTTTTTTTCTTACAGCTTTAACACGTACAACAAAAGGAAACATCGACCAAATCAAAATGTGCACATCGGACAATTGAAATGCAACTACAAAGGGTAAGTTAATTCATTCATGTCATTTTAAAGCTAACAATTCAGAATGTGAACTTTGCGGTTCAACAGCCATATTATACCATGAATATTAAAATACTACCGGTATAACGATTCAATTTACCAGACACTCTCAGCTCGTATATGGAAATTGCGTTCAAATTGATTTCATTTTAATTTATTTCTATTCTACCTAACTTAACCATATGCCATTTCCTTAAAAAAAAAGTTCCATTTGATGAATTGTTTGTTTTTTTGCATCGAACTTTCTGTACTGTTAACAACAAATATTAATTTAGAGTGATAGATTTATTGACTTTTTGGTGCGCGTCTAATGTGTCTGGATATTGTAGAAAGAGCAAATTAATGAATAATTACTTCAGTAAATGTTATGCACACTAGCGATGTACAGTGACAACAATACAGATTTTAGTTGAATCTGGTTATATCTGGGTGTTGAGTTCCAAACCGAATTGATAAGATAGACACATACTTTGTACCGTTTAGTAACGTCAGGCATACCTAAAACAATAAAATTGTGAAACTCATCAGTCTTCGATGAACTTTGACTCGCAGAAACGATTTGCATGGAAATTATGATTGTTTTACATGCACAAAATCAATCAGAACTAAAAAAAAACGTCAGCCAATCGGCGAATGTTTTTGCTCAACAGTAATATCGATGAAGAGTGAATACACTATTGTATGCATTTGAAGAAGATTAATTGGCTTGAGAACAGTGCAATGCAATACAATTATATCCTTAATCACTTATATATATATATATATATATATATATATATATATATATATATATATATATATATATCGAGAGGCTGTGTGGACATCATTCCCTAACACAGATCGTATTCATCGTAGTGTAACACCCGATACAAAAAAGATTCATTTGCAGCTGCGAAAGTAATCCATTACATGATGGAACAATTTTCAGGGATTCCACGGAAAATTTAAAGTAAAAAAGTGGAAAAGTGAGTAAAAATAACGAAAATAGTTGCTTGAAATAGTTGATTTTCTGACGAAAAAGTTGGTAAAAAAGAGAGTTTTTAGGAACTTTTGTACCCTATTCTACATGAAGTTAAGGGTTTTACCACGCCTATGTTTCGCCTGCATGAAGCTACAGGCACAGCACTGCTCCTAGCATGAACACTGAATTGACAAGTGTCAAATGTGGAGGCTTTAGTGATAAGAGCTACCGCTTACGATTGTTTGTATTGTATGTTTTAACTCACACATCGAAGTCATCTATCTATCTATACAAAAGAAACGCAGTGCCTACTGAGATTTCATCAGCCTCCGAATATTTTTTATGTTCATGCTAGTAGCAGGGCTGTGCTACAGGTCAATCATTTAGCGATATAGCAAAAAAAAATGAAATGAAGAATATACTGTAACCAATGTATTTCATAGACAGGGAGACAGCAGAGAAATGATAAGTTGGTACGCCTGTGGCGAGATGGAATGCGCATGAGGATGACAGCTGAATTGTATGTGAGAGAATTTCATACAATTTTGGGGCCTGCTCTACCCTAGCGCCCAGCTGTCATCCTCATGCGCATTCTATCATTTCTCTGGGAGAAAGTGCCAAAACATTAAAGAGAAATCAGTAGATATAAGATGCCTGATTCTCCTTGCAATTTTTTGACAGTCCTAACAGCAACTGGCTCAAAAATATGTAGAAGGTTTGATTGATTGATTGATTTAAAAAAGGTAAAAGTTTCAATCTGAAATTGGTAGAAGAATTCTGTACAACAGGAGAGGTTAGGTCGACGGAATCTTCGCTTAAGCATCGCGTCAAGGAAATTTAATGCAGGATGAATGTTAGGTACATTATTAGGATCATACTTCTAGGGTAAAGTTTTGTTCCTGTAATTTTTATGTCAATTTAACATCCATCCACAAAATACTGGACTGCAATATAGTGAACCTTAAGGTTATTCAAGTGAAATAGAAATATTGCGCAAGTGACTCAGGTGGAAGTTACTTGTTTTATTTTAGACACTTATAAGTTAGTAGCAAATTTTAAATTTTTTAATAAATTTTCAAAAATGTTGAGGTTAAAGTTTTTGGATGTTTTGAAAATTTACTTATAAGAGCCTGACTTATAACTTGAAAGCGTCTTGGTTATAATGTATACCTTCCACCTTATACGTCAATTCAATCATTTGCGCAATCCTTCTAAAAAAATCTAAAAGAAGGTGCACTATCAGTTAACTCTTTCAATTGACGATTTCCATCCTTATTGATAAGGATTCCAAAAGGAATTGGAAAATACTAACAATTTTTAAAGCTTAGGATTTTTATAAAATCTTTTTTTGTGCGTGAACGGTCAATACCATTGTTAAAAAATATAGCTATTGATGCATAAATGCAAATACGCAGCGGAGATACGTAGATTCATCTCAGAAACGACGACACGACGTTTTTGTGTGCTCTAGAGGTTACTCTGGTTTAATGCCTTTTGCAAGGCAATAGAAAATTTATAAAAGAGAAAAAGGAAATTTTCTAGCGCCGCAGGCGAAACTTTACAATTATAACATTTTCTAATCTATTTTAATTGATTTAAAAAAAAGTGAGTAAAGGGTCTGAAAATAGTTGAAAAAAGTGAGAAATAGAGCAAATAGTTCCTCACTTTTTCAGATATTGAAAATAGTTGGAAAAAGTGAGAAAAGTGAGTGCGTGGAATCCCTGAATTTTGTGACAAAATGCAATCCGAGCCGAAGGCGAGGTATACAACGCCACTTGAGTTGAATGTCTCAATGAGACATTGTCTCATAGGAATGATAATGAATCGAAGATATTCCTCATATAATTTCACATGGGGCGTACTGCTATGTAATGGTCAACTTTCGCATGGGGTAGGCAACAAAAACATTTGTTTTTGAGTGTTTTTGAGTGGACTTAGAAGTTGATGTCGAAATGAAGTTGCTGGTCCCAAATGACAAATGAAAATCTTACTCAAAAGCCTGACTGTGGCGTAATGAATGATCAGACTCATAACAATCAAGTGACCATCCACACGATGTTTGTTTTGATATGGAATCGTTTTAGATATTGTTCCCGATTTATTTTTTTTGATTTTTTCGTTTACAGACCTAACTATCAATGATTACTAATGATAGATAAGATATAAAAGATGATGAACCACTGTAGGATTTGGTAATATGAAAATGTTTGAAAGATTCTTTCCTGAAGCGTCTGAAATTTTTTTAAATTAACTGACAGTGACCCTTCTCTGTGTTTTATTGTTGAGTTAAGCGGTTTGAGTACAATTCAAATCCACAAGTTTAGCAAAACCCCTAAACCATTTTCGAGAAATAGGAAAATAGTGCCCTGTCCCGACGGGGTTGCTCACTCTTTTCGATTAACCTGATTTACCATGATTAACCAGTGATCAACCATTGATTAACCAGGTCAAACTAAGTAACTTAGCTACAAATCGTGATAAATCAATGAAATACAGTCATTTAACTTGGCAAATCGGTGGAATCAAAATTTTCCTGTGGTGCCAACTAGGTTTGAGATACTTTATATAACGATTTCAACTTCACAAAAAAAAACATTTTGTTTTCAATTTGAATTTTCACACAATATGAAAGGAATGTGTTTAACAAATTTGATTTCAACCGCCTTTGTGAGTGTCTTAACCTGTTCTTTCAGAACCTTGAGCAAATCACGGTAAATCAATTTTTAGTAAATCAAAGCGAGCAACCCCTCGCCCTGACTTACCGTTTATATAAAAAATAGTCGGGGTAAACGCCTAAAAAATATTTTCTTGAATTTTCCTTACAGTGAACGACTCAAATGTCTCACTGTCATTTTTTTCAGAGAATGTCATTGTGAATTTGCAATGGCACAATAAAATTCTCAGAAAAATTTGACAGTGAGACATTTGAGATGTCGTTCACTGTAATTTTCACAATTTTTTTTTTTTTTAAATGCTAAAATGTATAAAATCTTCCTGTTTCCAAGTTACTAGCTTTAAGCTGGAGAAGGTTATTGAACCACTTCCGATACGTAAAGTCTCAGTTTCTATTCGAAAGCAAACATGAACGAATTATTCCAATGGATTGTCTCGTATAAGGCGTAAAAAGCTCTATGTTGTGATATAGTATGAATTTAGCGCTGAGAATAATCTGAATCTGAATATTTGATCAGCCAAAAAGTATGATCGGTCTAACATATTACATCATTTCTCTAGTGAGTGAACAACGAAACTTCCATTCTAATTCTACAACTCAACAAAGAAAGATCGGATTAATGGAAAATTATGTACCTAGACTAGTTATAATTTGTTGGGTATACTGACAAGAGATTGTTTTATTGCCGTAGTTATTGCAAATGATGCGATTATTTTATCTATAAAAATATGTGTAGGTACTGACCGCAGTTAATAATATTAACGGATAATAAATAAACAACAAACACAAGTTTTAATACTTTAAGACAAAAATTTATTTATTTTTTAGAATTATTAGCCGCTTAATATTCCTATATACTAGGTTAATCTGTTCCATTTTATCAGACGAATGAAATGAAAAAATAAATGAATGGAAATAACCACCATACACACCACTTGACAACAACAAAATTCATATTTTCAAAATGGAAATAAAAATTTATTTCAAAAAGATCGGTCCATTAATTTGTTACACAACAAAAAAATCGTCTCATGTCATTTTTTGACAGTGTATATACCAACAACTGATCAGCATCTCTTTTTCTCTCGCGTCTTCGTTTTGATAAAAATTTAATGAACTCTTGACTTTAAGAAGCAAAAAAAAAATGATTCGATTTCACTTACTTTACAGCTTTGTTGTTGTTGTTGTTGTTGGTGTACTTTCCAAGCAAAATATATGTACCGTTATAGGTCAATCAAAGCGAATTTATTGTTTCTTTTTATTATGTTCCTCTTATCAACCAGTTCCACAAATAATAAATTTTGCAATCGAAATCAACACACGATAAAATGAATTATAACAATAAATGTGTTTAGAAAAAACCACACGATGTATCTATATACTTTTGGCGACACACACGAAGCACACTGCTGATGGGTGGTTTTAACGAAAGAGTCTCTAATCGATACAATATTTTTCTATCAATAAAAAATTGAATGAAATTCGCGAACGGGCAATATTATTTTTATGAACCATTTACAACTACCGTTCAAATGACAATTGGCAACTGAATTTTTTTCAACATTTTCATTTATAATTGCTCGAAATTCTATTATTTACTTTTTATTTTATCAATGCAAAAGACACACCACCAATACACACGACCGTCAACGATACCAAGAGACACGGCACGCTAATAATAAAAAAAAGAGCTAAACCTGACAGTGTATAGTATAGTTTGTACAAATGTTATAAAATGATGTTCAATATAATTTCGACATCAATGCCAACTATCCGATACCATGGAGGCTCTCCGGTAAAGACGACGTGAAACAGATGTATTTAAAAGGGAAAATATGTCAAAAATTAAAGTTGACAAGCGGAAATAATTTGTCAACGGTAAACTCAATGGTATAAGCAAGAAATGAGCGATAACAGCCAGCGGTGAATATTATTTTACTTGGGCTGCGGTAAGCACTTAATCAATAGTCATAGAGCAACTCTATGTCATTAGTATAACGATTATCGAAACTTTCCCTTCGGTTGATCCGAATCTAAAATATTTTCAACTTAAATTTACCATTTCAATAAACAATAGTCTGAACATACATCTTGATATATAAAACCTCCGTGGCCAAAGCTCATCACTTATTTTTGTCTGCGATGTCGATAACAGATGACATAGCTGTATATATACGGTAACCATTGTATTGGCTCGTGACAATATTATTGAATTCTTTTCAGCTGTTATTCAGTTAGTTAACTCATACACACAAAAGTGCTTATACAGCTGATAGTGCCAAAACGGTATAAAGACGTAAAGGAAGTTTTGTTTGTATGAGTGGACCAGCTGATGCGAAATAAACAACTTATATCATAGTCGCCGTCACAAATATTTCACCGAATTGAGAAGTTGTAATTACTGCAGACTGTAGGGCAGTTGGAGCCAGCATCGTAACTGTCTGGTATACGGATTGTTTTACATAAATTAGCCATTTAAGGCAATTAAAATGGAAATCCTGCCTAGCAAAATCCACTTCAAGTAATCATGTCTATCCCTAGAATGTCTGGAACATTAAAAAGAAATGTCGAGGGCCACTTACCCTTCGTAAATCCACGAAGCATTATACTTCTCGATAAAACATAAATTTATGGGTTGGTTTCGTTATGATTGGCTTCGTTAAATTTTAAAGAAGGTTGAATCGGAATGTGAGCGACGGTCGAGGCGACGGTTTATCTAATTTGAACTTTTTTCTTATTTTAATGGGAAAAGTGAGTCATTTAGCTAGAATTTAAGCATCATTTTTATATTACTTGTGGACATAGTTCTCGAACCTTGAGAGATTCCTAGGAGATATTAAAATTCTTGAAATTATTCCATTTCATGTGTGTTATGCAAATTGTTGACGCCAAGATGGCTCTGTGTCTTTTATTGTGACAAAAGTAGAGAGTTTTCACGACAGCTGATGCGATCAGAGTGACAGGCCAATAATTATCGTCATAACCTCGAAAAAAACTTGTTTATTATTCTCGACATTCCTCTTTTTGCCGACAAGTACAAAAGTAAAATAGACGTAGAACATTGAGGACAATAGAACCTCAAACACTTTCCTTTTTCATTGTAGCTGGCGTCGTCAAATTTCTTTAGTAAAAACTCGGCTATACCTGAAGAAATGGAGGTCGATAGTTCAACAGACACGGCTGTGGAAAATGCGATAGGATGGAACATACCAAAAATTGAGGAATCGAATAGTGGCAATGTAGTAGCGGAAACCGGCGTGAAAAGGTACATTGGCAGAACATAAAATTGGATGGCCGATTTCAAGAGATATTATATGTTGTGAAGTGGGGGAACTAGACGTCCTATTCTGAGAACGTTATTGTTCTATCCAGCTCAAATACGGCAATGGTCCGATGACCTCGACAATAATTTTGTTTGTTGCTTTTCGTTACATTCTTTATTTTCGATCAATCGACACCTACGACCGAAGGTTGACCGTTCCAATTTTTCTTTAGATTCTTGACCATATTAGATCAGTTGGATACGAGTGTTGAAAGACTGCGACGTGAAGCCCGAGACCTTCAAGACAAACGTGATTCGTTGCTGATGTCTATGGACTTGATACGAAACAATGAAAACTTTTCCGATTTGAATGAATGTACGAATGAAATTCGCTAATTTATCATCGACTGTCGCTGCTAAAATGCAATGCTTTCCATTCCAGATGAACGAGAAGAGCTGAACTGTTACCTGGGTCGCATATCAACTCGTCTGGCAACGGTTGTCTTGAATGTAACGACAATACGTGATAAGGCCCAAGAGGAATCACTGCACCAAGTGAACAGTTTAATCGATACAGTGATAACCACAACCGATCGCATAGCAGCTCGGCTACACTGTCAACATTATCTGAATTGTTGCAGTGACGGTGGTACCGATGGCGAACGGATCACCGATAAAAAATTCGAAATGGCACTGCTTGGATGTGCACTGGATGATCAGAAAAATATCAAAAAGAGATTGCAAGCTTTAATGACATACCTAAATAAGCAAATCATTGCTGTGGAGTGATTGCATTTATAGTTTTATCGTTAAAAGAAATTATTTTTATTTTTCTTGAACTGAACAAATCGTCACATCCCGCTTAACACATCGAACATTATTATATTTTCAAAGGGATTTCAATCTAAAATTAAATTAACGAAAATTAACTTTTGGCCTGTAAATTGGGCTATTAATTTTGCGAGCAAGTGATGTCAATAAAATGGACAAACGAGAAAAAAGTAGAGAAAATCTCAAAGCAAAAATGGGAAAGGTTAACTAAATCAATTGAATTAATAAAAAAAATGGGCTAATGTGATCACCCTCCCCTTTCGATGGAGCTACACCCCAACATTAATGTATTAAAATGTAACCAAATCTAATGGAGCTGATTAATGCTGATAATAAATTGAATGTTAATTGGACTATAGCATGCAATCGATTTTATTTTCGATGTGGAGCTGGATTTTTTACATGCCGATGCCGTCTTAAGAGCGCTCACCCCTTTGTAAATTTGTAGCCTACATTTAGGCGGAAAAATATTCGTTCTTCGATGATTTCTCTGAACCAAAATCTTTTTTTGAAAAAGTAAAACTAAATGGTTAATGGTTTTACATTTTCGAAAAAATACTTTGGTTCAGAGAAATCATCAAAAAATGAATATTTTTCCGCCTAAATGTAGGCTACAAATTTGCAAAGGGTCCATTCCTCTTAAGGAAGACGTAAAGTGGTTTAGACCCCCTATGTATCGTATGTGACGTCAATGCAAACAATGTTTCTGGGATCTAGAGTTCCACGGGACATCCACGGATTATCCTAAAAGGTGCTTTGTCATCAATAAGCAGTTTTCTTGACGAATGTGATCGGTTTCAACTGATGGCTTTGACGATTTTTTATACGCTAGAAATCGTATTCAGATTGAAAGGATAGTCAGAGCTCGTCATATCTTATTGAAGCTATTGCAGAGAATATCAGTATGTTACACAGGGCTATTTTCGTTAAATGGATTCTTGCAAATTTTCAAAATTCTCGAAAAATCCCGAAATTGTTGAAAATTCTCTAAATTTCTGGAAATTATCTAAATTTTACAGTTTGTAAACCAAAGCCTTATGCAGAATCAGCAAAAGCTGAACATCTTCAGCTGGTTGACAAAGACAATACCTTTGTATGGAAAACAATTCAAAGGCAAGCTACATAATTATAGTGTACACGTTAAGATCATCTATGTGCGCACGTAACACGTATGACTGTAGTAAACTCGTTGTTTAGAGTGTGTTTTGATTGTATATTATACAAGTTGAGTGTGTTTTTTGATCAGCTGGTGAAGTTCAGCTGTTGATGATTCTGCATAAGCCTTTGGTTTACAAACTGTAGTGTCTTGATAGAATTGAATGGTGTACCGCAAACCACGTATAATGCGTAAATCAGAGAAATGATAAGTTGGTACGCCTGTGGCGAGATAGAAGGAGCATGTCGAAAAAATTGGCACCTCTCCTGAGAGAATTCGTATGTAATTGTCTCCCATACCGTACACAATTTTTAACCTCAGATTCCTTCTATCTCGCCACAGGCATACCAACTTATCATTTCTCTGGCGTAAATGTGAAAAAACTGTAGTGATTTCATCAAATTCTTGAAAATTTTCAAAATTTATGCCGTAAGTGCGGTCGAAATTCAAAATGGAAAGTGCGGAGGTCTTTCTAACGTAGCGTCATTTTCATATAAGGAAGCGTTGAAATGTATTTTTCGGTTCACTTTTTCATCGAATCGTTCACTTAAAATTCAAATTTAGGCACACTTACGGCGTGAATTCTTGAAAGATCTGGAAATTCTTTAAAATTCTAAAAGTTTTTGAAAAGTTCTCGAAGTTCAAAAAATTAGTGTAAATTCTTGTAAATTCTCCAAATTCTCGAAATTGAAAAATTCTCGGGAAAATCCAGAGATTCGCGAAATTATGACCTAGATTCGATGGGCTTTTTCGAGCCGAAAGCTTCTTTTGAAGGCTTACTCGAAAACCTCTTTAAGGATTAACGAATTACGTTGGGTTTAATATGTTTAGGAAAGATACCTTGTCACCCCTCAGGTGCAACGAAATATTAGTGGATGGTTTACATGTTTTGTCGGTTTGAAGGTTGAGTGGGTTACACTTTCAAAAAGTTTTGACTAAACGGACTTTGTAGTTAAATAAACCAAAAAGACCTACGACTGATAGACCCAGACTGGCTATATGAGGCGACTTGGAAAATCACAAGAGCGCTTTCAGTAATTTTATTGAATTTGATATATTGTCGTCTTTCAATAGAGTTTTTTGGAACTTTTCTCTACATTTCACAGGAGCGCCTTTTGTTTTCCCGGTCGGCGCTGATTTAGGAGGAAATTACTCAATTGTGAAAGCATACATGAATATCGTTTTGGATTCTACCCATAATTGTGAAGTAAAAATGACATAAAAGAAATCCAAAAGGGTTTTAATGTTGAATACCTGGCTTAGGGTACCTACCTTTATCTCCACGTGCATTATGACGTCGATACTTGTTCAATCACGTTGAATGATCCAATTTTGAGCGTTGAAATTTCGTAAGTGGTGCATCTTTCCAACAGCTTTGTCTTTCATTCTATAATTTTATTCTCAATTTTCCTGGTAAAACCTTCTCTCTTATGGCAACAAATTCATTTTTCCAATCTTTTATAGTAACTATATATCTCTTAATGTACAATAATCCGGTGATGGCTTAATAATGGCGGATGAATTCCTTCATCTTAATGCAGAACTGTTTGACTGCCGTTCTGAGACTTGACACCCAATGATGCTTTTACATCTGCATAAACCATAAAGAATTATTTATCGCGAATATAAGATGAATATTCGCACCACTATTTACCTTCATTGATGTCCTTCTTTCTCGCATCTGCGATCGGCTGCGTTTGTGATTCGCTGGACAAGCTCGAACATCGACTATTGGGACCGTCGAGGGCATTATCGTGGAATTCTTGCGAAATTTTTATCTGGGTGAGAAAAATGGAAAATTGATTCATCTGACGTCAACTTCTCTGTTCAATGAAAATTATTTCACTTGCACGACGCGTCCTACCTGCTTTTCAATGTTCAATTTTAAAAATTCGTCGTATTGTATGTTGCGCAGGCCAGTGATCAATTGCTCAAAAATTGTCCAGTGTCCCAGGTTCAGATCCAGTGACTGCAAATTAAGACAAAAATGCTACATTCTCGTCTAGGCGGAAAAAAACTGTTAAAATTTACCTTCTTCAGTTCATTCAAGTCGCACGACATTAAAGCTGGTCCGCTCAGTGATTCGGTACGAACTGTTTCGGTCAATTTGTCTTGGACATTTTCTAGTAAATCAATTTGCCGTATGAGCTGCTGAACGTCCTCTATGCTCAATTGTAAGAGGCGTATGGCTAAGAAATGCTCCTGTAAACATGTCGTGATAGTTAACGCTCAAAACTCGAAACAATTTTTGTCTTTGTCTTACCGGAAAGTTTGATCTGAAGAGAAACGCTTGAATGGATTTCTCATAAGATGATGACCGATTGACTATCATATTGTTCTGATTATCCGTATCGTGTTCAGTGTTCGTCCAAATGGAACCCTTCTCCGATGGTTTCAATAAAACTTCCGAAATTTTCTGCAGTTGGCTCTTCCCTTCGTCTTTTTGTTGGAATTGAAAACGGTTCGGTTAAATCTCTACGACAAGATGAGCGTTCAATCGTTACCTTGATTAGTTTCGATACAGTTGCCTGCATCGCGTAGACTTGGTAAATCTGGGTTGATGGACGAGATGGTAACTAAATTCTCTCTCGAAGTTTTATTGCGACGAAACAGTTTCAGAATTTTTAAATGTTTCAGCTTTGCTGTGAGGTCTTTGATTGGCGACGAAGAAGCACTATCATCTTCTGTTGTAAATGTTTCCTCAAATTCCCTTCTTCGAAGTTGGAACAAATCGACCCCTAAGGATGTTTAAGAAATTAAAGCAAAATTTCCGGCTGTGCGTTACCAGTAGCGTTACCGAGGTCGGTGATTGCTATAAAAATGTTACCTGTCTCGTTTCGACATCGATACGGTGGAACTCGTGGTCGGATTGTACCACCACCTTTTGATGACGACATGCGATTGGGTGTACTGGTACTGTTTCTGACGTTGTTTGGTATGGCCTTCACTACCTCCTTCTTAATATCGCTTCTTGAGTCATCTTTGTTATTGTTGCAATTTTGATCACCACTTTTATGGCCATTTGCTGCGTAGGCCTGACTTTGTTGCATATAAGCTGCATGCATTGCTTGTTGGGCCTGAGCTTGGGCCTGGGCCTGCTGCCAGTGTGCCATTGAAACACCCATTTGTCCCATTGCATTTGCAGCATTCTGATTAGGGTCCTTGACTTTCTGCTGATTTTGCATGTACGCAGGTGCTCCGGATAGTTGACTCAGTGCAGCTATTACAGCGCTATGATTAGCCGGGTCAACATTCTGGCCTTGCATGCCATAATTGGGGGCAACTGAAGTGCTGAGTTGACTCAATGCATTTAAGGCACTATAATGACTGGCATCATGTGCTGCACTGCTAACATTTGCCAAAGCATTGGGGGCGCTGGGTACCAAAGGAAGACAACATTTTTTATAGAGAAACGAAAGTATGGAAAAGGTTTAACATTCGGACATACTACATATTGGCCTGGTGTTGCATTTGCATGAGATGACTGGCAAGAATTGCCTCATTTTCCAGCTCCGAATCATCTTCATCGAATTCGGAACAATCCTCATCAAATTCAGAATCCGAATAATCGATTTCGTCGTCCGGATCGAATGCTCCATTTGATGGGTTTACATTCGAATTATCTGAAAAGCCAATCAGTTTATGTAAGTGAAACGAGACTGCAGATAAATGTAGATTTAACAAACCACCGTTTTTCACTCGGGCAACGTCTGATGACGAGGGAATGGCACCTGGTTGCTTAGCAATTTGTTGGGGTACTTGCTGACCATGAGGTGTAACAAATGTACCATCGTTTCGGGGCCACATATTCCTTATTGATTTTATTGTTCAATATTTAAACTAATTTTTCTTAAAGCACTACGGTGTGGACTGAATCTCAACTTACAGTAAAAATTTGTCAATTTCACTTTTAAAATTATCAACGTCTGCTGTCGTCAAATTTTGTGTTAAACTGATTATTTGCTCTAACATTCCTCTAACGTTAGACGTGCAGCAATGTTGTCAACCCGGTGTTTGCAGGTGTTATCGTGTTTTCTGTTTATTAGTCAGCACCTCAAATGCATCTTAAACGTCACGTGACTAAAGAAAGGGATACAAAAAATGCAATAAAAAATGTTTACAACCGAAAAGAATTCTTTGAAGGTTTGTCAGGGCCGTAGCAAGTTAATTTCAGAATCAGACAAAAAACTACCTGAAAATTTCATCGAAATTGAATCTTTGAAATGAAAAATTTCTTTATAAAAAAATGAAAAACTGAAATTAAGGGATTACTCAAGTAAACCCTCCGAACTCAACTCATTATTTAATCGGCATATTTTACCTGCTTGGAGTCATTCAATAAAATTTGTTTTGTTTATTTTTGAATAATTATATGAACATATTCAAAACGATTGCATAAATTTTGCCTTATGCTGGATTTCCACTTACGTCGTTTAGCTTGCGTATAGCTAAACCACGACTCTTTTTTATTGTTTAAAGAGTGAACGGAGCGTAACCGGAGTAAGTGGAAATCAAGACTTAGGACATTTTAAAGTTACTAATTCGTAACAAAATGTTCACACAAGCAACAGTCATAGAAAGCAATAAAAACCTGCAAATTTCTATCCAGTGGTATGTAGTCTAAAATATTGATTGGCTGATCGTAACGACTTCTAAAAATAGAACTTTGAACTGCATCCCTCACCCAACTTTGATAGTGAGAACAGAACTACCGAAAAGATACGATGTTTCACTCCCGATTCTAATTCACCAATACTCGTAAGTTATTCCATCCTACCTCCTTATTGGGATGATATCGGTGCAATCTCTCTCATCAAGTAGTAGAGTCATTTCTAGACAAGAATCATCAAGTTTAAGACATAAGCTGTTCACACGGTGGGAAAAAATTTATGAAAGGGACCCAAAAAATGAGCATTTCTGGTAGTAAAAGGACTCCAGAGCATACAAAAAAAACTACACCGCAATGTCTGAGCTGATGCCTCTAATGCAATATTTTTTGGTATGGATTTTCACGAGCAAAAAAATGTTTTTTAGAAAGGGTACCCAAAAAAAGAGTATTGTTAGGAGTGATTGGACCTCAGAGGACTCAGAAAACCCGTTCCACTATATCTGAGCTGATTCTTCGAAAAAACTTTTTTTCTATTGAGGGCCGCCACCGAGTTCAGTATATCCACCTAACACAGAAGTCTAAACATTTTCAATTCACTCAACATTCTAATGTATAGTCATATGAGAATGTTGAGTGAATTGAAAATGTTTAGTCATATCATTCGGATGTAACCAAATCTATTACTTGATTTGATCTATTAAAGTATTCTTGGCTGATTGAAATCTTCACTACTGATCGTTACTTATTTTTGTCGTCGCTCTCAGTAACAGGGGATGCAGCCGTCCGTAAAACGGAAATTTCCACGTCTTTATCCGTTTTCAAGCAATAGGTCGACGAACCATTTTTTCGAAGTTATCAAGGCTTGGAATCGCATCAGATCAGATCAATCCGAATTATTTTCAGACGGACCCGAAAATTTGCAGATCGAAATCTGAAAATTTGTTTTTATGCGATCTGAAGTGATCAGATTAGTGTTAGAAATCTGAAAAAAGTGAGTCCGGTGTTATCAAAATTCGGATCAGATTCAGTTTGAAGTGATCTGATCTGAAATTTTTTAGATACACTAATTTCAGATCAGTTCTGTCCAGAACAAACTGTTCCGAGTCCTATCCAAGGCAACGCTACACAATTTCTTTCGGAAAAATTACAGTTTTGTTTCATCTTTTACAGCTTGAAAGCACATCATTTGATCTAAAAGCACTCGCATTAGAATAATACAGTTTCGTTCACTCCATTTGTAACGTACATTTCGCTATAATGCAAAAGTAAACATTTATTCGACCCTTTCATCGTTTATCTTTATCGTCAATGTACAAAAATCAGTAGAACTAACTTTGACTAAAGTTCATAATATACGAGACCACTTCATCAAAGCTTAATTGCACAGTCTCCGAGCCGAAACAAAAAAAAAAATGATCAAAGGAATTTCATTTATGTTACCTTGAATAATGCAAAAAAAACGATTTTACGATCTATAGCAAGATCTAATTCAAAAGGTTGCGAAAAGCTCGTAATGTAACAAATTCGCTGTAAACTCAAAACCATTAATATCGCGATCAATATCTTGATTCAGTATCGATTTACTGTCCCAAGTTTATATCAAACTATTTGCAAATTATTGAATTATTTGCGATCATTACATGTAAAATAAAGGGCGGAGCTTTGATACGAACAAGGAATTCTGCGTTTATTGCATTACGTTCACCCAATTAAATTTCCAAAATACGCACCTGATTGAATATTCTTAAATTATTTTCCGTTTAAATCGTCGCACCAATCCAACAATTCAATTTAATTTATATTTCAATCAAAAGTGCATCTCCTTTTCTATACGACGACAGTACAAAAGAAATCAAGTTCGACACTGAACCGCGATTTGTCATAAGATTTACATAGTAGGTACCTGAAAAACGTCAGTTAAATTCAAAGAGTCTCCGAAATTCTTCACCTCTTATAGTGGTTATTATTGTTGCAGAATTTGTAACACTGTTGATTCACACTGTCACAGAACAAAGATATTTTCAGCTAAGTTTGCATTGAATATTTTCTTTGTTCTGTTGTGTGAATGAACGGAGTTATGTTATTGTTAAAAGCTCGTGATATTAGACATGCAATTATCGTGAAAGCTTTCTGACATCAACCTTTCTCTGAAATAGAATTTTTATCGAAAAAATATCCATTTCCATTCAGATCATTATGCATTTAGAATTAACCTCCTCACCTTTCCTTTTTTGTCATTTCAGTACAAAATTCAGGTTGTACAAGAAAAACCAACTTGACTGAAATAAAATTCGCTCTCTTCTCTCTCGTCGCTCTAATCTTTCCTCTCTGTTTAGGATTCTGCAGCGCCATCCCGATGTGAGGACACGACCCACGGTTATGTTGAAATGCAACCTGTCAATGATTGTCAAAACAGATTTGATGGCATTTCTCGACTAGATGAGTTTGTAATTAATTTTAAGTGAAAAGAAAATTAAATCCCGAAAATGTCTACAATGTTCTTAAGCACTTTAACGCCAAAGTTTTATGTGGCCCTTACTGGAACCTCAAGTCTGATATCTGGACTGATATTGATATTCGAGTGGTGGTACTTCAGGAAATATGGAACCTCATTTATCGGTAAACGAAAAAGAAAAAATTGGAATTGTTTGAGTCGAAATCGTGTCTTACGCTATGCATACTGTAAATTACAGAACAAGTGTCTTTGAACCACATCAGTCCATGGATCAACGGTGAAGTAAGTCAGCAAGATCAGACAAATGGTTCGAATCAAATACCGGAGTGTAAAGTTTGGCGAAATGGTAAATAATGCAACAGCAAGACCACACTCCACGGGTTTGTCACACTTTCCATTTTCTTTTAGCGTTGAATCTGTTTAGGGGCGCCGAATACCAACGGTTCTATTGGGCTACAAACAAAGAACCACTCACATACTATGACATGAATCTATCGGCTCAAGACCATCAAACATTCTTCACCTGTGAAGGTATCATACGATTACACCGGATCGGTTTACCGTTTCGTTTCATTTGACTAAAAATTCTCTTTGATCGTCAGGGGATGCTGGTAAAGCCGAATACGAAATAATGCAAACGGCCTGGCGTGAAAGGAATCCGGTGGTTCGAATCAAAGCCGCTCACAGTGCATTGGAAATGAATCCGGAGTGTGCACCTGCGTACATTCTGTTGGCAGAGGAGGAAGCGACAACGATAATTGAAGCTGAGAAAATATTGAAAAATGCCCTGAAGGTCGCTGAAGCTAATTACAGGTAAGTGAATGGCAATGTATACAGGAGGATGTGTCGTGGTTCACTGGTTCACGTATTGAAATTTTCCGGTTTTTTAGAAAATCTCAAGCGTTGCAGCATCAAGGCACTGTCGCCGAAGGTATGCATCGCCGTGACACAAATGTTCTCATCTACATCAAACGACGTCTGGCAATGTGTGCAAGAAAACTGGGAAAGCTGAAGGAGGCTGTGAAAATGTTCCGTGATCTCACCAAGGAAATTCTGCCGATTATGAACGTGCTGAATATCCACGAAAATTTGATCGAAGTATTGCTAGAAATGCAGGCATATACCGACTGCCAAGCAGTTTTGTCCAAATACGATGACATATCCCTGCCCAAATCGGCCACCATATGCTACACGTCCGCATTGCTGAAAGCCAGACTCGTAGCCGACAAATTTTCACCGGATACCGCTTCGAAGAGGGGACTCTCGGCATCGGAAATGAGCGCCGTCGAGGCGATCCATCGTGCCGTTGAGTTCAATCCGCACGTTCCGAAGTATTTGCTTGAAACGAAACCACTGATTCTGCCGCCCGAACACATACTGAAAAGAGGCGACTCCGAAGCGTTGGCCTATTCGTTCTTCCATTTGTCACACTGGAAAAACGTCGAAGGTGCACTGAATTTACTGCACTGCACGTGGGAGGGAACATTCCGAGCCATTCCATATCCACTGGAACGTGGCCATCTATTTTATCCGTATCCAACATGCTCGGAATGTGCCGATAGGGAATTGTTACCGGCATTTCATGAGGTTAGCGTTTATCCGAAGAAGGAACTGCCATTCTTTATCTTATTTACGGCTGGCTTATGTTCCTTTACCGCCCTGCTCGCTCTACTAACGCATCAATATCCGGAACCGATGGGTGTGGTTGCACAGACTGTACTAAATTTCATATCATTACCGTTTTTCCTTATAAAAGAAAGACTGGAGTCGCTCGGTTGGCCGTGTAACATATTGCAACAATTGTCCCGGATTTAAAGACTTTCCTTTCTAGCAAGACAGTACAACCATCAAAATGATAGAGCGGTTGTTTTTCTCATAAAAATTCAATAATTTTGGATGTTAGTTTTTTGTGTGTGTTTTAAATTGACGTGAAACGTGATTTTGTTTAGTTTTGTGAATAATAATTATTGATTCGTCTTTCACCAATTGGGGGAGAATGACGGTTGGGCACACCGCTTTAACGGGCTCTCTATAATAATCCCATTCTACTGTTAATTTGATTGTTTCGTAACGAACTGTGTGAGCCACCATTCGAGCCTCATTGATGATAATGTCCAACTTAATTATTGTATTTTTTTTTAAATGTTCGATTTTGAGTGAAAATAAAGAATCGCCTCGTACTTATTTATATCGGAACGGCATCTGTGTTTTCTTTTCGATACTATACAAAACGAACGACATTCGAATGATAATGCTAAAACGACAGGTGATTGGGGAACAAGGGTTCTCCGATTTGAATAAGTGAATAAGTGATTCTGTACGAGAATTGAAGCCTGCGTTGATGCCAATCGGTGGATTGCATTTTTGAAACAGAACAAAACATAATTCCCTTCTAGTGGTTGTAAAGAGGGATTCTTTTGAAAAACAGCCTACCGAAATCGGACGCATTTTCCAGTGGACTTTCTTATATATACCTAGAAAGGACTTCGACCGTGGAAGCCAAATCCACTTTCAAAAAAATTCTTCGAAGCTTGTGTGGCTGGTGAAAGGTGATCAAAAACCGAAAACTTGCACTTTTCTTACAAAAACTTGTCCAGTTACACGACCCGTGTAGGGTCGTGTGGGGTGTCATTAGAAAGGTAACTTACTGGGTTTAAAATTTTTGCATACTGAAATATGTGCAGTTAAAGTTTTCAACCGAAGACTGACACTGTTCTTACAGAAATTTCTCGAGATACACAAAACATACATGGTCGTGTGGGGTATCATTCGAAAGGTAATTTTATGTGCTTTTAGGTGAAATTTTGGCTCATGCGGTTTAGATGCATATGCGATGAAATATGGGCACTTCAACATTTCAACTTCTATTTCATAGTGAATGCATCAAAACCGCATAAGACCCTATTTGGCCCAAAAGCACATAAAACTACCTTTCAAATGATCCTACACGACGATTTACCTTTCGTGAACCTCGAGAAATTTCTGTAAGAACAGTGTAAGTCTTCGGTTGAAAACTGTAACTGCACATATCTCAGCGTGGATGAATTTTAAACCCAATAAGTTTCTATTCGGCTCAATAGTACATGGGATTACCTTTCTAATGACACCCCACACGACCCTGTACGGCTCGTGTAACTGGAGATATTTTTGTAAGAAAATTGCATGTTTTCTGTTTTAGATCACCTCACACTAGACAAACAAGCTTCGAAGAATTTTTTTGAAAGTGGTTTTGGCTTCTAGGGTCGAAATCCTTTCTAGGTATATGTAAAAAATTCCACTAGAACATGCGTTGATGTGATTCATTGGAAATGTGGTGTCGATGGAAAGCCGAGACTGTCAGCATATCAGAATTATCCCGTTTGGTTACGACAAATTGTAATAAGTGTGTTTCAGGATCATCTGAAATTCACAAATTTGACCAAATATGAGGGGTAAACTTTGAGTTACTGTCGGCCTCTACGTAGGCGGTCTCCAAAAATCTCCCATTTTTTGGATATTGGTAGAGGTAATGTCTATCTACTGCTACAACTATTTAATAGCTTCTATTCATCCGTCAACGACCTTTCGAAAATTTGACGTGTCTCTACCGGCTTCTCTATCTACCGTACAACACATAAAAACCTTAGAGAGGCGACTTTGCGAGAGAAAATATGAAATTCTCTCACAAATTGGCCTCTCTAAAGTTTTCAAGCGTTGTACGGTAGACTTGCACTCATGTGGCCTAATTTTGGTACCATTCATTACTATTAGAATTCCAACGACTAACGATTGCAACCACAATCAGTCTTCTTCTGCCATTCTCCTTGTAGACTGGATGGCCTATGTACCATTTAATTGTCACCGATGATGGTATACTGATACAAAAATTTCGTCAACATACGTCCAGTATGTATGAAATGGCTGGCAGACAGCTTCATTTCTGCCTTACTTCGGATATGTATATTCCAACGTCTGACATGTATATCGATGGGCTCGGACACAGCACTGCTTCTGGATTGAAGCCAACGGTTAAAAAAAAACTAATGGCTGATATAAGACATTGTCACCAATTTTTCCCTTGATAATACTGTCCCAATTAAGTTCCAAAAAAAAATATTTTTATCGATGGAGAACGTTATTATAAGACACTTTGTTTAGTATCATATGCCAAAAAAGTTAAAACTTTTTATAAATCATTTTGAAAATCACTAAAAACACGAAAATTGGAAGAGAAATACAGTATTTCATCGGAAGTTGTTATATTTCGTTTCGAAATTTTTTTGATATCGGGTTAAGGACAGAAGTCAATAATAATTGTTGGAAATAGTTGTTGATGTAAAAGTTATTCTGGTTACAACTCTGGTGTTTCAACGTCTTCAACGTCAACAGCTGTAACTACTGCATTTGTTGTCAAAAACGTTGTGTTCACTTAGAGAAAAGAGTAGGAATAGTTATTTGTTAACCAAGTGGAAAAAATATGAAATTCCACCAAGAGTGAAAATTTGCGACCAGAACGAAGCGAGTGAAGCAATTCGCTCAAGGTGGAATTTCCCATTTCTCTCAACGTTTTTCATGCTTGCATTTTGCGAAAATCCGCGTTTTTGTACATTTTGAAGAAAATAAAATAAATGGTAATCAGAGACGTTTTAGGTGAGAAAATGATCATTTTCTGACCCAAAATGTCCTAAGCCGCAATTTTAGGGGAGAAAATGATAAATTTCTCCACTCAAATGGCGCCTCTCAGAATGGCAACAAAACGCCATTTTCACAACGCTTCATAGTGGGCAAAATAAGAATTGTCGCATCGCTAGCATGAATTTTCATTTTCTCGGGTGACTTGCTGCACCCTCGAAATGAAATTTCCAACGTTCTATCCCTCGATGAACAAGTATTGTCAGCTTCGATGTCGATCGACTAAGAAAAACAAAACGTGGAACACCAATTCAGTTTACTATACTCTTTACTTAAAAGGAAAAATATAAATAAAATTAATAAAAACAAAAAAGATTTTAACGAAAATGGTGGTGCGGAGTTGCTGTATACTCTGGTAATTTGACGCTATCAAGAACAAGGTTGTCAAGGTCGTAAAATACAAAAGTTTTAAACTATCTCTATGCATCTAATTGTTTAACGATGTGCTTCGAAATTGTAGCAGTTGCAACACTAGCGTTAGGTATGAGGAAGCGGTCCATGTCAGTAATCAACAACTGATCATCGTCTGGTACACCATATCTGTGAGAAACGGGAAGCAATCATGAACGAAAGGATTCTAACGCATTCTGTGAACGAATCATGGGAGTTCTACTTACTTGAATGTGATCAAGTCTCGGTGCCGTTTTTTCGCTGTAATTTTCACGATGCTAGACAACGGACGTCGGACGATGACCTGTGCAGATCCTTTTTTATCCAAGTCTCGTAGCACCACTAAGTGCGTTTTGGTAACAATCAAATGACTTTCGTACATATATCCGTTCATGTGAACTTCTTGGCACTTAAACGATGCTATAACGTCTGCATGTTGCAGATACGTTTGTATCGTCACCACTTCTTTTGCATTCTCTTCCGCTTGCTGACTAGCTTCGTCATTGCCCACATGTTCGTCATTTTCTTCGTCAATACTGAAAACCGGCGCCACGTTCCTGTATCGTCGTCCATTTTTATCACTGCTGGAAACGTGTCGTTCCACATTATTGGCCGGATTCGGTGCACTGGGATTGACAATGTATTCGTACAGTTTGTCCTTTACTTCGGCGGATTTTGTTTTCATTGCCGCTGACCACTTGCTAAACAGATCACTAGAAAGCCGTTGCTGTTTTGCATCGCCAGATGATGACGGTTTGTTGCGTAATTGAACATCATTTTCGACTGCATTCATGCCGATGAAGTCTTTTTTGCAGACCAGACAACCGAACGGATCATGATCCTCCAAACAATCGGCCATATGGTCGCCAAAATACTCGTGAATCGCAGCGTAACCACCAGTCAGTAAGGAAACGTACTGAGTATTCTTCTGTAGAAATGATGCGACGGCCATGTATAAGTACTGATCCTCCTCAATTCGTCCCGATCCCATAAAACACAAATGTTCACCGCCAGCATGCGAATTCGCTTCGATGGCTTGCTTTTGAGCACGCAGTAGTCCCTGAATGGCAGTAGCGAACGCCACCGGTTCTTGTAGCATTAAATTACTATCCAAATGAAATGCTGTCGACAAATGACCGACATTGTACTGTTCGGCTGGGCGACAGTCTACCAAGAAAAATCTGACCGCATCCTGATGCGTCAATTCCATGGACGCATTTTCCACCAATTCGTAGACAGACACGGGCAAACACAATGCCTGCGAAACGATGCAGTCGGTCGGCTGAACTTCATGACTCGAACCGAAAAGTGACTTCAGATAATCCGTTTTGAATGAGGACGGCGTTTTCATCGAATAATAGTTGCTCAACGAACAAAAGTCGACAACATCATCCGGTTCCAGTGCACAGGGCATATTCGACAGAAACTCCAGTATCGTTTCGTTCGGTTCGTTTTTCATGGCCAACACCTGATCTCTGGCATTGATGAGCATAATTAATCCCAAGAAAAACACGAGAAATGGATCGGTCTGTTGAAAGTACAGGTCCCACATGGACAACACTACGGGGAATGTGCATTTGGCGGCGAACAGAGTCTGAAACCAATCCATCGAGTACAGGTCTGGCGTAATCTTTTTCGTATCCAACATTGAACACAGCTCCGGATCATGATACAGTATCAGCAAACGAAAGACGTGAAACACATTCCCTTTTTTGACGCATCCTTTTGGTATGTATGTGTCCCGTATTGCCTCAAACAGATTGTATGTGTACGAGCGGCTGAGCTTCAACGATAACAACGGCAATAGCAATTCAATCCAACCGTTGTTCGTTTCATACTGCAAATTTCGGTTCTTACAGTAAAATGTTAGAATTGATTCCAAGTCCGATACAACAGACACTTTATCCTGCAAAGAAGAAATTGGGTTACAAAAATTGAACCAACGAAATTGGTGATCATCACCGGGATACCTCGTCATCGTTTCCCAATTTATCAACGAAATTATCGCAATCGTCTCTCAGCTTATTTTGAAATGGCAGATCGTAAATTTCATTAAACAAAGCCATTTGATCGCTCTTATGTCGTACATCTAAACAAATTTGCCATACATCCGGTCGCAGTGCTTCCGGAATGGCCTTTCCGCGACATATTGCATAAACATCGTTAACCGTGCAGTCGTCCAAAAGTGCAGATTCAAGTTCAATCAACCTAAGAAGCGCAAAAGAATAAATTCATGAGACGAAATATTACGTAAAATTAACTGTGGAATTCCGTGAAATCGTGGACAAAAATGAAAGTTCTACAATAACATAGACGACACGGGAAATTGACTGAAAATTGAACGTAAGATCAAAGTTTCCCGACGTGTTTGCTTATTTCGAAAGCTTTCCCTAAAATTTACGTTTTACTGACAGTGAGGCAAGGTGAGCTTTTCCTGCTGAGCCAATAATTCTGGTGGTAAAACAAATGACTTTTCTTATATGCTGGAAGACTCAAAATACGTAATTCATTTCGACTGTTGTAGCATTTTCAATTGACTACGATGAGATCATGAAATTAAGCTATGACCCATTCCAATCTGAAAGAGTTCATTGATAGGTCACTTGCAAACATTATATTCATTTCACAGTTAACATAACCGCGGTCGTCACTTTTTATTTCATTCTATATTTCGAAATAGATGTCGATGTAGACAAAAAAAAACTCTGTGTAAGAAACCTGCAAATTCTATGCATTAATCATCAACGCTCTGAGTTCTTATCTATAGTTTGGTAAATCGAAAAACTTTTTTTTTCTCGGAAAATTTGTGAATTCGTCATGTAATCCTTAATATTATGCCACTGCGTGATAAACACACGAAATTCACTCACCATAATTTATCATCCATAACGAATCTTGTCGAAATTCTAATCAATTTACATTATAAATTTACAGTCAAATCGAAAATTCTAAATTAATTCGAGAATTTCGTATACTTTTTCAGTGGAAAAATGAAAATATTTTGACAGTTCTGATTGATGTGTCAAAAGGGTAGGAAAAAAATCGGTGAATGTAAAGTGCTGCCACGTCGGCTTTTTGAATAACAAAATGTTAGTGCTGTTAGAAGTGTTAGACACAAGGTGTGAATAAAAAAGTGAAGCAACGGTAACACTTCTACCGGATCCATAACAGATCTAAGCAATTAAACATCAAAAATTAGAGTTTCCCGATATTTTTCATCAAAAATCAACTCAATGAAATTGTTCTTTCTCTGATACACAGGTAAAAAAGTCCATTCTCATTGCGAGATGTATCAGGTATACTCAGAGAGGATCGGAAAAAGGACCCGAATCTTCTTTGTGTTTGAAATCTTTCCAAAGGTCTATGATTCATCTTTTGAAGTAAAGCTTTCGAAAGATTTAATTAAAATCTTTCGACAGCCTAAGCCATAGAAATGAATTTCAAAATTTGTGCAGAAGATGCCAATTTTCGAATTTGAAAATCCTCCAACAGTTTCTAATCTTTCGAAATTTGGTGAATCCACGTCCAGGATTTTTCTCTGTGTATTGAAATTTTAAGAATTTTTTAAGTAGTCTTGAAGAATTTAATGGAATAGGCCCTGGTTTACAAAATATCTTTTGAAACAAATTTTGGAATTTTTCTGGTAATCTAACGTTGTTCACTTCGTTCGGGCTACAACTCGCGAATTTGGCGGAAGTACATGACGCTGAACTTGTTTTTTTTTTATACGCTTATACGCTAAGCTGAGAGTCAGTGGCACATGGAGCTCAAAACGGTAATCCGAACCTGACAGTTACGTAAATAACTAATGTCATCCGGGCCGATATTCAATGAATATAAACTACCCAGGTATGGTCTATCTAATGTCACATCGGAGGAAATTTTAGTCGATTTTAAAAACGGATTCTAACGCCCCCATTTTCATATTCTTTCGACAAAAATAATGAGTGCGTTCAATATAAATCGACAGATTTTGAAGAATCGGCCATACCTGCTATGTATGTTCATTCTGATATTAGACCATACCTGGTTTATACCATCATTGACATAGCCAGCTTACAAGTTTTTTGAGAAACTGTCCTTAGAACAATCTTGACAAACATCAAGAGCACACGTCTGTTATTTATTCTTAAAAACTTGGGTCTGTGATACTATGCACCCATTGATAAGCTGACACAAATGTAAAGTAACCCTCTTACAGAAAAAAGTTACGGTCTTAGAACAGCGTATGTCACCATCACCGCTGACAACACTGGGAATTTTCCAATTTTGAGGTTATGTGTTATTGTTGACATGTTAAAAATATTATTGTTTTGGTTCAAATGTTGGTGGATTGAATACTTAATAGTGAAATGATATTAGTCAAACGTTGCTGTTTCTTCACACAAAATTTATGCTCACTTTATCAATCGTCTTCGCTACACAATATCTCATCAAAATGTATGTTGCCGAATAAATTTCATTTTTTACGATTGAGTTCATCATCGGTTAAACAAGAAAATGAAGTGGGGACATTCGGTGACGAGGACCGGCACATAAAATTAATTAAAATTGAAATTGCTTTAATACGCGAAAAGGGTGGTGACGCCCCTGACATTAATTTGATAAAAAAGCGTCAATGGGACGAGCTACTTAAGTTGGAAACTAAAACCGCCAGACGTAAGTACTACAAGTACTTATTTTCAAAGGAACAAACTGATGTGAGTGACTTACTGAAAATTTGATTACTCGCTTCGTTCGACCCTAAGTAAGGAAATTTTTTCAGCTAAATCGGCAATTACGGAAAGAAGAGCGAAAACAACGGCTGGTACTTGAACCTCCACACGAAGAACCACACATTTCTTATTCACTGGGGAGGACGACGTTCTTGTTACGAATATCTAAATCAACGATAAACACATGGCGCCACAACAGGTACAGACTCCGAAGAGATATAAATTTCATTTTGAAATAAACTTTTCATTGGTTACAATTAGGCTGTTCCGTGCCGTGCAGTTCGGTGAAAAATTAATTTTCGATTGTTCGTACGATGAATATATGATCCGTCCTGAAGCCATAACTGCTGCCGCACAGCTCACCAGGACATTTTCCGACAATAGAAAAGACGGAGAACCATTTGACCTGCACTTCTGCAACGTAGATTTCAACAGTGTAACAATGAAGCATTTGGAACGTCAAATTCCGACAATGCGAAACAAGGAATTCCCAATGAATTTACACGAGTGCAGCTATCTGGATCTGTTTCCCAAAGAGCAACTGGTTTACCTGACGCCTCATTGCAACAATGACCTAACCGAATTTGATCCGAATAAGATTTACATAGTCGGTGCAATGGTGAACAAAACGAATCACGAACCGTTGTCGTTCGGCAAGGCGAAGGAATTAAATTTGAAAATGGCTCGAATTCCATTAGATCGTTACCTGCACGGAACAAGTTACTTCAAATATTTGACATTAGATCAAATGGTCAGGATTTTGTTGGATTTGAAGAGGACGGGAAAATGGGAAGTCGCATTACAGCATGTGCCAAGGACAGTGCCATAGAGAAGTAGTGTATGTTGAACAGGATTCAAACAGGATAGAATTCGATGGAACTAAATAGTGAGTTAAATAAAAGGAGAAGGAGCTACAGTTGTAGCTTGAAATTGTGCAATGAATTTGCTTTGATTCGATGATCCTGTTGATAGCCAGACGAATATTCGGTCTCGATATACGTCGGATATTATACGAGTAGTCCTGATAGTGTAGATACATAGATTGATTCGAGTGACGAGGGGCTTACTTCTTCTAATACTGGAATCTCCCAGTTTTCAATAGGAAGTCACAAACACGTTTTCCATCTGATAATGTCAGATTACCATCACGGAATTCAACTTGAAGAGTGAGATCCCTAAGGATGTGTACACAGATATCAGTGCATGGTCTCGTGTAGATATTTCCTAATCAGCATCAGCAAGTTTTACCTAAGCAGCCTGATTAAAAACTACAGTCGAAATTAAATTTAAATGTCCAGCAAAAATTAGGCTGGTTCATTAGGTCTGATTACGTATAATGTGTCAAGTAAGTAAAATTTTACTTTCTATTCGGCTTTCGGTGTGATCTTATATGGAATAGAGAAGGTTGAAACTGGACGAAGTAAAAGATTTTGTAATGATCTTTTAAAAATACTTAGATGTACCTGTGAAAGGTTAAAAAAACATGTGCCTCCTTCGGCTCGTTTATATTATACCCTAGTTGACGTTTTCCATGAACGTGCAACAATCATTTGACAAAATCCTTTTATCAATTAAATCATCTCTTGCAAACGGCAACTAAATTCGTTTATAAAAGATATAAAAATCTTTTTCATGTGTCGGGGCCGAAAATGAGGGAGTTTCGAGATTTTTCTCTGGTGTTCGACCCCTTACATGAAAATTTTTTTGAGTATCTGTTTTGGACGATTGACTTTTGGCACAACTCGCGAAATTGCCTAAACACAGATACAGATACACAGATACACAAATAACTATAAATTAAGATTGGCTCACCTAGTTTGTGTATATTACGTAGGTGGAAGCACGAGGTTTCAGGGGGTTTCGAACATTTAGTTTTTTCATGTTGCAGATATTGCAGTGTCAAATTCTGTCCAAGATGTGACATATTTGCAAGGTATTGGCCTTTTTCACAAAGTATAATCAGCGTAACCTTCGTAAAAAGAATCTTGAATCTGACAAGAGCACGTGTGCCAACGTGTAAAAAACAAATGTTCAAAACCCCCTGCTGAACCGTGGCGATCCTCTTGTCAAACGGACAGTACATAAACAAATTCCATCATTTATTACTTCTTTAGTTTTGACCACATTAAACATGGCTCACTTTTTTCGTAGCTTTCGTTAACAGGAAGATGCGGGAAAAGGCAATAAAAACGCATATGAATCAAATCGGTACAATTAGTGAGTGTGTCACCGCACATTCTTCAAAATAATTAAAAATTCTCAAATAAGTCGACATTTTTAGTCCGAACATTTCTAACAACAAACTTGATGTAAGCCTACACGCCAAATTTTCCAGTAGTTCAACAAACTAATCCGCGCCGAGCTAATACTGCAAAATACGAATGCGACACACAATTTTTGACTTGGACTTTGCCAAACAAAAACAAATTGACAATATAATAGCATTACAGTTGATCGCTAACAAAAATCGAATAAACACAACAATGTCCTACAAGTTCACCACACTAATTTTAACTGAAAGCCAGACTTCCACTTCCGAGGTTTTTAGGCAATGTATACCTTGCGCATTGCGTATTTGTGGGGAACATGCAAAAATTCATCACAGTAGGCTGCTGAACCCACTAAAATCTAATTTTAAATCGCTAGAATAACTTCATAAATCTAAATGTGATACAAAGAATCCGCGTGTTTCATTAAGTCCTGGGAGCGATCCTGAAGACATGGACCTAATCTTTTTTGGGCTAAACGGCGTACTTTCCTTTACTTTTCCAAGCCCTTTCAAGAAATATCACTAAATAACTAAAGAAATCCAACATTACATCTACATTACACATTACATTACATTACATTGTAATGTAATGTAATGTAGCGTTACAAACTGCATCTTTGATTTCTGAAGCCATTCTGTGAGATAAAATTTTTTGGTTTGCGAACTTTTAAAGTACTCACAAAAGTTCACCAAAGCTCGCTGCTGAACCCAGAAAAAGTTGGGTATTAGTAGCTAGATTCGCTCACTGAACCTTGCAATATGACGTAATATTACGTAATATTGCAAGGTTCAGGGAGCGAATCTAGACAGTCGGGCCTAACTTTTTCTGGGTTCAGCAGCGAACTTTGGTGAACTTTTGTGAGTACTTTAAAAGTTCGCAAACCAAAAAATTTTATCTCACAGAATGGCTTCAGAAATGTAATGTAATGTAATGTGTAATGTAGATGTAATGTTGGATTTCTTTAGTTATTTAGTGATATTTCTTGAAAGGGCTTGGAAAAGTAAAGGAAAGTACGCCGTTTAGCCCAAAAAAGAGCAGGTCCATGTCTTCAGGATCGCTCCCAGGACTTAATGAAACACGCGGATTCTTTGTATCACATTTAGATTTATGAAGTTATTCTAGCGATTTAAAATTAGATTTTAGTGGGTTCAGCAGCCTACTGTGATGAACTTTTGCATGTTCCCCACAAATACGCAATGCGCAAGGTATACATTGCCTAAAAACCTCGGAAGTGGAAGTCTGGCTTTCAGTTAAAATTAGTGTGGTGAACTTGTAGGACATTGTTGTGTTTATTCGATTTTTGTTAGCGATCAACTGTAATGCTATTATATTGTCAATTTGTTTTTGTTTGGCAAAGTCCAAGTCAAAAATTGTGTGTCGCATTCGTATTTTGCAGTATTAGCTCGGCGCGGATTAGTTTGTTGAACTACTGGAAAATTTGGCGTGTAGGCTTACATCAAGTTTGTTGTTAGAAATGTTCGGACTAAAAATGTCGACTTATTTGAGAATTTTTAATTATTTTGAAGAATGTGCGGTGACACACTCACTAATTGTACCGATTTGATTCATATGCGTTTTTATTGCCTTTCCCGCATCTTCCAGATGACATTGACGTCTAAATTAATTCGTTCAGAATAGGGTGTTCTTTCTCTCTGATCTGCGAGATTATTGTACGAATCTTCAGTGCTTTGCATTGAACAATATTTTCAATTCAATTTATCAGTGTCATCGGAACACAAAGAAATTTAATCCTTATCCTGACGTTCGCACGAAAGGAACTAAAATACTTTATTCTTCTTTTTCAGACTGTTTATATACGACCAAGTGTATACTCGGCTTAATATCGAGGTATCGAGTTAAGAGTGAAAAAAAAATTCTTCGAAAGTCGACAAAAGAAGCCTGAGTGAGGTTTTTTCAAAAATTTATTTAGCAGAATATATGAAACCCTATACTTTCTCCAGTTTTTTTTCTATTTTCTCCATTGTTCTGCTGTTTTCGGACTTATGACTCCCATTGTAACGACACGAAGTAGATTTCTCTTTCTTCCTCTAATTACAGAATACGCGATAGCTTCCAACCGATATTCACCATCCGGTAGTATATCAGGAAATGTTTCGTATTCCGTAACATATGCTTCTTGATATCGTCTTCCCTGTCATTTCATAGAGAAAGTCTATAATTCAAGTGATCGATTGAAGATGCATTTACCGAACCGTCATCGGACAGGGATCGTATGCATTTCCGAATTTTCGCCGGTATTTAATGTTTAACACGTGGAATAGTACTGAGTTTTCATCGTTTAATAAGGCACACCAGTCCTGATCGAGAGTTACCAAAAATGGCCGATAGGACGTTGCAAATTTTCGGTATACTTGCACCTTTATCTGAAATTATTGGGCCGAATTTCTGTAGCTTTTGAACTGATGAATTATGACTCGCTTACGTGGTAATCATTTAATATAACACCAGGCTGGTATATAGTTTCGTAAGACTTAATGTTCGTGGTGTGGTTCAAGTTTTTTGACCGACAAGTAAAATTAGCGACAATGGTTGGATCCAATATTTGACAAGTCATTCCGATTACAGTGAGACTCCACAGTTCCTTGGGTAAACAATAATCATTATTCCAATTTTATTCTCGCTAGAAATTGTATTTTACGAAGTCTCGTTCTTTTGACAGTTTTTCTTAGTCGAATTGATTGTAAAAGATAGTTCTTTTCGTCCTCCTCTTTAACGCTAAATGTCCTCTTTTGTAATTGTTCAATCCGCGAAGAGTTCCCGGAGTATAATGAGAAATAAATCATCAAATCATCACCTTTGCTATTGTATCCGATCCCAAAGCTAGAAGTTTTAAAATCAGAATACACTTTTTAACAACCATTTTGCAGGGAAGTTAGTGGCGAAATAGTTCTAATTGGAATAGTCAGCCAGTCACATTATTAAGGCCCATTGTAGTTTAATGCATTTTTAATAGCTCGGTTGTAATGCTTGTGCCAATATGACATTAGTATTTTGCTAATGTACACGCCATTAAATGGTTCATTTGCTACATTCATCTGTTATCCATTTTCGAGATGCGCTAATTCTTTTCATTTGCACAGAGAACGCAACACTCCATTTGTTTTGAAATAATGTCATTCCAGTGTCCCTATTTTCAATCATGGGAGATGAATCTGGAAAATGGCTTAATTTTTCGTACAAAATATATTATTTAAAATGTACGGAAATGGTGTGACGATAATCGGCTGTATTTCAACCCTGAGAAATGTTACGTGATGAGAATTTATGATGTTACAATGTTTTCCTCATCGACCATCGTTAGTCGGGAAATTCAAACCGCTGTTGCGGTTGGAGTGAGACACGGGAAAATGAACTTAAATCAGCATTTAACAGATTCTATCGTGAAAAAAATCATTTGCAGCGAAAAAAATCGATCGATCAATCAATCACAAGTTGTCATTAGAAACAATGAAATTTGTTTAATTGACACCAAACATTCACCAAACACTGAGCGAAATTTCTTACGTGCTATGTGTATATCATTCGTGCCTCCTGTTAAAAAGTGTGGTAAGGTAGTCATACAGCGGGGGCTCGAATATAATACGTGGGAGACGTATTTCGCTTTGACAGAGATTTAAAAATATGAATTTTATTGAATTCATCTACGGTAGACACCATATTAGCAACTTATAGTATAGTAGTTATTATGTATTTTAGCAGCTATTGGTAACAAATGCTTTAAATTACAAATTGACTTCTTTCGGAATTGAACCGGGGACCTCTCAATCATGAGCCAACGATCTTTCTAATGTAGCAGTACAGTAGTGTTGGTGGACATTTCGTATTGTTGAAGTGTACTTTGAAAGCCATAAACGTGTGTGGCGTATAAGTTACGCAGAGCACGTTATAACGTAGCACAATAATGGTGATATGTCGTTTTTTAACAGAATTGAATTTAAGTTCATAAAGCAGGCGTAATTAGCTACTACTTGATGGCAACATAGTTATGGACACTTATTATCAAAATGAAATTACTTAATAAAAAATGAAAGTATTTTGACGAGAATTTTTCTAATTTACTAAAATATTTTTTTGTCATTTATCTTCTTCGTGTTAAGAAATATAAATATGATCCAAATTCAATATCTGAGACCAGCATCCACTATATACGTTTAACATACTTGATGTGCGTTTAGCTTCCGTCCCGCTAGTAAGATATTCATATTCCACGGGTGTCACCACAATACGTATAACACATGAATATTCAAATCTGACAATCGAAATACGTAACAACGTTTTCAACGTGTTCCAAGTATAGAAGACATTGTCCATGTATCATATACATTAATGAAGTATATTCCATCTTTCCGAAGAATTTTACATTTTATTGTCTGAATTTTCTTTTTTTGGGTGGAGGAATCCTCCACTGGAGGATATGAACTTTTTCTCAAAGTTTAAATAGATCCGGGAAAATGTGCTAACGAAATTCCAACAAAAGAAATGTTTGCGTCCAGAGCGAAGCTTCGTTCGAGCTACAACTCACAAAATTACCTGAAATCTACCGTCCATAACAGATACGTAAACAACTATTATTTGAGAGGATGCTTTAGGTAACCAAATACCCACAGATCCATTTACAATATTTCTCCCATAGATAGACGAGTAATGGTTGAGGAAAAGCACAATAAGTCGAACAAAGGATAACCTCAGTGCTCTGTTGCGATTAAAGTAACTACCCCTCAGTCAAACTAACCATCCCATCGTCTTGTTCATCTTCTTTTTCCGTCACTGTTGGATATAGGCTCCCCTATCTCCTTCTATTTCGAATGGTCCAATTCTTAACCGCTATTCTCTTGATTTGTCCACCTCTCAGGTGGTCTGCCTCTTGGTCTTGTTGTGGGTGATATCCAGTAGATAAACGTATTTTTTCATTATTGCTTCACATCTCCTACCGTCCGTGGTGTAATGGATTTTTATGTGAAACAAGGTAACTTCTACTTACAACCTTAGGGATTTCTTTTTTGTAGTAACTACGAGCAACTACAAAAAATGAAAGGTATAACTTTTCCACGTAGATTTGAGATTATCGACCTTGGTGTCGCCTTGGCTCAGCAAAAATTACACACTTTAGTTCTTCAACTTTTTATCCCTTGATAAATGATAATAATTGTTTCAGTTGATTAAAAAGACTTAGTACTCGAAAAAGGGAATAAATGACTCAATAATTTCATATTAGTGTAATGTTTGCTGTACATACAGTACATGTATAAGATTAAGCAGAGAAATGCGGTGCGTGTATGTAGTGTCAGAAAGCATGAAAGAGCAATTTTTCCATCAAGTTCAAGGAGGTGAAAATATCGATCATGCGTAAAATGATTTTCTAGCGTTACGACTAGTCTTCGGGTTGTATAACAGATTTTCCCCTGATGTTTCGTGCAAATATCAACCACCTTTTCTAATTTATTACCAACAACATTTGCTGCAAGCATATTAGTTGAACGATGTCCAACAGTTAGTTGACACGCAAAACATCAAAAATACGATCCATAAACCGTATGTGGGTGTAGTGATTGACAAAATTTCATAAAGAAAATTGAAAGTTTTTTTTTGTTGCAAATAATAGAAAAGAAAATTTTGATTCTGAAACGGAATTGATCTAAAACGATAAGAATGGGTAAATACGTCGATAGAAATGTGATAATTGCGACGATTCTTGTGTCGGCAGTATTTGTGAATTGTATTCCGACATCTGTTCTAATTAATAGCAAAGCTTCAAACACAGCCGATAATAATAAAGGTAATTGCAATTTTATTGATTTTGTTATCATTTGACTTAATGGTGATGGATGAGCAAAAACAGCACTAAATAGCATTTACCACGGAGAGATCAATAACATGGTGAAGCCGGAGTGTTTAATTAAGGAAAATATATTTTATTAATAAAATCCGAACTCCAGAAGAACAAACAAAACCGAAATTGGAAAATGTTTTTCTAGGAGTTCGGGACACATAAGCTTCATCCAATTGTGATTGCCAGAGGCCATAAATTTTTTCATTTTACTTTATTTACGCAGACAACCGATTGTTCGAAAATACACTGAACAAATAACAGAAAAGGGAAAATTAATTTTCGGTCGTTTGTTACAACCGTAAGAGACAGGAAAATGTGTTTGTGATTGCTCAAGAAACATCTTTGTATGATGGCTAGTAATTGGTTTCGATTACCAACAGGTTGTATATAAAATATTTGCGTCGGAGTCTGAACGTATGAAGGCATTATGTTAAAGAGGCGGTAAAAGGGGTGAAACGGCGTATATTTTAACTTTTCACCATATGGTTCATTGGTTTTTGTTGTTTTTAAGGATTCAACGAAAAGTGGAAAATTGTAGGTGGAACAAATATGTTAATGGAAAAATTCAGAAAACTTTGCTTCTTTGGAATAAATTTCCATTGTGGAAATTAGAATACTCACCGAAACATGAGTTTTACATGTTTTTGTTTTCCCTAGTGTCGAAAGTGGCTTATTACACACCTAGGGAAAACAATAAAATTGATTTCGGTTTCAAAAGCACGTAATAGTATATGCGTCGAAAACCGTACTTTTCATGTTTCAAGCACTACTTTCGACGCCCTCAGCATGAGAAATCGATTACATAACTCGGTATAAAAATGAAAAGTCTCGTTTTCGTGTGTTTATTGACCTCGGCTTCGCCTTAGATCAACAAAATTCACACGAAAACTCTACTTTTCATCTTTTTATCCCTAGTCATGTAAAATACTATTACATAACTAGGGATAAAAAGATGAAAAGTAGAGTTTTCGTGTGAATTTTGTTGATCCGAGGCGTAGCCGATGTCAATAAACACACCAAAACTAGACTTTTTATTTTTATTTCGAGTTATGTAATGGATTTACATGCTGAGGACGTCGAAAGTAGTGCTTGAAACATGAAAAGTACGGTTTTCGACGCATGTGGCATGTAAAATCCTTTACATAACAGAGATAAAAGTGAAAAGTCTCCTTTTCGTGTGCTTAGTGAGCTCGGCGTCGCCTCGCATAAACAAAATTCACATGAAAGCTCTACTTTTCAATTTTTTATCCCTTGTTATGTAAATAACTAATAATCAGACTATTTTACGTATTTACGTGTATATCGACGAGTGAAAATGTAATTTTCATAAAATCAAACAAAAATGGAAAGTAAAAGATCTGCCAAAGTGAATTTATAAAATTTAGGCTATTTGCTGGCGCCTGAAAATAGTCTTTTTATAATATTTTGGCGCTTCGTTATAAAATAAATTGGAAACTTAGAGAAAAACTTTATTGTAATCGTTAATCATTAATACATAGTACATCTTGACCTAAAACCTTTCAGAAAGGATGATCTGAAACGATGTGCGAAATAAGAGATGCCTTTCTTTGATATGGAAAAATAGGTGCTAAATCTAATGAAGTAAAAGATTTTGTATCAAACACTATAAAGAGTTTTTGATTATGCAATAACATTTGACGCAGATGGAAAAGACATGAACCAATCCCACAATTCAATCATCACTCAAAAGTTGGCAACTTTGCAGTCAAAAAACAGTTGCTAACACACGGAATGCTAAGCTAAAATATGTCAGCTCATTCCGATTGCTACTTCCACTAGATTAGAATCACTCTTCAACTTGATTACCTCTGTTTACCTTAGGGTTCTCCCTTAGTTTTTCGACGATTTTTTGCAGTTGGTATTTTTGCCAGATTAGTTCGCATATAAATACAACTAGACTTGCAATCCAGCCACACCAAACGACAGTCGGTATAACCGGTTCTGAATCCGTATTACGTTTAACCTGACGATTTTCATGTAGTTTGAGGACAAATTGTATCGCTTCTCGGTGTTTATCTTCGTACCATTTATCAATGAGTCCTCCACTTTGAAAATAGTGCAGCAATGCATTCAAGTACTCATTGTAGACAAACTTTTCGATCGAACCGTATGCGTACAAGATTTTGACAATATACGGTTCGGATATCATGTGATATGCTTCCAAATCTAAAAGCCTCTGTACTTCCAATATTAATTTGCCTTCCGGATATAACGAGAGATATGCTATGGAGGTGTTAAATGACATTGCTTCCTTGTTTATTTTTCGAATGTTAAGGTCTTGCACTTTTTTCCGCCATCCACTATGCGGTGATAAGCTTTCCAATATTTCTATGAAAAATTCCGAATTACTTCCGTCATTCAGTAGAGCTATTGACGATTCATATAGATCGTCAAAAGTGTTTATTTGATTTTGATGAAGTGGCAAGGTAGCATGACTGAGATAGATTGACGAAATATCATTTACTACCACAAATCCTACGAAGGTTAAAGGCACAACAATCCAAACGTCTGCGGCAAGCAGCTGCTGATATTTGATTCGTGTATTGTCGTGCATTATAAGATTTAGAACATCAGCAACCGACTGAAACAGTGAAATTCGACTTTTTTGCAAGTGCCTTGAGACGACAAGTACGAGACATGCGACAAAAATGACGATGAAAGTGTAGCCGAAGAGATTTTTACTCGTTAAATTTTTCAATACAGCCATGAATCCCGTCATTGGTAGAGCATGAGGAACCATAATCACTGAATGGGCTATTTTATGCGGATACATCGTAAATTTAGAATCGGTTAGAATTAACTCATACGGCAGTATATCGTCTGTTGACCTATCTCTTTCATACATATTCATATTGGTTAGCACCATTGTTCCATTCAATTTCCGAACTACAGTTCGCCAAAATATGGTATCTTGTAATTGAGTGTCTACCTCATAAATCTTAATGAATCGAATTGGATGTTGTTGAAAATTTGGCACCTTGTCCGGAAACAAGTTCTCGGGAGACGCACTTCCTGTCATATTAATCATTATGTTTTCTCCAAACGGATTATATTTGAAAACATTTAGCAACGGCTCTGAAATGGTCCCATTCGCATCGGATAAATAAAATGCGATGAAAATGTTCAAGATTTGAACGCGCTTACTCCATCGAAATAACTGTTCTACCACTTGTGGACTTGCGATTGGATGTGCGAAGAAAATTCCAATTTTTATGTTGAGCTGCAATTCTCGAATCCGTTCGATCGCAGTTAAAAATTGCCAATTTGTTAGAAAGTTTGATCTATCGACAGCAACAATCAAAAATGTATTTTTGCTGGTTATAATGTTCAATGTCAGTGGTCGTGACGTGTAAGGACTCAAAATCGTCTGAGGTACATACTTGCCATCGCTAGCGTCGGTTTTCGATGCAGCGCAAATGAAGCGATGATGATAAATTGTGGATTTCAATAGGAAAATATTGTGATCAAAGTCAAAAAAATCATTCAATCCTTTAACCAGACTTCTCTCTTGATGGTGAGAATGGGCTCTGAACAGAAAGCTTAAAATGACGATAGAAGTCTCGCGTCTCATATTATATTATCGTGAAGAACTTTGTATTTAAGTGGAAAAGATATCGATTACAATAAATCTAGTCCGAACACATCCAAAAGATACTTATGCACTCACTAAAGCCAACCAGTAGCTATTGACAAAAAAAGTGTCTCTTTCTCTGTTATTCACGTTGAGCTACAATTTTCAATTGACGAATTTAGTGAAGTTCGTTGATTTCACAGAATTCAGAAACAGAATAAATCATGTCCTCGGAAAAGGCTAGATTGAATTAATTTTTCTCCTACATAGACTAGCACAGTATTGAATACACTGAAAAAAATCTGTAATCCCTTTACAATAGAACATATGTATTTACGAGACAAGTACACAAGAAAAATCGCGTTTAGTAGTACATCATCAATTCTACAGAGTAGGACATGGACGACTATGGTCTCATTGGAAGTTTAAGGTCACCGGTTTCAAAAGAACTCCTTGGATTGGATTGGATTAGATGGGAAGGGGGTTAGCCCAGCACCTAAGCCTCTAGTGGGCCTGTTGTGCTATTGCACAAGTCACTTGATCATATGAATTGTGATTTTTCATCATATCTCTTCGGACTCAGATAGCTCACAAATCGACCGTGTAAACGTCCCATACGTTGTGAATTCTCTAAGCCACGAGTAGTATGCGAAGACCACAACCATCACTAATGACTCATGCATTTTCCCAATGAGCGACTAGTCGATCATAGATGGCGCTTATCCTACAGTCTGTTGTATATTGTGTCATTGACATTATGTCAATATGGCGTGATTGTTGCGAAGAAATCGAATATTGGATTTCTTTGAAATTTGCGACTTTGTTACGGTCGTACAGCCATTAGATAACTAATAGCGAGTGCTTAATCATCAAGTGATTAGAATAAAACCAGGCAAGCATTTTTGCACCGGGAGTCGAACCCGGGACCTCTTGGGTATGAGTCCTATGCTCTACCGATTGAGCTACCTGGACAACACTCCTTAATTAGTTTTCGTTCAATCTTCACAACTTCCTTTTTAAAGTAAATTCAAGAATTTATTTCATCAGTGATACAGTCAGAGGCATTGAAATTCCAGCATGGATATGCTTCAGCTGCTTTTCAACTGATCCAAACCAGAAACACAATCCAAACTGTTTTTGAAGCTGCTACACGAACGTGTGCGTGGTAGGGGTATAAACAAATTTTTTGTGGATCAGCTGAAAAACAGTTGAATCAAATTCATGCTGAAATTTCACTGCCTTTATCTGTACGGTAATTTGGTTATTGTATGTATTATGTGCCCAATGGGCACTGCCCATCAATTTTTAATTGTTGAAGAATTCATTGTATTATCGAAAAAAAAACTCACTAAAATACCTGTTTGTCAGATTATCAATATAAAATGCCAGATTTGTCAACTCGATACTTTGCTTCTTGTTCTCAATGCTTTGAAAATGTAACCATTTTTCCTAATATAGTTATTTGCATCACTTGCATTGAAACCACGAAACCTCGCTTTCGTCTCGACGAAACATAGATACTCATGCAAAAATTATTCTCTCGGTATACGAATTCACACGTACATTGAATCGACTTCGTCTCGACGACACATACATACGTATGCAAAAATAATTCTCGTGTGATACGAATTCACACACATACTATGATTGAGTGGTTTCAATCCTGTGATGCACAAAATTTTATACTCGTCACACCATGAAATACACAAACAACAAAACCAAATACAAAGCATTTTTATCACATTACACATCGTTCAAGGTTAAACTTAAATGTATAGAAGAAGAATAAGAATAAAGACGAAACCGAAAATACGCGATACAAAGCCGAACGAGTTGATCGTTCGATGTGCATCACACTTTCTCTCTTTGACGAATAACATAAACAAACTCCACCATTAAGCAAAACATCGTCTGAATCCCTAGACCTGTTTGCAAGGTCTGCTGAGAGAGAACTAAAAAAGTGTGGTTTCCGATAACTTTTGACGCGTGATATTCAGTGTTTTCATGGTTTTGTGAGTGTAAAGTATTTTTCTCAATTTTTTTTTGCGTGTAGTCAAAGAATTTCTTTTTTCTTCGATCTAATTAAAAGTGTCAATTATTTAATATCATCGATTTTTCAATTTTAATTTTATTTACATTACAAATTAAATGAATTTTTCCATTGAGAACAATTAAAATAACAGAGACCTTCACCAGACCAATTACCACCAATAGAGCATGTACGAGTTTATACTCAAAACTACAATAGCACCATATTCAGATTATACAGTGTTTACATAGTTTGGACATTCTTGGATTAGAAAATCATGGAACATTTGGTTGACGAAGAGATTGCTCATATTCATGGAGTTTGAAACAACACTCCCTTAGTTTTTCGACGATTTTTTGCAGTTGGTATTTTTGCCAGATTATTTCGCAAATAAATACAACTAAACTTGCAATCCAACCACACCCAACGACAGTCGGTATAACCGGTTCTGAATCCGTGCCAGGTTTAACTTGACGATTATCATGTAGTTTGAGGACAAATTGTATTGCTTCTCGCTGTTTAACTTCGTACCATTTATCAATCAGTCCTCCACTTTGAAAATAGTGCAGCAATGCGTTTAGGTACTCATTGTAAACAAATTTTTTGTTAGAAGAGTATGCACTCAATGTCTTGCCAATGTACGGTTCTGATATCATATGATATGCGTCCAAATCTAATCGCTTCTGCACTTCCAACATTAATTTTGCTTCCAGATATAAAGACAGAAATGCGAAGGATGTGTTAAATGACATTGTTTGCTTGTTTATTTGTCGAATGTTAAGGTCATGCACTTTTTTCCTCCATTCACTATGCGGTGATAAGCTTTCCAGTATTTCTATATAACGTTCCGAGCTACTTCCGTCGTTCAGGAGAGGTATTGACGATTGATATAGATCGTCAATAGTTTTTATTTGATTTTGATAAAGTGGCATGGTAGCATGACTAAGAAACATGGACAAAATGCCATTTACTACCACAAATCCTACGAAGGTTAACGGCACGACAATCCAAACGTCAGGGGCAAGCAGCTGCTGATATTTTATTTGTGCATTGTCGTTCATTATAAGATTTAGAACATCAGCGACAGACTGAAACAATGAAATTCTACTTCTTTGCAAGTGTCTTGAGACGACAAGTATGAGACATGCGGCAAAAATAACGATGATAGTGTAACCGAAGAGATTTTCAGTCGTTAAATTTTTTAATACTGGCACGAAACCCTTCATTGGTAGGGCATGAGGGACCATTACCACTGAATGAACTATTTGATGCGGATACATCGAAAAATCAGCATTGGCTAGTATTGTCTCATATGGCAGTATATCGTCTGTTGACCTATCTCTTTCATACATGCTCATATTCCTTAGCACCATTGTTGCATTCAATTTCCGAACTACAGTTTGCCAAAATATGGCATCTTGTACATAAGTGCCCGCCTCATAAATGTTAATGAATCGAATTGGATGTAGTTGAAAATTTGGCACCTTGTCCGGAAAAAAGTTCTCGGGAGACGCACTACCTGTCACATTAATCATTATGTTTTCTCCAAACGGATTATATTTGAAAACATTTAGCAACGGCTCTGAAATGGTCCCATTCGCATCGGGTAAATAAAATGCGATGAAAATGTTCAAGATTTGAACGCGCTTACTCCATCGAAATAACTGTTCTACCAATTGTGGACCTGCGATTGGATGTGCGAAGAAAATTCCAATTTTTATCTTGAGCTGCAATTCTCGAATCAGTTTAATTGCAGATAAATATTGCGAAATTGTTTTAAAGTTTGAACTCTCGACGACAACAATCAAAAATGTATTTTTGCTGCTTACAATGTCAAATGTCAGTGGTCGTGCTGGGTGAGGACTCAAAACCGTCTGAGGTACATACTTGATGTCGCTAACTTCGGTATTGGATGAAGAGCAAATGTAGCGATGATGATAAATTGTTGATTCCAATAGGAAAATATTGTGATCAAAGTCAAAAAAATCATTCAATCCTTTAACCAGACTTCTCTCTTGATGGTGAGAATGGACTGTGGGCAGAAAGCTTAAAATGGCGATAAAAATCTCGAGTCTCATACTATATTATGGAGCTTTGTTTTTGAGCAAGAAGATGTAGATTCCAATGGTCTAGTTCGTGCACATTCAAAGTTCACGTACCCATGAACTAACTAACTTTAGCCAATATGAGCTATTCACAGATTTCTCTTTCACTGCTATATATATTCACGTCGCGTTGACCTACGTTTTATATCTGAAGCGATGAAAATTTTTGAAATTTTCAATTAACAAGTTTAGTGGAGTGCGTTGATTTCACGGAATTTAAAAACCGAATAAATTGTGTATCCCGAAAAGGCTAGATTGAATTAATTTTTCTACTACATAGTAGACTCGCACAGTATTGTATACACTGAAAAAAATCTGTAATCCCTTTACAATGGAACATACGAGACAATACACAAAAAAATCGCGTTTTGTAGTATATACCGCATCGGTGCCATTTCCAGAGGGAGAGTAGGACATGGATGCGTCAGAAATAATGATCTTAAAAACATACACAAAGTCGATGTAAAGTCACGAATTTATTTCATCAATGATACAGTCAGAGGCAGTGAAATTTCAGCATGAATTTTCGTCAGCTAGTTTTCAGTTGATCCAGATATATAATCAAAATTGTTTTTGAAGCTGCTACGTGGTAGTGGTGACACCGTATGAAAAAAATTTTGTGAGCTGAAAAACAGCTGAAGCAAATTCATGCTGAAATTTCACTGCCTCTAACTGTTTTGTTATTTGCTAAGTGGGTATATGACCATCAATTTTTAATTGTTGGAGAACTCACTGTATTGTCGCAAAAATAAAAATCCTAAAAAAACTGCTTGTCAGATTATCAATAAAAAATGCCAGATTTGTCAACTTGACCTTTTGATCGCTTGCAATGTGAACGTGTCGTTCTCAAAATGCTCTGAAAATGTGACCAATTTTCCAGATAAATATTTTTCTCGATTTTTTGTGTGTGTGTCAAAGAATTCCTTTTTTTCGATCTAATTCACCAAAAGCATCAATTATTTTATACACTTACACACAGAGTATCATAGATTTTTCAATTTTAATTTTAGTTACGTTACATACCTCAAATTAATTGAATTTTTCCATTCAGAACAATTAAAATAATAGACCACGGCAGAGTAAAATAAACCAAGCAGTAGCGCCTGATTTAACTGGGGACCCGAATTATCTAGTAGCGAATAAAATTAATTCAGTTTATGTCAGTGTTCATTTGAGTTTATTTTCATATATACAGTGTATTAGGTCCCTTATTTGACGTTTCAAAAATCAAGCGCTCCTGCCTGGTTTATTTTACTCTGCCGTGAGAAGACCTTCGCCCGACAAATTATCACCAATAGAGCATGTCACGTAGTACAAGTATATACTGAAAACTAATAAAGCTCCGTATTTAGCTGTAGAAAAATCCAGGTTATGAAAGAACAGATTAGGACACTTTCGAGTTGATCACGAAGGCGGTGAAATCAAAATTTTCCTGTAGCGCCAACTAGGAAAATTTTATATGACGTCACTATATGATCACTAGAGACCTGAATTATCGTAGTAGACTTATTTATTTTGCGAATTAAAATTATCAACTTATGTCAGTGGTCATTTGAGTTCATTTTCATACAGTGTATTAGGTACCTCATTTGACGTTTCAATAATGAACTGCTGCTGCCAGGTTTACTTTTACTGTGCCGTGGTACAATTGACTGTTTTACTGTTATGATCAGAGCGAGAAAACCGAAGACTAGTTATTATAACTTGCATTGGGGTACTTGTCAAAGTATTTGCTTCTCTTTCGTGGTACGTTGAGAGTGAGAGGACAGAAGATCAGTTTATTTTAACTTGCTTTGGGGTACTTGGGGTACCAAATATCTTCTTCTCTTTCATCATAACACTCTATAGATTTGAAACTGAGAATAGTTCATAATCATAATGTTAAAAGGAATCGAGAAATTCTGCATTCGAATGGCTACAGGGTGTTGTTGTAATTCTTTTGATGGTCGGCGCGTTAAGATTTTCTGAAAGCATGGACTATTTTAGGGATTTTTTTGGGGAAAGTAGGGAAAATCGGCAAAATAAGAAAATTGTTTTCCTTAAGATAGTCCCTGTCTAAAGGTCGACGTGAGCTTTAAATCGGCTATATGTATGTATATACAATGTATATGTGGTTTATGTTGACACAGTACCCGGAACAAGTGAATTCGAATCTTTCAAGCAAAAACTTATTTTTTGTGGCAGACTCGCTGTATTTATTAAACACAAATTCCTTTTTTTTGAAAATAACAAACAAATATTGCATGTAATCTAGATCTAACTGTAAGTCATCCTCCGCACTGTCGCACAAAACAGATCAATATGATTTTTTTGATACCAACATAGAAATAGTTATTTGTGTACCTGTTTTGGACGATTGATTTTAGGCAATTTCGCGGATTGTAGGCCGAACGAAGTGAGGCTTACAAGCGAAAGTGCCTTAAATCAACCGTCCCAAACAGGTGCACATGTGAGTTTTCATGCAGAGGGCCGGAAACCCGAGAAAATTCGAAAAATTGCCCTCATTTTCGGCCCCGAAGCATGAAAAATGATACTTTCGCCCCGCATATGAGGGGCGAAAGTAAAAAAATGCATCCCACGGGGAGAAAGTACTTAACGAAGAGCGAACGCAACTGAACGAACAGCGAAAGTGACTGACGTCACAGAAAATGAGAGAAATGAGTCGAGTTGTCAACAAAATCCGCTCATATTATGCAGAATACTTTGATCAAAATTGTAAAACACTGTGCGCCAGTGTTCTTATTGAAATTAGCATACAAAGTTGATACTTTTTGTTACTGAATGATTTGTTAGTTATATCTTAATTTTTGTGTGTGTTATTGTTGTGATGGCTAAATTATTAAATTTTTCATATACCAGGGGGCTGCCGCCCCCTGCACCCCCGCATTTTCTGGCTAAATGACTTTTTATTTCAACATTTTGTTGCGATGTTTGCGATACGTATCAATTTTCAATGTTGGTATCAAAAAAAATAGTATGAACGACTCGGGGCAAAAGTAAAAAAAATCAACCTGTGCGATTAGAGCCCTTGCCTTCGGCGCGGGCTCCAACTCTCGCACACGGTTGAATTTTTTTACTTTCGCCCCTTGTCATTCAATGTACTATTATATTGTTGTTGACATTCCGATCTCTCTAAGCAATTCACTTACCGTCTATGAAGATTAACGTTTGCATTTTGTCAATGTCTTTAAATAGGGTGCTTACCGTGCGATGGAAATACATTTTACTATGCTGGTGCATGTAATAAGGCTATTACATGTATAGGCAATAGCCTTTACATCACTCGCATAGTAAAACGCCGTACTACACACGGAAAATAAAGTGATATCTCGTATCACGATGAGTAAATGTACCTCGGGCTAAAGCCCTCGGTTACCTTTACTCATCTGGATACGAGATATCACTTTACTTCCCTTGCATAGTAATGTACTATTGGTGAGCTCGTCTATTACATGTCATCAATAATTGTAGGTCAGGTGCATGAACGATGCTTGATCTGGGCGCATAAAACCCACATTTTTCACATCCAAATGGTAAAATGGGTTAGTTCGCCCCGATGAGTAATTCCACCGGATTAAAATCTATTTTCATCTATGTTTCCGCCGAGCACCTCTTTGATTCTCTTTGAAATGTGTTATGCGTGCAACTCTTTGCAGCTTTTTTAGATGCACGCGGACAGCATTTTGCTGCCCCATTTAGTGTGCTCGCCCAAAGGTTCTCCCTTAGTTTTTCGACGATTTTTTGCAGTTGGTATTTTTGCCAGATTATTTCGCAAATAAATACAACTAGACTTGCAATCCAGCCACACCAAACGACAGTCGGTATAACCGGGTCTGAATCGGTATCAGTTGTAAATTGACGATTAGCATGCAGTTTGAGGACAAATTGTATCGCATCTCGTCGTGCATCTTCCAACCATTTATCAATCAGTCCTGCGCTTTGAAAATAGTGCAGCAATACGTTCAAGTACTCATTGTAAACAAACTTTTTGTCAGAAGCGTATGAGTGCAAGCTTTGGACAATATACGGTTTAGATATCATGTAGTATGCTTCTAAATCTAATCGCTTCTGTACTTCCAACATTACTTTGGCTTCCGTATATACAGCTATAAATGCAAAAGATGTGTTAAATGACATTGCTTCCTTGTTTATTTGTTTAATGTTTAGGTCATGCACTTTTTTCCTCCATCCACTATGCGGTGATAAGATTTCCAATATTTCTATGAAATATTCCGAATTACTTCTGTCATGTAGCACAGGTATTGAGGATTCATAAAGATCGTCAAACGTTTTTATTTGATTTTGATAAAGTGGCATGGTAGCATGACTAAGAAAGATGGACAAAATCTCATTTACAACCACAAATCCTACGAAGGTTAAAGGCACAACAATATAAACGTCTGCGGCAAGCAGTTGCTGATATTTGATTCGTGTATTGTCGTGCATTATAAGATTTAGAACATCAGCAGCCGACTGAAACAGTGAAATTCTACTTTTTTGCAAGTGTCTTGAGACGATAAGTACGAGACATGTAACAAAAATTATGATGAAAGTGTAGCCGAAGAGATTTTTACTCGTTAAATTTGTCAATACAGTCATGAATCCCGTCCTTCGTTGAGCATGCGGAACCATCATCACTGAATGGGCGATTTGATGCGGATAAATCGTAAAACTATCATTGGTTAGTATTGTCTTATACGGCAGTATATCGTCTGTTGACAAATCTCTTTCGAACTTACTCATATTGCTCATCGAAGTTGTTGCATTTAATTTCCGAACTACAGTTTTCCAGAACATGGCATCTTGTGGATAAATGTCTCCATCATGAGTGTTAATGAATCGAATTGGATGTCGTCGAAAATTTGGCACCGTGGCCGGAAAAAAGTGCTCAGGAGATGCACTGCCTGTCACATTAATCATTATGTTTTCTCCAAACGGATTATATTTGAAAACATTCAGCAATGGCTCCGAAATGGTCCCATTCTCATAAAATGCGATGAAAATGTTCAAGATTTGAACGCGCTTACTCCATCGAAATAACTGTTCCACCAATTGTGGACCTGCGATTGGATGTGCGAAGAAAATTCCAATTTTCATGTTAAGTTGCAATTCCCGAATCAGTTTGATCGCAATTAAAAATTGCGAAATTGTTTCAAAGGTTGAACGTTCGATGACAACACACAAAAATGAGATTTTGCTGGGTATAACTTTTAATGGCGGCGGTCGTGCTGGGTGAGGACTCAAAACCGTCTGAGGTACATATTTGTCGTCTCTAACTTCAGTATTCGATTCTGTGGAAATGTAGCGATGATGATACGTTGTTGATTCCAATAGGAAAATATTGTGATCAAAGTCAAAAAAATCATTCAATCCTTTCACCAGACTTCTCTCTTGATCCTCTTGGTAGTAACAATGGACAGAAGATACAAAGAATAAAATGGTAGAAGCGAACGCGTATGTCATATCGTCTTGTTGAGCAGAATTTTATATTTTATCTGGAAGAAGAAATGAGTTACCATGTTCTAGTTGATGTTAAAGGACATGGTATCATGCACTCACTAACTTTAGCCAATGTTAGCTATTCGCAGATGTGAGACTGTCCCTTTCACTATTACGCGCTTTGAATTGAGCTACGTGTTAGTAAAGATAATTTATGTTTGAGCTGAGTCGAGAACAATGTAAATTATTACAGTTTTCAATTAACAAGTTTATTGCGTCGATTTCACAGAATTGAGAAACAGAATAAAGTATGCAGCCCGAAAAGGCTGCATCAAATTAATTTTTCTCAAACATAAACGACTAGCATGGGCGGTATTGGGTATACACTGAAAACAGTTATTGTCCGAATGCACCGGTACTAATCAAAAATTGTAGCTTTCGTTTGCGTGTCTCGTATCGCATTTTTGATGATTTCTTTTCATCAGTGTCCTATTTGAAAAATGTACGACAGCAATAACAACCAGGAATGGGTTGGCCTTACATAAAAATCAGTTTTGGTTGTTGTCGTTCGACCGGTTCTGAGAAAAGCGAGCAGTTTGTTGAAAGCTAACACATTCGTGGTCGTTATTGCAGTCGTTCATTTTTCAAAAAGGATTCTGGTGGAAAGATATCATCAAAAATGAAATACATTTGAGGCACACAAATGTAGGCTACAATTTTAGCTCCGGTACGTTAGCTTCTTAAAAGCGAATGCTAAAAAAGATTTTGAGAAGCTAGTAACAATGTTTTTCCTATACGATGTGGAAAATACGCGAGAACTCAGGGCGTCAGCGGTAATTGTGGTGTTAGGGAATCTCGCGCCGCTTCATTCACAATAACTCACAAAGTGACATCTTCCTTATACAAAATGTGTCAAAATGTGAATTATTGTGAATGAAGCGGCGCGAGATTACTAGCAACCGTAATTGTCCTAAAAAAAATCGATGAAACTTTGGTGAACCACCATTTTGATATGACGAAGTACGAAACGATTCCTCAATAAGTTTTGGTTCAGTCTTCACAAAATGACCAAAATAACCAATCAGATTTTCATGTTTTCGCTTCAATATAAAATGCCAGATTTGCCAACTCGTCTTTGTTCGCTTCTTTATGAACGAGTTGTTCGCAATGCTTCAAAAATGTACCAATTTTTATAAATAAATGTTTTTCTAGATTTCTTAGGGTGTATCAGTTAAAAAAAATTTCAATCTAGTTAAATGCATCAAATATCTAATACTCACTGGATATCATCGATTTTTTGAATTTTAATTTTAGTAATGGGCCCGTCACACCCATTTACTATAAGTGAATCAATTGCACCAACACCTATAAACATTTTGTCCAGCTCAGCTGTAGTCGTTGTACGAATGTACTGTACAAATTCGGGACAAGTACATTATGTTAACGTAGCAGTAATATTAACAGTACAGCTGTATCAATGTACAGTTGGGCGAACATTGGTCTTCTGATCGAAAAATAAAAGTTGTACAGAAAATATTATTCAGAATTCAAAAATTTCCATTTTTAAACTACTTAGTACATTTGTGACAGTTGGGATCAAAAGTCTATTTCATCTATCAAAGAGTCAAAGTGAAACGTCAAAAAGAAACAAACATGCGAAGCGGTCGCCAAATCGTTGATTTTTCTTTACTAATAGAATTCAGGAAAATTGAACGAATTTGTGTCTATCTTTGTTTGACGTGTTAAACGTCACTTTGACAGATGTAGTAGACCGACTTTTGATCCCAACAGTCACATTTATTTACGTCAACTAAATTTGAAAAAAAAAAAAATCGCGATACATGCGATTCGAACTCGAGACCTCCGACACTCCAATCGACCACCTTACTTATGTTTGGAAGACATTATGTGGGAGCTATCTTATAATATCGTACGTCTCTGCTGTACTGTCTAGTTTAACATTATTTACCTCTCACATATGGTTATTGATAACGTCGACCAAAATAATGACAAGATCTGGGTAATGTAGTCATTTATACAGTAAAATGCATGTTAAAAAAATTGAAGGACAAGATTTGAAATCAACAGATTAAAAATATGATCGATGGAAGTAATAGACCAGATAATAATACTGGTCATATGCTTGCCGCAATTAATTAATTCAAAATGTACAGTGAACGACATCTCAAATGTCTCACTGTCATTTTTTTCAGAGAATGTCATTGTGAATTTGCAATGGCACAATAAAATTCTCAGAAAAATTTGACAGTGAGACATTTGAGATGTCGTTCACTGTATGTCGTCAAACCTTGAAACGGAAAAACCATTTTTTCGTAATTTAAAAATCCATCTAACAACCATCGAAACATGGTAATACTATGTTGTGAGATTATTAGACTATAGCTGAAGCCAGAACATTAGCCTATGAGACATGATATTTTCTCTCACACGTAAAAAGGATTCATTCCACTCATAATGGTATCATCCTTTTCTGTAACATCGATATCACAATTGAAACGACGCTTGCAGAAACAAGTCTGAAAAAAATCGTAAATTCCTACCTGTTAGATACTTACTAGCTAAAAGTTTTCGTGCTTACTGTACAAAAATAACCGATGACCTCTCTTGGAGGTGTTCTCTTTATAGTGAAGTGATAGACTTTCTATCAAACACTACAAGATACTTCTTTAAACAATTGAAGTAACAGATTTAAACGTTTTGTTGCGGAGACGAACTCTCTGCTGTTTGTAAAGGGTTAATTTGTTTGACACATTCAGTTAATTTAATTGTCGAACGACTTTTCTTTTAATAAAATAACTTTTCGCCAAAAAGACCAACAAAAAAAATGAAAACTCGGTTTGATTCCAAAAGTTCAAATGTTTACCCCACTTTTTTGTTAATTTTTTTTGTTCGATCGTCAAAAAAAAAATTCTTAATTTATCTCCGGCAAAACAAAAAAAAATCAAAAAAACAGACGAATTAATGAGATGCAATTATTTACATGAAAGCAGATAAAATTTCTCGCTCAGTTTCATTTGTTCATTAATCATCAATATCATTTCGATGAATTATTCATCAGTGGATTCAGAGAAATTTATTTTTGTAGAAAAATACCGAGTGACAAAGTCAATCGTTTTTCATAGCGTCCAATTCATTTTTTACAGTAAAACGAGCTAGCCCGAACCCTAATCCAGAACCCGTTCAAGCGAGCGAAAAGTCTACTCAACAGCTAACCGAAAAGAAACCTGCACCACAAAAGCGAGGAGGTAAAATTGAAACTTAAGACACATATTTGGTGCAAACGAATGTGAACCACTTTTATGTTCAGTGAATGCTCAGCGCCGTTTTCCGGATCTTATTGATGGAGTGGACGAATATTTCGAAGATACGGACTCTGGCCTTCTGTATCCGGAAATAAAGGAGTTGGAGGAATACCAACCACTACCGTATCCGTACAGACCGAACATCAATGCGTATGACAATCTGCAGAGTATTCTAAACAATGGTTACGAGAGGCCGATTGCCATGCCAGTGGTACCAAATCCAGTGTATCCACGATACTTTCCAGATCGAAAGAAACGATCAAACGGAGGATTACGGTAAGTTGACTGCTGAACGGATGAAAGTTTGGCTGGCTAGGCTAGCCAATTGAATTTAATTTCCTGAATGTAAACGAAAGCAAACAAAACGTAAAACTTATGAGGCCCTAAGATGACACAAGATAAGACAAGTATCACATAGTCACTTTCGTTCAAAGGCCGACTGATGTTTACAAAGAATTTTATTTCAGTTGGCTTTACATGGGCTATATGAGTACATCGTATAGCTTACTGCGTACTCCCTTGGCTGTACAGTTTTTATTAGCATAATTAAAACCGCTGACAAGCTACTCCACTCATAAATTTTCCTGTCGGCATTAAGGGATACATTATCATTTAAGGATTTAAGACGCAATTAACTTTCAATATGTACGTACTACCCTCTAAAAGTTCTTTAGCCTCGAAAACCGTCCAGTCATAATCGCAAACAAAGTGGATGGAATATTTTATTCAAACGAGCACACCGAAGATATATACTCTTGACGGAACCGTTACTCCCATGTCCCATGAATAATAGAACAAAAATTCTGTTTATTTTTTGCGCTTGGAAATTCAGTTGGATGACACGAGATATTGATGATGTGGAAGTAATTGTTTGATGTTGTTAAACTACTATGTCGCATAATTTATTTGACGACAAAGAGAGACGGGGGGCGATTCTATTTCGTTTTAATGCTCTGGGTGGTACACGGAGTATGGGAGGGATATAAGGTCAAGATTTTCTTGTCACAACCTATGCATCAAGCGTTCCGTTTTCGATGTGAAAAGGTATTGTTGATTCGACAGATAAAATGTTAATTTATTCCTTCAACGATGTGGATGGATGTACTGAATAAATGAAAATCTTTCATTTTCATTTTAATTAATTTTTATTTTTGAAACGTAAATTCCATAATTTGATATTCACGATGATGTACATGATGAATAGGAGTTTGGTGCGTCTGGTTGGATTCTTTTTGTTTAGCTCAGTCATTTAATTTGAGATTTTTTTTTTATGAAAGGACTGCTTCCATTTTCCTTGTATTTATAGAATTCTCGAATCAGATAAGTATATGACGACAGAGAATCTACATCAAAGGTAAATAAAATTCATAATAAAATGTAAAAAGGGCAAACGTACATCCAAGCTATATTTCCGTAGCATTAAATTGAGTCAAATCAAAACTCGTATTAACTGTTGGATATACACATTTTCAAAGGTCTAAGTTCCATTCAATGTGTTCCTCCGAGATATATTTATTTACGTACGGGACGATGTTTTTATAGCATTTGCTCACTTTCGAATTACTTTTCCGTATTTAGAGGACATGTTGTGTATAGGGTGTTGGTAATTTGTATTTCGATAGGTATGCGATCGATAACGTGGGCGAAAATGTTATTTTTATGATTGTGTCCGATTGATACACATTAACCTATTGTAAACGCCTTTTTTAAACGTTGTACCACCTCTTTAGTGGTACTATATAGGTCGCAACGAAATTCTCTGTTTGACCAAACCATCCACTGATAGGATCGTAAGACATATCCTAAAATCCAAGTCACTAACGGAATGCTAGACCATCTCAGTGGAAACTTTTCCATCCTTCTTTCTTCTTTTCAAACTTTTACTTTACTTTTATTAGTTAAAACTAGTGAAGTAACAGATTTTGTTTCAATCGATTGAGACAAAGTTAAATCGAATGAAGTAATAGATCCGATAACGACCATGTTGAAATGACTACTGTTCCGTCTGTGAAAGGTTCAGTCTGTGAACACTCGATATGGCCATGAAATCAATTGAAGAAATTCTTTTTCCAAAACATCTTCTTTCATAAATCCACTGAATTCTATCAACATATTTCGACTTCCATTTTTCTTTTTCAAATGGTAATAAAAATTTGGTTTCGCTTTAAAATCTGTTATTTACGTGGCCCTATAATATCATCCTCATTTCTCGCTCCAGTCATCTTAATTCAAAGAGAAAATCTAATGTTTTCATAAAAATATTATTCATCGCTTGCGGGTGGGATTTTGCTGTGCGTGCTTATGGATTTAATTTCGTACTTACATCTTGGTTCGCTGTTAATTCATTTATTTTTTATTGAGAGCGTTTCGTGTGTTCGGGGATGAACAATTCCAGCAAACAAATAATATTTTATTCACCTAAGCGGTAATTGTGACGGTAAATAAGGAGGAGACAAATGAGAAACGATTTGTTTTTCTAATTATTTAAATATAATTTGATATAGATGCAGACTACGTGAAGCTTCAGCGATTCGTGTCGCTGCTTGTCTTTGAAACTTTTTTTCTTGATTTTCATTGAATTTTCCCGAATTTTCTGAATTTTCAATTTTCAAGATTTTCTAGTTTCTACTTTCTACTAGATTTTCTTGACTCTTTTGCCTTTTTTCACAAACGAAAAATCGAAAAATTTTTGAGACAATTTTCTTGATTATCTCGAGAAAAAAATATCAAAAAGGTACGTAGTGATCCATGACCTTCACTTCTTCATATGTTGTGTCACATCACCCATCGTTTTTTACTTTTGTAACTTTCTTTGAGTCGGAGCTTTCATCACGGCCGGACTGGATACAGCGGCCTGTGGTAATTTGGTGCCAAAATTTTGTAAAAGAAGTCATTAAGTCGATGACACGGCTAAAAAGCATTTACAGCAATAAACTTGTGTGTGTGAGTTCACCGTTTACGTAGTTTAAAAGTGTGTTCTTTTGGCACAGTGTGCCAGATTCCCCGATACCCCAATAACTCTTCGGGCGATGAATGTCGAAAATTTGTATATTACCAACGTACTTCAAGCATGAGCGTTACTCTAAATAGGGTACTGAAACTTGACAGTGTGTCATATAGCTTCGATAATGCCAGTCCGAGTCTGACTTTGGAACATATTTGCGAAAAATCTTCGAAAAGCCTCATACGTGAAACGTAGCGCTTCTCTGCAAGATTAACATTTTCGTTCAGGGATTCGAAATTGCAATTTAATTATAAGCGAACCACACAGCTTTTCTAATATTTTATACAAAATTGCATCATTTTCGAGCTAACGAACGGCGATACACAGAGTATAATACTCTTTTCACTCGAGGCATTATCCTTTGAAATTTTATTTACTCAGAGGACTTAATATCTTTGATAAATGATTGTGTACCTTCCACTTACCACCTCCATACGACCGACACGTGTCCTATATTCGATGAATTATTGAGCACGTTTACCCACTCTAGCAGATTATTATTGTGTTTACAATGCAGCAAAAAACATAATTTAGTATTTATTGTTGGTAACGTTTTACAGGCTTCCAACTGTTACATCATGCTGGTTTCAATATACCGTCTATACAGTCAAGATGACGAAAGAGAAAAATTAAATAAATTTACGAAAAGGACGATTTGTTGTACGTCCTTTGATTACTGTGCAATTATTAGATTGCTACTGATTTTACTGATGACGGTAAATTAGAGAAAAAATTGTATATTTTTCGTAGTTGAAGTTTATTGATGTCAGACGAATAACAACCATTAATTATGCTGTTACATAATTATAGAGTAGGGTTTCCTATATTACAATTTCATAAATTGAAGGAAGGTCACAAAGTTCAATGGGTATGGCTTTCACAAACGGCTAGTTATATATTATGAGTAATAACGACAAAATAGTGTCGTATGTTAAAACTGATGAAGTACAAGATTTTGTATGATGGCGATGCTATCATGGCGGATTCTTTTTTAGTTCTTTTTATAGTAGCTGATACAGTGATACCTTCATCCGCTTGTCGTTTGCAATAAGATTAAAACTCATTCACTTGAAATTATTTAAATCGCGAGATATTTCTATTTTTCTTGTTGGAATAACCTTTTTAGACTCTTTTAGTTAAAATTCAGTTTCTAGTTCTTGGAACCTGTCTCCCCTATCCATTCCCAGCTCTAGAACTCAAGTATTTTCAAGGATCCTGAACTAGTATCCAGCTATTCTCAACGCAAATGGTATTATTGAGGCTACAGTAGGTCAGTTCCTAAAATACCACCACTCCCATCCATTCCCAGCTCTAGAACTCAAGCATTTTTAAGGATCCTGAACTGGTATCCAGCTATTCTCAACGCAAATGGGATTATTGAGGCTATAGTAGGTCAGTTCCTAAGATACCACCACTCCCATCCATTCCCTGCTCTAGAACTCAAGCATTTTCAAGGATCCTGAACTGATATCCAGCTATTCTCAACGCAAATGGAATTATTGGGGCTACAGTATGTCAGTTCCTAAGATACCACCACTCCAATCCATTCCCAGCTCTAGAACTCAAGTATTTTCAAGGATCCTGAACTAGTATCCAGCTATTCTCAACGCAAATGGGATTATTGAGGCTACAGTAGGTCAGTTCCAAAGATATCACCAGTCCCATCCATTCCCTGCTCTAGAACTCAAGCATTTTCAAGAATCCTGAACTGGTATCCAGCTATTCTTAATGCAAATGGGATTGTTGAGGCTACAGTAGGTCAGTTCCAAAGATACCACCAGTCCCATCCATTCCCTGCTCTAGAACTCAAGCATTTTCAAGAATCCTGAACTGGTCCCCAGCTATTCTCAATGCAAATGGGATTATTGAGGCTACAGTAGGTGACCAAAGATACCACCAGTCCCATCCATTCCCTGCTCTAGAACTTAAGCATTTTCAAGAATCCTGAACCGGTATCCAGCTATTTTCAATACAAATTGGATTATTGAGGTTCCTAAGATACCACCACTCCCATCCATTCCCTGCTCTAGAACTCAAGCATTTTCAAGGATCCTGATCTGGTATCCAGCTATTCTCAAAGCAAATGGGATTATTGAAGCTGCAGTAGGTCAGTTCCTAAGATATCATCACCACCAGCTCTAGAACTCAAGCTATGTGATAGATCAACATTTCAGATCCAGTTTTCTAAATACATGGTATAATAGACAATACATTAGGTTGATTATTAGCTCCTTTTATAATCAACTCCCAAGTCAAGGACTAATAAATGACTTCTGCTTATACACTGTAAATTACTGAGATAGGTTCTTCGAAAAACATAGGGAACTTTTTGTAGAATTTCGGTTTGTCACAGATGATTTTGAAGTCATTCAGCTACTCGGTACATGTTCAATCTCAACAGTTTCGTTTTTATTGTTCACATTTTTTTATACAGAATTCTTATTATTAGACCTTCGTCAGCTCATTTATCCTTCATATGGTACTCTTTGAAACAGTTCCTGTATTTATTTAGGCATAGGTGTACCTTACATTTGTCACAAATTATATTAGAAGTTGAATCGCATTTTTCAAATAGACATGTCGACCATTTTTCGATGCACACGGGCAAATGATTACGTTTATCATACCGGCTTTCTTCAGTCGATCGACGTTCATGTGACTCGTCTCTGATAAGACATGAAAAATAATAGATTTCTTCAAAAATCATGTACCGAATATCGACAACTAACCTTTCACTAATAGCGGACATTATACGTCTGTCTGAATTCAAATTGTCTTCAAAAAATGAATTGAAATACCGAGATCGGTAATTTTATTTTGACCAAAATTGAAACGCACAAAAATAAAAACGACTGTAGACTGCAAAAACGACTGCAAAGTGAATACATAAAGTACAGAACACAGCTGCTGCTTGTTGAATAATTCCGAGAAAAAATAAGTAAAACTGGATCTGAATACCCATCGCCTCAATGCAAGTGACGCAAGTTCCCATTGACCAAAAAAATTAGAAAAATCTGAGTACTTCCTCGTTGTTTGGTAAACATCTTTTATATTTTTTCTATAGTTTTTGTACAATTAAGTGATTAAGAAATTCGTGTTTTTATTATACAATGGAATTATTATAATCTATTCCTTCATATTTACTAAACTGGTATCCAGCTGTATTGCAAATGTGATTATTGAGGCTACATTAGGTCCGTTTCTCAGATACCACCACTACCATCCATTCCCAGCTCTAGAACTAAAGCGTTTTTAAGGATCCTGAACTGGTATACAGCTATACTTTCAATACAAATGGAATTATTGCGTTTACAGTAGGTCCTTTCCTAAGATAGCATAACTCCAATCCATTCCCAGCTCTAGAACTACAGACCTACAGCTACAGTAGGTCAGCTCCTAAGATACCACGACTCCTATCCATTCCCAGCTTTAGAACCTAAGCATTTTTAAGGATCCTGAATTGGTATCCAGCTATTTTCAATACAAATGAGATTGTTGAGGTTAGTGTAAGTCAGTTCCTAAGATAACATAACTCCAATTCATTTCCAGTTCTAGAACACAAGCATTTTCAAGGATCCTGCCGAATCCGGCCATTCTCAATTTTTACTTTGACCGAAATTGAAACGCACAAAGACACAAAATTCTAACGTCGCATATCGAATACAAAAAGTATGGTGCACAACTGCTGCTTGTTGAATAATTCCGAGAAAACAAAGTAAAACTGGATCTGAATACCCATAGTCTCGATGCTCAGTGACGCAAGTTCCCATTGACCAAAAAAATTAGAAACTTAGTACTCACTTCCTCGTTGTTTGGTAAACATCTTTTATATTTTTTCTATAGTTTTTGTACAATTCAGTTCAGTTCGTATCTTTTTATACAATGGAATTATCGACATAATCTATTCCTTCATATTTATTAAACGTTTTAAAAGGTAAAAATTCTGATAAATAAACGGAAGACAATTCAAAGGATGTGAGTAAAATAATGAGTTTTTAAAATTTGCAATGTTTGAAAAATAGATGGAAATGACTTAAAAGTTGGTTTAAAAGTTAGAAAATAAGAAAAATTTATTTAGACTATGGCTTCTTATGGTACTCGCGGTAGCAGTTATGGTTTAGATTCAAACAAAGATGAACTCTGCACTTTGAGCAAAAGACCTGTGACTTACCATTGCATGTCTCCAATTTGCATCTCACTCGTTTTTCCGAATACTCTGGAACATGCTCGAATCCATCGTATCGAATGTGGTCATCCGTACGTCTCTCTCGTGACTTATCGACTCGTTGATTTTTCGATCGAACTTCATCGAGTGTTATCCGAGAACTTCGCTTTGCAGGCAATGGAGGATACACGAGTTGGTTGGCAAGATCCATCCGAAATGCCAACAAGTCCATTACTTGTCTCTTAGGAATTTCCGATTTATTACAGTCAATTCGATACTCATTCCATGATTGGACGATCGCAAAATCAATGAAATGTGCTATCATCCGTAACGTCCATTTTTTCGACCGAATCGAAATTCGGTAGTAACTGATCATTTGGTTCATCAAATCGACACCACCCATGTTGATATTGTACTCACGTACAATTTGCGGTCGATTGATGGCAATCTTTTGATGGGATGATTTGTCGTAGCGAAGAGCAGTGTCAACCTTTCCAATGCCAACATAATTCGACGCCAAGGCAACGCATTTATTGTCACACCATTTCACACAAGTTACAGATCCGTTGGAGCTCACCAATTCCTCACAACATCCCCGTCCATTCTTCTGCATTTCGGCGTCGGATGAGAATGGCGGTTTCGCAAACCGATCGATTCTTATGGTTCCAGCGGCGAGTATTTTTTTTTGCAGTAGAATTTCGAATACTTGAAAGGTAGAAAAGTAATTGTCGAAGTACAATTTGTGTCCGGGTTTGTCTATACGCTTCACCAAATGCAACACCATTGTTGCTCCCGATCCGAATGTGTCCAGACTTTTTGAATCGAATTCTGTGGTTGATCCCTGATAGACAACAAAATCATAGGCCAAACCGCTTTTGCCACACAAAACCAAATTCTTGACACCCCATTTTATTTTCGGTTTGTTTTTAACGTATTGTTTGACTCCTTTAGTGACTCTTCCACGAAGAGGGATCATTTGTTCGTCTATGGAAAGATTCTCTTCGAGCGGTAGTTCAAGACATCGTTTTCTCACCGAATCCATTAGTGGACGAACTCGTGCGAACTTGTCAGTGCAGCCATCGGGTATTTTTTCAACATCGACCAAATGCACGTTCGTTCGCAACAGGTAAAACCGATACAGTGGAATGGTATCGGTGAACATTTTACATTGCAGATGCTGACTGTAATACATTTCGATTCTGGGGAGCTTTAAATTTCCCATCATAACCTGTAGCCCGATGAATTGCTTGATTTCGTCTTTGTCCGTCGGTCGCCATTTCTTTGTCTGTTGCTGCTCCGCATACGTATTTGTATATGTGACCATGTCATCGAAAAGCGAGTCAGGGATGTACCTCATAAAATATGCAAGTGGCGAGAAGTACTCCTCTTCTAAATCGGAATTTTCGGTTCGTTCAAATGGAAAACTCTGGCTCTTGATAGCCTTACGACACCATTCTATATCACTTTTCGCAGTCCAAATCCATTGGGTGTCAACATTATCTTCAGAAACTTCCCCATCCGGGTCGTTGTTTTCAAATTCTTCTTCATCAGAGTTGGATTCAACAAATGCTTCATCGTCAAGAGTGAGGACAGCACTTCCGATACGTATGCGTTTAGAATGAACCGATTCAGTTTCAATATCACCGTCATCACCGTCACTGTCATCCTCGATGTCCGAATTGATAAAATTATTCCAAATCCCTTCGGTGAAAATCCGAGATGGTTTCTTGATCCTGTACGAAAGAGGAATAATTTCAAACTTTATTTCGTTCTCTCAATCAAAGCCTCTTCAATTTAGACTTAGTTCCCGAACGTAGCCGAGAGATTGAACAACTTTTGAATTGAAGAAACTCTGACTTGTGTCTCGTGCCGTATAAAGGTTCACTTCACGTGTAACAACTTTCAATTTATACAACTAACCTCTTGCTCCGTGACGGCATTATATAAAGTTCACCGAATAAAAACTATTATTTTTATTCCGGAATTTTGATGCAGTTCGAGAAATATATTCTTCACACTGAAGAAAAATTATTATTTTTATCACAAAATAGAATTTTGATGCAAAAAAGAATCATTCGAACACGAAATGCAATTTTGGTATAAACAATCGTTTAGCTACTGTATCGAAATTGACGTTGCGCCAAATTGAATTTGATCGTTACTTTTGATTGCCTACTTGATTGCTGTAGCACAGTATCGCTTACTAGCCAGAGACATGATTTCGAAGTAAATCAGATTATTTATCTCTAAACAAAAATGCGGTCACTGTAGAAAATACAGGTTGGTTCGTATGTCCTGTAGATGATAATAAATTACACCAGTTTTCTACAAATCGACTACTAAGGATTTAAATTATTCAAAATTCAATACCCTGACAATTCCCTAAATAGACTATATTTCTATTTTTGTACTAGGAAGCAAGTATAGCTAAATTTTGCGTCTGTGACAGCTCCAACAGACCACCCTGTATTTTCTACAAAGTCGCTACAAAGGAGATTTTTGACTGAAATAGAATTCTCTGTGAGTTTTTCGAAGAAACTATATTTATATTATTGTGGTTTGGCATTAGCAAGCCAAAACGTTCATCAAAACTCATATTTCGAATTTGGTGGCACCCTGTATTTTTACAAATCGACTACAAAGGACATTTTTTTCCTAATTCAATAATCTGACGATTCTCTAAAGAAACCATATTTTTATTTTTGATATTTTGGCTTTGCAATTCATTGGGAAGACAAAATAAGCGAAAAAAACAGGGGGGGGGGGGGAAGCTAATATATGGAGCCTGACGCAAAATCGGATATCACCCGACCGATCCAACATCTGGAGAATATTCCCTGTCGGTTAAAACTTTCATATCTCTCGACCTACTCGTGTCAACACACACGTTACAATAATTTTTCAGAATGTTCCTGAACAGGAACTTTTCAAGTGAATGAGTTAACTGAATAATGTCATTTTTCAGGCTCAAGGACTCAAAGTTATCACCAGCTGAAATGGTAGCATTGTTAGAGTTGATAGAGGACCGTTCACGAATGGATAACAGTCCATATGCAAACAACAATTTAGATTTTCAAAATTCACCATACGAACTGGAAGGTCAAGAGGATAACGGCGAATGGTGGAATTCGAATGCATGGGCGGAACCATCCGTTCAATACTACGGCAACCCGTACAACAACAATTTTGAACTTGATTCACGATATGGCGGATCGAATTGTGAGTATTTTTTTGAGAAATTTAATTTGCCTGAAAATGTTCCGAAATGTTCACAAGACGAATAAAATTATGGGAAGATTCCCAAGGAGGACAAGTCAATGTCAGTTGAAGAAAGCGATCACCCGAGTATATTCAAAGTGATCTCAAAACTGTCTTAAATTCTCTATCAGCTTATAAATTTAGCCAAGCCTTGAACGACTTTACACGTTTTGATTTGTGATTTTACTTTGCTAGGGAGGTAATGTGGCCTTTCCGTCACTAGGGAAATCCCTTTTCTTAGCTCGTAATAGTTACTTTCCTAACGCATGCTAAAATGCTTTTTTAGCGAATGAGAGATTTCGACATGAATCGGATTCGCTAAAATGCCTTTTAGCATAAGTTGGGAACAACGTTTTTCCTCAATGACGTGGGAAATAAGCGACGAAATCGTGATATTTCAACACTATTTAGGAAAAGTTAAATAGCATACTGTACACGGGAAATAATTTGATATTTCGTATCACGATGAGTAAAAGCACCTCTGGCTGATGCAATCGGTGCATTTTACTCATCTGGATACGAGATATCAAATTACTTCACTGGTACAGTAATCTACTATTATCCAAAAATCTAAATTTCGTGTCGAAAAGTCGTGGTGGAGAAATCATTCTGACTTACACGGCCCGACTGCAGACCTCATCTCCAATATAATAGTGTCATTTTAAAGGTTCATTATTCGGCTAACAACTAGTCAATAGTAATGGTTGTACCTCACAGATGTCAGAGGAGCAATCACTCAGCGATGTGTGCAACCTCACTACATTACCCTAAAAATCAAAAATCGCTCTTGAGACATGGAAAAAACCAATTTAAAAACATTTCTTTCATAAAGATTCTCTCCTGATCCAGTGTCGGGCGGTAAAAAAACAAAAAATTTGACCCACCCTCAACGTTTCGAGCCTTGACCTTGACATACCTCTCCACATACCAACTGAATTGCTTGACATTTTTTCGTTTGTAGATTATCCATCAAAACGATTTATGGTAGCTAAGAAGAAGCGATCACTTAGTCCACGCGAAAACTTGGCTATGGAGAAGTTGGTGAAAAATGCAGCTGCTGGTCCGGGAGGCTTTGACAGTCGATTCACACTTGGTGATCTGAACGTAGCTGGTTCTTCGCACAAACAGCACAATAAGTATTTTTAAATAAATATTTTCCTCAATTAATAACTGAGAGTTTTCTGGTTTCATATGTGCTTGAAACTGAACAAAAAAAAAATATTTTTTTCTAATTAAAAATAATTTGTATTTTACCTTGTGAATTGTCTCCACATAACTTATAATATTTATAACGACCGTTACAACCCAAACAAAAATTAGTCATTGATGGTTTTATTGTATATTTTATCGTAAATAAAAAGAACTAAAAGTATAATTCGTGTGAACATAATTACACTTACAATATCGCACATTTATACGACAGAAAAGTGGCTCAGAGGTGTAATAATCAAATAAACAATTTATATTTGTATCAATGTTTTTATCAAACCCATACACAAAACAGACGTGAACGTATTTACAATTGAGATAAATAAATATTATATAAATGGATATATCAGTCACAAATTTCATTATCAATGTTCTATAATATATATTAACAGTTTACTAAATAGTAAGTGGTAAGGAAATTGTAACTTGATAAAAAAAAATGAAAAATATATCAATTGTTGCTAAACAACAGCTGTTAATAATTTGTCATCATTGCAGCATAGATTCACAGATTCGCGACTTTCCAACCCAGCAAAGTTTAATCTCGCTTATCCGGAGGAAAGACTTTTAGTCCTAGGTACGAACAGTATTTTTCATGCTTCGGGCCGAAAATGGGGACAATTTCTGATTTTTTCTCGAGTTTTCGGCCCTTTGCATGAAAACTCACGTGTGCACCTGCTTTGGACGATTGCACGCCCCTCCTCAACAAAAAAGAAGTTTTTCCGAAATGCACCCAAAAACTAATATAAGAACGCACATCGATTCAGGGACCTATTGGGAGCTCAGAACAACATTCAGTAAAATCGGACCAGTTCCTTCCTCATACAAAATTTTTCGTTTCATGAAATTTCATACACCCCTCTGAAAGCGTCTGGTCACAAAAGTTCAGTGAGTGGACTTATTTTGATCGAAGTTAATTTTTATCTTATAGTCAGAGGTCATACCTTTCTAACGATACCCCACTCAATGTCTTTCATGTGAGAAAAATCATTTTGTTGACTTGGGAATTGTTGTGAAGTCGCCAACTCGAAAACGGGCTAAATAGAACATTCATATTGAGTCTTCATACTTTTCATATTTTATTTGATTTTGATAGAAGGAACGCAAATAAAACGTTTTTTGAAGACAAATTTATCAAAATGAAAACTATACTTTCTTTGATTACTCCGTATACTCTATTTTCGAGTTGGCTATGTCATGACAATTTTCAAGTCATCACTCCGTTCGGCCTACAACTAGCGAAATTGCCTAAACTTAATCGTGCAAATCAGGTACACAAATGACTATTTCATATTGGACGGAGAAAATGTGCGACGAAGTCGAACTTTTTGGGTTCTCGGTATGAAATAGTCATTTCGAACGAAGTTAGATCTACAAGCGAAAGTGTCTTAAACCAATCGTCCCAAACAGGTACACATGTGAATTTTCATGCAAAGGGCAGAAAACCCAAGAAAATTTGAAAAATTCTGTTTTCAGAACTGGTAATTTCAGTTTTAGTTCAGGTTCAAGTTGACCTCAAATTTTTTGTGGAAATTTTTTTGGTTGACCTGAATCTGAAACGAGAAAACTTGATAACTAATCGGGTTCAGGTCAACATCAAGTTCAGGTACCGCACCCACATAGGTTGATATCTTAGGTGAATTTCTATTTTTTTTCTATATATCATCTTCAATGACGTTAATAAACTCAAGTGAGGTTACATCTGAAAGTACTATAAAATATTTCCACCACTTCTTGAAATGCTTAGAGTATGACATTAGACGAAAAATGTATGTCAAAGTCTATTGAACTAAAGATTCTGATACAAACAATCTGGATAAAATATTTAGATCGAAAGAAGTAATAGATTCGACGATTATATTTATGATATACTTGCTGTTAATGCAAAAGAGTTAATGCAATACAGAAAATGCATTCAAATTTATGTTGTTTAAGATGCTTTGCTGAAAAGCATATATTAGGGCGATTTTTAAATACTGGATTTTAGTTTACTTTTGGTTTACTTTTTGGAAAATGTACGACCGCAATTCCGACCACGACTGTGGTACCTTTCAACAGAAAATACATTTGGTTGTAACAGTTTTATACCGGCTCCGAGAAACGCGAGCAGTTTATGAAAATTTCATTAAACTGCTCACTTTTCTCAAACGACTACAACCAAATCTATCTTCTGTTGAAAGTTAACACATTCGTAGTCAGAATTGCGGTCGTACATTTTTGAAAAACGATTCTGATGGAAAGATATCATCAAAAATGAAATATGAAGCCCACAAAAGTAGGCTACAATTTCAGCTAAATACTGGTGCCTCTTAACTCGCCTGCAGAACGTTTGCATTAATTTTAGTGCTAGTATTTTTGGAAACAATTGGAAAGTTCACACCGAACGAAGTGAGGGCGACAAGTGAAAGTGACAAAAATCAACCGTCCACAACAGACGCGAAAACAACTTTTCATGTTGAGGGCCTAAATTAGTAGCAAACTTCCGAAATTTATGCCCAAAGCACGAAAAACAAATCTCAGGAGTCCGGTAAACTATAATTGTTCAGGCCAATATTTTCCGAGTGATGAAACTTTGATATCATCAATACAAACATCCCATTTTCAAATGCTAAATGCTCGGAAAATGTTGACCTGATTGAGATTTCTTTGATTAAAATCCTTGCAGTCAGAATTTAATTTTCACTGAATCTGTCAAACTTGTCCTTCCCATTTACGTTTCCGCTTGTATTTTCGTTTGTATTTTCTGTTCAGAAAATCTGACGTTCCCTAATATAACATTGTTATATGCATACTAAGTAAGGAGACTGAAGGCACAGATATTATGAAACCAATCCACCTGAAGAATTTGTAACTAGGTCAAATTTAATAGCCATTTTCGTTTGTCGTCCTCACTTCGCTCGATCTACCGTCCTCCACAAAAACGTAATTGTAATTGACTATTACGTTTCAAGGACAAAGACCGAAAGTACTTTTTCGTGTTGTAATATCGAGGGCAACATAGCTCCGAAACTACTGAACCGATTTTGATAAACTTTTTTTTCTCAGAAGGGCAGTAAAAAGATGTAAATTTTGTGCCCGGCATAAATTTCAGTGAAATTCGCATTTTTCGTCGTATTCTCGAGAAGATTATCAGTTTTTCAATATCTTCCGAGCCATGTGGCCGATTCCGATTGACTTCATGTCGGCTCAATTCAATTCTTTACTTTGTACTACTTTTCAGGGGAAAAAGTTTATCAAAATCGGTTCAGTAGTTTCGGAGATATAAAAGGGGGAAGAAAAAGTAGAAAAGTTTACTTTCCAAGCCTGAATTCATGTGGCATCAACACTAAGGTTGTAAGACTTAGGGAAGTCACGAAGATACAGATACGCGGGTGATGGTAATATAGCAGATTTAAACAAATTCACATCCCCAAAGTTTACAGTCTTGGCAAAATTCTGACTTTAAGTTGAATTTTCCACGAATTGTGATAGATGAGAGTTCACCAAGCTCGTTGTGTAACAATATCAGGGACTAAAATAAGGATTTCTGTGCAGGTGGGAAACTTTTCGAAGGGGCGCCTAAACACAAAATCTTGGGCGCCAAAGTAACAATTTTTTATCCAAAAATAATATCATGAATTCAGGACGTTGACGTAAATATATTTTACGATTTAAAGGGAATTATTCCCCTGACCGTAAGTCTAGGGTATTTCACCAAAAAATCATTTAAAATGTCAAAATTTAAAGTCTAGTCAAGTTGCCGATCATACCTGATAATAATCTGCAATTTTCTGGAATTTAATTTTTCGGTCATGTTAGGGGTGTATTTTTACCTGTGGAAAATGCGTCCACAATATGACCTAAAAATAAAATTCCAGAAAATTGCAGATAATTATCGGCTTACTGGACTAAAAGGTGTTTTTGGTAGAATATCAGCCCAAAAAATCACAATAGTGGTGAGTTTTTGGGTATGAGGGTGAGTTTTGTCTATAATTTATATATCTCAATAGATGTAACTGAAAAAATTCTCAAGTAACGTCTATAACATCTGTGATTTTTGCAGAATTTTTGGACCCCTACTTATAGGTAAAAATATTTATTCAAATATTCTTCGTTAAATTAGGGTGTGTTCCGCCATTTTAAAAAATCTGAGTAAATTACATAATCTAGGCATATTCCATGAAGACAAATCAAGTGACCAAAAACGGTAGTAGCACTTTTGTCTAGCATATGGAAAAAAATCACTGAATTTTTTCATCGTTAAATAGGGTCCAAAAAATCTGAAAAAATCTCGGATGTTAACCCTCCATATACAGACATTTTTTGAGAATTTCTACCGATTTTTACGTTAACACACCAGAGAGAAATAAATGAGAAACAAAATTCACATTTTTGTCAATAACTCCATTTTAGAGTTTCATACGCCACTCCACTGAAACTCTAGGCCAAGGTCTTTCGAATGATTTAGTTCCTTTAGTTCCTTTAGTGTCACTTTTTACATGCCAACCCTATTTTCTTTCCATTTTTTTTTAGTTTTTAGTAAAGTGAAAGCCACAAATGTGAAATACTTTGATTCTGTATCTGTATCTCCATCTAAATGATGATAAAAGATTAAAAAAAAAACTGATATCGACAATGCCATTATCATTTTCCAACTAGGTTCAATGCGCCGCAGGCAAAATTTGTATTAAAATTACATTCATTTGACTATTTCAAGTCAGATAATTATAATTTTTCTTGTGGGCAGATCTGGATTCGCAGGTGGGAATTAAAGAGCGCAGGTGGGAGAATTCCCACCTGCGATGTTCCTTAGTTTAGTCCCTGCAATATGGTGTAGATTTCAACCTAGTCTTTGTGAGGTGAGGATACAGGATATCGTACGGAACGGATTCTTGGTCAGAGTCTTTGTGAGATTTTTGTTGTCAAAAGCACGAAAAAAACGCCATTTATACTTTCTGCAGAAATTACTCATTTAATATCAAGTAACGTGCATACAGTGTTTCAATTACAAATCAAATTTTAAGAAAAAACTGCAACTAGTGCAGTCACAATTAAGATTTCGTCTAGACAGTTTTCAGTGTAAACATTCCGTTCAAATACCGTGCTTGTAGCACTTATTGTACCAAAATTGAGATTTCTTAAATCAAATGTTAATCCAATAATCGAACGTGAGTTGTAGACGCGTTGCCTGTTTCAATTTTATTTGCCTCGTAATAGAAGGTTCACAGCAAACATTAGATGAATGCTGATACACTTAGTACTCATCGTTGAAGGGATAATCTGGATGAGTGGTCGATCTGCGAAGCAAAGGTGTCTTAAAATCTGTAATTTACGTTTATACAAGCATGCTAGCACTTACGACGACATGGGACAAATTCTGCCATTGCAATCAAAACTGTCGATCAGAGCCATATCCTCATCGGATAGATCAAAATCAAAGACTTGAAAGTTGGATATGATTCGGTCCTTTGTGACTGACTTCGGAATAACGACATGTCCTCTTTGAATTTGATAGCGAATCAAAATTTGAGCCGACGTTTTGCTGTATTTGCTCGCAATGGACACGATCTGAATGTGAAATTTAAAGTACAAAAATTTCTGCATTGATTTCCTCACATCTTCAAGTCCTTATCCACATACCTTCGGATCGTCCAGCAAAACTGGATCATTGTTGGTGACCCATGGTCGATTTGGACTGCCCAGTGGACTGTATGCCGTGACGGCGATGCCTTTCGATTTGCAGAAATCACTGAGCTTCTTCTGAGTCAGATAAGGATGCGATTCGAATTGATTAACTGCCGGCTGTATACGACAATTTGCGAGCACTTTCTCAATTTGCCTCTTATTGAAATTTGATATTCCAATGCTTTTCACTAGGCCATCATCTACCGCCTTTTCCATTTCTTTCCACGTGTCCACGAAATCGACATCGGAAAACAAGATATTTTCCTTGTCATCCTTCGGGAACAATTCCCCATCCTCTTTGAAGGCATGTGGCCAATGAATCAAGTACAAATCAAGGTACGGTGTGCCCAAATTCTTGAGAGTTGTTTCCAGGGCACCTCTTACGAGATCAGGTCGATGGAAAGTGTTCCATAGTTTGCTCGTAATGAACATATCCTCTCTGTGTAAAATTTAAGGACGTTGTAGCACAGTTCCGAAGAAAGAAACAAGTTGGGACTCACCTTTTAACAACACCTTCCGCAATTTTAGCATTCAATCCTTGGCCCACTTCATGTTCATTCTGATACACATGAGCTCCATCGATACTACGATAGCCGGCATCGATAGCATCAGCGACGGCTTGTGCCACTTGACCAGGAGGAGACTACGAAATATTAAGATAACAAAAACCCTTGATTGATCTGTCACATACGGCTATTCATTATCGATAACGACAACAAAAAAAATGACAAGCTCTGGGTAATATGGTCCCTTATATAAAAAAATGTATGTTAAAACAATTGAAGTACAAGATTTGAAATCAACAGATTAAAAATACTTTGTTTGATAGTCTATCAATGATAGAAGTAATAGACCAGATAATATTGGTCATATGCCTGCCGTCTCTGGAGAGACTTAGCATACCCGGGTGTCGGACAAAGTAAAGTTATGAAATAAAGTGAAAACAAACGGGACAATCAATCTTTCAAAAATATCTGGAAGATCAAATGAATAGAGGTACTGCCATTAAATTGTCTCGTATTAGCAAAGTAAATTGAATCCGAGTTGAATCCAAGCCTTTTTTACGTTACGGTTATTGCAATTGGCAAAAGTCTACCTCTATGCGTATTAGTTGCGTTACGTGTCAAAACAGTAAGTCACTGGCAATGTTCAGAAACTATGTTAGTGATTAGCACGTAACAACGCAACATTCCATCGCATAAATATCTAACACTTACTCCCCAAGTTCCAAGGCCAAGAATTGGCATTTTATGGCCACAATTAAGCACAACACTCTGCAGTACAGACATGGTTGAAGACAAATTCACTGATTTTGAACAAAAAAAAATTGTTAAAATTGGGTGATCGTCACGGTTTTAGATTTAACAAATCAATTTTTATTCTATTCTGCTGAAGAAACCTCAGAATAATACTGTATTGTCAGCCGGTTTCCATATGTTGTCATGGATTTTCTCCTCTCTCTCTTTTCAATTTTCTCTCAACAAACGTCGACATTTCATTCAACATTCATGGCAGGTTATTTCTATAGGTACATGCAATACGAATATAGTGTTCACACGAGCATGTTAAGCGGTTGCTTCTATAATAGTACCAACATAATTAGCAACGTAATTTATCGGGGTTTACTTTTGGGAATTTCAATCCTGAAAATTGTGAAAATGCCCTTTGTTAACACGTTTCTACCATCTGGGAGTAGTTCTCAAAAGAAGCCTTTTCTACTCTTTGTTAAAACGATCTGGAGTCTTGTTATTTGTTTTTGCCTTGTAAACAAAACCGAATAAACAGAACCAAAATTAAAGAGTGTGAATTCACACGAGTTTAAATTTTATTGAAAACATACGTCATTTTTTACCGGGCATTTTATAAACCATACAACTAGAAGATTTTCAGTGAAACGAAACATAATTAAATCATCAATGAGATATTTATTAGACCGCGGTCTAGAAGTTCTTCTTCTAAATGCGTTTTTGTGGCCATCAACATACAAAATTACATTCCATTGAAATAAATCAATAAATCATTGCCAATATAAATATCATTGAGAAGCTCAGACAAACAGTCAAGGGATCTGACCCACCCAACAGGTGGGACCTAGTTTCTTGAATATTCTTACAAAAATCTGAAAATTCATAAAGTTAGGAATTCTTTTTTTTTTACATTTTCAGAATTTTTAAGAAATCAAAACTGAAAATTCAGAAACGTTTCTACTGTTTCTATTTGGATTTTTAAACAGTCAGGGGCAGTGAAATTTCAGCATGAATTTGCTTCAGCTGATCCGCATTGCCAATCAAAATTGTTCATACGTCTTTATCTTTATATGGATTTAAAAGTGTAAACAGTTTTTAATGTATGTGTGGATCAGCTGAAAAACAGCTGCAGCAAATTCATGCTGAAATTTCACTGCCTCTGACTGTATAAAAATCGCAATAATAAACCCTGTCATTTATAGAATCTGTTACTTCTTTTGGTGTTACTTCTTCGCATTTGTCATTGCTGCTGTAAACAGATTATTTTGCTGGAATCACTAATCTGTTGGTGTAATTGTTCAGCTATCGTTTCTCGTTGGTAGTCTACGTCCTTTTTTGGAACTTTTTATTTTACAATTGCAGCTTGACCCGAACGCGAGAGATGCAACAACACAAGGCAAAATACAATGTTCCCATCAATTACGTAAGTTTTGTAACTCATCGGGAAATGAGTTTTAACGCTCATATGTCAACGTAGTAACAACTAATTTCCCAGGGGGAAGTGAGTAAAGTATTATACATTTTTCAAGGTCTACATAAACCGTTCATACGTTACAATATGATAATTTTCAATTTCCATACAAATGGTAAATTAGTTTAGTTCCATAGTTTAGATTTTACGTCTTAGGATGTCTTTCTTTCACTAATAAAAGTATTGGCGAGACTATTCGGAAACCGGAAATCGGCGCAAAACTGAATTTTTGTCTTAAAATATTCTTCTGCTCGTATTGTTCATCTGATGTGTTCTCAGTCATTTCGAGCAATTCCAGATCGTAAGGCCTTTATCACAATAATATGGTGGAGCAATGTGCAACGATAAAGGTGAGATTTAATGTATTATGTACCGGAATCTGCTTCTTGAACGCTATAGAGCAATAAACCGATCCAATTCTTATTACCAACGACGAAGAAACCTACCTCAACACTATGTCTCAGAATTGCATAAGGTATTATGCCACTTAAGCGTTGGTAGGACGTTTTTAAGATTCAACAAAACCTAAATTCAGTGAAAATCGTAAAGCGCAACTCATAGAGAAAGAACCAAACTTTCACACCACGTGGGATGGTGAAACTCTCTCTCCATAGGATTCTGATCAATGCACGAAACTGCATTCGAAACTCGACTAATACCACCAGCAAAACACTATAAATCAACGACGAAATTTTCCTACCGACATGCATTTCCCCTTCTCGTAATTCACATTGAATATACGTTTTTTCCACCGAACATTATCTGTGTTAAGCATGCGACCACTTCATTGAAGCGATACCTATTTCACAATATATACTCTGTGTAACGAGACGATAGGAGTGAAGCGCTAAAATCATTGAACGAACGAAAACAATGTCAGAGCCAGTTTTGGAGAGGCATAAGGGTCTTATGGGTATTCGCAACAAAAATTCAGTTGTGTTCGGAAAGTTAAGGTAGAAAGATAAATAAAATGAAATTTTGTTCGTTGTGTGTTTTTCGGAACTGAAAAAGAATAACTCAACAATGTGAGGTATACATGAGGTAGATTATGAGGGGTATAATCAAAAAATTTTTTTTTGCTATTTGGTAACACATTTCACAAATTTAAATAATTCGTTTGTTGTGTCGTAAAAAGATATGAATCGAAATGACTTATAGTTGCAGATTATTTAAACAACTGGTAGCTCGCATAGATTATTATTATAACAAAAAATTGTTATAAAAACCGAACAGACAATTCGTTTTGCAAGTCTGAAATTGCGATACACTCGTTGATACAACTCGTTGTAATATAAAAAAGAAGAAACGAAATCGTCTATCAATGTTATCAGTTGAGTGACAACACAGTTCATACAGTTTGTAATTATTTTGAAAAATTTTATTGAGCACTTTACTGCTTATTGACACGAAGCGTATACATTCATATTTTTTACCTGCCGGACTAAGGTATGAAGATACAGACATGTTACTGTTGTACTTATAATATTTACATTAGGGAATTGTTATTAAACTAAATAACCTTCAGTTCCGAACCGATGAAATTTCATATTGCAGTGCTATGGACGTGTGTATCGAATACCTAGATCTCGATTTACTCATTCCGAATTTTAAAAAAAAAGTTTTTCAAAAATTGTCTTCATTTATTGTTGTTGAGCACTCGATTGGCAACAACAACAGTATAACGACAACTCACTTTCATAATAGTGTAACGAATGCAATTAAAAAGTAATTTTTTCTATTAATTACATAAAACGGCACATTTGAACTCATCGATGTTGGTTATGATAAATGTAGTCGGTCTATCCATGGTTTTCAGACCGAACCGAAGCTCGGAAGTGATTTCTCATTTTCTATAATAATTCGAATCCGCTTATCATTTTAATGGTAAAACGAATTCTGTGTTGTGTGGTGGGTAATAATTTTTATTTGTTACACGTATCGACTCGGCTAAAAATAGATTCGAAAATAACAAGAGTCACGATAGTTACCATTAAGGTAATCAATACAACAGCTACTCATATAGAAAAATGTATCAAATATGAATTGTTAATTAACAACAATAGACGATTCAAGATGTGTGAAACAATTGCAATACGATATAGAATACAGATATGAATCAAGAGGAAAACATTTTTGTAGGGCAGGTCGATTACAGCCAGAGGAAGTGAAATTTCAGCATGAATTTGCTTCAGCTGTTTTTCAGCTCACACATTAAATCAAAACTGTTTATACGGTTGAAACTGTTACACAGCTACACGCACACGCGGTAATAGTATATTACTTCCGAGGTTCCAAGTTGTGTATTTGATAAGTGAGGTGTTACAGCCCGACCCGAAGGGGAGGGCTGTATTCCCCACTTGTCAAATAACAACTTGGAACCTCGTAAGTACAACGCTTTACGTGATTAGGCAATGTAAATGAAAATGAAACATGCCGTAACACGTAAAACTTTATAACGATGTATAAAGACGTATAAACAGTTTAAACAGTTTTGAATGTTTGTGTGAATCAGCTGGAAAACAGCTGAAGCAAATTCATGTTGAAATTTCACTGCCTGTAACTGTACTACTAAGACTCATCTTCATTTCGAAAAAAATTAATTTCCAGGATCTTTTTAGTCTGTTGAATCTATAAACATTTAAATGCGCAAGTATTCTGCACGCAGTCGAGTCTCCCTCGATGGGAAAACAACTTTTGATTGAGCAAAAACTGCATCTCGAATCAGTGAATTCTTCGGTGATTAACATCGATTAATCGCTATTTTGCGTTGATTTGTTATAATTAGCAACTAATTAACGACGATTAACACAGTTCCCATCACTTGTTAATCACTTGATTAAACTCGGTTAATCATGTTATAGTCAGAGGAAGTGAACTTGCTTCAGCTGTTTCACACATCCAATCAAAACTGTTTATACTGTTGAAGCTGCTACACGCACACGCGTGGTAGTGGTAAAACCGTATAAATACGTGTAGACAGTTTTGAATCTTTGTGTGGATCAGCTGAAATTTCACTGTAATTAACTGTAATTATCTAAGTGAGGGAAATCACTTATTCTCCCTCTGAGTTCAGTTGATGGATACCAATGATGATGTTTTTTGATTGCATTACTTACTACACTACACCACCCAATCGTAAGTCTATCTTTTTGTACTAACCGCGTCAGGCGACAGTCCACGATGTAAAGTTCCAAATCAGAATATTGAGTCCGATTGATAGAGTCCGGTCTAAAATTCGTCAATGAACAAAATGAGTTCATTGTTTGATGTCATTGCCTTTTTAAACTGTGTATAGAAACACAACAGACGATTATAACGTAAAAAGGTCAAAGGTTATCTGACGAATTTTAATGTCAACTCCAATTTTAATCGACGATCTTTATCTTTGTATTAGTTTAGTGTGATGAATTTCCAATCACTTTACTGATCGAACAATATTCAAGACTTCGAGTTTTTGAAGTTTTGAAAATTTGACGTGAGTAATTTTCAGCTCAAATCAAACGACCGAATCTACTACTTCTTCTGAACACAACGTTAGGAAGAATTTATCGCTGTTGTCGAAGCTCTTCTAAGCAGATAAAATGATCGTCGGCAAAAAGCTATAGAAGTCTCGTGGCTAAAGGGGAAAATCTTGGTGATCGGTCAGTAAAAATGAATTTAATCTTTGAAAAAAAAGCTGCGCCCGTCGGAAGCAGATTTAAAAAAGAATGGAAAATTGACATCTACTCTGGACCTTATCTAGATTCGAGTGTGGAGTATCAGTAATAATACAGCTAAGCCTCAGAAAACAATAGACATTCTCTGAAAATCAACAGCAAAATTTTGCTAACCAGATCCCACATCGAAGCACATCGACTCAAATTGCTACAAAACAAAAATTTAGCGTAATACACCCTAGGCTCACTCAAAGTCTAACTACATTCAGAGCTTAAATTTGAAAGTTTAGCGGACCGGGACCATGTTTTTCAAAACTTTTGTCGGTGGTACAAACATTTTCCATTTAATATTCTCTTTCTTATCGCAATTCTATGCTTCAGACTACATTTTAATGTTGTGAGTTATTTTCAAAATTAACGAGCTGCTGATCATTATCGAATTAATGCGATAAAAACTAGAGAAGTAACACCTAACCTACGCAGAAGTATATACCGCTATCGATTGTATGCATACACCGAATTGATTTTATTTTTCCTTTAGAACTAATTTTTCCGTTTTAATTAAACGACGAATATGTGGCATGGCATGATGGCATCCTATGTGAGGCTATTTGCATTTTAATGGAATTATAAACGGACTTTTAGTCAGGCATATCTTTCTCGCAAATAATTACGTAATTAATCAGAAGTGAAATGAAACAATTTTTTCCTACATAAAAACACTGTATTGCACTGCAGAAGCGGTTGACCTATTTTCGTAGTAAATAGATGTCAAGGACGAATGGGGGTTGTTTGTGAATATGATTAGCATTATGCAGTCCTACCACAATCTTTGTATTTAGACCATAAAAATTGTCTATACAAACTGCTATTACACTCCATAAAATATAACATAAGATTCTAATGTGGTTTGCATTTCTTTCACTTACAGTTCAATCAACCAAAAATTCCATTTCGAATTGCAATAAAACAAACCCAAAATTATGTCGTTGAAACCATCAACCCCAGATCGACGTCATCAATTTCCACATGACCATCTACCACCATCACGTATACCCCAACCATCTCCACAATTATTGCGACGCTCGCTCTCACTGCGTCTGCGCAACACAACCCTCAACATATTAGATAATAATCCTACACAGTTAAAATCACCCACAAAGTCACCATTAATCCAAAGACAACGATCGAATTGTACGAAAAATCAATTGCACAGTTCAAAATCGCTAACAAATATTGGTAATATGGCCGAAGAAGCTGCCTATTTAAATGGTAAAGTGGATGCCAACGATGGTGGTCCGTGTGCGGAAACAAAGCATAGTCCAACGAGTGTAACAGTATGTTGTAAACAGGCATCGAAAAATTGTTTGGCCAAAAGTCAACATGGAATGGTTAGTATTGTGTGGTTCTTGCAACTAAGTGCTGTTAATTGTTTGGTGTTGAAATTTAAAACTATTGATTGAGGTGTGCGCCACTATTTGCGGTTTTAGCTTTAAAGAATTTCATTCGGAAAGTCCTCATTTATATGGCAAATTATGTCATCGAGGCTCCCTATGGATTTGATGTTATATAACAACATATGTGGCCAGTACACTGTATAGGAATACAATTACCGTCGTACAAATCAATTATGTACACGTATGTTGTTGGTTGTATTACTAAACTGTTCACGTATGGAATATCTGTGGCCCAGTTTAGCCTCTGTATCTTGGTTAGTAAATTACTTAAAAACTTCACTTTTTTCAGTCATTGAACCTGAACCGCCACAGTGACAATGGCTCAATTCAACGAACACAAAACCGAAGTGCTCAGACACCCCAAAGTCCACACACACCAGCTGGTCTACCACCAAATTTTAAGCAAAAATTAACTCCACAAACTCCACCCCAAACACCCGAATCGCCACTGAATGGTTATATGGACGACGACTTGGATTCGGTTTACAGTTATACTTCAATGGCATCGGGACGATCGGCAATATCAACGTGTGAACATCCATACGTGGCACGGAATGGTACAACATTCAGTGGACGTAAAATGAAGTATGTCGTTCATTGCTCGAGCTATGCGGGTCAGACGGGGGACGATTACTTAACGCCCACACAGAGAGCACAGAAACACATTAGAAGATTGAAGATTTTGCTGTCTCAAGCGCGCATGGACTTGGAGCAAAGAGATAGTGAAATTTTGAGGTTTGTAATTACCGTCTGTGAAACGGCGACCACGTGAGAATTTACCATTTTCCCTTCAACAGACTAACGAAGGAGGTAGTGGAATTACGGCTCTTCAAAGCGTCGCTCAGTTCGCCAGAAGAACGATCCAATTCAAGTGATGCAATTACAGTACGAGAAATCAACGATCCAAAAACATCAACAGACGTTTCGCCTATCGTAGTTGACACGGATATGGTCGACGAAGTATCCAAGTGTAGTCCACGGCATGTATCGTATCACACAAGCATCAATCCAGCCCAACATTATTTGGAAAAAATTAGCAATTCCGAAATGCAAAGTTCGTTCGCCGATTCAGGCCATTTCGAAGATATAACGGTATCGTCGATCAATTCGAAAGATTCGTTCGTACAAACCAGAGATGTGGCTTGCGGTGACGACACCGACGATCTCGTCAAAATGTATGAACAGAAAATTGAAGAATTGATTAAATGCCAAAATGAAGAGAAACAAGAAACTCGGGACAGTCAGAGCAGAGTTGAGGGATTGTTGGTTAAGTTGGCTGAATGCAATGAACGGTACGCTGATCTGGTGCCCGATTACGAGCAGGCAAAAGAGCGAATTCGTGAGTTGGAGAAACAATTGGAGGAACTGCAAAAGAAGTTGCAAGAACAAGAAGACAAGCAAAATAAAATGTACTTGCACATGTACACCAAAGGACAGGAATCCGAACGTATCAGTCATGCTGATAAGGTACATATATGACGAAATCCAATTCAACGAATCGATTGTAGCCTGCGAACAAAATCATTAATAAAATCCTATTGTCCAACAACAGGTCCTAGAATTGGCCAGTCAATCGGGTGCTGCTGGTCGAGTGTCCGTTCCTGAGCTAATACATCAGTTGCAAGTTACACAAAATGAATTGGAGAATATCAGGGTGAGTACATTGCCATTTGCGTCATATACAGTTAAAGGGCTTTTATGGGAGCGGGCGTGGTGTTTGTTCGGGATTGAAATCTTCTATTGAATGTTTGACATTTCATGTGTGGCCGTTGAGTTCATCTAACAAATGTACATATAAGCTTCACTCTCAGTGTTTATCAATCAGTTTGTTGAATGCTCACCATCAACGCTTCTCAAATGATAAAGAAACGAATGAATTGAACATATTGCTCTTGAGGGTTGAGTCTCTGTCGCATCAACCGATTCATTACATTTTTCATCATTGATCTAGTCATTAAAAAAGATGACCACAGAAGCTTAAAGTTTGCGGCAGGCTTGCAAGATCCTTAAAGTTTAAATTTCCTTTCTGTAACTAACAAGGTCGAGCCTCAAGTAAATTGACTAAAAAACAAGCGAGTAATTAACAAAGTGAAGATACTTTAACTGTATTCGGTATTTGGTGAAAGGCCAGCTGGTGAGAGACCGAGTACACTAAATACGACTTACATTCGTGCTAATCAAATATATTTTTGAATTTTGAAGATTAAAAAAAATATTTTTAATTCGAACCCATATTCTAGGAGGAAACAAATTATCTACAAGAAAACGGAAACTCTCAAGTTCTTTTGAGTGCAAAAGAAGCCATTTCATTATGGCTGTTGGGAGCTAGAAAGGTCTGTATAAATTAGCGAAATCACGGACAATGTAGCTGACGTTCCTTCGTTTTTTTTATTTTTGTTGCATTTCGAGGGGCGGATAAGTGTGACGAAGTATTTGCTGAAGAAAGAGTGTCCTTTTTAGTGATTTTTAGAACGGTATAAAATTACTGCTTTATACTGCTCTGCCCTCGCAAAGAGTCCCACCTTCATTTCTGAGCTGTTACTGTGATGCGACTCTTCGTTTCTCTGACTTATTTCGTATGTTATTTGAAATCAGAGAAACCAAGAAACCAGAAACCTCGAAATTAGGAGTAGATTTAAAAAGGATTAGATTTCAAAATGGTAATGTCTCTAACTAAAATCAATTGATGCACTTCCAAACTTCTTCTTTGAATGAGTTTCTTCCTTGTTGTTGTTGTTATCGATAACAGATGAATAGCCGTAAGTTGGAAGTTTTAAAATGAATATGTGAATTTGTGGCTGATCCATATTTTTGATCACATAGAAGCTAAACAAAGGTTTTGGTGGCATAAAGTACTAAAGATAGGATACTCAGGATATCTTAGTAATGTAAAACTTTTCGACAATCACAAAAAGTCAAAATACTTAGAGTCCAGTTGAGTCTTTGAACATAAGAATGGCTAGCAAATTTAATTCTACGTTTATCTGCCCCTCGCTGCACTAAAATAGAGTAACGTAGTTCGTGTTGGATGTTGTACCTAACACAATTGTAGACCTGCATTCAACGTTTTTTTAAAATTATTATCTCGTTAATAATACACAAAGTGCTCAAAATTTTAACGCTAAAAAACATTTTTTTGGACTTTGATGGAACTATATTTCAACTATCTGATATCGATCATCAACATCCATAAACAACGTTCATATTAAGTCTGACCAAATAACAAAAAATGTGTCAAGAATCTGTAAAACGGCGAACTTAATTTATGGATGATCCTTAATGTACCCATTTACCCATTCAATTTTCTTAATTTTTGCAGTGTTAAGTTGAAAAATTTGGTTTTTCGAAATTTTGATCACAATTTATGAACCAAATCACTTGAGTAAAAATTGTATTGGCTTATGACTTCAGATTAGGTTTTACCTTGACCCGAAGCAACGCACTTCAAGCATTAGTGATACTCATGTTTCGGCCGGTGAAAATTCGTGTTAACTAAGTATTAAAAGTTAAGCGATAGAATTTTCATAACACAGTAGTTACTGGGGGTTTTACGCACACGACTCACATCTAGTACGCAAAACAACCCCATTTACTACATTGTTATGAAAATAGCTATTTACTTATGGGATTTGGTCACAGTACTGCTCGTAGCATGAAGACTAAATTGACCAGTGACAAATTTGGAGGCTTTGGTGATAAGAGGCTGCTTATGATTGTGTGCAGTGTATGTTTGAACTCATACAAACTGGATCAGCCTCCGAATATTTTCTATGTTCATGCTAGAAGCAGAGCTGTGGATTTGATCCATGAATGGTGTTAAAAATGTCGAAAGGTCGAAAAACCAAATTAGCTCAAATTTTTGCGCTCCACCGAACCCTAAATTTTTGCAACTTAATTATAATCGCAGACGGAGTATATCAACTTTCGTTCAATTTTTTTTTTTAAGTTTATTTTGTTTGTTTTGTCCACTTGCACATAAACTACTGCATTAACTTTTGCTTTTTATCGTAAATCATTGGCGCTTATTTTCGTTAATTAAAAGAAAATTCAGCTCATTTTTATTGACTATACTAAATTCTCGCTGTTTACCATTTCTAACAGACCATGTACCGACGACTGATCGAAGCACAACAAACTAAGAGTAAAGTGGATCCAGAAGTGACGTTACAGTTTCTGAAAAGCGCAATTTACTACTTTTTAACCGATAAAGAAAATACCCAAGGTCATTTGAATGCGATCGAAAGTATTTTGGGTTTTTCGGAACTGGAAAAATTGAATATTGATCGAGCTAGAGCGGCTAAGTAGAGAACGTGAATTGTGAATTGTAGGTAAACAGAGAAAAATGTTTAAACTTTGCATTAGATTCAATATTTAGTGCGTCAGCTTAATGATCTAATTGGATGTCTAATTTTAATTTATTCAAATTGTTTTTAGGTGTTTTCTTTCGTAATTTATAAGAAAAAAATAATTTTTGATGGGAAAAAAATGAAGAAATTTGTATTACGTGTCTAAAAATGTGTGTTGTGTACACTAAAACCGTTATTTTTATTAACAAAATGTTTATTTCCTTTAAAGGAATATCAATTTCTAACATTTTAAGTTTGTTAATTCATTTGCCAAGCAATAACACGCATTAAAGTGTACCAAAATTTGAAGAGATTTTGTTTGGAATTTTCGAAATTAAATCCGATTCGGATGTGAACATGTATGCAAAGGACCAATTATGTCTTTGCAAAAAGGACAATGATCTCAGATCTCCAGAGAGATGCTAATTTGACGACTGGTTCGTTTCGACGGATAGAGGGAATATGTCGAATGATTTTGAAATTGGTTGAGCGAAAATGTATTGAATTCTCTCTCAAAAACCCAACTGTCATTCGACATATTCCCTCTATCCGTTGAAACGACCCAGTCGTCATATTAGCAACTCTCTGCAGATCTCATATTGTAAGAAAGTTAAATCGAAAGTTTTTGTTCGAAATTTCGAACTGAGTCTAAATCGAGTTCTTATTGTGCAACTCCGTCCGCTGTTACTGAAATCATTTGACGACTTGAATAAGGGAAAAAAATAGAAAATTTTGAAAAGAAGGTTGAGAACGTTTGCCTCCTTAGCATCCATCGGTTCACATCCGCCACACCGTACACTTGCTTATTTTGATAATCCAAAATAATCATATTGTTTTTGAAAGTGAAACTGCCAGCAATCTTGCTACATACACACTGTGAGTATGTACTACAAGACATGAAAATGGTTTTCCTAGACGTACAATCGTGTTAATTTAAGGATCGTTCATTAAGGTAAAAACAAAACTATTGATTCTTAGATTGTAAGAGTGATGTGAGACTAATATACTTACCCACACGTCGCGTCGCTGTGATATTCTTCAAAATTTTCAATTCTTTTTCAAGTTTTCTTAAATTTCTTTGTTCGATTCTTAGAGTAATTATACCTAGAGAGGAAATGACGAACAGAATTTCGTAAAATTTGTGGTCCCGACATGAAATACGTATCAAAATTTTCAACGCCTACATGTGTTAGTGAAAAGCTCTACGTAAAATTGTACGAAATGTGAATCTTATACAAACTGATGTCGGGACCACATTTTATCGTACGAAATACCTCTCTAGGTATAATTGCTCTAAGGTTCGATTGCTTTTGTTTTCTTGGACGAATCGTAATTTTAGGTGTCGCTAGTAGAAGAAACGAGAAGTTTTGTATACAACAACGCATTTGCAAACGTATTTAGGAGAAGGTCGAATGAGAAATAGATGAAGTTTGGGAAGTACAACGTTGCTGTGTACTGAATTACAGGGAAGGTATGACTAAAACGTTTTATTCTGTACAGCACATTAAAATGAACACGATTCTCTACTGTTATATAACCAACCATTCTGATGATTGTTTCCAATTATTTTATCGATGATCGTGTCACGATTGTACTGTACAGATTTTGATCTCGTAATCCTAACAATCCAGAGTTCTGTTTGGGTTAGGAGTAACCATAATTTATCTCCCTAATATATCGTCTTCAAGATACGATACTTTCACACGTAACCTCACTTAGGCTTCGTTAAATGTTTCGTTCATTCATTCAATTGCATGAGATTTTTTTTTAACGTGAATGGCATTTCAAACGGCCTTGATGATGATCTATAGATCTAATCGATATTCTATGGTAGAAAGTCTGTTGGCCTTTGAATTCTGAGAAATTATTCGTTAAAATTTCAAATCAAAGTGTAATTATGGACGGCTATTCATCTGCTATAGATAACAACGACAAAAATGTACGACAGAATCCGACTAATGCGGTCTTATAAGTAAAATGTATGTTCAAACAATTGAGGTAAAAGATTGGGAATTCTTTGGTCGAGAGAGGTACTAGACCCGACAATAATCCTGTTGATTGTCTGTGACAGATTAAGAAATATTGATACAATCACCGGTCACATGAATGAGACAGACATTCTTTCATTGTTAGTTTTGTGACTATTACGAAACGAGTATCTAGATTTGACAATAAACCTTTTCGAATGGCACGCAAACTGCGAAGTTGTTAATTCAGACTTTGGGAAACAGTGCCATCAAGGTATTTGAACATAATAAGTGTGATGTTCACAACTTTATTGCGATTCGAATCCAAAATTTAAAGATATCATGTTTTGTACTGATGGGGGTGAAAAGACTATTCCTTCTTGGGCGTTCCTAATTCTAGATATTCACTGGGATTTATCATTTTTACTGTAGCAAAAAGGATTCCAATTTACAGCTCAAGTTCAGTAATCTTGATTCCCGATCACCCTAAGAAAAAAACTCCTACTTCCCGTCCGTTCTAAACCAGTAGAAAAGGCAAGGTCCCAGTTGTAAATGTCAGTCCATAGTTTCTTAGAGGGATTCTTTTGAAATACAGCCTACCGAAATCGGACGCATTTTCCAGTGGACTTTTTTATATGTGCCTAGAAAGGACTTCGACCCTAGAACCCAAAACCACTTTCAAAAAAATTCTTCGAAGCTTTTGTGACTGGTGAAAGGTGATCAAAAACCGAAAACTTGCACTTTTCTTACCAAAATTTCTCCGGGTACACGAGCCGTACATGGTCGTGTGGGGTGTCATTAGAAAGGCAATCACATGTACTATTGAGCCAAATAGAGACTCATTGGTTTTAAAATTAATCCACATTGAAATTTGTGCAGTTGAAGTTTTCAACCGAAAACTTGCACTTTTCTTACCAATATTTCTCCAGTTACACGAGCCGTACATGGTGGTGTGGGGTATCATTTGAAAGGAAATTTTATGTGCTTTTGGGCCAAATAAGGTCTTATGGGGGTTTGAAAGCATCTACGATGAAATATGAGAAGTTGAAATGTTTAAGTAGATGTGATCACCTTTCACCAGCCATAAAAGCTTCGAAGAATTTTTTTGAGAGTAATTTTGGCTTCTAGGGTCGAAGTCCTTTCTAGGTACCTATAAAAAGTTCCACTAGAAAACACGCCCGATTTCGGTAGGCTGTTTTTCAAAAGAATCCCTCTTAACCCCTTTTTCAGTTACCTTTATGAAGGCGATTACAGCGGCGAAGTGAAACTATTTTAGTATGAAAACTTAAAAACAAAACCACAATATCATAACCCGGCCAGACGAAGAGAGTGCCTCTAATTTAACGGAGCTTTGAGCATTAGGAACTGTTAACATTCTATTTTAAGGGCAGAAAGAAAATTAAAGTTGCGCTTTGTTGAAACGACAGTAATTGCAATTTAATGCGATCGGTTTCCAACTGACTAGAATGGTAGAATTGGAGCTGTTGTTTGTAGAGACGCGTTCATTGTAGTAATCATCATTATTAATAGCAAAGGCAAAAAAAAAATGTGAAAATCAAAATTGAAAAAATAAAAATTTCTTGTTAAACCATTTACCGTGTTACTTAATCAATTTAATCAAAATTTCGCCCTTATCCATCCCCTACATTCACTTCCACACATTTTACGTATCCTGAGCAATAAACGGATTTTGTATCGCCTCCACACCGTCTTGCGGACAAATCAACACCACCGACGTACCACGGCAAACGACTAGTCCCAAATTTCTGGTATCATCGGCCAATTTGTACGGTTCGTCTGGATCGCGTAAATGTTCTGTGGTATTGTCCAGGACGAGATTCAACAACGGATCGAAACCTTTCAGAGATTGCGAAGTTTCAGTTTGTCGTTCGAATTGTATAATGGCTTTAAGTACATACCTTTCAGAACACCAGCCGCTTCTCGACCACCAGCAAATTTTACACGAATTGTCTTTTCCAGGTATTTGCTCAAGTCCAAAATTGACTCCTTTCGGCGTTTCTCTTTGCCATCTCCTCCTCCACCGCCGCCGCCACCTCCACCACCACCACCGGCACCTTGCAACTGTTAATAAGAGAATATTTGGTTGATCGGCAAGTGTTTCCACGAGAGGCAATAATGGAATATTCACAAACTCACTTTGTTTTTTTCGCTCATGGCTCCTACTTTGTACTGGATTTCGTTATTCTTGTGCAACACGAACAAACGTTTGTGTTGAGAGAAAAATAAAACTTGTAGTTGCGGTTTGAATGAAAAGGTTATGTTTTGCGTTTTATGTGTCAAAACAAATGTCAACTAAAAGAAAGCGCGCGCGCGACAAAACAAGACGGATCTGTAATACCAACATTTCTTCAAACATATTGAGTTGACATTCCCACAATTATTCAAGCTAGAAGGTTATCCGAGAACGGGCTTAGACATTCACGACATTTTTTGTACAAACTAGACGATTTCAGTGCCTTTGCCTTCGTGATAAGCTCATGATCACAAATTAATTATGATTAAATCAAAATTAATTGTATTTCCAGTGAAAATCAAAGTTCTGAAAGAATAAATTAAGACAACCGCCTCCGTTTCGGTGACACCAAATTTTATAAACACACTCACTACAGATAGTGTGAGAAAATATTTTTTTGGAAAATTGAGATTTTTTTTTGTTAAGTTGTATTTATCATATAAACTTTGCAGTCGTTGACGCCTTTGTGATCAACTCAGAGTTGTCTTAACCTGTTCTTTCAGAACCTTGGTGAAAATGGGTGAAAAAAATTGTTACAAAAACATCATCAAACTGACTTGCTTTCTCATAAATTGCGCATTTCTTTTATTTTAATCAAAACAAATTTTTAGAATGTCCTACATTTTCAAACGATCGTAAGTCCTATTGTCTGCTATAAAATTTCTTGAAAGGATTTCTTGTCTTGAACAAAAATTATCTGGATTACGTCCCTCACTTTGCTCTGGCAGCAAAGTTCACACTCGTTTAAATTTTTTTTATACAAACAACAAACAACTTATATTTCATACTCAAAAATTATTGCTCCGATACTTTCCATTTAATTAAAGAACTTAGCCTCAGGAATTTCAGGTGTCGTCGCTCGTCGAACAAAAAAGTTATCGAATAATCAAGAGACGAGACAAAAATTCTTTGATTATCTCTAAGATCACTCGTCGTCCGTCATAGCCTATATCTTCGAACTTACCCTGAGGCATTTTATTTCACTTCGATTAAAAAAAAACGTTTTTCAAAACGTTGTATACACATCTGTTGTCTCACTTCGTTCGGGCGACAACTAGCGAAATTGCCTAAAATCTATTGTGATTCGAGCCGATTTCCTTAGCGTTTCTCAACATCTTTCAGGTTTTTCCAGAGAGATCATAACAGATGGCGTTGCTTCCGCCGAAAAGAAAAAGTAAAATTTCTGAGAAATGAATGGGCCTTCTCGTCATCATAACTCAATGGTTTCGATATTGTTTTGACAATAGAAATTTCAACAGAAAATGTATGTTGACTGAATGGTTTTGTAGAATAAGTTTTGTGCCATCAACTATTAACATGTGTGTAAAGTAGAATTTGACTCATCTCTATTCTCTTGTAGTGCATAATAATTAGAAGAACGATCACCAAAACTAATTGATCAATACAAAAAGCAAAAATTGGACATGAATTGAAGCAAATTTATAATTGTATTTGAAGAAGAGCCGCTAATAATCAGACAATTTGTATTGGTAGTCAGCTTATAGACCCATCAAAGAACTGTAATATTTTCGAAAAACAAATAACGAAACAAACTGACTCATAGATAGCATCACCACCTCTAAACAAACATACCAGCTTTGATTATCGTCGGCTTCTATTTCATTCGCAGACGTTAAAGAAGAGAGACCGGTATTAGAGAATAAATTATACAATAATCGAGACAAATATTACGAATATACCATTAAAAACATCAAAAAGTAAGTAGGAAATTAGTCAAAACTGCTGCCTATTCCACAAAGAAATACACATCATCTGCGTTAATAGAGGATTTCATTTTTTGCATATCGTTAAAGGTGTTTCAAACTTACCAAACAAAAAAAAGAAGAGAAAAGAAACTCTCATTTGAATCGATAAAGAAGTGCCGACTGCCTCTTTCTCAAAAATCGATTTTGCCATTTCGTCGTGTAAAAAGTGAGCCGTGTAAAGTGTTTCGATTTGGTTGAAAATTATTAATTTTATGGAAAAAGTAAGTCAATTTTACGGATCTGATCATATGGAACGGGTAATTTTTCTGGTGTACTGTGCCGTTTTGATGGAATTGCTCGTTAAACGGTCATATTATCACTGGTATTGCCAGAAACATTTTCTCAAAAGTGCGTACATTTCGAAGCGGTATGGATGGTTGCCATGCCATATAGTTCTATTGTGATTCGTATAATTGGGACCTGGCTATGGGAATCAATTTTTTTTTGAAATTTGAATTTAAATCGAGAAGAAACGTTTGTGTAATGTACGCATAAAATTGTTCAAAAAGAAATTGGAATTCGTTTGACATCATCGAAAAATCATTTTCGTTTCCATCAGTTTTTTCTTCTTCTTTCGTTTCTCTTATTCATCAGTAAAATGAACAAGAGAAATTCTACGAAAAGAACAACGGTATCGGCTTTGTTCAACAAAAGAATTTAATTCCCTTTGCGCAATTGTCCGTATGATCATCTGATTGCATATCCTCAAACAAAAAAAGAAAAACCGAAGTCCACTTCACATATCCATTGACTAACAGAAAAATTAATTTTCTTTAGTTCCAGACTCTGTTGCCTTGTAGAAAAGTTAAATCACATCATTCAATCCTGGCTACGCGATTCATCATCAACCCTCCCTGCATGCTGAAATTATTGGCATATGTGCAACGGTAAAAAATGGCTTCACAGAACGAGAGCCATGAATTGTTCGAGGGATGGGTATGTATCATGCATTTGCTTTTCGTATTAACTCTAGTAGAGTCTACTGTGAGAAGACATTTTTAAATTGCACAAGCACCCGGACTATTTCGTTACAGTTTTTTTTCCCTTCCTCAGATTCTTGCGCAGACTCTTGGCGAGGGAGCTTACGGAGAGTAAGTACCATTTTTATTCCACAATGTAGCATGCAAAGAGGCACACTCTGAAAACTTACATTTTTTTTCATTTTTTTTTGTGTGCAAAATATATCTACCACTCAACTTCTCATCCTTTGTGCCTGAAATCGTAAGGTGTTTTAAGTTTCGTCAGTCGTAAAATCGATTTGATAAATTCGTGCAATGCGTTTCACACGGAATTTTTTTTCTTTCTTTCTTTCCTTCGTCGACAAAGATGTTTGAAGCTGTTTCGCTTCAAATGTTTTTTTTTTTAGTTGATGATGCACATACGATACATATTAAATTCTCGTTGGCACAGATGTGCCAATTGTTAATTATTTATTTTTCGGTTGTCGATGTTAGAGGGTGTGCCCGAAGTTCACTTTATTGATTTATTTGTTGTGGAAGTTCTTTAAATTTTACTCGCGATTCTAACGGTATAGACACTTTGATGGAACGGACTTTTTTTGCGGAAATGGTTACGTATGATTCTTCATATTTTTTTTTTGTTGCATCAATTCGGTTATGGCTGCGATTTGTACCGGTGAGGTTTTTCACAAAATTACCATCAACCTCTTTGTATACGTAATATCTGTGCTAAGGTTCGATTGGTTTTAAAAGAAAGAAATTGTTAGGTCTCCCGCTTAGTATTGCCAATAAATTTTGTGAGCGTGATTCGTAGGAAGAAATTAATTTTTAGTTCAAAGGCTGAACCACTTTTAGTGCGAAAATCAAAAAAAATTTTGTTTCGATCGGATTTTGGGACACCACTTGATGGATAGATTACAATGGTAACAGCATTCGTAACGGCAATGATAACGGCAATGGTAACGGCCATGGTAACGACAATGATAACGACAATGGTAACGGCAATGGTAACGGCAATGGTAACGGCAATGGTAACAACAATGGTAACAATGAGTGAATTTCTTGAACATTTCCCAGTTTATCTTTTTCGTATAGCCATTCTCAACACTCGGTATATTTAATTGTCTTCATTACGCCTTCCATTGCCGTCCTGTATTCATACACAAAAAGGTTACCATGACAACGAGCTAAATGAAAAAGCCAACGAAATAATTTCTTTTTCTAGTGAAATTGTCTAAATTCTATTGTGATTTGAACTGATTTCCTTAGCATTTCTCAACATCTATCAGGTTTTTCCAGAGAGATCATAACAGACGGCGTTGCTTCCGCCGAAAAGAAAAAGGAAAATTTCTGAGAGATGAATAGGCCTTCTTGTCATCATACATAACTCAATGGTTTCGATATTGTTTTGACAATAGAAATTTCAACAGAAAATGTATGTTGACTGAATGGACTGGTTTTGTAGAATAAGTTTTGTGCCATCAACTATTACAATGTGTGTAAAGTTTTGATGGATAGATTACAATGGTAACGGCAATGATAACGGCAATGGTAACGGCAATGGTAACAATGAGTGAATTTCTTGAACATTTCCCAGTTCATCTTTTTCGTATAGCCATTCTCAACACTCGGTATATTTAATTGTCTTCATTACGCCTTCCATTGCCGTCCTGTATTCGTACACAAAAAGGTTACCATGACAACGAGCTAAATTTATTTTCCGAACTTCTCATAAATTGATGCCGCTATGCTCTGCTCACCAATTGTCGCTAATACTTGAAAGTGCAGTTACAACGGTCTCAGCATTTAATATTCGTCGCCGCGAATACTCCTGGGATTTGCACGCACAATCGTTTCGTGAACTGACAATACAAAACCATCAATTGCATTGTTATGATGAACGTAGCGGTAGCGTCGAAGGCTAGCATGGAAATAATGCCGGTATCCTGGTAGTTACCGGGAAATTTTATTCGTCAGAATTTGATTACCGAAAAATTGAACCCTTGCAGAACAAACCCACCGGGAAATGTATGACCGCGATTCCTTCCAGTAGCCTCAAGAATTAAAAGCTCCCGAGGATTTGTTTCTCTTGAAGGGTTATAAGTCTAGGGGAGCTACTGTGGAAGAACCAAAACTCTCGGTGAATTATAACAATCCAAAGATCAAACACTCATAGGTCTCGGACGCTCTCAATAAAATGGTTGTGTTGGACACCTTTGCCTTTGTCCAATACTTTAACGTTGATAGAGGATGATCCAAAGATCAGTGTGCACAAACTTATATTACAAAATTGATACCAGTGTAACAACTGGTGGCGGGCTTCCTGAAGTTCATGGTCCACTAGAATTAATACTTTACAATAAGTAACCAAGTCGCTCGACAAGTAGATTATACTTCATCGTCGAAGTTTTAGATTTTCAAGAAAACGGAGGTATGAGCGGTGCTGACGGTGTGTTACTACATCACATTGAATCGAATGAATCTGTGACACAAGATTTTACTGTAAAAGCCCTCCAATGTTACACTATTCCTACTATAAAGCACAAAAATTACAATTAATTTCAATTGAAACTCCCCAACCACACCCACACCCCAGACCATTCTCTGTACCATGTACTTCAATGCCATTCTTTCCATTTCAAAATCAACAGAGTCAAACTGCTAATCAACAAACGAAATGGTGACACAATTGCAATGAAAATGATCGATCTACTCCGGCATCCAGACGCAACAGCTTCCGTGCGAAAAGAGGTTGGCATCCAGAAAATGCTGAACAACAAACACATTCTCCGATTGTATGGCAAACGTACCGAGTGCGACGTTGAGTACATTTTCTTGGAGTATGCCGTCGGCGGGGAACTATTCGATCGAATAGGTTGGTAATCTGGATGGAGTTGAAATCCACTTTTGTAATTGAACTTTGTGTTTGGACGAAGAAGCGTAATGCGAAAAACAATGTGTGTCATTTAGAACCGGATGTGGGAATGGAACGACACAGTGCTCAACGTTATTTCAAGCAGTTGCTGGAGGGTGTAATATATTTGCATTCGAGAGGCATCGCGCACCGTGACTTGAAGCCGGAAAATCTGCTGCTCGACAAAAATGACAATCTGAAAATATCGGACTTTGGAATGGCCACACTATTCAGGTAGTACGTACACTGCGAGCATGCAAATTAAATTGCTGAAATTTACATCAAAATCTCAAAAATAGAGTGCAGGGAAAGGAACGACTGCTCGATAAACGGTGTGGCACGTTACCGTATGTGGCGCCTGAAGTGTTAGCCGGTTCGTACCGCGCTCAGCCAGCCGATCTATGGTCGTGCGGAATTATATTGGTGGCTATGATCACGGGAGGTAGGTCAATGTCCGATAATTTTGTGCAGAAATTTTGCTAGCATTTTGTTTGGTTTTGTTTTGCGAGAGTATTCTTTTTGAGTTTTTTGTTTAAATCATTTTTGTTGGGTCTTTGGTATTCTAGCTGTAGATTGCATTGAAAATATCTAAAGCTTTAATACCAGAGGTCTGACTGAAATTGCTTGCTGCACATAGACAATTTTTATTACTCACTTTGTTCACCACCATACGCCTAATCCTGAGTTCATTCACCTGACAGTTACCCAATTGCACGCTTATCAAATAGATTTTCCTGTTTGTCGTCTTGTCACAGATGCCCTAACTTCCCCACTTTTTTCTTCCGTTTTATTTCTGAAACACGTCCCCTCTGTACATAAATTCCCATACATAGTGATAGCATAACAGACCATTTCTGGTCGTCTCGAAACATTTTGTCGTAACGCATTTCTTTTAACGCCACTGTTCCATTGCAGAATTACCGTGGGACAAACCGGGCACCGATTCGTCACCGTACATCAAATGGAAAAGCAACGATCGTTGGACGACGATTATGCCGTGGCGGAAAGTGGACACGCTCGCCCTGTCGCTGCTTCGGAAGATGTTGGATCCGAATCCGACAAAGCGTTTGGTGATGGCCTCAATCGTCGATCACAAATGGTGTAACATGCTCTTTGAGAATTCAGGTACGGTCCAGATTTTGGTGATTTCATTGAGTTTTGTGATTTGATCAAATTTTTTGGAAACAATACTGCGACGGAGATTAGTACTGCGTTCCAGGATTGGACTGAACTGCTTTTGGTTTTGTAAAATTTGGAAATTTAGAGCAAAAAGTTGTTCCCTGTCACACAACTAAAAATTTTTTCCTAAAACGTCAACCTCTCAAAGCTTCTTTGTGAAGCAGAAGTTTTGGTTGAACCTTCCCTAATCATAAATTTACCGTTAGCGCTGGTTCAATCGAAACTCCTGGTTCACAGAAGGATTTTTAGATGTCGACGCGGTGGGAAAAAATGTTAGTTGAGTGGCAGTGAACAACTTTTGCCTCTAAGCGTCATGTGAAATCTTACCTCTAAATATCGAAATTTTACAAAGCAAAAAGTAACGCTCGACTAGAGCAGCCCCATCCTGCTTCGGTCAGCTCGAGAGCTAAAATATTGACACGGTAAATTATAATTTGTGGCTGTAATGAAACTGTGTAGTCGTCAAAACTACATTGAGTTTCATTGATAAAAAGAGTTCAGTCGGCAATACAAACGGCACACCGATTTCAATCCAGAAATTCCATAACCATAGACCATCTATTCATTGAGTGTCCAGCCCGTGAGACCATCGCATTCCAGGGTATGATAGTTGCATATTCTCATTTGTGAAGCGAAAATTGCAGCCCTCGTATTAGGTGTCATAAAGCTATTGAAGTGCTCTTTCATCAATCATCAGTTCAAGTAGATTGTTCTAAGGCCTACAATGGTCACTTGTTTAAACACAAGCCTTTTTGAACAGATAATTGGTCCGCTCCTTTAAAATTTTTACCGCACACTTTACTGATCCATCGAGACCGGTTGAGTTGGACTTTCGTCACCCGAACATCGACTAAGGCTCATAAGAGTTTAATTACTCAGGTCTTGAATAATCGACTTTTTCGAACAGTGCGACAGTGAATGTAAATGACACGGTCGTTAGTCGGTATCAGAGGTTTTCTGTTGTATATGTCTCTTTGTTACTGCGACATATGTCTCATACATTTACAGACTTACTAACAACCATGCTATTTACATATGTACTATCGTGCTCTTGGAAAAGACGATTGAGTTTATTTTCCAAGACCTGACACTATAAAGAAACTATACCCAAGACAGTTCGATCACCCTTCCCACCCAACATTCAAAATTATGCAAATTGGTGGTTTAACCTTGAACCTTTTCTTGATTGCAGACAATATAATGAAACATTTCCCATATTATTTGTGCCCTGTCTCCCTCTCTACTTTGAAATTTTGTTTGCTCACAATAAAATGCTGACATTGAATGTAATTGTTACAAAGTACGTATCAAGGCCGTGTCTTCTAATATGCTGCATGTACAGTATACGTTTCATCTCGTAGCTACCTTTTTAATATTGCTTCTGCTACAATTAATGGAAAAATTTCCGTGTTTCCGAGAAGTTTTTAAATTCTTTCTGTAGAGTACGAACAAACAAAGTTAAATTTCATTATTTGTACAGCGTGTGTGAGAGTGCAGTTAGAGTTAAGTTTTTCATGAAAACGTTCGAAAACACTTCTCCGAACCATTTATCCGTTTCATTTTGTTCAATAAAAATTTTCTTCGTCAACACTTTTTTCTGTGTGAAAGCCGGTCTCGCATTTCGTCGGTAATTGGCAGCGATTCTTAACTGTAGAACGAATCATACAATGCTATTGAAGTTTTCAATCGCAAACATAGTTTCGAACACAAAAAAGAAACTCTTTATTCACAGCTGTGTATCGAAACTTGTGATTGCAATTTGTTTACTTTACCAGTCCATTTCAATCATCAGGAAGTAATTGCCATTCCGGAAATTTAAATTGAATTTTCCTTCATTTTATTTCGTGCATTTTTCTGAATCTAAACAGTGCCACTCAAGAAGCAGAAAAACATCGCAAATTTGTGAATTGTAATGCATAGCTTTCGTTAATAATATTTTAGGATTTTTGATTCACTTGGCGGTCAATTCGGTGCTACAGGCTCAAGTGATTTCCGAGCAATAAGTTTTATCTTTTAAGATTGGTGGGAGAAACATTCAACCTGGATTATATCAAATGAAAGATTGGTTGAAGAAATTGCTAATAGGTGTCGTCGCTTCCTTGCATGTCCTAAATGGCTACAGAGATCAGCGATCATTTTCGCTTTATGTTGAAAATGTTGAAAAAATCATTATTTTTGGAGAGAAGCTTATACATTCGTCTGGGCCTCTCCTTTTCCTCTGACGAATGTTTGACGACAACCCAGAGCCTATTATTGCTCTTCAAGTTAAAAAAAGAAGAAGTTTTCAAGGTCTCTTCATTGATGTTAGACTTTAGAAAACTCATCCTTAGTACATTGGTTTTCGCTGGGTTATTGGTAAATTTATTTACCGAATCTACATTGTGCTCATCTTTAGAAGACACAATTTTAGATTTATCAGTTTAAAAGTCATCGAAGTTCCCAGTCAATTAAAACAACATGCTTCTCAGTCTATGATATTTTGGCGCGAAATTTGAATTCGCTAAGGCGTTTTCAAATTTTCCGCCAAAACTCTTGAAAAACTGTCAAATTTGTTTTTTTTAGAATGAATCAACTGTAATTTCCACTTACCTAAACCGGACCGTGATAGAGACAAAATTGAATTTTTTCAATTTTTGCTTTGTTTTCTTGACAGCTTGCTCTCTCACTGAGTACTTTTGTTGACTGGACAGTGAAGACATTGAATTTTTTTTAAATTTGAAAAGTTTGAGCCTTTAAAGGTCAATACCCCCCACCCCACACATTTAAAACCGAACATTTTGTACGCTTCGTCTGATCTAAATGCTATTGGAAATGAAGATCGGAAGAAATTGTCCCTATTGAAAGTTGTGTACCTTAACATTTTACATTCCAGTCTCATGTTCCCAACTATCTGTACTAATGAACTCTGTTATTGATTAGTGTCGCAGATTGAATTTGTGGAGAAATATTTAACGAATCGCAATCCAACAAAAACAAGGAATGAGGAGTGCCTACGACGAGGCCTACGATATATTATGATCGCACTGTACCACGGAATGTCGATTATTTACCGAGTTGTATATTTCAATGGACAGACTGTTTGTACAGGTACTTAGTGACTCTCAGTTGTTTGGATTTCTGAGAGCATTATGGTGCCTGACCGAACGGTTTTGTCATAGCAACAAACAATCATCATAACGTAATTAACACAATGTTTAGTCAGTCCATTGTCTGAGTAGATGAGCTAGGAATCGCTAATGTGAAGTCTCTAATCAATTTCTAAGCTTTGGCGCTTTAGCTGTATGATAGATTTGTTATTTCATAAAGCTAGATTACCAAAGCATTGGAATTGTTTTCCTTACATCAAAACTATGCAATGATCGCGTTGCATATCGATGGCTGACATGTCGATTTTTTTTGCTGATGTTCACAGAGTAGTCTTTTTTGCTTAATTTATTATTTTTTATTTGTTATCTGATCTTTGGTTGTTTTAGCTGTATGCTTATGTTAAAGACTCATATGGCTTTACGACCAAATACCAGATGGCATTTATTTTCTTTCGTTTGGTTTATTTTTTTATTTATTTTAATATTTCATTTTTGTTGTTACGTTGTGCATGCGAACCATTACAAATATGGCAAACTAATCGTTCAGTGTTTTTCCTTCGTTTTAACATTACATTTTGATTTCTTATTCTTTACTGTGGCTCTTGGCTCCGTCAAGCCCATAGACAAATTTAATTTTCGAACAACCTCCGACCCTACATCATCCATCCAAGCATTACTCTAACTAATTTTTCTCTTTCTATCCATTTCCTTTCAAGATTACAAACACAATCGCGACTGTACCGATTCATCGTCTCCCCGTGCCAAACGCCAACGTCATGGTTCCAGCGACGACTGTATCCAATCGAATTACGCCAGTTCACACGTTCAACAGTCGCAGCCGGCCCATTCAGACTCGCGGCGAACAAACGTTGTACAAGACATTGAAGCACGGTATTCGTGCTTCTCGCAGCCGGCCAATCTGGATGATCTGTTATTGAATTCTCAAATGAATCCGACGCAGAGCACCAATCAGAACATATTCCAACAGTTGGTGCGTCGAATGACAAGGTTCTTTGTGTCGACCGATATCGACACGTCAATCAAACGATTGTCAAATATCTTTGACCATTTGGGTTTCACTTGGAAGATCAACGATTGCGGCATGGTAAGTTGAACAAATTCAGACAGTGAAGTGGTATCAGTGTGAGACTAACGTCTGTTTTTCTATTCAAAGATGTCAATTTCGACGATTGATCAGCACAAATTGCTGTTAGTGTTCAAAACGAATCTGGTAGAAATGGATGGAAATATTCTGCTTGACTTCCGGCTATCAAAAGGATGCGGTTTAGAATTTAAGCGACGATTCATTAAAATCAAATCAATGTTGACTGATGTTATTGTTAAGGGACCTGTTACTTGGCCCATTGCGGTCGCCACTCACTCGATGCCTTAAAGATTAGTAGACCTAGCCGATTTACAAATTTAAAAAATAAAAAGTTTTTTTTATTGACACTGAACGAATGTGACCGAATTTATTTATTCCAGTTCGCTTAATGCGACAACATCCTTCCGAAGATGTCGCTGCACGATGAGTTCTTATATAGTGGGCCGAGAACTCACGAACATATTACCTCACAAGGTCATGTTGTTAGACGAAGAATGGTTGTTCTATTGCTTGTACCTTCAGCGGTAGGGGTACCTTATTGGCAGCCAACATTGAAAAGAAATGAAATTTATCAGAAAACGTATTTCGAGCCTGATCAGTTCAAAATTCGAAAATTTGACCTATCTGGCATGACTGACCATTCAATTGCATCCTTTGCACTCTTGTCACATTGACATTGGTTATTCTACAATTACGATGTAAGCTGACTGAGTGTACTCAATGGATGTGTTATCGATAGTAGCAACTCTACGACAAAATTCTCGTCCTGAAGCTGAAGGCTACCAATACGGTACTTTAGAGTTTTCGAATGTTTCATCTTTCGGTTCAAAGACCTTCCTGGCTCTTTTTCTTTTCTTTTTTTTTTTGAGTTTGCTCTACCATTTAAGAAGAAGTTTGTTGGTCGATTTTGGGTGTAGCATCAAGTTTCGCTGATGTCTACCAATTACTGTTACTTCAAATTATTTGAATCAATTTTTATCAATAACTCTAATAACTCTAGATGAAATGACGAAAAGTGATGGAAAAATTTGAGAATTTTTGGAAATTAAATTTCCTTAAAATAGGCCCTGGCTACAAGTGAAAAATCTCGAAATTTTTAGAGGGCTGACAGGACTCATTATCCATTGACACCCTACACGACCATATTTTTCCGTCACAGAAAGAAATGGAGGTGATTTTTCACAATGTATTTGAACCCATCAAATTTTGGAAAATCGTCGAACTTTGACGTTCCCCAAAATTTGGGGCCAAAATAACGTTTTTACTTGTGGAACCACGGAGCTCAATAGACATTGCCATACAGTACCATACAGATCGTAGGAACTACGGAAGTAGTTGGCTTCGAGACTCGGTTTATATTAATGTGTCTAGTAAAGTGAGTGAAGCACGTGAGTAACTTTAGGCTCGAGACAAAAAAATGAAAGGAAGAAACAGTTCAGGGCCGCTACCAAAATTGACCATTTGTTTGACGTTCATCCGTCTTTCCCTTAAACTTTTTGTATTCATGAACGATCCAGCAAATGAATAATTCTTCTATGACAAACGAAACGTACGTCGTACATTCAGGCGTCACCACTACTTTGAACACTAATATTAACCATGCTGAATAGAATGATAAAATTTCATTTAAAATTCTCGAATTAGATTCGTCATTGGAAACTATTTCCGTTTCCATTTAAACGAACCGCTTGAATATATAATTTGTAGTTCGAGAACCACAGCGACAACGATTATCCTATGTTATATCCAGCTAAATCTGGATACTGAAGCCATCACAATTCCACTTTGTAAAGTTACTGGGCCAAAATTAAATTGGCTATAATGCAATTTTGACATGTAGTGCTCATAAATATAGCCGCAATAAATGCACTTTTCTCGAGCCTCGGTCGATGTAAATTACCATTGAACTGTTACGTGTCGAATTAGCCATTCCATTAAAGTTATGTCTAACAGTTGGAACAAAAGTCCTCACACATGACAGACACGTTCCATTAGCGCAAATCAAATTACATTTTTCAATAAAAGCGATTTTTGATGGAATTCCGTTGAATTGAATTTTATACTTGCCGCGGTTTTTTCCCTCTGGTGAAAGTACATTTCATAAAAAGAAAAACAACATCGAGGCATCCTCTTGGTTTTTATAAGCCAGGCTTACATTTTGCAAGATTATTTTGGCAAATAAAAATCTGGCGTTCAATAGAAAGTCTATCGGTTTTCCCACACTCTGTTTCCCTTTTTCTCTCTCTCTACGTTTTTCAAATGTTTTTCAATTTTGCTTTTACAGAGTTATGAATAAATAATGAATGAGAATAGATGTATATAATGCACGAGATGTGAATGCTTGCTTCCAATTCCAGCCACTACAAACATTATATCAAATTTTATTTGCCTCCTTTAAAGCTCCTGCATTATGAAACCAAATGTAAAGTGAAATGCCGAAATGTGCCAGCAGATTCAATTTTTTCCCTTCCTTATTCCTGGAAACCAACGAAAAAAAAACGGTGAAGTGAATTCTCGCAGATGATGGCTGTGTTCGGTATGGCCGACCAGTGTCTGAAGAACTAATAAAAGCACTCGGCTCTGTGCATACAATTTTAATAAAAATGAAATGTTTTTTCTTCCTCCTCTCCATTCTTTCGTCTACATACTGTCTTGGATTTGGAATATGAATTTTTGTTATGTGGGTAAGTAGTGATAAAACCTCCCGGTTGTAATCGACCGAACGTGAGGTTTTATATTTAAAGTGACTTGGAAATTGCACTTTGTGAAATTGGTAAATTATGCAAAACTTCGTGTAAATGATTTATGGTTAATGGGCATTTGTGTACAATATGACTTGAGAAAGTTAAAGCCAAAGTAAAGGAGATAAAAAATAAAATTTGTTTTAAAGAAAATTGTTTTTCTTTTTGAATGAGACTTTCAGTTTTAGAATTGCTGATTTACAGCCAACATTTTTACGTTTATATTGACGACAACGTTTTATTGCCAATAAAATGGCATAAGGGACGCGTGTGTTCAAAAGCCTATCGTCAATTTACATCGTCATGCACACAATTTTCATCGGTTAAATGTAAGAAATTAGACTTTCCGTTGATGGGCTTGGATTATTAAGCCATAAATACCAATAAACAGGCAATCATTGTTGTCAACATTACAGAAATCTACAAAATTGAACACTCATCTTCTTTCGAGTCGATAGAGTGAGAATGAGGAGTGTAAGTGAGAATAAGCCTTCGTGAGGAGAAGCTTTTCAATTTTCTCTTCATTCAAATAATGGCAAAAAATGATAAAGCAATGCTGTAAGGAGACATTCATTGACTTAATTATATAAATTTCATCCTTGAAATCTTTCACAGTATACGCAAGCAATAATTGAACCATGGACCTATTAGGGTAAACAGGTCAGGTCAATACCCTTTCTAGCAACCTAACTACATTTTATTAAGGTGGTAAGAATGCAACGTAGCCTTTGCATTTTACTTGTCAACAGCGCATGATTCTACAAACAAAGGAATAAGGTGGTATTTTGACAGCATCAAAACGAAGTGTGTTTGCTAGAGAGGGTATTGATCCCCTTTATTTTAGTTACGTTCTTTCAGCGGTCGTACTGGTAGAATGCATGTAACTGACTTGTTCACCCTATTTTTATAATGTGTCGTATCTCGTATCGCCTGTGCTGGATACAATAGATCTTGCTCAAGTTACGGTACTTTCAAACGTAACCTCACTTTATCGTTAAATGTTTTTTTTTAAACGGGGTGGCATATCAAACGTACAGAGAGTTGACATTGTTTTAGGCACAATAGTCCATGACATGGACTCCATGTTATGTGGGAAAGTTATACAAATGTACAGAAAAGCATAATTGCATAATAGTAAATTACCATTGTATCCAACATACTATGCGATGAACAATGCAAGTAGTAGATTCAGGAACTATTTTTGGGAAAACATTTTCTTGAATTTTCCCACATTTTCCAATTTTTTCCTTAATTTTCCAAAAAAATATTTCGTAGAAAATTATGGGAAACGAATGCCAGACATAGTCACTCAGTAGATTACTTCACAAGTCTTAAGCTTACGTATGGTAAACATGTTTAAGTCAGACTACATGAGCCAGATACTTTTGTCATCACTTCTATTCGATATCAGATGACATAGTCTGGTTTGTTCCGTAAAATCTTTTGTTTGGTTCCGAGGCAAGGCCGATGGTATTAATCTCACGAGAAGTCATTTTCAAGCAACTATACACTTATTAGCCCCGTACGAAGTACTGGGGGCTTATAAGATTAATATGCCGTTTGTAACACGTCGAATTGGAAGCAGACAGTAAGGGCAAAGCATTTGGTTATGTTCATAGATGACGAATCCGCAATAAAAAAAATGTCCGTCCGTCCGTCCGTCCGTCCGTCTGTGACCCCTCTAGCTTGAGCAAATCACAACCTTTTTTCAAAATTCTTTTTTTCCCCGATTGGTATCGACAAAAGTAAGGTCAAGTTCGAAAATGAGCATGGTAGGGTCGGCCCTTCCAGAGCTAGGGCCCTATAGGTGTTTTTCAGTCTTTCGACTATATCTACCGAAATACGCACGCAATAGCTGCTTGTGATATATCAAATGAAAGGTATTGACGAGTAGAACAAAGTTGCTGAACATTGTTTTTGGGTAAGATGCAACGAGGGCTTGTTGGGAGGGCTCAAAGGTCGTTACTCGGCCCTAAGTGTTTTTTGCACATAAATCGAGTAAATCTCATCCGATTTTGCTAGATTTAGTTTTTTATGGAAGGTAATTGAATACCGAAAAGAACGTGGCGAAAAAAGTTTCAAATTTGGGCCCTTGGACTAAGGCCACTACTCGGCCCTAAGTGTTTTTTGCACATAAATCGAGTAAATCTCATTCGATTTTGCTAGTTTTTGTTTAATTTGAGAGATAATTGAATGCCGAATAGACTGATGGCAAAAAAAGTTTCAAATTTGGGCCCTTGGACTAAGGCCGCTACTAGGCCCTAAGTGTTTTTTGCACATAAATCGAGTAAATCTCATCCGATTTTGCTAGATTTAGTTTTTTATGGAAGGTAATTAAATACCGAAAAGAACGAGGCGAAAAAAGTTTCAAATTTGGGCCCTTGGACTAAGGCCGCTACTCGGCCCTAAGTGCTTTTTGCACATAAATCGAGTAAATCTCAACCGATTTTGCTAGTTTTTGTTTCATTTGAGAGGTAATTGAATACCCAATGGAAAGTTGGCAAAAAATTTTGGGTTTCTAAAATAATGTCGTAAATTGTTGGTTTTACTTGAGAGGTACTTCGTACGGGCTTTCGTAATTGCGCTATGCGCAATTTTAAAAATGAACACTTTTAGTAAATTTGACCATGCCCAACTTGACTTGCATTTTGGTAACAGACGCATTAGAAGGTTGTAGACGTATTAGGGTTACGGGCGTATTACGGCTACGGACGTATTATGGTTACGGACGAAATAGGATTACGGGTCGTACGGGGCTAAGTCGCAGCAAACGCTCCGACTGTTCTGATGCCTTGTTTAAATAGAAATTAGTAACATTGCAAAGCTTTTCTTCAAATTTTCCTTCGTTCCTACGTAAAACGAATTTTCAGCATCGCAGTAGAGAAGCTCCTTGCAGCAACTCGAATCGTGAGAGCAGATATAATCGAAAGATTTGTCCATCGTTTAAGCGATTGTTATAAGAGATTTCGTTGACAACCCATTGAGACCATGAACCCTCAACGGTTCGGAAACTGTCATTTTTAAGTTGTGTGAGCTCTTTGTTTCATTTTTTTTCTGTTGGGTATTTGCGACGTCGCACATACCTACCTAAATATTATTCGCACAGTGAAATGTCACATTTATTTACATTTTGTCATTATTAAATTCCATCAGCTGTGTTTTGCTCGGTGATTGCTGTGCTTCAGTTTACGAGCTGTATTACTTTCTGAATTGTATTATGGTTGATTCGAAGGTATTTGGTCGTTTTCATAATGGTATGTACTCTAGTATGCTGCTGCGAGCATTATAATTTCGTTTCGTATTTGTGTTAGAGGGTTATCATACTTTGGATAGAGATCCGCTTCAACTAACTATCTTGATATTAACCAGTCGATTTGTATAAACAATACGCTCTGTTTAACTAGATAAAGCACGAAAAATGAGCTAAAATTGAAAGGGAAATAAAAACCACGAAAAGTCTGACAATCCTATAACGTCTTTTCAGATGAGTACGAAATAGTTTCCTATTCAGACAATTATTGGGACCAGTGTGATAAAGTAAGAATCAAAAAGACTAAGTTCAACCAACCACTCACCGAATTCCGCAAACGTTCCAGGTGCTCAATGATGCCTTCTATGACCTAGAGTATGTGTGCATTGGCTATGGAATTAATCTTCCCGGAACGGAAGAGGTTCGCAAAGAACTTTCTACATTGGTCAGAGAAACAACCAAAGACGGTGTGTCATTACTGGCGAGAGAAATTTCGACCGGCGAAATTGTTGGATTTTCTTTCAACAAACTACAGGTGAATAAGGCCGTGCCACAGCGTGAAAGATTTTGTCCTCTAAATCGAAATCGATTTTAGCCGAAACCAACATCCGACGAAGTATCATTTTTCGAAATTATTCGAGATCGATGCCAGAACCCGACCAGCAAAGCATACATTCAAATGATGATCGATTGTGACAAGGAACTGGACTTATTCGATCAATTCAAAACCGACTGTTTGATGGAATTGATGTTCTTGGGAGTGACACCCACACACTGCCGAAAATCCATCGGGAAAACATTGACCGACTACACCATTCGATTAGCGCTGGAACTTAAAAATGGGAACGGTTTGGATCGACTTCCTGCCAATTTGAAATCAGCTAGACCAACAATTGTTACGTCACTTTTTGCTTCTAAAGTATCACAATCGATAGGACGTAGCATGGGCTTTGAATTTTTTAATCGATTCCCTTACACCGATATCTGGTTCGATGGAAAATCGCTGGCAGAACGAATAGGAACTGATGATGAAGCAACAATTTTGTGTGTCAAATTTTTGTAAATTTTAAATAAAATTCAATTCTCATATTTGCTTATCAGCCTCTGGCTTAGCTTATTGAAGTGTGCTTACTCACTGGAAATTGCTGGTTGGTGAAGAAGCCTCGTTAATATTATATATATAACTCATGAGTTATATCGACGGCCAAAAAATACGTCCGATTTCGGAAGTTCGTTTCCCAAAGCTGAAGCCATTTTTTACTCGTGACTAAGTTTGAACCGACTTACAGTCACTCAATAAACGCAAACGTAAAGTAGAAAGCAACATCTTCTAATTGTTTTGTTCACCTTTTCGAAGGACTCGTCATAAGAGAGAATATAATTCGAGACAAACATTGTCGTAAATTAAAGCCACCGAGATTGCTGCCTCACGTTTTTTAAATAAAGTAAAAAACTTAACCTTAATAACATTGCCATGTCCAGTCCAGTTAATTAAAATTTAATGGAACTGTTTGAACAGAAAATTAAAGACATTCCAGCAGCTAGCAGCCGCAAACAAGAACCTTAAAATGGAACACGTTAAATACAATTTAAAAACAATGTTATCCCAACAATAAGCTCATAATCCTACAACACCACAAGGATTTTAATCTATTTACATATACTGTATTACATTTTGTACACTCTCCCCGCTCAGACGAAAGTCTATTCCATTTTATGGTTTTATTATTTTCATCACTCAAAACTTTTGCCGAAACTTTTCTTTGCAAGATTTCGTTAAAGAGGGAAAAACTAGGTCGGAAAAGAATATATAATTTAACCAGCAAGTGAAGAAGCGCTTCGAACGAAAATCAACACACCACGAAATTATCTACCCTCAAATCCATCCGCCAGACATATAAACATTAAATCGAGGTAATATTTATGGCACAGTCATTCGCTGATAATCAAATTTAATTCACTCATTCCCTCGACTGTAAGTCAGGGTCTTACGCTGAAAAATGGATGTTTGTTACGCGACCCGACCACTATGATTGAAAGTTTGTGGAAATAGTAAATGTGAGCGAAAACGGTCAACGTACGCTTCATATTTAGTTTTGTTATCACGACAAGGCTAAGGATGGGGCTAAGTTCGAAGATGGGATATATGAGACTCACATTGTGGAAGTTATTCCCAAGGTAAATATAGTGAGGAGGTAATGCCAATCCGACGCGCGGCCTACCACATAAGTTCGATGCCAATGACATCTTTTTTTAAAATGGTTGACTACGATTTACTTGTATTTTACAAAAATATTATCGCTATCTCACAACAGATGGCCCGACTTTCTATTCAATTTTTTACTTTCATCGTAGGGATTAGATGGTGTTTGTATCGAACTTTCGTGCCACCGCACATCTGATTCGGTTATATATGGCATTACCTCCTCACTATATTTACCTTGGTTATTCCCAAAATTTTTATTTATGTTTCCTTGCCATCACGATAATTTGAGTAATTCTCAATCTAAACTCTTTTACCTCAGTGTTAAACGAGTGTGAAGTTCACACGATTTTAAGGTTTATTGAAGACATTTTGGAACCGGGCAATTTATACACAGTAACTTAGTTCTCAGTAAAAATAAGCGAAATGAAATTATTAATCAGATATTAAGACCGTTCTAGGTTGTAGTAGTTTTTCTTCTAATTATTTTTTTTTGTAAAGGCTGTAAACTTTGGGAAGGTCACGCAGATACAAATACGCAGGTGACACACCACAGCTGACGATAAAATGGCGGATTTCATACAAAAATTCACATACTTTGGCGATTCTCGTCGCCGTGACGATGTGGTGATTTTTAATAAAATTGTTGTATTGCTTGGTCAGTAATTCAACATTGGCAAAGTGTTGTATTGCTTTGACTTGACCAAAAATTGTTGAAAAAATTTCTTTTATTCAACGAAGGGCGAACGAAACGTGTTACCGTTTACGATTCGTGACGAAACGTTTTACCGTTTACAATCATAATGCGGACGAACAGCAGGACAAAACAATGCTGATTTCGGCGTATCACGCCATCATCAGTGCACCTATGTCTTGCGATGACTATGTGCATATCAGCACGACACAAACTGAAGTGAGCAATCACTTCAACTGTACGAGCATTATATACACTTTCTCGTCATTTGTTAAAACTCTTTGTTTTGTTTTTTTTGCTATATCTCTCACATACAGCTTTTGTGGATCTCTCACATCCGACAATTTGTTTTTCGGTAATTTTAGTGACAATAAATAAATTGTTACTAAAACCGCGCAGAGTATGGCAGCCGTGGCGCCACCCACAGCTGCGATGCCAAACTTCAAAAAGCATCGATTAATAAAATTGTTGTATTGCTTGGTCAGTAATTCAACATTGACAAAGTGTTGTATTGCTTTGACTTGACCAAAAATTGTTGAAAAAATTTCTTTTATTCAACGAAGGGCGAACGAAACGTGTTACCGTTTACGATTCGTGACGAAACGTTTTACCGTTTATAATCATAATGCGGACGAACAACAGGACAAAACAATGCTGATTTCGGCGTATCACGCCATCATCAGTGCACCTATGTCTTGCGATGACTATGTGCATATCAACATGACGAAAAAGTGTATATAATGCTCGTACAGTTGAAGTGATTGCTCACTTCAGTTTGTGTCGTGCTGATATGCACATAGTCATCGCAAGACATAGGTGCACTGATGATGGCGTGATACGCCGAAATCAGCATTGTTTTGTCCTGCTGTTCGTCCGCATTATGATTGTAAACGGTAAAACGTTTCGTCACGAATCGTAAACGGTAACACGTTTCGTTCGCCCTTCGTTGAATAAAAGAAATTTTTTCAACAATTTTTGGTCAAGTCAAAGCAATACAACACTTTGTCAGTGGTGATTTTTTGTTATATGTAAAATGATTTGACTAAAATCTTCAGAAGTGGTGAACCTTGAAATATCGGTAAAGAAATGTACTGTTCACATAATGGAAATGGCAAATGACACGATCTTTCTCTATAGAAAGAGAAAGAAAATTTTGACAAGTACTTCAAGGCAAGTTAAAATAAACGGGTCTTTGGTGTTCTCACTCACATCATAACATGTTGAAAGACAAGCAAATACTTTGACAAGTACCCCAAAGCAAGGTATAATTAAATAGTCTTCGGTTCTCTCGCTCTGGTCATAACACTCTATTATGATAACAAAATAGGTTTTTTCCAAGGCCATACGAATTGTCAAATTTAATCCATAGAGACATAGCCTCATCACTATTTGTAGACTGTTATCATCAGAGCAAGAGAACCGAAGACTATACTAGTTAATTTATTATAGCTTGCCTTGGAGTACTTGTCAAAATATTGCTTTCTCTTTGTTACGTTGAGAGTGAGAGGACTGATGACCAGTTTATTATAAGTTGCCTTGGAGCTCGTTCAAGAACGGAAAATTCTTCACTCAGTGAACATTTGACGATTCGTTTAATGTTACACTGACAGTTGTCTGACGTTTGCCGTTCAGATACGTTAGTGAAAGTTACGAGTTAACTTTTTGTTTATGTTTACATTCACACACCGTTTGCTTTTCAGAAAATATCATGATGCATAAAGGTAATTCTTTTAAGTAGGAACGTGAACTCCAGTTAAGTGATTGAGGGTGTATTGTCACTTACAGAAATAGACATTTTAATTTTTAATTCATTTATTTTACGTCCACTACTGCAGTCTGGACTGCAAAACAGCTAGAGTTTTACACTCACACTTCCGAATAACAGTAGATCGGGTCAGGTTGAAACAGATTTAAGGTGTCAAATTGTAGCCAGCGGATCCTGGTCTGAAAACATTGAAGACCTAAAGTAGCGACTGATTTATCGATGAAGAGAAAGGATGTGCCACAAAAAACTTACAACAGAACCGTTTACCTTAGAAATTTATTTGACCATGACGAACATCACAAATCCATTATTCAGAATTCATTCGACTCAATGAAAAATCGCAGAAAAAAAATATTTCCACACAATCTCTAGTGCGCTTTTTTAACATTTCTTTGATCATCTGAATTGCATCAGGCGTCTCCTCATATGCCTCGTAATAGTATTGAGCGGTTACCTGGGCATGATCTTCACTTCCTTCTTCCGTCTTTCGGATCGATGAGACCGGGCCAAATGTACTAATTCTCCGTCTGGCCGAAGTCGAACAGCTGCTTCATCTGCTTGAGCAACGTTTTGATCAAAAGATTCTGATTTTTACTGATGAACAGATCCTTTTCCTTCGCCACAATGTTTCTGTCAATTGCTTCTTTGCGGATGAGATTGACTGGTTCCGTAGGAAGCGGTACTTGTCCGTACATAAAAAACGAATGTTGCAGCGTTTGTACGTCCCGTAAAAATTTCGTTTTGATCAGCATCAATGCTACGGCATATTGTAGTAAGCTAAGCATTGTCTAAAACGCAACATATTCGCCGGCAACATGAAGCTTGGTGGTTCTGCACGCAAAAACCTCTCTGCCATTTGATGGACGTTTCTAGCATTTTGCACTTGGATGCTTGCTACTTCGTTTTTAATATCAGCGTTCTGATGTTCTCGACAACGATATAGCAAATACTGCCTGTACTGTGGTTGCTTGCAGCCCCCGACTCGTACAGGATTGCCTTTAGCACAACATCCGTTTCTATGAAAATGTTCTGTTAGGTCGGTGGCAGATCGATTCGACATCGGAAAATCTTTGTTCTTGAACTGTCGACGCTGGCATATAGATTCATCAAATGGTCCACAGAAACCGAAATGATTTCTATCAGCAGATAATTTTGTAACAAAAAAAATTCAAACCACAACACATCCATTGTAAATTCACTTCACCGAAGTTTCATGACATTTGGGTAACATTTCACGACCAAAATACATCGTGAGAAATCTAACCTCACAGTTACACCTGTCATCGTTAACTGAACGAAACTCAGTGAAGAAAAAATCGTTCCTGAACGAGCTCTTGGGGTACTTGTCAAAATATATCTTTCTCTTTCATCATAACACTATATGAGAACCGATCTCTGCGAATGAAATCGTGTTCTTTCGACCGGTGAAATCTCGTGTTTACAGTTACTTGCAACAAACCTATGGGACTTTGATGTTGCATTGTTGACAGAGATATAATTTCAGTTTATTGTTAAGTTAGAATCAGTGTGTAAAGGTCGACATAACTTCCTGAGTTGCTTAGTTGAAAAAAAAAATTGGAATATGGGTGATGAATGGAATTACCCGAAATTACCTTCTCATAAAACAATTCGAATTTTGTTTCCAGTCAAATATCATAAGGTAAGAAATTGACAGTTCGACAGTTGAAAAATGGTTCGTTTTTCGACACTTTGAGACACATATTTTTTGGATGCAAAAAAGTGTGCAAACTATGATTCTACCAATAAACTCAATGCTCATTTTTATGTTTTCAAACAAAGATAAAAGGGTTAAAAGTGATCATTTAAGCGAAATTTTGGGTATTAAACACTGATCCGTCTTCGACGCGTTTCGACCGTGCTTCTTGTGAAAACTATATGATTTTATTCAAAATGTGAGTGTTTTTTGCAGTTTTTTGGCATAGGAACATCGATATTATAAGTTTGTTCCAAGGCTGTATGAATTGTCAAATTTCATCCACAGAACCATGACCTCAATAATATTTCTGTGTAAATCGCGTAGGCGACGTTGCTATATTTGTATGAAATTGACGCCGTAAGTGCGGTCGAAATTAAAAATGGAAAGTGCGTAAATGACGCAGCGTCATTTTCATACACGATGAAAGCATTGAAAGTTATTTTTCGGTCACTTTTTCATTAAATCGGTCGCTTGAAATTCAAATTTTAGGCACACTTACGGCGCGGCGTGATATCACGTAAGCGACGCTGTTGTGGATGAAATTGTCGTTGTTCGGGTTGTCAAAGTTAGTGTTTACAGTTACTTGGAACAAACCTATATACTGTAGATAAGAAGACGTGAAGAACGAAATTTCGGAAAAATGGCACACATACCGACTACAAAAAATACGAATCACAACACAAGCCGAAGAGGAAGAGACAAGAGTTCGTACAGTAATGCCAGGTGAAGTTTACTGTGAAAATTTTGACAGATCTACCCATATAATTTATATTGGTAGACTTGTCAAAATACTTTGGTTGAACGTAAGCTCAAAACACACTAGGCATAGAAAACGTGTTTCGATCAAAATTATCTTTGTTATTCCCTTGACTAAAAGTCAAGGGTCTTATGCCAGAAAATTTTAATAGAGAATTAGTTGTTCCTATAATTCCTAACGCGCCCTGGACATACAACTTCAAGTATGATATTTTAACGACGTTGATTAAAGATGTCGGAAAATTGTACAGAGACCAAAGCTCCGTTCTTTATAAACAATTGTCAATCGTCCGGGTCAACGCACAGTGCGTTGTCCGGGTCGTTCGCTAGATAACTGGGTAATGACGACAGTTTCTTTTTTCTTTCAGGCCACTGCTTTTCGTCTTTCTGACTATGAACGGTATGGAACGGTTCGATCACGACGATACGATATCGTCAAAAACAACTTAGAGTGTCAGGTTGAGTTCGAAGACGAAGGCGTTGTAGATAAAATTTTATCGGATGGATACATTTACATAAACGATCAACGAATCAAAGTCGAACCAATGACGAACCCAGATTCAAAACGAATCAAAATCGAACCAATGACGACACCAGATTCAAAACGAATCGAAATCGAACCAATGACGACACCAGATTCAAAACGAATCAAAATCGAACCAATGACGACACCAGATTCAAATCTCGCTTCCACGATGAACAACGACCAATCGATTATTGACAACGAACTCAATCTCACTGGATTAAATGATGACTGTTTACGCTCGATTTTCCGGGAAGTGGGCATACGGACACTGTGGTCGCTGGCCAACGTTTGTCTGCGTTTCAATGACCTTGCTAAAGAGGTTTTCAGATTGAAATACAAAGACAGCGAAATTCAATCCTTTGACGTCTCAATGAATGATCCGATTTCATTGCCGCAGTTCGAAGCGTCTTTGAAAACATTTGGATCGTCGATTCGACAATTACGTATCGGATCGGAATGCGAAGAACGTCAGCTGACCGATGTACTGCTGCAAATTGATAGGAATTGCCCGAATATTAAATCGTTAAGTATGCCTTATGTGGCCATTGGTAGTGATACAATATCGTTAGAATGTCGGTCGGTATTTTCTCGATTAGAAAGTCTATACATTAATTTTTCTGGTGATAACACGAACTACAGTGACATTTTACAAAAGAAAGTGTTGCCAAAACTGACTTCCTTAACTGTTTCAGTAGAAAAGTATGAGCACGAGCACCTTGAGTCGTGTTTCGCACCAGAAAATAATTGGCAATTAGAACAGCTGAATATTTTAACCGAAGGTGAAATTGCACTGAACACCACTGGTACAGAGACGCCAATGCTGTCATCGTCACATTTGTTTCCATTGATTTGTGAACGATATGCCAATATCAGTATATTGAATATAGAATTTGACCATGCGGATGACAATTTTCAAACGAATGTGCTACAATTAGGTCGACTGAAGCGACTACGTAATTTGCGTTTAGATTTTAATGGGAACGACCCTTCTCCACTGTTGGATGCAATACTTCAAAATGGCATTCAATTGAAATTGTTGAACATTTATAATGGTGTTATTGGGAACGATGCAATGGTCCTACTTTCTCGATTCGAAACTCTCCACAAATTGGAAATTGTATCTTCACACTATGATGAAGATGATCTAATTCAATTGGTAAAAGAATTACCCACACTATCTCAACTAATTATTTCTCTTGATTATATACCATCGTCAGCTGCAAATATGATCGATACGATAACATCAATAATTTCGAATGGAAAGAATTTGTCGCATTTGAATGTTATGGTGAATAAGTTTTCTGAAATAACGTCTATCGGTACCAACGACTACAACGCGATTCTGAAGATTGTTGAGCAACGTGTGGTACCTGTGGTGAATCTCACAGTTATCATTACGGGTTTCTATGGGCCGAAAAATGTAGCGCATTACATTACAATCGCGTCGAGTCCAGAATTATTAAAGCTTCAAATCAATTATGGAGACACATCGATGGTGTAAACTGTTTTGCAGAGAAATGATAAGCACGGCACTCATGAGTGGCCTCGCTTATCATTTCTCTGCTGTTTTGTTATAATTTACCTTCTTTTCTTTTCAGAGAGGTGCTAATATGACGACTGGGTCGTTTCGATGGATAAGGTAAATATGTCGAATGATTTTGAAATTGGTTAAGAGAAAATGTATGGAATTCTCTCTCAAAAACCCAACTGTACCCAGTCGTCATATTAGCATCTCTCTGTTTCTTTTACTTTTTTTTTTCTCGTCACATAAAATGTTCTCAAAATATAGAAAATAAAAATAAAAACGTTTTTCGATAAATGAAAAAGCCAAAATTTATTTATGCCCACAACAGATGAGAGTACAAGGTTTTCCGCTTTATTTTTGGGGCTGGTATGGAAACAGTATTTTATTTACCTAGAACTGCAAAATGGTATCTCAGTTTGAGGTGACACCGAGAGCGAAGACTCCATTTCGCCTTTTTAGGTAGTCTGAAAGATCGCTTGCTCTATAGAGCAATTTCACTCGGGAGGTGAACACAACGTTTTTCCTGTGTACATGTTGTGTTTTGCCGTTTTCACGAATCGACGCCATATCATTTTCGAAAACATAGTCGAAGTGACAGTTCGAATGAGAAAAGTTCGGTTTTCTCCCCCACGGGAGACAAAGTGCTGCACTTTTCTCACTAGAAATGTTATTCGTCATCAATAAAATGCAATTTTCTCATTGAGGGGAGAAAATAGGCAAAACACAACGCGCCTATTAAAATGATTTTTTAGCTTGCCACATGTATTGTTAGGGTGTGGCGGCGTGTGGGGCTGATCCTGTCATCGGAATCATAATTTGTCATCTTACCGAAACTAAAATTGAGTTCAATGATTTCAACATGATGATAAACAACCTATAATTGAACAGCTAAACTGAGAAAAAATAAAGAAATGTCTGGCGTATTTAAAAAAGGGTCATAAGACCATAAAAACGATAAAATGTTTATTCAAAGTAATGGAAATCCATAAGAGAAAACCAGCTTTCGAGAAAATTTGTGTATAAAAATGGATGTATTTGAAAGGATGTCAGTGTCATTTATATGAGCTTATTATGTTAATAACCTTTTCGTTGCCAGACGCTATTGATTGTGTTGCAAGAATCGAAATCTTTTAGATCACGTATATTTGCATAAAAGGGTATTCACAGGTTAAGAGAAGTCAGGCGGTATGAAAATGTATCAAGCTGAAAGAAACATATAATTAATGATTTAAGGAACGAATTTAAATTTTTCATATGACACGACTAATTATCGTTACCATTTGCACAGCTCTGCTCCTAGCATGAACGTAAGAAATATTTGAAGGCTTATGCATTCAAAATAGGAGTCCTGATTCCTTGTTTGAAAATTTGTAGGCTTTTTGACGTTGATGGAAACATTAGTTTTCGTGCTAGGAGCAGTGCTTTGCCATATAACATCGACTATTGGAAGCTTGCTTAGAACAACGAAATTTGAGCAAGTTTGCTCTAGCATGAGTATGTTGTCGGATCTTTGATCAATACCATATGACATAGTCGTGTCCAAATTATTGTTTTGACCTGGTAAATCGCATTTCAAGCATTAGTACCCTAAATAGAGTACTGACACTGGATAGTGTCTATATCTCCGAACTTAGTCCAAGTCCAAAATTTAGAACCCGCCTCCTGTAGAAGAAAGGACCAGCCTCTTTTCAATTTAAGTTCATAATGTTAACGTTAAAGGTGTGTCTAATTTAAGTGAAATAGCCGTGTCTTTAAAACAGGCAGTCCATTTTAATAAAATAAAATATTTCTTACCGATTCTGGACTGTCCAACTTATTTCGCGAGTCTTATATCTGGACTGTCCAACTTTTTTCGCGAGTCTTATTTCTGGACTGTCCAACTTTTTCTTCGACTCTTATTTCTGGACAGTCCAATTTTCTACTTACGAATCAATTCTGGACTGTCCAACCTTTTTCGCTAGTCTTATTTCTGGACTGTCCAACTTTTTCTTCGACTCTTATTTCTGGACAGTACAATTTTCCACTTACGAATCAATTCTGGACTGTCCAACTTTTTTCGCGAGTCTTATTTCTGGACTGTCCAACTTTTTCTTCGACTCTTATTTCTGGACAGTCCAATTTTATACTTACGAATCAATAAAAGGTTGAATTCCCTAGGTTTGGAACAAAACGCCTTTACGTTAAATTTCGTAAAAGGATGAATTCCCTAGGAACGAGCTAACGCCTTCACACAGACTAATTATTAGACGATGCGAGAGAAAAAAAAATAACTCCTAAGTTACCGACACCGTTCCGGCGCCCGGCTCGCATTGCGGCCCTCCGCTTCGCTACGGGGCAATGGGCCGGATCGCTCGGCGTGTTAAAACGCTTTTTATGTACAATTAAAATTGGTATTGGTTGGACAGTCCAGAATTGATTCGTAAGAAGAAAATTGGACTGTCCAGAAATAAGAGTCGCGAAAAAAGTTGGACAGTCCAGAAATAAGACTCGCGAAAAAAGTTGGACAGTCCAGAATTGATTCGTAAGTAGAAAATTGGACTGTCCAGAAATAAGAGTCGAAGAAAAAGTTGGACAGTCCAGAAATAAGACTCGCGAAAAAAGTTGGACAGTCCAGAATTGATTCGTAAGTAGAAAATTGGACTGTCCAGAAATAAGAGTCGAAGAAACTGTTGGACAGTCCAGAAATAAGACTCGCGAAAAAAGTTGGACAGTCCAGCATCGGTAAGAAATATTTTATTTTATTAAAATAGACTGCCCGTTTTAAAGACACGCCTATTTCTCTTAAATTAGACACACCTTTAACGTTAACATTATGAACTTAAATTGAAAAGAGGCGGGTCTTTTCTTCTACAGGAGGCGGGTTCTAAATTTTGGACTTGGACTATCTTCGGACATGTATAGTGTCTCAGTGTCTCATACAAATTTTGTGCACTGTAAAATGATTTGTACATTTTTTTTAGTCAACGTAGTACGCTATTTGGCAGCTATCACTACGATCACTCATGCTTGCAGTGCGTTGCACGGGAACTTAATGTCCATTGTCAAAATAGCAATTTGAAAGCCGCTCGTAAATTGCTATCATGATATATATTTCTCCGGCAAAGCTGTGCCATTTTCCTTGAACGTCGTGAGATAGAACTATATAGAACTATAGGTAGAACTATATTTAAAAACAGCCGCAAGCATACAGTACATATTTGTCAATTACAAACATTTCCATTGAAGTTGTAAATTTCGTCATTGACAACTCTCACGCTCATTGTATCGAGCCAACGCACTGCTCCTGTTCATGCTAGGAGCAGTGCGTTGATCGAGCCAATATCGACTCCACATGATGTTTGCTTTTTTACGTTTTACGTTTTTACCATGTATGTCTACTTACGACAGTCTATTATCCAAATTGTTGTTCATCCTGCAATGAAATTATTTTGTTTAATCGTACCAAATTCAAATAAAGTCTTTACTGGAATCATCGCATTCGCATTTAGTGGTCGACCTGTGATAAGAGTTATGAACAGTGGTCGCGACAAACGAAACCGAGTTGCACCTAAATCAACTGCCTATAAATGAACCGCTGACAACATAAACCCTAGCTGCTTAAATGTTGGTTCTGAGATTGTTATCGATGGCACAAAGTGGAACATTAACTCATCTCTGCACGCTATGTATACTATAAAAACATTTATAACAAACGTTGAATGCTGTTTATCGCTTGTTTATACCAAAATTTTGCCGGACGATATTCTGAGATTTTACAATATGTGTGGAAAATCAAGTAACAAAGTGCATGAGATTTTAACGTGTACCCACTCGGTACGTTGTGTTTACATAGGCAATTCACCGCTATGTAAAAGAATCATAACAGACTAGGCAGTAATGATTACAGTCCAGCTCATTTCAGATGAATCATATTAGCTGTAATGGCTAAATAAGCCAGGTCCGTCATACTAATTTCCTCGTCAGTCGTAAACAAATTTCTGATAATGCCATTTCGTTTCTAGGCCTGCATACATATCAATAATGCATGTCAATCGAATTTCAACAAATAGACCCGCGATAATTTCCACAAAAGCCATCACACTCTGGAAGCAATCAGTTCTAAATCTGCATACTAACCGGTTTAAAACAATGCACACGCAAGTCAACTTTCATCTCACACATTCGCGAAAGGTCCAACCTTGACCATACATCCCGCAGAGCTAATTTTTAAACAACGATTGTTGCTAAATTTAAAGCGATCTTTTTAGATTCTCAGGGCATCCAGATTTTAGAACGATTTGAGAATAAAAAGTCTGCTCTAAACACGACAGAGTAAAGTTAACCAGGCAAGAGCGGTGATTTGACTAAGGACCTGAATAATCTAGTAGCCCTATATATTTTGCGAATAAAATTTATGTCAGTGTTTATTTGAGTTCATTTTCATACAGTGTATTAGGTCTCTTATTTGACGTTTCGAAAATGAACCGCTCCTGCCTGGTTTATTTTACTCAGCCGTGGTTCTAAATCATCACAATAGATCATTGTCAATGTCGTTTGAGATGTGAAATGAGCTGTCATTTTCACAAAGCTAACCAAAATGTTACAAAGATTGATATGTAGCTGTCATTGTTTGAGGTTAGCTTTGTGAAATTGACAACTCATTTGACACTATTTTGAGAGAAGAAACCGTTATTTGACACTGATCTATTCTTTGGATTAGAATACATATATTTGTTTACCGCAGAGAAAAACTAAGAAATTTCAATAATGTGGCCAGAGCGAAGCGGGTACCGCAATATCGATCCATTTGGATTTTTCTATTTCCCCCAAAGGTGAGCACAACGCTTTTCATCGCTTTTCTCCGAGAAACAAAACACATCAATTGATCATACAATTTTTGAAAACATTAAAAAAGTGACAGTTAACGTGAAAAAAGTTTTCTCATGGACTCTTGAGGAGAGATAAAAAGGTAAATGACACGTCTTTATACGGTTTCACCACTACCACACGGGTATAACCTGTTTTGATTCGATGTGTGGATCAGCTGGAAAACAGCTGAAGCAAATTGATGGTGAAATTTCTCTGCCTTTGACTGTACACAATACCTACTCTAGCAACATAACTACATTTATTAAGGTAAAAATGCAACGTAGCCTTTGAATAAGGTGTGGTATTTTGAAAGCGTCAAAACCAAGTTTGTTTGCTAGAGAGGGTATTGCTGTACAACATCTAAAAAATTTCAAGATTTTAAGCTTAAACTTAAAAGATGAAAATGTAATTTCGTTAGGACCTAACGATTTCGAGTGAAATGTAGTTCCCGATGGAATTAAATTCTTTTTTAAAAAGAGATTCGATCGCTTACTGTTAATCCCTAAACCTAAACGATTAAGATCTAGGTCCATATTTCTATCTGTGATTGATGATTTATTGAGCGACATTAGTGAATTGTACAATGTTCAACTCTGAATGAAAAATCAGTAAAAATTTACAAAAAATTTCGAGCAAAACTTTCGGATAATGAATAATTAAAAGCTGAACCATGTTAACTGGTGTAAGAGCGAAAATTAATTGAGGACTGACTGTTTGTGTAATACTGAATTAATAAAGTTTACCGACAATGCAACGAAATTGAAAGTATTATTGAAAAGTTTAATGGGTTCCTCTTTAACTGTACACGCAAGATTTGCTGTTGCTGTTAGAAAAAGAAACGAAAACCCCAATCGATAATTGTAAATAACGAACGAAAATAAAGTTTCTAAAGCTAAATAGAAAATACTGGAGAAAAAATTGTTTATATTTCCTTTTTTCACGCAAATTTCAATAACCCAATTTTGGCAGCCGTATTTTACACAGAAAAAAAAACGCAAATAATGGCTGGCCATAACTTTCACCCATAAACCAAATTTTGTAAAGTCAATTACCATGACTGGGTAGTGGATGAAGAGGCTGCTCTTTATATATATACGAAAATGTACCTCTATCGCTATGTATATACAAACATGCATCCGACTATCTATATATATTCGCATATAGAAGTGGCAACAATATATCTGTATGGCGTGGTCGTAATAACCGAGGCCGGCACATATTTCCAATGGTATGTAGAAAGGCTACATTTAGCTACAAAATACTCTTGTCAGAAATAAAATTAATCATCGTTCAGTCATTATTTAATGTTTGATTGATTTGCTGTTCGCCCATCAAGGTTTCTTTTTTCATTTTGTTCAATTTTGTGAATTAGAGAGGAATTTTCGTGTCATAGGCTGCTGGAGAGTGTATGGTACGGTATAGTAGTGGCTACTGAACGGATAGATAGGCAAAAGGGATGTGTATATATATTTCACGTGTCAAATTAATTAAGTTTCACGTAACTTAATTATGTGGAATTTGGTGATTTTTTTTCCTACAATGTATTGCTGTGTATACGTCACAGTTATTGGATGTTAATATAAAATTCCGATCGGCAGTAAGTGGGAGATATGGAGTGCGTGGCACAGATGTCTTGATAACAAAGTGAGGGTCAACATGGTGTATTACTACATGGGCCTCATATAAAATTTCCATCAAATCAGCGAGGTAGAAAATAGCTACACAGATAAAACGAACTTGGATTGAAGAACTTTTGAGATGACATAGATTAGATTAGAGTTATTGGGAAGATCCAAGATCCTTTGTTCCTCACCTCATCTTGGAGTTCATAACATCCGAAGATGTGGAACCTGAGATTGGTGCGCCCGGGTGCAAATATCACATAGGACACTGTTTGCAGCAGAGTCAAAAAAATAGTTGTGTAGCGCAATTTGCACACAATTGTCGAAACATTGAACTGTTAGGCCAGTTTGTTCAATGTGCAAGGAATATTCAAGTGTCTTCTGACGAAACAACCAATTGTCAGACCAGTTTGTACAAGGAAAATTGACCTGTTGAAAGACTCAATGAGTGAAAATAGTGTTCAACAGAATATTTGACACCTTCCACCATAGTGTATTTTAGGCCAGTTTAGGCCCCGGGTGCAAATATTCAATTCGGGTTTTTAAAGAATTTTTTTCGTACAGTGAACGACATCTCAAATGTCTCACTGTCAAATTTTTCTGAGAATTTTATTGTGTCACTGCAAATTCACAATGACATTCTCTGAAAAAAATGACAGTGAGACATTTGAGATGTCGTTCACTGTAGACAAAGAAATCTGACGGTGTTCTCTCGCAAGATTAAACTCGTAATCCAAAATTTCTTTCGGTGTAAATAACATGGCCGTCTGGAGCGCTCTCAGTCCATTTGTAATTGGTCTCGTAATCTGAAATTTCTTTCGTTGTCTTGTCATCTTGACCGCTCAATGTGTGATTCGTGATCCATTTTGTATTATTAAACAAATTTAGTTAACTGAATGATTTATAAATGAATACAATCCATAAAGCGTATTTATTAGCCACAATTCTGCACTCAGTTATACATTTGGTGAATAAATAATGAGTTGGATGCGCTAAAAGAGGCATTGTTGGCATGGAAATGTATTATACATTTTGGTATTTCGAACGGGAAACGTTAATATATTCAATTATTTACCAAGTGAATACAATATACATATAATAGCTAAACCCCAAAAACATACACTTAACCACCTCCAAATACTTAACTATCCGACATTTTAATGCTGAAACCCTTAAAATGTTAAACTAACACATAAATAAATTGTGCCATGATTTTCACAAAATATTCGATTAATAATTTTCAACAGCAAAATGATTCGCATATTGTGAATATTTCAAATATTTAAACACAAACTAGTGCATGTTTGTAAAGGTCTTGCTATTAATTTATCGTTTGACTTCAGGCGATTTTAACGTTGTGATTGTATGGTAAATGGCATTAAAAGCTTTTTGCGAAAATCTGTTGAATTATATACTCATATTGTCAACTATACAAAAAAATCTATCGAGCTGTGTGTGTATAGCATATAATGCTTAGTTTCCTCTTACCAAAAAAGTACTCCGTATGAGAGACAAAATTGAATTTTTTCATTTTTTTCTTTATTTATTTAACAGCTCGCTCTCTCACGGCTCGCTCACGGAGTACTTTTGTTGAGTGGAATGGAAAAAGCTTTTGTGCACCGGACAACTGAAATACGACGTATCTTGCCATGATTTTTAGTTATGAAATGTCAGGTACTCTATTCGGCAGCTGTCACTGGAAGCACTTTTTTGGAAGTATGACGAACTTCTAAAACATTGGGGTCACAGTTCGTGAGACCGTGCGAAATGCACGAAAAGTCCCAGAAAAATGACTACGTTTCTCAATCATTTCGATGGGTTATTTCACGAACTGTGTATCGACATTGAAGACAAAACTGTTCGGTGAGTCCTGGCTATTGAAGTCTTATATATAGTAGAACGTATTTTGAAATTAATGAAGTAAAAGCATAGAGGTAGACTACCTAGAGGAATTATGACCGAAATTCATTGAAAAATTATATCTCACACACCACTAACACGAAAACGTCAACTTTGCTTTGCTTTTGACATTATGAGTCCCTTTATTTTTGACATTAAGAGTCCCGTGTACTGTCTGTACACGGAGCTGTCACACATACATTCAAATATATGATTTTTCATTTTAATTTGTCAGTTTGTTCTATTGAGAGGGCCCTTGAGTAAAAGATGGTGAATCAATCTAAAGAAAACAATTAGAACGAAAGAAGTAGCAGGAGAAGTAATTATATACTTGTCGTGCATTCCACATCACACAACACAATCATTTTTCATCTAAAAAAAAACAAGGTCCTTGCAAGCATATGCTATCAAAGGGACATGTGACATTAGCGAATTATAAGAGAAATGAATTTTGATTATTTATTTTGCGCCGTTCCGAATCGTCCTTACGATGGTTTTTTAAGCTATAGAACGAATTTCAGTTGACATCGTCTATCTAATTGAAACGGAGCTAAGTCAATGAAATTTTATTTTTCTTACTATTCGCTAATGTGACGCGTCCTGTTTGTTTATATGAAAAATGTCTGTCAAAATAAATGAAGTGAAACATGTGGCATCAAATGTTAGGCGATACTTGAAATGAAATAACAGACCTAATTATTAAACTGCGATACGGTTGCCTTGTGTAAAGGACTAAGTCTGGCACAGTTTCTTTTCCTTTCTTTAACAAGAAGCTGTAAACATTGTGAGAACGAATAAGTCGACAAAGATAAATAAACATTCCAAAGCCGTAATTGCGAAACCTTTTAGTTTTTAAGTGAAACTGTTTATCCCAATAAAAATAAATCTCTTTCGGTCTGTCGACAAAGAAACAGATAAACGAACCGAAAAACAAACCAGAATCGTTTACGAATCGAATAATAATAGTTATTCAAACGGCAAATTGACCTAGCATCCAATTGATGGTTATGGTTATTAGTTCGGTATCCTTTTTATTCCGAAGCAATAACACAAAACTAAAATTATGTTCAAATAACTCGTTACAATTTCAGCATTAAATATTGGTTAAGCTCTCTCTCCTCTCTGTGTTTTTCATTTCACAGTAGGTTGATTCGATGGATTTAATTGGCATAAGGTTAGAACGCGCTAGCGAAAAACGAATGTGTGCGTAAAATTGAAACAATTCATTTTGTATTAGCAGTTTAGTGGCAGTATTTGGAAATTGAAATCGGTAGTTCTTTATGAATTGGCGTCATGTGTGGTAGACGTTCGGTTCGCCAATTTCAAATGCATGAATAAATAAAGCAAATTGCTGCCCACCACACACATCCATGGCAGTGTTGTAGTTATGGACGAGATTACTCGGAATTTATAATTATTTCGATTTAATGAATTACTCTGTGTGTCTGCCACTCTGCCAGTTTAAAGTTTTGTGTTTCTATTCAAATTTTAATTTAATTTGTCTAAGCTTTATGTATTTATACCCATTTCTAGGAAATGTAGCGTTGAAATAATCTGCCTCTATTGTAGACGTTATGTTGATTTAGTTCCCTGGTCTAAGCGTTATTGCGTTTGTGTTGGTTTTTAAATGTGTGTGGAGGTCGACTTGAAAATTTTTTGTGTAGATAGCTAGCCAGTTCTGACCTGGTTCAACGTAATCATCTAAAATATGTTATTTGAATGCACATACCTTCTAAACTCTATTGAAACAATACTTAGCCTTTACCAAAACTTTAAGCCAAATATATCGCAAAGGATATTTTGTATTATCATCCGAGTTACCTGGACTGCAACCGCTGCAACCACATTCAAGAATACGTCTCAGATGATGAGGAAAAGGTGATCCTTCAACTGCATAGTGTGCATATTTTATGTGTATTGAATTATAGATTGGATAGAAAAGAGAATTTTCAATAGCCTATTCTGAGGTACGAAATCCACTTTGGCTGGATCGATTTAAATTTTTTGATTTTAATCCAAAAATCACATAACCGTCAGAGCTCCCTGATCATTTTCTAGAAGAATTTTTTTTTAATTTTATGTTTTAAGGGTACACTACACCCGATGAACTTAGCTTAGAATCTTTTTTTTTTGTTTTCAACGTTATTCAATCCACAATCCAATCCAATACAATCCAAAAGAAATCCCATTGAAGTGAGCTCGATTACACATTCACTTTTGCGCGAGACAGCAATATCAATATGAATATGTGTAACATCAACGCACTTCAAGCAAAAGTGATCATAGTCGACAGCCGCCAAATAGAGTACTATTTTGTATGAAATCGTTTTTTACAGTGTTTTACAGTTTAATGACACACTGTCAAGTTTCAGTACCCTATTGAACTAATGCTTGAAGTGCGTTGAACTAAGTACGTATACATGACATGAGCGAAGTATTTTATTTTAACTGTGGTATGTAAGTAAAGGGAATAAAAGTGTCTAAGCTAACATTTTCGGCAGTAACAATAAAATGCGAATCTCTTGTCATTTTCCATCCAATTTTCTAACAAGAATAGACCGGCTGTGAGCCTAGTGAGGTCTTTTTTCTTTCTCTCAATTTTCTCTATTCTGGAGCTACCAACTACCAAATACGTGAGTTAGAAATAGGCAAGCAGGAAGAATAGTTTCATCAGTCGATATCCAGCTGTTGAACAGTAACCATCTCCACCAACTTTCTATCAGTTTCGTAGGCAACTACCAATTTGGTATTCAACTACCAGTTTGGTAGTTATAAATAGGCAAGCAGCCTAAATAATTTCATCAGTCGGTGTGCAGCTGTCAAACAGTTAACATCTGTACCACCTCTCTATCAGTATGGTAGTCAACTACCAGGTTGGTAGTCAACTACCAAAAATTCAAGCTTTAAACAGGCAAGCAGGCAGAATAATTTCGTCAGTCGGTGCGCAGTTCTCGAATAGTAAACATCTCTGCCGAAAATTACGTTTGATAGTCAAATATAATTTACGAATGTTTACAAATGTGATTTTTTTCAAATTCGATGTAATAGCAAAAAAAACTTTGGGCTTTCCCGACAATTTAAGACTAATCTTGTTGGAAAATGTTTCCATACTATAAATACACGTAAATATTGCTCAACTAAAGAATTGCTCGGCCGGTACCAACGCACTTCAAGCAAAAGTGGTACTCTAAATAGGGTACTGAAACTTGACAGTGCTCCATACAAAATTTTACACTGTAAAAAGAGTGGGGATAAAATTTCATACAAAATAGTACTCTATTTGGCAGCTGTCATTAAGAGCACTTTTGCTTGAAGTGCGTTGCCAGTACCATTAAAACATAAAGTAAAAAAATAGAAAATAAACAGGTGGAGAGGCTCTGACGGTCATGGAACACGATGTGATTTTTGTATAAATATCAAAAAAAATTTAATCGATCCACCCTATTACTTATATCATTTACGCGAGCATATTATCCTTTACAAATTTGTTACTTCTTTTGTTTATCCTCTAGTGTTTGGTACAAAATCAATTACAATTCAATCGTACGAGTTGAATTTCCTTATTTTTATCGCTGGATGATGTGACAATATAGTTACAATACGTTCAAACAAAAATTAAATTGTTTTGGTTTACCTTTGATGAGGAAAATTAATAATCTTTGTTAGTTTTAAAATACATTTCACCTTTTACCACATAAGAGGACCTTAGCCAGAGCCTATAATCTAGTTTTGTTCCTATTTTGTCGATAACAAATGACTAGTTGTTTCGACACTGAAGAGCACAGTCTGCCTAAAATGAATTTAATTAAAAATTGTTGAAAATTTATTTCACAACGGAGCTTTAGCTCTTTTGGGTCATAGGAAACACTTTCTGTTCTAAGACGCGGAGTGGGTTTTTGAAATATTTTCCGAAAATGGCTCCATTTTTGCAGGGTTCCAGGGTTCTGCAGAAACGGATCATGTTGCATTAACGAATTATAAAAAAGATGAAATTTCATTCATTTAGCTCCATTCATATGTCAAAACATGCAAATTACGCATATCATAATGGTAAAAGAGAATTTGCGTCACCTTTTTATTTTCGAACCGAATTTTTTTCGGATTAACCAATTCCGGGAACGTAACAAAATATGTTCCTAAAATATTGTGTGACTGATAAATATATCCGTCTGAAGATCTGATTCCACCTTTTTCTCGGAAGAACCTTTCGTTGCAAAATATAGGCCGGCTTGCCGTCGGTATATTGCGACATAAATATTAAATGTCAGTTAAATAAAAATGAATAGACATATCACGTGCATATACATCATTGTAATATATAAAAAGAAATCTCCATTATATTCCGTTGAATATTGGCAAATATAACACACAAAAAATATCATAAGCTCGCAACACTCAAAACATGGAAAGTATAAATTTGAATATAAAATTCATCCTCCTATGGAACAGCATCCTGTGTTTCGTATTTTCATTTTTCTTACCCATATTTTGCTTTTTTGTAATATTTTTTTATTCAAATTAATACCCTCCACATATATATAACACAGGAGAAAATAGCATTCAATATTTGTGATATAAATCGAATAATAAAACAAATAAACTGTAAATTAAACGGAATATATGAACGTTACATGGATTTCGGTATAAATATCCAGATTTAAGACGAAGAGGAGGGTGTACATATAATACACAGAAATCAAATCAATTAGTAATGCATTTTGCTCTTCCGTTTTCGTCTCAATATCAATCAAATGTTCGGAGCCAATTTTCTTTTCCAAAATTCGGTTTATGCGATGTTTTGCTCGCACCAATTTATTTTCCAGTTTCCTGCTTCTTTATTTCCTGTTGTATTACATATATGAAGACGCTATCCCCTAAATATTTTGCATACTCTTATGTTTGCAGATGAACTTCTACATTTTCTTTCATTTTCTCTTACATTTCGTTTATGGCTTTTTTGTCGCTTTTCTTGTTGAAATGATTTTTTTTTCGTTCATTCGCAAAATGTAACATTCGGATATGAGTGTTCGATTCCACGTAGTATTTATACACAGTGGATGGATATATGTATAACGTGTACAGTGTACTACACGCTCTGGGAAACATACAGTGTTCAGTGCTGGACTAGCTGAAAAAAGCCCTTTAGGAAAAAATCCAGAAGCCCCATCTTTTCGGGCTACTGTTTCGAATAAGGCCCATTGGCTCATAGATCTACGTCTGCTCATAATTTATACGCTATACGAAAGGAAATTGCTATACAGTGTTCAAAGAGCGTAAAAAAGAGAAAAAAATAACTGGTTCCGTTGGGTGATACGTCAAAATTTGTATGTAAAAGTCCAGTTAACTAGGAAAACACCAGTTAATTTAACTGAGCTCGATGGGTGAACACTCTTTTTGACATTCTCTTTGAACACTATATATCAACCGGGTACGAATTATGTCCAATGATTTAATAGAGTAATACACTTTTATGTCATTGATTATGTCATTATGTATTATTAAATTATTGATAGTTCGTATGCCGCGAGCGGAGCGAGTGAAAAAATTTCTTTGCAAGATCGAAAAATCGAGAATGTTTTTTGGTTCACGAATTGAATTACAAAGCGTTTTGATTAATTAAAGATACAAAATTTCATTAAGGGTACTTCGCTGAATTTCTAAGGTCAACCTTTGCGTCATACAATGATTAAAATGGCGATCCTATCTTATACTGATTTTCTTAACAAGTTTCATTGACTTTGTCGACTGTGTTTTTTTTTTCGTAACACAAAACAGAATTCGTGTCGTGTCTGCCGAAATTTAGGTTCATTTGCTTATCAAAAAGACCGTTCATAAAATCATGATCATCGTGTTTTTCGGACTCTACTCAACCATTCGAGCGCGTCCACATTTTTTCGAAACATTAGAACATTGCGCGAAAATCACTAATGTCGGGTGACAGCCTGATCAGAAATAGTATTTCAAATGAAACGTTGCAATCTTATCAATGAAAGGTCACGTCAAGTAAAAACCCGAGTGCAAATGCGACGTCTCACTTGCACGCTAAGCAAGACACATTTTTCATAATGTCGCACCCGTACATGACAAATGTTTGACTGAATTTATCATTTTACAAAATGTCTAAAGCTTAATAAAGGAGGTAAAAATACCCATAGGTTTTCGAACTCGTAACTGCAACGTACGGGGTGTCGAGTAATGAGCCAACGGAAGGCGAATTGAAAGAGGACATTTAAATTTTACAAATAAATCTTTGCGAACGTATCAAAACCTTAAAAAGCCCATTGGACTCTTCACCTTGACTCAGGCTAAAAGCTTTCTGATGGAATCCTCCGAATTCCCAGTATGGCCAGTTCGGCACTGAGTGTATGGTATACACACAAAAAAATGTGTGTGGTAAAATATTTATTTGATTGAGATGGTTTTATTGAATGAAGTATGAGTGAATGTAGCCATGTAGCCCGGTACAGAAAGGGCAAAATTGTTTGGAAAAATTGAAAATGATAAAGTGTATACACATGGCAATGAGAGAAGACGAAAAAAAAGCGAGCGAACGAAATGTTTTTCTTCTTTTTGCCGTTGTGATGACGATCTTTTTTCCATGTAAGAAACAATTTTTTTTTCATCATTCCCTCTTTCAATAATAATGGCAAACAAATTTACAGAATAATTTTGGAAAATATCGGTTTTCAAGATTTATTTGTTCGCTTTTGTTGTGTTGTTGAGTTGAATTGAATTGAGTTTTAGTTTTTTTTTTGTATATTATTTCCATCGGTGGAATCGATTATTTAATGATGTGATGTATGGTGTTATTGTCGAATCAGTGTACTTCTGACGGTTCTTTGTTAAAGACGGCGAAAATATTTATTGCCCATATTTTCCAAATTAATATTGAAGAGGAAATTTCTACTACAAATTGAAAATGTTTACGAGTTTTTTTTTTGCTGGGTTATATTTTATTAATAGGCGGCTCGATGGGTTCGAATGCCAGCTCGATGGGTTTGTGTGCTTTCATTAAATCAATTGGAATGGTTATTCGTTTATCGTTTAGCTATAAATTTATTTTATTTCAATTGCTTATGGCTACTATACCTAGCACGGTCACATCAGGCATTGCATTCGAAATGTTTTTTTTTCCATCTCAATCTTCCGTTCACGATTTCGACTTATACAGCCATGAATACCTAAACGTACCACCGTATTATCAATCTCTTACATTTTCAGCTCACTTTGCTCTACACAGTCATATCTTGTGACTAATCCGCATATGTGTGTGGAACAAAGTGAACTAATGAAGATAAGAAATTGATAAAAGCGGAGGCACTTCTAGGTGTTCATGACTGTAAACGTAAACATTATTTTCTCACCGCAAAACGAACTTAAAATGAATCATTTACTTATAATTGGGAAGTGGATAAACTTATTAGATAGACACAAATGAAAGAAGATTTATCTTGTCCTTGCCTCAACATGAATAGCAATCACTCCATCCTTTGCATCCTTGGGAATATCAATTTCAGCCGTTCCATTCGGCCTAACATGAATTTTCAGACCTGAACAATCATTTCCTATGAGGTTACCAGAGATGATGTCGCAATAGGTTCCGCTTGGAAGTCCCGTTTGTAAATGTATTTTCAAATCTGTCTTCTCACCATTCCATGCGGCGAACGTTCGATTACCCCGAGCGAAAGCTATTTGATTGTTGCCATTGTCCCACCAGTGCTGAATCGGAGCACTTCCAGCGATCTGTCTGAAATTGATCATGTTTGCAATTTGTCTCCAGCGGTGTTCGCATATCCAAGGTCGTGCACATGATCCATCTTCTTGTATCGATGGCGAAATGATATTGCCTGTGACGGCATCTTTTGGTGGACCCAAATCTGTCTCAGATTCGGAAAAGTAGTAGCTGCTCATTACCCTTACAATTCCATATGGATAGGCTAGTTTGAAAGCTGTAGCCATTTTGTATAGGCGATCGTTTCGGAATGTAAGAATGTTGGCACCGCCAGCTCCATGACCACGTTGATTATCATGATTGTCGACAAAAACTAAAGCATCCTGCGATGACATGAAACCCCATTCCGGTCCAAAATTTTTCAGCTTTTTCAGTGGTTCAAATCCCCGGAAAACTCGTCCAATGGCATCCGAAAAACTGAATTCCGTAACCACACCCATTGACGTGTACTCGTTTTTCGAAATTTTCTCATTACCGAGATCGATTACTTCTTGATAAATAAATGGTTTCGCACCTCTTTTGAACCCGTGTCTCGTATTCAGGGACTTGGTTCGTTGATAAATCACTGCTAAGTCTCCCGGCCACATGTGCTTCGCTGCGTCGAATCGAAATCCAGCCATACCTAAGTCCACCAAACGGTTAAGTAGTTCGACAACTCTATCGCGTACGTACGGAATAGTTTGATTCAAATCACGCAAGCCAGACAACTCGCAATTACGAACCTGAAGTGGATCTTGGTAATTTTGAATTCCACACATTGGATTATGGAAATCTTTGTCGGTGTATGGAACGCCCGGATAATCGCGGACTGATGAATTGGCTGACGAACCGGCCGTGCCAACACCGTTAAACCCAGCCATATGATTGATTATAATGTCGGCGTAAATTCGAACACCCACGTTGTTGCAACGGGAAATCATATTAGCCAAATCCTGCTCAGTCCCAGAACGAGTCACAAGTTTGTAGCTTACCGGTTGATAACGCTCCCACCATGGACGATTGTCAGCGATTATGTTTTCGGTTGGTGGAGATATCTAACCGGATGGGATGTGTGGAAACTAATTTTTGAGGGAAAATCAAGGGAATTGGTGTTACCTGTACACCGCCAAATCCTTTAGGTGCTAAGAACCGTTCACATTCCAGTGCTATGTCGGTATATTTCCATTCAAACAAATGAACAATTCCATTTCGGCCGGAAACAAAATTCGGATCTTTCTGCCCCAATACCGTTGCTGCAAATGCAGCATATATGAATGTTGATAAGAATTTCATTTATTGGACTTATATTGTCGCGTTTATCGCGCTTAATGGATGACTTAACAGCGCTGAACTACTGCTTTTATAGTTGCAAAACATATCAAGCGTTGATTGTTTGTCTGCTTTTTTCTCATTATTTAAAAAAAACGCCAGATAACAGTTGTGTATGCAGTATGCACTGCTGTCGCAGTTTTTATTGCGCTGTTGTTGCTGCTCCACTTATGTCATCTCTTGTGAATAATTATGCTAATGAATGTTCGACTGCCACTATCTATTTGTTTCAATTTATTTATTTAAAACTGAGACGGAATATTTTAATGATCGTATTGCAGTTGGTACTTCCGTAAACATTAAAAATTACTTCAATAACATTTCAAATTATCCTCAGTTCCACAACCCATTTTTTAAGCATCGAACTTGAATATTTATTCCACGATTTTTTTATGAACAGCTCGGGGCGTAACAAATAACCTAATTACCTAATAACTCTCTGTGCTCACTGTACCTTATACGAAACTAAAAATCTTCAAAATTCATCCGGTTATAAGTAAATGCCCCTCATGCACAACAAAGAATAAGCTTGTACAATGGTGTAGATTATTTCAAAGAAATTCAGTTGAAAATCAAAGGAAATTGCTGTGATAAGCCCCGTACAAACTTGTAGATCTATTAGGGTAAAGTCACTGAGAGAGTTACAAAGAGTTACACGCGGAAACCTGTATGTGGATCAAAGGGAATTAAGGATTTTGAGAGAATTTTATTTGTAAAACTATAATTCTTCCGTTCTGCCTGAAAATGTCAAAATAATTATTGTCGTTGATCATGGCACCACTCTAGTAAAGCGCTGTGACGACAGTCCATACTACAAATCCGAGAAATATCAAGAAAATCCAAAATTTCTTTTCTTTTGCAAGCTTAGCTTAAAATTTGGTTTATCTTACAAGGAGAGAAACTGAGATTCGACATGTTTTGGGAAATGTTGTGGTTGGTAAATGATTGCGCACAAAAGTTGTTTGACAAAAAAAATTCTAAATTTTTTATGTATTTCATTCTTGTTGGGAGTGCCTGACTAACCAAAATTCAGAAAATAATAATCTAGAACTTCATTTGTTCAACGAAATTTTTGTGGAATCAACCACAATAACTCACAAATTACTAAACATGACGAATTTCACTTTTCTCTCCTTGTACAGTTCAATATTCAAGCAACCACATTTTAATAGAACCAATTGAGTTCCAAACAAAAAAAATTATATTTTTTATCGATGGAGAACCTAATTATAAGACACTTTGTCTGGTATTATATGCCGATAAAAGTTAAAACTTTTTTTACAAATCATTTTGAAAGTCACTGAAAACACTAAAATTCGAATCGAAATACAAAAATGTTTGATGGCATACTGTATTTCTATTCGAATTTTCGTGTTTTAAGTGACTTTCGAAGTGATTTATAAAAAAAGTTTTAACTTTTTTCGGCATATAATACGAGACAAAGTGTCTTATAATTAGGTTCTCCATCGATAAAAAATATAAACTTTTTTGTTTGGAACTTAATTGTTAAGAACATGAATCTAGAATGTGACATGTTAAAGCACACAACTTGCAATATAATTTCGACCGATTTTTATTTCTGTGCAGCAGTTTAGAAGGGTAGTAGGTTGTGCGAGAAAATCGAGTTTTTTTCAACTGAATTTGCCAGTCTGGAGTGTAGATAAGACAAATTTTCTGTAAAGTAAAGGTGTTTTACAAGAATGTTACACTACACCACACGTATCTTATGTCTTGTTTTACCACACATGTTTGTCGCGAGACCGAGGATACATGTGCATTGTGCACGCACAACAATCAGAAACGAAGAAGAAAAGAAATTAAGTTGACAAGACTGATACACCCTAGAGTTTTGTACGAGTCTAAGATGCTAGTGTACACCCTTGAACTGCTACTCTCTTAACAAAAGTTTCCCGCATTACGTTCCCATAGTAAATTTTACTTTGCAAAAAAAATCCAGAAAAAAAACCATCTCAAAGCTACGCGATATCCACTTCATATACTCAAAGCTGTTCTCATTATTCAAATTTATTTTGCAGAAACTGCACTTCTTCATCTTAAATAAACAACAACGTTGAAAGAAGAAAAAAAAAATTGCATACTAAAAACCGAGATAAAAACATATTTCCTCACATTATACAAACTCACTTCAATCTCAATGAATTGTGGGTTTGTATCATATATATGTATGGTGAGGATGAGGATATTAGAATTAGTGTTAAATTCAGGCAATTGGCACATGAGATAATATTCGGTGAAATTTCAGTATGGAATTACATATACAACGAAACGAATGCTAAAAGTTTTCTGCATAAAGTTTTCACTTAAATGGAAAACTTCTCTTCATTTCCCTAATATCAAACGCAACAAACAACTTTTCATGAAGTTTTCGAAGAGAGAGAGATAATGCGGTCTACACTGTGTATACATACACCGTTCCACCCATAAAATTCATGCAAACTATGGATGGAAAAACGACTGTACGATTTGAAGGAGCGAAAATGAGAATTATTTGAAAATAAAATAACCGAAAACACGTCATAATTCAACCAAATACATTTAGTAATTAGTTATGGAAATATGTGCACAACAAACTTGCATTGCACAATATTTGTGTGGTCGGAGATGATGATCAAACAAACAAAAATAACTTTTGGAAATAATTTTCATTTTATGCAGAACTTGCAAAACTTATTACCAGCGCAACACATTACTAGACATGTGGTTGCATAATTGTAATACACAGACCCCCATCTACAAATGTATATCTCTTTCGCCCTACAAAATGTCATATTATGTGTCTCAGCCATAACATTGCAATATAAATTAATTTCAATTGATATGCAGACGAAGTCATATACATTTAATTAACAAAATTTACACTCGACATAACATAACTTTTACCATTTTGCCGAAACATGATCGTCGAAACAATGTTTCACCCATGTTGCTCTATAGAACCATACATATAATATCGTTCGGTATGTAAAGTGCAATTGGATTTACAACAGCAGTTATTCAAACATTCGTTCGGAAAACACCCATACAATGTGGCAAAATATTAATTTTCCCGATAATAGTATCTTGCTCTTAAAACAATTCGGCAAACTTTGTCCCACCAGTCTAGCATAGGAAATTCTGAGTTGTTTAATTCAAAACCTTAAATTCCACCCACCGAAACGCTACGGAAAAAACCGCCCCCCATTCCACACACACATCCAACATATAATTTTCCAATGTTTATTACAAAACTTTTTGCCCCAAAGATTCCACATTAAATAACCATGGTTGTCATTTAACGAGAAAAACACCTTCAGCATAGAAAAGGAAACAGAGGAACATCTATCCGTAGACAATATACCATTTTGTGGAATATGTGTATAAGTATACCATCCATTCTACAGAAACGACGGAATTATATGGTATAATACAACGAGCAACTAACTACTACACAGTGTGTGTACTAACTCATTTTAACATTACATTGTGCAACCATGAATGTTAGTTTCGTTTCGATGGCGAAATATACATATAACAAAACGATTATTAGTTAGTAACTGGTAAAGCTCACATGAGACTGTTTTCCATGTTAAATGCAAATGAGTTCGACGTCTGTTCTAGTTCATCAAACCAATGCATCATCAAAAGTGTTGTACACACAAACGTATATAATATGTGCAAATGTGCACACTCTTATACGTATGTGAAGTACCAGCATTTAAACACTGTTGTTGAAATACTTTTTTTGGCATGAGACGTGAATGTTACATTAAGTCTCTCTCGGTCCAGGCTAGGGATATTTCAGACTATACCCGGTACCTTGATATAATAATTTACATAACTGCATACAGTACGGATGCACATTTTATATATATGTATATGCTAGTACAAATTACGTGGCATGATGGTTGAACAGTTCGGCCACAACGAAGTCAAGGGAAATCGGGACCCGGTAAAATGATTGTATTCGATTCAAATTATTTTCCCGTACACGTTGTATTCCTCCACTGCAACTTGAATGGGAAACTAAATATAATTCTCTCGTTGTTGCTCTTTCGGTTTTCTTCTAAGACGATACAGTTCTTGGAACTTGTGTGCAGAGATTGATATGTCAGGAATGTATTGAAATACAAAATGTATTTTACTTGCGGTGTACGGCAGTATATACACATTTTAGGATATTGCTATAGCCTCAATCCCCGGCTCTTACTTACTGTAATGAAATGCAAAATGAATTGTAAAATAGTTTTCCAATCGACTTCCTCGTGTTGAGGTCAGAGTGGAAGATGGAATGCTGAAAATAATTGAAAAGCAATTTCAAAATTGTCTTCAAGTGATTGTTTCATTTGTGTGTATACATCCGACGACTTAGGGGAAATTGAAATAAACAAGAGCGAGTTTGTTGATGTCATGGTTGATGTAATCGGAATAATTTCTTAGACAAAAGGAAGAACATTTCCAGACACAATGGAAATTTGACGGCGGACAATAACATCTCATCGTCAAAAGAAGTTTTTTGTGGAAAAAAAAGTTGAAAAAATAAAATTAAAAAATTGGCCGTGCTTGGTATTGGATCGTTAGTTCCTTCCTTTGTCTGCTCCTTTCGTTTGTGGAAAGACAACGTACGAACCGCCGAAATCAATTACTTTAACCAATTATCAACAACGATAGATGGAAACGGAATTCGGAGTAAAATATACGGAAAGGATGGAACGCTGGAGGTATAAATGAAATATGGATGTGTAGAAGATGTGTGGCATGGCATGGTGGTTGTTGTCTCTAGATAATGTGAAATGGTGTGTTTGCGTAATTATGGAAATTAGCAAAGTAAAATTGGATTTTAATTCAAATATGAAACTGTATAAATTTGAATAATCTTTTACAATGTAACACTTTTCTCCCGGAGCTGTTTTAGCGGAAAATGTTCCAGCTCGAAATGTTAAACAAAGCGAACACACTCACATTATATACAATGAAGATCTCGATAAATTATCTATAAATTGAATTGAATAATTTATCAGAATCGGTTACATGTTTTATCGGTTTTGGTATGTGTTGCTAACATTGCTTCGCTTCTGATAAATCAGTTAAAAAGTAATTTAGGATATTGACTTTAGAATTTATATGCGTTTGAAATTGTTTCCGACTTCATGTGTGCCGAAGAAGAGGTGGTGGTTATACAGACAGTTCTTTTTAATTTATTGATGAGATTCATCCATTCATCGAATGGAAACAATGATGAGTCACACTGAGATGATGTTTCCTCAGAATCAATTTTTAATTCATTTTTTTGTAATCATTAGACGTTAGTTCGACCCATTGATGAGCTAGCTTTTTTAAACGTTCGTATCATCATTATCTGTTGAATGCAGATCTTTTACTTCATTTGTTTGATTTTTATCCACAGCATTTTAGGCACCATACTTGTCAGTTTTTAGAATATTACCTGTGACAGGATCTTTGAAAACCGACACATTTTCTGATTTGAGGGATTCTTTTGAAAAACAGCCTACCGAAATCAGACGCATTTGCCAGTGGACTTTCTCATATGTTCCTAGAAAAGAATTCGCCCCTAGAAGCCAAAACCACTTTCAAAAAAATTCTTCGAAGCTTCTGTGACTGGTAAAAGGTGATCACCGAAAACTTGCACTTTTCTCACAAAAATTTCTCCGACAGTGTTGTGTGGGGTTTCATTAGAAAGGTAATCACATGTACTATTGAGCCGAATAGGGACTTATTGGGTTTAAAATTCATCCATTCTGATATATGTGCAGTTAAAGGTTTAACCTGTCACAGACGGCCAGCATATTAACAGTTTTATTATCTGATCTATTACTTCATTTGATTGAAGATTTTTAGAGACTGCTTTGAGGAATCTCTTCCTTCATTTGTTTTTAACATGCTTTTTGCAATATAAGACCAAATTAGTCAGAGCTTGTCGTATATTATTGCTGCCGCTGTCGATAACAGATGACAGCCGTCTGTAACAGACCGAAAACGGCTGAGAACTTACACTGTTCTTACAGAAGGTTCTCTATGTACACGAAACGTACATGGTCGTGTGGCATGTCATTAGAAAAGTAGTTTTATGTACTTTTGGGTCTTATGGGGTTTGGATGCATATGCGGTGAAATGTGTAAACTTAAACGTTTCAACTTCTATTTTATTGAAGATGCATCCAAACAACAAAAGACCCAAAAGCACTTAAAATCCCTTTTTGTAAGAACAGTATAAATCTAACACACTGTCAAGTTTCAGTATCCCATGTAGCTCCTCAGAATTTTTTACATACTGGTTACTGGAGCCATGCAGTTCATTTGTTAAAGAAATTATTTTTGAAAATAAATAAAATTAAATATCATGCCCGCACGTTAGTAAGCGGGCGTGACGCATGTCCACTACCAAAAATGTTTTAACAAAAATTTTTTGAGGACGGCGGAGCATATTTACAGCAACTTTTCGACTTCTCCCCCTTAACTCCAACGACCCCCAAACTAGGACACTTGGAATCTAGGGATCCATACGTGTTCAACGAGCTATCACACGTTACTGCAGCTTCAAAATTGGCCGAGATATTGAACTTCGAAATATTGATTTTTGTATGAAAATAAGCAAAATTTCGTTTTTTCATATAATGAAAATCACCTACGTTAGTTAGTTAGTTACTTAGTTAGTTCCTATGGAAAAATGGATCCAGCAACTCCTAAACGTTTCTATAGATTTTCCTGAAATTTTGGTTATAGGCTAATAATGGCCCAAAAATAAGAATGGAATTTTCAAAAGTTGGAAAAAACCCATAGCTTGGGAGCTGGAGCTCCCCAAAGTATCCATACAAATGCCATATAAAAGCCAATTTGTATGTGTGTTTTGTATATTTTGGCACATGAAATGGATGGCCATGTGTGTTGTTTTGGGATGTGTTTCTTGTTGAAAATTGTGTGGATCCACTAGGTTGGTTCCTAAAATCGTGGTATGGTTGGGCAGCTGGAAAAATTTAGTCAATTTCAGTGTTTAGACTTATCTCGGGAACTGTGGCAGATGGAAGGTTGGTTTCTTCGGCAAAGTCTTAGAGTTTTGGGAGTAGAATAGGGCAGTATGTACAAAAAGTGGAAAAATTTGGTCACTATCAGTTTTTAGACTTATCTCGGGAACTGTGACAGATGGAAGGTTGGTCTCTTCGGCAAAGTCTTAGAGTTTTGAGAGTAGAATAGGGCAGTATGTACAAAAAGTGGAAAAATTTGGTCACTATCAGTTTTTAAACTTATCTAGGGAACTGTGGCAGATGGAGGGTTGGTTTCCTCGGCAAAGTATTAGAGTTTTGAGAGTAGAATAGGGCAGTATGTACAAAAAGTGGAAAAATTTGGTCACTATCAGTTTTGTGACTTATCTCGGGAACTGTGGCAGATGGAAGGTCGGTTACTTCGGAAAAGTCTCAGAGTTTTGGGAGTAGAATAGGGCAGTATGTACAAAAAGTGGAAAAATTTGGTCACTATCAGTTTTGTGACTTATCTATGGAACTGTGGCAGATGGAGGGTTGGTTTCTTCGGCAAAGTCTCAGAGTTTTGGGAGTAGAATACGAGCGAGACCAAAACTGGAAAAGTGTTTCAATTTTAAGGTTGGTGTCTTCGACAAAGTGTTAGTGTTTTAGAAGCAGAAAACAGTGGCAGATATGAAAATTGTCGGGTAGTTGGATTTTCCTGTTTCAAATGTGGTTTTGGTATTATTTCTTATGTTACGGGACATATAAAATTGCTTTCTTCGTCTCTAAAAAAACTTTTGATATGTTATAACTGGCGCTTTAACCTTAAAACTTACAAAAGTACTGATATCAGTCAAAAACCCCTTAAAGGGTAAATGTGACGCAAGTCCTTTATCTTACTTACAAAATAACTGATATCGCTGAGGGTGACGCAATGAACGCCGTACGCAAAAAATTAACCCAAAAATTTTTTAAAGAAAGTTTTACAAAAAGAAATTTGCGTCACAAGTGGCAGATGTTGAGGAACGTATTGTTAGAAAAATAGTTAAAAATGTTATGAAAGAATTTACACGGAAGAAAGCCGAATCATCTGCCACTTGTGACGCAAATTTCTTTTTGTAAAACTTTCTTTCAAAAATTTTTGGGTCAATTTTTTGCGTACGGCGTACAATGCGTTACCCTCAGCGATATCAGTTATTTTGTAAGTAAGATAAAGGACTTGCGTCACATTTACCCTTTAAGGGTTTTTTGACTGATTTAGAGTACCACTCATGCTTGAAGTGCGTTGATGTAATGCTATTTTCGTGTGCGCTACAGCGATGTATACCTTCCAAGTGTTTGCATCAATAATGTTGTCCCATTCGGACTATGCTACACTAAATTTCATATGCCAGTTTATCTGGAAGCAATTTCAAATATTGTAATCTACACAATTAATGTAAAGCTTTAATCAACTTGTGACAGCAACAAGCTTAACCCTCACCCAAAAATGTTTCCATCTCTCCATTATATGATATATGATGGTTATGCAAATCAACATAAGGTGTTTGAAATGAATTAATTATGTAACCAGCCACTCAACCAGCCAACCAACATTTTCGGATACATTATAATAACAAACTCCCTTTATCAATTTAAAATTCAAAGAAATTGAAATGTATCTCATGATGGGTTATTATCATGTTGTTGACGATATACATACAGTTGAGCACATATTGTCTGGTGTAGCTTATGCTTTATGTGGATGGCACAATGTTAATGTGTATTCGTGTGTAGTAATGCCAGACATATGTGTTGATGGAATAAACCGCATCAAGACACCAGAACGAGAGGCTGATCAGGAAAAAGGGTTAGGGAAGTGTTATTTGAAAAGATGTGGAACCGCATCATAAAATGGATTGTAGACTGTAGTACTTATACAATGAATAATCGGCGCCATTATATTGCTCGCATAGATGTATCCAATGTGCCAGCATAACATAGAACATGTTGTTGTCGCTAAAGGTTAATATAATGATATTCTGATTGTCGAAGTAAAGGAGATACTCCTGGCAGGATACGCTTATTTTCAAAATGAATGTTGAATGATGAACATTACGAACAATACTGCAAAAAAAAACATCATCGTTAGGCTACGTCTCCGACGTCTCCACTAAACGCTGTATGGTATGATGGTTGTGTGCGAATTGATCCGTGGAAGACATATTTAACAATTCATTGGGTTGTTGTCTTTTTTTTTTGCCGTCGCCTTTTTTTGTGTTGTTGATGGTAAAACGGGATTGTGTATTGTTTACAACGAGTGACGATTTTGTTTATGCAAATTTATGAAGAGGAAAATCTAATTTATGTGTAAAGTGGTTCTGATGTGTCATAACTGTCTGTGAATCATAAATTATTAAACTGAAATTTAAATTTGGCAAGGACAACCGTTTTCGGTTTAAGTTTTAACGTCAAAGAACGGTAATGCGTTTATTTAATAACCTGTGGGACTGGAAGTTTGTCGAACCTTTGCGGTTTATTGCTATCGGCTTTTATTATTCATTGTGGCATTAACGAAGCGTAATAGAGTTTTTGCATCGTGTATGTGTCACTAACTGTTAAAGATACATTGTACAGGCAATTACCTTACAGCAGTTAAGGAATCGATTTTAAAATTTACTTAACGAACTTGTTGGTTAAATCACAATTGTTCCTCTGCTTCTAACGGTAGAGATTTAATTTACATGGCTAATTGGAAAGACACATCCCAGGCAATGCAAACAGAGACTTTGCAGCGATATTACTAGAAATAATCATTGAAGCATCTGTTAGGGATAGCAACGACAGAAATAAGCGATGGGTAACAATGTAACATGGCCTTATATAGTGGGTAAAATGTGTGTTAACGCGAATGAAGTAAAAGATTTTGTATAAAACCAACGCACTTCAAGCATGAGTGGTTCTCTAAATAGGGTACTGAATCTTGACAGTGTGTCATACAACTGTAAAACACTGTAAAGAACCATTCATATAAAATAGTCTCTAATTGGCAGCTGTCACTACGATCACTTTTGCGTTGATAAAACATAAAAAAACAAAAGAAGTAAAAGATTAGATATTTGTTACAATACGCTTGTCATTTCTAGTATTTATCTTATCATGCAGTCGTGTCTTTTCTAGCTTATCATGACTTATAGACATCACTAACGAATCATTCCAATCTGGTATTTTCCCAAAATCACTGAAACGATCGACGCTGACTCCAGTGCAGAAAAAACCAGGAACGACAAAAGTTAACGAACATCGCCCAATCCCTATGCTTCCGTGTCTGGGAAAGTTAATTGAAAAGCTAGCCCACAAACAACTTGCACAATTTGTACACGTCGACCAGTTATTACATGATTACCAGTCTGGCTTTCGTGGTCAACACTCATGTGAGACGGCACTCAAAGAAATCCTCTATGAATGGAAAGAAGCCCTCAACGATTCAAAGATCATAATTGCAGTGTTCTTGGACTTTCAGAGAGCATTCGAAACAATCACACCAGGGCTACTACTTCAGAAATTGTACAAATTGGGCATACGAGGAACAGAATTAAAATGGTTTCAAAGCTACCGATGGGACACAAGTCGTAAAAATTGGTGAAGTAATTTCGGAACAATTAAACAATCAATTCGGCGTACCACAGGGATCTATTCTTGAACCAACCCTGTTCATCCTTTACATCAACGACCTTGGAACCGATCTTCAGCACAGCAAAATGAGACTCTTTACAGATGACACTTTAATGCATGTGGTTGCTGAAAATATAGACGATGCGGTATCTCAAACAAACAACGATCTCACCCCCTTGTACAGGAAAATCTGCCAAAATAAATTGAAACTAAATGTGGACAAAACGAGAGTGACGATAATAACGAACAAATCGGTTAAGAGAGACGAGGTGCACATTTTTTGTAAATGACAGTGAACTATCGACAGTTGACCATGTAAAGTAGGGATGGGAGGCGTTCAAAATTATCGATAATATCAATCGAAAGAAATTATCGATAATCGATTAATCATATCGTTATCGATAATTTAATAATTATCGATAATTATCGAAATTCGATAATTATCCAAATATCGATATTTTGATATTTATCTGAAAATTCATGATAATATACCGATATATCGGAATATATCGATAAATATCGGATTTTCTGACCGAAATATCGATATATCGAATTATCGATATTTTGATAATTATCAAAATATCAATAATTATCGATTATCGATATTTTTTTGATAATTTTCGATAAAAAAAGTCGATAATTATCGATTATCGATAATTGATAATTATCGATAATCATTTTCATTATCGCCCATGCCTAATGTAAAGTACTTAGGTGTGGTAATAGATGAGAGACTTGTCTTCGATAAACATGTTAACTAAGTTGGGATGAAAGTGTCAGTGCTTGATAGGCTTAGGATTGAACCTTTATAGGTCAATAATACGTCCTCATTTTGAATATTGTAGTAGTATACTGTTTCTGTGCAATAAGACCGACGTTTCACGATTACAAAAGATGCAGGACAAGTGTAAGAGAAATATGTTAAGAGCAAAACGTAAGACGAAGACAATTGAGTTGCTTGAAAGTCTGAAATTAATGAGTGTGCAAAAATCAATAGTTTATAATACCATGTTGTTCATCCATAGAATTGTTAAAGGTAAAGCACCTCAGTATTTGACGGAAAAGATTGTATATAATTATGAAAGCCAAACTAGATTTTTAAGAAATTCGTATGATATAACAGCAGCAGTGAAATCGACTAGTCAAAACACCTAAGGGAATAAAAGTGTACAATTCGCTACCTAAGGTTATTACTAAGGAAGTCTCATTTCGTAAATTTGAAAAGTTGCTAAAAGAGCGTATAGTTAACGAATCCAGCTTTGCGAAAAACTTCAAATTTGCTTGAAAAATGAATTGTCACATTTACATCTTTATTGGTCAAGAAAACGAACTTCAACAGCAGTTGTAACTGGTATAAGAAACACTTAACACTTCGTCACTTTTTCGACTTTTATCGGTGGTGGTTGTGTTCTGTTGTAAAAGCTCCATGTAATTGTCACGAATGACTTTATAGTTGGCCAACAATGCATTGATTTCATTACAGTGCTCCTAGAATGGAACAAAACTAACCAAAATGGACAGTTGACATGATTTCAGCTCTTACATTCATTGCATCGTTGAAAATTTTTCGATATTTTCGGATAACGTCTTTTTGACCTTTCCGCAGTGACACCATACCGTGCAGAAGTGCATGCTTGTCTTCGACTAATTTTTTCAATTTCTTTTCAAGTGTCTGAATCGTTGAGCGACAATTGATGGTATACTGATGAAATTTCTGTGCTAACAATTGATATTCCCGTTGAACGGGTGATTTAGCGGCTGCAGATTTTTGCGAGTGTTTAGTGATCGATTTCCCGTTCAAATCAACATTGGACGTGGAATCCATCAACGTTTCCATGGTTTGTCGGGACATACGAGGAGTTCCGCAAACTGAGCGGAGTTTTTCGTTCGAACTGCGATAACTTTTGCGGTAAATTGATTTCGGTTGACGGTTTGAATGATCTATGTGCCATTGTTTCGAAGTAATAGATTGCGTAATAGATGGTCGGGAATTGGATGAATCTATGTCGTTTATATTAGTAACGCATAGTATGTGCTCGGATCGACTGTTCGGAATGCGTAGTTTCGACGTATTGATTTTAGAACTAGATTTTTTCGGAAGCGGTTCTGACCTACATTCATGACCATCTTTTACCATATTAAAGGGCACATTACGTCCGCCGTAAGCATTGTCATCAATCGCAGCTTTTTGATTGTCCTACAACAAAAAAGGGAAAACGAAAAGAAAACAAATTGCACTAAATCGCACTTAGTACCTACTTTATATTTGATCTTGATGTTAATCAAAATGTATTCTCAACATTATACCCCAATTTTTCATTTTAACAATACAAAGCCGGTTTTCGTAAAAAGTATGAATTGAAAAAAAGGGGAGGCGAAATATTCCTATAATCCTCTACACAGTGTGACCAGAAATGTTTCGCAACAAAAAAAGAATAAAAAAAAATTTTACCAGCCACCCGAAAACACATATAACAAAAGGAATAATTCTAAACAAAAATAAGGCGAAAGACAACAACAACAACAAAAAACAGGCTACAGATGGGCGAGTAACAATCTCTCACCCTTTGATGTACCATCCTCAATATGTATGTTGACCGTATCTCGTCTCTTATGTCCCATGCCATTGTATTCGTACAAGATGGATATGTTTTCAATGATAAGGGAAACATTTTTCTAATGAAATTTGGAATGATGTCGAACATCTGATACATATTCTGTGTGGAATAAGCCATGCTGATTTCGCTTCTATACTGGCTGGTTATCGGTACTTAGAATTTGGCTGTGTGGTGGTTTTATCTGGCCGTGTCCACTGAATTTTGTATTGAAGTTAATTTTTTTTGCGAGATTTTTCCAACGTCACTGTACGCGGTTCACTCAGTTTTGCATCGAACGTTGTTTACGAAAGTTTTTTTAGCTTGAAAATTGTAATTAATTAACAACGAATTCGATGCAGAGAAGTTTCTCCAGTGGAAGATTTTTTTTTCTTTCTCAAAATTAAATTGAATGAACACTGATTCAACTCAAAACCAATTCTTTGTCCGGTTTTAATCAACATAAAATAATCTCGTTCGTTCGAAAACCAATGACACAATGCGATGAAGCGAGTGGAATGAAAGTTAAAATTAAATGAAAAAAAAAAGAATTTATTAACTTTGTTGGATATACAGCGGAAACGAAACAAGTTTCCATCAAACTATTCAAATTTTTAAATTTCATTTTGCTCAAGGGGAATGGAAACTTTCCACGTTTTTTGTGTGTACACGAAAACTTGGATAGACCACACAACAATTTTCTTGCAATAAGCTTTGAAAGTTTTTTTTCCTAATGTTAAAGTTTTAAGCATTGAAATTGAAACTACACTGTATCTCTATAGCCTTTTAGAAACAGCTAGTCATCTGTTGTCGACAACGACAGCAACATGCAAAGAAAAAGGTAAACGAAATATGTTCAAATTAAAGATTGGAAAATCGGAGGGATATTTGTAGTCTGTGACGTTAGTTATAAAGTCCTAGCAGCCGTTTCCTCCCAAACGTGGGTAGGTATATCTCGGTCGGCAAGCATATGCATCGTACAATTCAAATTGGTGCAAAATCAATGTTTTGGTCCCAAATGACGAATAGAATTTAAAAATAAAATTTTTGATAAAAGCAACGCACTTCAAGCAAAAGTGCTTCGAGTGACAGCTGCCAAATAGAGTACTACTATTTATGAAAAATGTTTCCAGATTTTTTTACCGTGCCAAAACTTGTTTGATACACTGTCCCGTTTGAGTACCTTACTCAGAGTACAACTCATGCTTGAAGTGCGTTGATAACAAACTACCAGACATGTTGAAAATTCAAAAATTTTATTTTCAAACTACATTCGTTAGAACTTGACACCAATTTGGATTTTCTACGATGTGTGGCCGAAATACACACTAGGTCTGCCCTCGTTAGGATCCATAGATTAAGATTGGCTCACCTAGTATGTGTATATTACGTAGATGGAAGCACGGGGTTTCAGTGGGTTTCGAACATTTAGTTTTTTCATGTTGCAGATATTGCAGTGTCAAATTCTGTCCAAGATGTGACATATTTGCAAGGTATTGGCCTTTTTCATAAAGTATAATCAGAGTAACCTTCGTAAAAACAATCTTGAATCTGACAAGAGCATGTGTGCCAACGTGTAAAAAACAAATGTTCAAAACCCACTGCTGAACCGTGGCGATCCGCTTGTCAAACGGACAGTACATAAACAAATTCCATCACCTATTAAGGATGTCCGCTTTCTAGGGGATAGGGCAATTACAAAAAGTCAATTTCTACCCTCTGCTGAAACTTCAGAACATTTTGCTGTGAAAAAAGTTGTGCTCACCTCGGAGTCAATTGGGAAATTGCATTTTCTTAGGTGACTTGCTTCGCTCTGGCCACAAACAGCACCCTCGAAATGCAATTTCCAGCTTTTCTTCCCTCGTTGAACAAAAAACTATTCGTTTGGGTAATGTAACAATTTGGCAATTTCGGTCCATTAGATGTCTATTATTAGGCGAATGAGGAAGTGGTGGAAATCGTCATTCATTTCTGTGCTGCCGGATTGTCCTGAAATTTCGACGACATGAGTATCGGCGACTTCGCTGTTTCTTCAGGAAGTCACCGTTTCTTCAGGAACTCGCCGTTTCTTCTCGTCGTTTCTTCAGAAAGTCACAGTTTCTTCAGGATGTCGCCGTTTTATGTAAAAAGCGCTGACTTTCTGTGAAAACGATGACTTCCTGAAGAAACAACGAGAAGAAACGGTGAATTCATAAGAAATAACAAGTTTCTGAAGAAACGGCGACGGAAGGTTCTAATCGTTTTTTCAGGAACTCGCCATTTCTTCTCATCGTTTCTTCGGGAAGTCAACGTTTCTTCATAAGGCCAAAAACCAAATTCTATCGTCTCTATATATGAAGTAGAAATTCTATCGTCTCTATACAGAAAGTCGATAATAAGCGATTTGGCGGTATCTTTTTGGCAGTAACTTTTTTTTGGTTGTTGAATAGTCCTGCTGTAATAATCTTTCTGTATTGAATACCAACCATAAGGAAGTAATCCCTTTACGAATTTTCATTGTACATAAACAGCGTTTTAACACGCCGAGCGATCCGGCCCATTGCCCCGGAGCGAAGCGGAGGGCCGCAATGCGAGCCGGGCGCCGGAACGGTGTCGGTAACTTAGGAGTTAATTTTTTTTTCTCTCGCATCGTGTCATAATTAGTCACATTAAAGTGTTTTAAGACACCGAGCGATATGTTTCTGTGTTGTACTTGAGTTTTTTGATTTCTCCATATAAAAATGTATGTAAAATTAAGAAAAAGGCAGTAAAGCACAAAACAGAAAATGTGTCGGTTTTCAAAATTCAAAGCGTGTATATATAAAAAATGACACAGACTATTTATGACACGATGCGAGAGAAAAAAAAATAACTCCTAAGTTATCGCTCGGCGTGTTAAAACGCTTTTTATGTGCAATGAAAATTGGTTTTCATGTTGTAAAAAGATGAATTCTGTAGTGATGAACTAAACTCCTTTACGTTACATTTCGTAAAAGGATGAATTCCATAGGAACCAACAAAACGCCTTTACGGCGAGACGAAAATTAGAGTTGATTTAGGATCTCAATGTCAGCTGAATTAGTAATCTTGAGTTGAGATTGTCAACTGAAGAATTTCTTGAAATCGAAATTTCATCTCAAATCAAGAATAAGCCACTGTACGTAGATTTTATTCATTTGAAATAAAATACAAAGCTTTTTATTTTATTTGTTTTAGTTGCTTGCAATTAGAGATTGAACGGTGAGATGCGTTGCTTCTGAAAGTCGTTGTTTCTTCTCGTCGTTTCTTCAGGAAGTCGACGGTTTCGAAGAAACGGTGACTTTCTGAAAAAATGGTGACATGTAATGACGACTCTTCAGATTTTCTGATGAAACGGTGAGAAGAAACGGTGACTTCCTAAAGAAACGGTGACATCCTATAAAAATGGTGACTACCGGAAGAAACGATAACTTCCTGAAGAAACGACGAGAAGAAACGGCGATTATAGTGGCCGGTTCTTCTCGTCGTTTCTTCAGGAAGTCACCATTTCTTCTCGTTGTTTTTTCAGTAAGTCACCGTTTCTTCAGGATGTCACCGATACTCATGTCGTCGAAATTTCAGGACAATTGCTGCCGGTCGGTTAAATTATTCAGCAAGAGAACAGATGTTACGACATTAACCTGTTACAGACGGCTGTCATCTGTTATCGACAACGACAGCAATAATAGACGACAAGCTCTGACTGATGAGGCCTTATATAGCAAAAATCGTGTTTAAAAAAAATGAAGTAAAAGATTTCTGCAATCAATCTCCGAAAATCCTCAATCAAATGAAGTAATAGTTTGAATAGTAAAACTGTTAGTATGCTTGTAGTCTGCGACAGGTTAATGACACTTCGCAATACAATTCGCACACCGAACGATTACATAACAAACTGTGATAAGCAATAGTTGGAAATAATTTCCGAATTATTTAGTTTAACGGCAATTGAGTGTGATATCTGTAATTTAAAGAGTTAGCGTAAGTTGCTAAAATGTAAGGCAACAATTTAAAAGCGTAAATTAAACTGAAATTTTTGTAAATAAACAGCCATGAAGATGACTGGTCACTCCGGTTGAATGCAAGGCATCAACAATTAAATTGTTTTCATTCATGGTCGTATACGTTGCCATCAACGAAAAAACTAAAATCGGCATAATTCTGGATCCAACTGTCCGTTTTGAAACAGGAATCAACCAAGACGAAGAAGTTAATTTGGAGAAAAGATCAATCTATGAACCATGCATACCCGATTTGAAAGCAATGTACGATCTAAATCAAATTCACGTATATGGCCTTTTGTTCGGTGCAAGAGGAACCGTTTTCAACACTTATGAAAAAATTCGAAGAGATTTATCTTTACCCAAGTTGCTATCTGATACAATTGTTAAAATAATTTTGGATTATTCAGTCAAAATTCTGCATTATCACATTCACTCGATTGATTAATTTTTTTTTTCCTAAACTTACTAGCCAAAATTAACCGTACTTTAATTCATGAAGTTAGACAAGTATTCCGAGTCTATTAGGCTAACATTTATTGTAAATGTCGGTAAAATAAATAAATAAATGTTTTTTCTCTCTCACAACAACTGGGGCCTCAACATCACTCCTCCAGCTAATTAGATGTCTATGATATACTGAGTTTTGTTGGACTTATTATCCTTGGAGATTGACACATTCTCACAGAGATTGATACATTTCTTGTAATTGTTTCTATAGTACAGTAGGTACAGTGTAGTAGGTACAGTCGCTCATCAAATTTCTCCTAACAACATTCCGTAGCATTAACAGACTTTAAACGATTTTCACTTTAATGCCACCCTTCACCAGTGTTTATCAAAACACTTCACTTGTATCGACTGCTTGCACTGCATTTTTACATTTCGATCAAAGTACATTTTCTCCAGTGATCTCCCATAGTTATGTATATTTTGATGCAGCAATAAAAGAATTTAAATTTTCTTTCAAATTCGCTTTGTTTCGGTGGGCTCGTATGTAGCGACAGGTGAAGTAACAAACTGAAAAGATAGATACATCCCGGTTTAGTGCTCACACTTTGATGCAAGTTGTGTTCCAATTTCTTTGGGGATAAAAATTCAGAAATTTGTCAGTCGATTCATTGAGTACGCAAACTTACTTTGCAAATTAGAAGATTCCTGGCAAAAAAACGACCACTAAATCACTGTAACTGTCCTAATTGGCATAGGTTTTTTGTGTGCTATAAATACACCCATCCCCCGAATTACACTAACTGTGAGCTTTCTCCAAGTTTAAGAAAGACGTCTTTCCAACTCCATTCTGTCGTGCGAACAGTTCATTGATCCAGTTACCCATTCTTCTATGCAAAACATTATTATTTATTCTAATATGGCAGGAGAAGAAGTGATGCATAAGAGTGAAACGAAACGAAACAATAAAAGACAACATTTCGTATGCAGCTTAGCGTTCCATTGCAATTTCTCTTTATTGCGACAATATAAGAGGCAGTTTTATATGCTGCCAATTTTAACAGCTAAGGAACGGTAGTTGCTATTTGAAATGTGTTTACTAGGGAAATAAAAGCAGAAAATTAAATTAAAATTATTTACTTCGGACGAATTTTAGAGACTCAGAGTGTGATTTTGTTTTTGAAAAGCTTGGGTCAATACCCTTTCTAGCAATCTAACTACATTTATTAAGGTGGTAAAAATGCAGCGCAGCCATTGAATTTTACACATAAAATTGAAAAGTAGTCAACAGCAGCTTCCGTTAATGCCCGAACGTTCCATGTCTTATTTTTATTGTAAATTTTCAACACTCGTTCAATCGAAAATTTACTGCTGCCTTGGGAAGGGATCAGTGGAAACAACTGATGATCGCTGATCAAGCTTGTCTCGGTCCGCCATTGAATCCCAATGTCGAAACAGATTTTTTGCTTGATTTTGTTTACTTTACGTGATCCGTTGGGTAGGGGAAGAGCATTACTGCTCTGTTAGTGAGTCAAAATTTCTTTTTACGTTCGTCGTTATTTCAGCTATAGTTCTTCTTGTAGGAATTTCAGCTGTTGGCTCTTTAAATTTGTAGGAATTTCAGCTTTGTTAGTTATACTGTTTACAGTGTTTGTTGTTCTAATAGTCTTGTGCTGTGGGTGAGTTCTAATGTTGCATTTAGTCGGTTGCCAAATCTCAACGTTAAAAAATCGTAGAATAAGGTGGTATTTTGACAGCGTCAAGACGAAATTTGTTTGCTAGAGAGAGTATTGGTTGTGTACATTAATTAAAAACAACATAGCTTCTCTGGTCGATTCGAAGCAATATTTTTGGAGATTGACGAGACCTAGAATGGCTTAAATTCTCAGCCAAATGAAATCGTGATGTTTTTTTACATTTTCCCTTTAAATTGGCATTAGCCATTCATTATGATAATGTGACGCTATATATTTTCCATTCGGATGTGGTGTAGTGTCAAATAACTTTTAATAAAAAGACAAACACCAAGAAAATCCACAAACAACCATAACGAACAAAACTGCCCAAGCTTTTATGAATTAACTACGATTTATCTTACTCAACTTTTTCAATGGAACTTATGTCTTATGTCTTCACTCATGTTTTTGTCATTGTTTTTTTTTATCAGAGATTGTTTGACCAAAAATGATAAAGAAGGGCAGTTACACTTTAAGTAGGTTTTGATTAATGATTTGATTTGCCGCCATTTCTACGTTTCGGGTTTTGTTTTCCCTCTTGTTTGGTGAAAAGGGAGTGGAACGTAGATAGATGGGAACAAGCAAGCATAACCAACTGTGTATTATAGAAAAAAAGGGAAGGACAAGCGACAAGATAAGCAAACCAAAAACTATTTATTTTGGCACCATTGACATCCTTATTGTAGTATGATTTCTCTGCAATAATAGAAAGGGAAAAGAAGTTATGAAACATGAAGACAACGTGGGATTAGCTTTTTTTTACTCTGGGTGTACAAAACACAATGTCATCTTCAATTAAAAAGATTTACTTAATTCCAAGCTTTGGATGTCTAGAAGTCGTCTTGTGTGTGGTGCATATTAAGTAGTAGACCGAAGTCGCTTTTAGGTATTATCTCTTTGTATTTGATTTTTAGAGTTACCATCAACCCAATTCAATGAAACGACGAAATTAAATCCTTGATGTCGATTGTGATATCTTGCAAAACATGTCATCTATTATCGACAGCCACAAGAAAATGACCAGCGTACTCTTGATAAATCTTCTCTTATAGCAAGATGTAATGTTCAAACTGATGAAGTAAGAGATTTTCCTATCAAGCAAAACTCATTAAGCAAAGGTAGTAACAGATCTTGATGGTCCTTTTTCATCTCCTACAGAATATATTGCAATGACGACTCTTACTCTTCTCCGATAAATGTCGACACAAAACGTGAAATATACTCGCTAGACATGAATCTTTTCGCGATATGTGTGTGTGAGTGTGCTACACTACGAAGAAAATAAAGTATTAATTGAGATTTATCGAGGTAACATTCATTTTCAAAAGAAACTTAATTACCCGTTACAATCCATTCGTGATTAAATAGCTTTTATTGTACCGTATGTATCGTATGCATGTGGAGTTATGTATTAGATTACGGTATAAGCTTCGTACAAACTAGTCATTCTAAGATATGTGTGTGGGTTTTTTTTGCTGTGCGTACTTATACACTCCTTTTTATGGTATTTTATAAATAGATACGGAAAATTAAATGAAATTCCGAAACGAAGTTGATTCTTGTATCATTTTATTAGAAGATATAACAGTAGAAGGAATTGGTAGTGTTGTTTTTACTCATTAAGATTAAGGATTAAATGCTATTTTAGTATAATTGTTCAATTATTTTTCCTTGTGTCTGATAAAATACACCTAGATTCAATTTGTTATCTGATCTTTTGACCAGCGGCTATTTTGAGAAATTAATTTCTCAAAAATTTCTTAAAATTTTCTAAGAGGCTAGGTTAAGGCGTTATACATCGCCAATGTTTATATTGCCATGTAAAGAGCCTTAACACGAATGTGCGAAAAATTATATATTTTCGATGATAAATTCGTGTCCTCGACCTTTCTGGAAAAAGTGGGACCATCGTGCTGTATTCAAATGTGTTGTCTTTGAGTAAAAATATTAAATGTTTGCGGTGGTGTAACCTAAAACGCAATAGTTCACGAAAATTGGCACAAATTTTGAGTTTTCCCATCGGAGGCTACATCACCACAAACATTTATTATTGTTACTGAAAGCCAACACTTCTTCACACAAAACGACGATCCCATTTTTTCCATAAACAACGTGGATACGAAATTATCATCGAAAATATATAATTTTTTCGCACAAATTTAGGCTACAATTGAGCGCTGTGTCGATTCGTCTTAATTTGGCCTTAAATTAAAAAAAAGGATTTCCTCCCTTGATAACGCACCCTTGCTTGCTTTACCATAATAATTACGATAAGAGAAGCATCAAAAGAACTTTCATCGGTTACGGTTATATTGCCATCTGTTAACGACAACAAACTCAGAAATAAAATATGAAGCTTTTGTTAGGGATGCTTTATATCGCACACTGTATGTTAAGACTTATCAAGTAAAAGATTTTTCTGATCAATTTGTTGCAAGATAAGTAGATCAAAAGAAGTAGCAGACTCAATAATGTCATAATTATGACATTTTTACCCAGCAAACTTTGCGTCCGTGAATAATAAGTAATAAATAAAATCGGACGCACCGGGTGTGGTAAGAACTTAGTGCTTCATGGTATTTTCTTGAAGCAATATTTAATCCGCCATTAATTGCTTGTTTTAAGTTCATCAGATATCTAACAAATCTTCAGTTTTGTTGAAGAGGATGTTGTATAACTATACATTATTAAAATGTGAAACGAAACTATCTGCATTTAAGTGTATATCATGAATAATGTTGCAGGAGAGAAAGTTATACGGTTTTATGAATAAATGATTTCGTTTTGATAAAGTGTTTCAACTTTATAACGAAATTAGTTTCTCCTTTGTTTCAAATGTTTAAAAAAAATAAGCATTTCCCGTTAAACGTCAATTTCCTTGCATTAATTTGCAAGTACTCAGAGTATCGAAATGTTTACCAATTAGTGGAAAGCGAAAGAAGCTTTTATTTGCATCATCCTCAAAATCTGAAACAATGAAGTTGCATTGCTTTTCTAGGCGAAATCCAGTCAGCCAAATTAATTTACATGCTACAGAAGCTACAGAAGTGAGAAATTCTCAGAATTTTAGAAGCCTTGCATGAAGTGCTTGAAGTTGGTCTGAGTATAAGCCAAATCGTGAGCTCGTGAAATTCCCTTAAAAGCACAAGCGATTAAGCATGAAAAAGGGTGGCTCAGTGGTTTCGGCTGCCACAAAAATCAACATGATCCGATTCCTATGTCAGACAAAATTCCACATTGAAGTTATATAACGAGCATATCGCGTTGGTAACGTCTTGAAGTCTACTCGCCTCAACTTTCAAAATTTGGGTAGTTGTTTTGCATTTGGTGGTTGCAACGATGTACACATTGTAGGACTCATATGACGTAATCCCAGTACAATGTGTACAAATGTTTAGCCTCAATACCCTATCTATAGCAAACTTACCACATTCATTAAGGTAGTAAAAATGCAATGCAAAGAAAACAGCCTCTAAAAGAAGTGTGTTTGCTAGATAGAGTATTGATAGCCTACATTTAGGCGAGCAGCTATGCGCCTAACTTTCCGCCGATAATATTTGCAGTATCGTATTGGATTATAGTTATTGATGAACTTTTAATCTTTAATATTATCCGCTTACACTGTGACAAGTATTGAAAGGTGGTGTAGTACCATACAAAGCTTTAATTAAAACACAAATAAAATTGCTAGGTCCGACTCAATAGAAAAATGAAAACGTGAAGAGCACACAATAAAAGAAAACAAAATCATTAAAGTGGAAAGAAGAGTGAACGAACGAAGAAATCGTCCAATTATGGACATTGTTAACACAACAATTCTACCTTATTTTCACCGATTTTTGTCTGCCTCCTTGCCTTTTTCCCAACGACATTTTATTGACTAAACCTAACAACGACTCTCCAGTGCAAATCCCTTCAATTGGGAACACGAACGAATTGTGTCGAAAAGTATCAATTAACTCCAGTGGTCCAACGTTCAGATATATACAATTCTATTACACACAACACACACCGCACACCTTTTAAAGTGTATACGTAAGTATGGTCAAATTATGTTCAAAACTAAATTGTCGAAAAGTAAATATACTTTTTAGTTTGACACCGCGACCTGCATAATTTACCGAAAAAGGTTAATCTCCAGAGGGATCTGTAATCTATATAAATGTGGATTACATATATGTGCCCGTCGAAGATCTGGAACATATACACACACTACACAGTTACACACAGCTTAGTTATGCTATTTGTGTTCCAAGCATTTTCTAACGATATACCTTTTGTGGGTCACAGATTAAAGTGTTTCATAAATTTCCTATGTATAATGCCCTCGGTATTTTAACTAATAAATTGTACAGCTCGGTGTATAACATCACTTAGTGTTATACGTAACATTTTCGGAAATAGAAATTTTCGTCCTCAAACGCATAAATATAGTTAACTCGAAAGTCCTCCAAACATACCAATCATGTGTTGCAGCTGAACGAATTTTTGTCAATGTTGTGGCGTACGACCCAGCCCAAACAGCCCAGAAAAATGTTTACCATTCTATTTTAACTTTGGCAAACGAACGCTAGAGAAATAATAGTCGCTAATGTCGACGTCATGCGCATACGCATAAGTTGATGGTGAAAAATCATCATCATTCTCCAGCATCTTTCCTAGCAATATAATAATAATAAAAACGAAACGACAACAACAACCACCACTTTATGTTCGATGTATGTTTATAACCGAACGGTAGATGTATAAATACGGTGTAGAACTGGGGTTGTATGATGAAGAATTTCCTTGAGGGATCCGTCACAATGCCTCGCAGCGTAAGCCAGAATAAATGTAGATATCAAATCAAATGTTTTTCCACAACAGAAATAGCAAAAATTTTAAGCATTTGAGTTGAATTTATAAACAGACGAGGAAAAAAATGAATAACTGAAGTAGCAGAGAAGAAAAATGGAAATATTGTTTACTTAGGACCGAACTAATTGATAGAATATTTCTCGAAGATTAACTCAAACATTGCAGAAGAGGTATAGGGTGGTATAGGGCAACGCGAAAAAAATGTATGGGAAAATATTGGGCAATACTCACAGCAATTGCTTGATGAACCATTTCACTGGTACATAAACATAAAATACAATTTATAGATATCTCATCATCTATACAGCAAACAGTTAAACTTTTCGCTGTTTTATAATGATATAAGTAATGTGATGTGATGAATGTCTAATGAAGTTAAAGACGCCGTTTCTCGCTGAGAAAATTTTCTTCATTTTCTATTTGTAGGTTTTATACTGTAGGTTTTATGGTTAGTCACTGAAATAATTCTTCAATTAGCTAAACAAACATCCACTTCTCCTCGGCAAAAGTTTATATATCTATGGCGCGCGTCGAGGGTGTACTACAATACCAGTTGGAAAAGATGAATTGCTTTAGCGCGATTTAAATGTTTACGTTTGCACACTCACACTATAGCACATTTTACTATCATTTTGCGAGTGTAACATTGACAATGCTAATGATAATTTTGAGGGAAATTTGGTGTAGTTGATTTAATGTTTCGCAACAAAATACATTAAATCCCATGTATGTTTCTGCGTCGCTAATTCCCACATTTACGCTTATTATTTACATTGTTTGAACTAATTAACGCTCACTAAACGAAGCTATTCGGTTAATTAAGTTCATTTTTACAGCCTCAACCGAATTTGCATTTTCATTTTTGCGGAGAAAATGTTGAGGAAGGTTTGGCAGTTGGGAAGTATTTTCCGGTTTGTTTTCTTATCTTTAATTCTCAACTCAAATGCTGGAAAACCATTTCATAAAAAGAGTTTGAAGTTAAGGTAAACGACAAGCACTAAATCTGTTGTTACATTTGTTAAGGATATCACCTGCTACTTCATATAAAATCTTTTACTTCATTTGTTTAACCATCGGTTTAACATAGATTTTTGTTTAATAATCGCACATTGTAAGTTGCCATTGATCGGTTTCCTACTTCGCTTGGGATGCATGAGTTTTTCAGGACAACATAGATACCTCGGTAGAAATGAGTCTAATGAGAACCTCTGATGACCTGACTAGCCTATCTAATGGCTATATTGTTCTTTAATTGATAAAGTTCCCATTCTACACCGCAGGATTACGATAACATACTAATGAAGTCATTGAACAGGTCGTATCATTCCCAGAATAAAACGCTGTTTAAACTATCGAATAAAAGATGCTCATCACGTGAAGAATGAATAGGCGGGGTAGTAACCTTACTGGGACTATTTTTTGAAGATATTCATCTAACATTAAGTGTTGGACAACCAGCCTCATAAAATATAATAAATAAAAACAAAAACACCCGTGAGACCCACAATTTCCACTGTGGAAGTGATATAGAAACGGTACTGTCCAAGAATATCGTTAAAGTGTCTCATATACGTCCCTTATTTCGTTTAAGTGAGAATCATTGAATAATAATCTGATATCTGAAACCGAAACTTATCAGTACACGCGCTGACAGACAATGATAAATGTTCCCGATGGTGCAATTACAATTTCATGCGACTGCACAACAAACGTTCCGAGCATTAAGTGTAGAGAAAGAAGTTCGGAAAATTGCTATAAGATAATCGTTTGTCTTGCCAAAATCGAAAGAAAAAAAACTTTGGTGTGGAAATTCGAATATTTAAACAAAATTTTAAGTACGGCTCTTCATGAGATGGAAAAACGAAGAGAAAAAAAATTATTTTTTTTTCAATTAAAAATCATCTTTTCTTAACAGCTCGTGAAACAATTTCATCTTTTTTTACTCTCTCCCATTGGAAAATATTATCAACTTAACGACACCCAATGTTCTACTTAAACAAAATCTCGTACCCTTATTATTATGTCGACGCTCGTTCAATTTAAAAAAAGAAGTAAAAACGAGAAATGTTCATGGTTCCTTTCTCTGAATGTTTGAAGTGCTTTTAAAACGATTTGAAAGGAATATTTCTTCAAATTATTACCTGAGGGTGCTACAAGTAGACTATAGTGTAGTATCTATTCACTCCCACACACACACACACGGCACCCAATATCTCAATTTTTTTTAACGATTCAAATATTCAAATAGTCCTATACCATCACATTGGCATAAGCACCAATTTAAATTTGAAGCAGCCACGAAAATGGCTCTTTGATTCGATTTTCACGCTATTCGATTACTAACTGAAAACGCAGATCAAAGTGATTAAGAGGCTTTCATTTGATTCCACTAGAGAGGAACAATAATATAACAATCTCCATCACCCCGTCCGTGTTATATTATAAATCACTTCAACTCAATTTACGAGTTGTTTACTCGTCGATGAAGTAACAAAAATGCAAATCATTTGATTTTTACTACAACCAAAGACATTTTTAATTTAAAAATAAATTGAATTTTGCCTGAAATAGACGGCGCTCGGTTTTTAATTAATTTCTGCATCTTTTTCCGGTGCGGTTATTTTGTTGTATATAACAAAATGGGAACACGTGCATGCATATCTTGGGGTACATCAATTAAATACCAAGAATTTACGTTACTTTAATTTATCAAAAGTGATTGTAATATAACCCGTTTCAATATAATTTAAAATCAAGAATCCAGCATCAATTTAGCCTTTTTCTACCGATAAATTAACCTTGTACAAGTCAACTTGAAAACCCTTTAATTCTGCACATAAAATTAATCACCTCCAATATCATCTGACGCCAGATTATAATAATAAAACCCAGGCAAATTGATGTGATGTGCTTCAATGATGAATGATGATTATAATACACCCACCTTTTCAAAGTCTATTTTAGCAGAGCATTAACACGACAAAAAAAAAAGTTAAATCGATTTTTGTCGCCATCACTCAGGATAATTTTTTCTCTCCTCTGGGTTGCCTATAAAAACGTATAAAGATTGGTGACCGATTTTTCCAGCGTAAATTTCGTATTTTCCGTTTTTATTTCACTTTTCTTAAAAAGTTTCCTAGAAAAAAAAATTTTATAGCAGAAAAAAAGGAAATTCAAGGAGATAATACACAACACGCATCTCCCAGCATTCGTCTCTGGAATAAATCTCTGTGCAAAAGGGTGTTTAAATCGATGATCAAGGATTATGCAAAATATAATATTTTCAGGTTCACTTTCTGCTCTTATTTCAATTTGTCTTCCATAAAATTTTATATTTTTTTCCCTCATTTTCGATTCGCTGTTTCGCATGCATAAGGATTCCTTATTAAGGAATCGTGAATTTGACACAACATTTGTACTTTCAAAGAGCTGCATATTGGCGCAAAATAAATATGCTTCTACTGAAATCGAAATAGAATGCTCCGTAAAATGCATAAAGTTCGTAAAACGTTTTAAAGTTCAAAGGTAAACGAATTTCATTAGTTTTCCTTGAAAAATGAATGAACTAAATTCTAAGAGAAGAAAATTACTTGCAAAATTGTTCTTAGAAGAATTATGTAAGCCTTACAACGTAAAAGGGAAAAAATCCAGAAAAACGAAAAATTACCTTCGGCCACCCAACTCTGTTTAATAAACGGAGATCTAGACTAAGGAATCCTGTTTCAGCGAATTTCGTATCCTGGGTGAAACAGCAATTTATCTTCTATACAAACGCATATATTCTAGATTGTTAGAAAATTCTTTTACTTCATTAGTTTGAGCAGTACCTTTGTTATTAAAGACCTGAGTATTCCGAGATTATCGTGTTTATTCTTGTTGTCTCTGTCGACAACTGATGATGAATTCTAGAATTCTGAATTTAGTGGTAGTTATGACTCGCTCGACTCAGGAGGTAACGATTATTACTAGAAAATGGATCCGCGACTGGTTGAATTTATTCCAAGTTTTTTATTTATAGGTTACAATTTCGAAATCTATAAGAAAATTGGAAGCATTTTCAAATCTTGCAGAGTTGTTACACTGAGACTGACCGATTGGAACCAAATTCTTTTCGAAGAAAAAGGACCACAATGCCCGTGGAGACATTTTAGTATTCAATTGAATACAAAACAGTTTTAGAGAATTTTATCCAGACTCGGATAAATGTTAAAACTAGAATGACCAGATTTTTCTATTGTTAAGTAGACTTATCCAAGGTTGTATATGAATAGGTTACGCAAATCTTCAATATTTCATTGGGATCGTATCGCAAAAACCTTGGCAACTCTAACTGTATTTCAATAGAAAATTCTGCGTAACCTTCCCTTCTATAAAACCTTGGGCAAAGTAGACTAAATCTCCGGGAAAATAATTGAATCTCCATCTAATCAAATATTATTTATCACAAATTTCATAATTTACGTCGTAAGTGCGGTCGAAATTCAAAATCTTTCTCACGCAAGATTTTCTAACGCAGCGTCCTTTTCATATAAGGCAGCGTTGAAATCTATTTTTCATACCTAGGACCCGAAAAGTGCAATATGAAAAATACTATTCGTACCACGGACTTTTTTAGCGTATTCGATTCCAGACCTCGCCTTCGGCTCACACGCTAAAAAAGACTTTTAGTCCTAGATACGAAATGTACTATTTCGGATCACTTTTTCATCGATTCGTTCCCTTGAAATTCAAATTTTAGGCACACTTACGGCGTGAATTGCTTAGAGTAATTATACCTAGAGAGGTATTTCGTACGATAAAATGTGGTCCCGACATCAGTTTGTATAAGATTCACATTTCGTACAATTTTACGTAGAGCTTTTACTAACACATGTAGGCGTTGACAATTTTGATAGTTGTCAGTTTTGTATTTTCGCAATAATAATAATTAAATATGGTGCAAATGTGATTCATTACGGGATGCCAAAGTAAAGGAGTCAAGGGCAATGCCTGTTCATTTTTCCGGTGATTTTATGCGCTTAATAAAAAATTGCGCGAGTTGCAGCTGTTTGTTGATTTGTAGTTTTCCTTCAAGAGACCGATTGCCCAACTATAATTTGCTGCATAAAACAACACGGGTCAATTTCTATTATTTTCGTTGTGTTAAACCTGTTAAACACAATGTGTTTGTTGATATCAGTTCATATCAGTGGTATGTAAAAGGTTCACATTTTAAAAAAAATCCTTCTCGCAGGCACATTTAAATTTTTTGCGCTAATTTGCCCACCAATTTAGTAGGGAAAAACCAACACTATCAAATATTACGTATTTCATGTCGGGACCACAAATTTTACGTAATTCTGTTCGTAATTTCCTCTCTAGGTATAATTACTCTAAGGTGAATTGTCCACACAAATCGAAATTACGATTTTAACTTTCTATGGAAAATTGATAGATTCGTAATAAATTATGTGACCTGTTTCTCCCCCGAAAATGCCCATAGATTGTGGAAATTGTTCTCGTCACTACCACAAAATTGAGCGATGTCACTGCTTTCGAGTCGGTCTTTTGAGATACGGAATTTAAAAATCAAAATCATTTGTTAGGAAATTAAATTTTCGATTTTCATGAAAATATTGTTAATGGCCGACTTGTCGACGGTGTTAATCTTTGACGGTTCTGCGAACTAGTGCTCAAATCCACAATCTATTGGCAAAATACGAAACCATACGATTGAGTTACTCTGTTTATCACATTCGGTCTGAAATTCGACAATTAAAACTAGAACTAGAAAACAATCGGACAATAAAAATGGGAACAAAGTGTATTTTTTGGTCTGTCTAAAGTTGTCCATGACCATCGAAAATGAATCGTTCTTTATATTTGGACTACCTAATCAGCCATATTCGTACAATTGTACAATATCGTTCGAGTGTTTGTAGAATTGACAAGTTACGATATCGAACTTTTTTTTGTCGTTTGTTTTAAAAATAGGAAGATTTCGAATTTAATTTCAGAACAAAAAACGGAAGTTTTATAGGAAATTACAACTCTTTTATTCGTTTCCCGCATATAATACATTCGACATTCGACGCGGAAACATTGGAACATTGGAGCAAAATGTACAAAATATTCGTTTTTTATTCTATATATTCGAATCTGTTGGAAAGTAAATTTATTCTGCACAGAAAAAATAACCGTATAGAGAGAGCCATGGAACCGACGACACACACAGCCTATTTGCAAAGAACATATTTGAAATAAAAACTTTTGTCTTTTTCGCTGAAAATTTATTTCGTTTTATGTTGTTATTCGACAAAAACGAAACAAAAACATCGTCAAATAGTATAGGCGACGTGTACAATATATATAGTAAACGTATTACCTATTGAAGGAAAATAAGTTTTAATGAGAAATCATCAATATATATGGGAAAAGTTGGTCGTATGATTTCGTAGAACATTTTTCTGCAGTATGTGCTGGAGATAAGTAACGATCAAAACTTTTTAAAAGGTGTATGTATGACATGAAAATAAAGAGGTCGTAATGCGGAATTCACGGAAACAAAAAATACAATCGAGACACGTTTGTACCACATACAGTTCTAAAACGTGTCGCATTTCTGTTTCAACACTATTCTACGATGGGTATATCTCTTTTCGTAACACAAAAGTTTTGTTGATTGAACAAGTGCACCTAGCAAAGTGTGCCGGACGATAATGAATTGATGAATCCACCAATTGCATTCGTAATTAGTCTTGAGGGGTAACCGAGTTCTTTTCTAACTTTTCATTTTTAGAAATTCTTAACGATCAAATCTGTGACTTCTTTTGTTTAAAGCATCGTCTCGTGTTAGATAGCAAATCTTGGGCTTCTTTAGTTCTGACACACATTTCAACATATAAAAGAATGCAAGTCTGAGCGCAATCTTTATTTCTGTTGGTGATGTTGGTTACAGATGACTAGCTAAGAGTTCGAAGGAATTATTACGCGAAAAATTGCCGCGAAAAATTGCACTATGATTTTAATAAAAATTGTAGAGGGAAGCGTGGTTCTCTATGCGGAAACCATTAACAATTTTCAATAGGTAGTAGCGGATTTCTCCTTCAAATCTCACAGTTTACTACAAATAATTTCCATTTATTTCGGTGTGTTGTTTCTACTACTCTTGACTTAATTAAAAGCACATCCACTGCATTAAGAGACCAGGTACCACGCAGTGTAAAAAGTTCCATCTTCACTCGTTAAGTGTATCGATATAATGGCTTCTACAGAACATGGTGCTAATGGATATAAAAGTTAAACGAAATTTTACGTTTGTGTAAGAATAGTGGCGCTTAATTTGTACAAAAAACTCTGAATTTATAATTTTATTCAAAAATTTTCAGCTTTTAAAGTGTTTCACAGTGCTCTAATGTGTGTCCTAAGTGCTGTGTATACACTTATATTTCATGGTATCGCATAAAATTAACAAAATCAGTGTATGGTTTGAACACTTTTCCTTTACACAAGTTAGATCCCCTTGCTTATCAAAGCAAGTAATTGTATTATACCTTCAAAAAGAGCGACATTATTAATGTATGGTTGTCGATGTAGAAATGTATGCTGGAAAAAAACGTTATACATAAAACGGACACAAACCCTTTAACATTTACAAATTTTGTAAAGAAGGTTTATGAACGAAATTCTCGAAAATTCAGCAAAAAAAAACGTGGACATGTTGTGTGGTGCATGAGGCATATTGACAAAATATTTTTTAGTTGAATAACCGGATAACTGGTATGAGTATATTTGTATATGTAGTAGAATGACGAAACACCAAAGTCAATGAAAAATTTTCGTTGGAAAGAAATTTGATTTTCATGCATAGCTCTTCATGTGTAAGAAGGAAATTTTAAAATAACATTCATGGAATCTGAATACTTTTTGCAAATTTTTAAAATCAAAATTTTTCTTTTTCAATTATTTTTGCGGATCTTTATAATCGTATGGCTGGCTTACCTATCCCATTATCCATTATCCCATTATTATTATCCTATGCCATCTGCTTGACGCTGAACACCCGCGAGAATTTACAATACATTTTTTAGTCAATGTAGTGCTCTTTACCTAGGTTCTGAAAGAGCAGATTAACTCACTCACCAAGTCGGATAGCAGCAAAATTTGAATGGTTCAGTGGATTTTCTCTCCACATAAATATTTTAGTGCACGAAGCTTGTTGGAAGTGGAGTACTGGCTGCATGATTGTTCGGATAGAAATTATATCCGCACAACCAATAAAACACAACTTTGCCTTTCGGCTGTTTATAAGTTCTATCCGAAATATCCTGCAGCCAGTTCTCCACTTCCAACAGGTTATGGGCCCAGGGCCCAGAAAAATGGGGAATAAGTAAATTAAATTTGGTTTAATTATGAAATTCGGAAGAAAGTGCAGAATCAAAGTTTGGACACATAACGTAAAAACAAAGTAATTGTGAGTGTCGAGGTGTATCGTTCGGTTTCAAGTCTTGAACTTCAAGGATAAGAACAAAATGCGGATGCAACTAAGGACAAAATGCGGAAGCAACAAAAGGCAAAATGCGGATGCAACTAAAGGTTGGGGTAAACTTCAGGATTCGACGAATGTAGTCACATTAGGATTCACTTGGAACAAGATTCGTGACATACGGAGAAACAAAGGCAAACCATCAAACCGTGGTCTGGACAATCATGGTCTATCAAATAGTTAAAAGTTCAAAATGATGTTTTCCTTCAACAACTCAAACACAATGCGCATCTATGCAGGACTAACAAATCTTGGTGCCTATTACAAGAAGAAGGGACCATCTACTAATCTGTTAGTGTTAGCGTTCGATTTATCAATCTACTGAGAAATTTCATTGGCTGAAACTATCGCGAGACCAATTAGAACCTATCGGAATCGCTCACATTGTGCGAATGAAAAATTTAATAAACTCTAAACTGTCGAAAGCGGAAAGAAATAGTCATGAAGTCACTTTCAAAATCTAGAGGGGAAATTACAAATATCAATTTGGTGACCAAGTATATTAAAATGACATGATGTGGGACACCATGATTGGATCTGACTTTCTATTGTTTATTATTTTCCTCGTCTGAAATACGTAATTGGGTAATCGGCTTTATTTTGACTGTCACCATAGAGTACGTGTCTTTGTATCGGTATTTCTCAGTACATTTTAGATAATATTTTGACAAAGGTTGCGTAGGTGCGAAATAAGAACATTTTCTTCTCTTCATTCTATCGAAAGCGAAATTCATTGTCGAATGTTGGCAGACCTTTTTTGTGGTGTAATTATTAGAGCGATTTGCGTGAATGTGACTCAGAGAATAGTATGAGAACATTTGTCGTATTCGAGATTGTCACAATAAAAAACCTTAATCTTTAGCAACCCACCCATGAATCAAAATCACTCCTCATGGATCACTCCCCTGTGAAAGGGATCGTAGTAAATGAGTTTAAACATTAAGACGTAATGTCAAGTTACTGGTTCTTGAAACACTCTAAAAACCGTCTAGAAGTTCATAAAGTCTAAATAGAAACTGTCTAAGCAACAGGCTTTTACATCTACCGATTCACTTAAAGATGTTCTGTTGACGTAATATTTTTATCACTCTCAAGAGAACTCAAAAAAAAAGATAATTCGCCACAAGAACCACGACTATAAACACCAAAGCAGCAAAATATATTTGCTTTCTCACATTTCCATTGGTAATGTCAATTTCAGGAATTTCATTTAAAGGTTTTTCTTCAAACATTCAAATTCTTTTGTTCTTCTTTTCTTCAAGACAATTGGATTGACTTCACACACATATAATATTGAATATACGATGTTGTGAATTGATACTTTTATAAATGGTGATATTACATTCTTCGACGTTATAATACGTGGAAGAAACTTCTCTCAATAACTCTAACCCACCAATTTTTGGTATCTTCGGTATTTAATAGAGTGTAATAGTTGATCGAGTATACCTATATTACAAAAAACGATTTGAATTAGAGCTCCCTTGCGTCGTTATGTTAACGTAGAGTATGTCTCATCAAATTGAAAATGTAACCTTTCACAAATTATTACAGAATTATGCTCTTGATCTAATGAATTATTTGTTGCACTCGAGCGAATGAAGTTGAATTCTTCAATAATATTAAGTGTAGTGAATGAGACGCAATGCCACTTAGAGCACATTTTGCATTAAAAGTTTCGAGAGACAACATGCGACTTCGACAGTTGGTAAAAGTTGAAGTGAATAACAGTCGATTTTTCGAGTAACTTTTATTTCTGTCGGAACGACAATATATTTTAAAGGCAAACCTAAATCCATAAAAAAATGAAAAACTTAATAAAAAGCTACTTCGTTGGCCACCTTTCTTATCGTTATAACCATCAGTAAATCTTCTACTTCTTTTATTCAAGGTATTCCTTACACTGTTCGATACAACATTGTTTTAACATTGAATTGATTGTATGAAATCACATGCCGGAAGTCATATCTTATTTTTGTCGGAGATGTCGGTGATTATCCGTTGTTGAAAGGTTAAAAGACACTGAGCAGTTCTGAATAATTTGAAACGGATTTTACGGGAGATAATATATCTCCAGACAAAGTAAACCTGAACACAATGTTTCCATGGACAGCCACATCATTAACTTAAGCTTACCATCATATCATTGTCACGATGTCTCACCTACATACCACGCCTTTTATTATCATCGGAATCGAATTATTTTGTCATTCTAGTTCATGTCCGTGAAAGTAATGGCAACCAAATTTGTTACTAAAGTATGCTTCAGGTTTACTTAACTCTGCCTTGCTTCAGCTGTTTCACCAGCTGGGACACTCATTCGAACACACTGCTTATACAAACTTACACGAGATTCATAAGCACACATACAAGCAATTTGATAGTATGATTGGACCAACTGGCAAAACAGGTGAAGCACACGAATTCGGTTGACATTAACTGTAATATGACGAAAACAAACACAAAATTCGTCGTAAATCGGACATCCCAATGTTCTATTCAAAATCAATTATTGAGAAGTATAAATCACAGAAACACATATCTTACAAATCAGGATGATGCACTATATGTTTATCGACGCAATCAACCAGATCAGGTAATATATGATCCAGCTGGAGTTTTCCATTAAAATCTTTTATAATTTTTGTTTTAACATACATTTGACTACAACGAGAATACACGCTAGTCAGAGCTCATTACTAATAGTTATTCTCGGTTACAATCTCATTTCTCATTCTTTCTTCTCGTCATCCAATTCGCATTCGGCCAAATGAAACGGAGTCGCTGAAAAGCGTAACGCAAAGCGGAAAGAGTCAACTCGAATCTATAATTATAATTGTGAATAAATTTTGTTTATTTTTTTACAACCTCCGGGTCCACAATGTTTTTCATATCTCATGCGTATTATTTCTGTTGAATGTGGATTACACACAGCTGTATAATCGTGAAAATTATATTTTGTGAAAGTTTCATTAAAAACAAACAAAAAAAAAGTTGTGTTACATCATGCGGTTTTGAATTGTATGTACACCAGGTGCTTTCATAATATTTTCAGCACGCAGAAAAAAAGCCGGGAAAAAAGTTTTTCTTATTTGTGCGTTTTGTTGAGACTAATTAATTATAACCCTTTTGTCGGTTTAATTAAATAAACCAGTTTGCATAAACGAGACCCCTATACATACACATATATTTCTGACACAATGAAAAGAAAATCTTGCGTAACTTTTCCACTAGCATGCATTTTTAGAGATTTGGAGAGTAGATGTAGCTGTATACACAGCAGGTAGAAGTACGAGTTATATAATACACCTGTGGACACAGGACCGCACTAGCTGACGAAAGTCAGCCAGAGTTAAGCTTCCCATTTCTGTTTTTAAATAGAAATAGTTATGACAGTGTCACAGGGGAGTTGGGGGAAATGATACAATCAAAAAAATCGAAGGAAATAGATAACAACGCCGGCGAAAAGCTCAAATAGCACACAATTTCAACGATTTAAGACGATAATAAATTCCCAAAATTACCAACGTGATGGTCAAAATTCGAATGAGCAAAAATTTAATTCGGCCCAGCTTATGATCGTCATTTTCATAAAAAAATTTAAAAGTGAAAATTGAGTTGCGTCGAAATTATTACCAAATCTTTGCGTTACCAGTAACTCAAGCTCGAATAATATCTTTTTCTGGTTTAGTGTCCGCAAAAATAATTCAAAGGAATTCGGGTCGAATTGGGACTAGTTTTAGAAAATGTTCAGCTCGCTGATATTTTAGAATGGTCCAGAGAAAGTCCTAATAAATCAGATACCCGAAAGTGCTAAACCGTTCCCGAGATGTTTAAAGTTATTTGATTTTACACAAGAGAGAATCTAAGATAGTGTCTTTGGCGCTAGAGCTCTCGACTCATAATCGGGAGGTCCCGTGTTCAAATCCGCGGTTGGGCAAGATATTTTTTCCGTCATTCGTTTAATATGTAACACTCACTCGGTCGAAGCGGTCAAAGATCTTATCGAACTTGTGAAAATTTAGGAACGCTCAGCTGTTTTAGTCCGAAATCAAACGAGCAATTTTGCATTTCTAGGATCGACAACTGTGCTGCGATTTCCATTGTAATCCGATACTCACCACAGGCTAAATAATGGAAAATAAAACTTAATTGTCGATTCCATCAACTCAGAAATGCTCGTATGTTTTCGGCCTTATGTCGTTAGTGAGGGCAAGACAGATACTAGTAAAGTGTGAAAATTGCGAAAAGCTCAGCCCGAGTGATGGCCGATCCGGGTCTGGGTAAAAATAAACGAAACGGTTGGATTTACTGTGTACTTTGTACGATACAACATTTATCTCCTGCAAGCTGATATTTCATACATTACGCGTTTCTGCATATAAACACAAACACATACATAACCACAGCCTATACGATTGGATAATTCACACATAACCCACCTAGGGTAAATTTACTTTCCATCTACATATTTGAAAAAAAAAAAAAATCGCCGAACGGCGGAAGCGAACACGGGACCAGCAGCATATCAACCAAACACGCTGACCACTACGCCAACAAATCACATAACGCGATGCAATTGGTGTCGGTAGTGGTTCGTTAGTCACTTCTACATCGATCAAATAATCAGAGTAGTCGGAATGATGTGATTTGAACGAAATGTTGAGGTGGATAGTATATGTGTGTGAGTAAGTAAATAAAGGATTCTCTGTATGATGTTTTTTTTTGTTGTGAATGCGTTTTAAAACAACATGCTTAATTAATTAATTTTAAATCCAAATTTTTGTGGTTATTTCGCTAATGTATGAAATATCAGCTTGCAGGAGATAAAACATTGTTCTACCTTGGTGTATATTTCTCGAATCACTTCTTATGTACAATTGTATATACACTCGCTGGCGCTCGTTATATACAATTGTACATACGAAGTTATTCTCGAAATATACACCAAGGTAGAAAATGTACTATAATTGGGTTACTTTGAAAGTTTTGCGATAAAACATAATTCTTTAAAAAGTATCACATCATTTTAAGCCGGTAAAAAGCTCTCTCCCTCATCCATACAATATAATACGGAACAAACAACAGCCAAACAACAAAGGACACCAAAATCCACAATATATATTAGTTTTCAACATATAAAATGTGTTTTCCTAACGGCATTAGATAAACATTGTTGAATGGGAAAATGCATTTATATACACAGGTAACTTTTGCGAGTCTATGGTTAACCGTTCTGCGGAAATTCATATCCCGAAAAAAAAGAAACCACCGGGTTTGAAAGTATTCAACGTGCAAGTTTTGCCAGTTAAAATTACCAGTTATAATGTATTACCAGTGTTATGCATTTACACAAACACACGAGACCGAAAACTATCTGTAAAAGAAGTACACAGCGTTTTCTTCACCTTATACCCGCCATTCGAACAAGAAATATCCGAACTGTAAACTTTAGCTGTATATTCCATAAAACTTTTGCTTCGTCTATTACATTGGAAATGCCAAAGTGTTTTATTGTACAATTTAACTATATCATGCCATAAACTTCGATTTTGTCTTTACAGTTTCCCACTTACTTCCTAACTGTATATAACATCCACACATCGCTATATATTTATGTGTGTTTCGGAGGCTATATAACGCTAAGCTCTTTCACATTTTATATTTCTTCTGCTTTTCAAATGTAGCTTATTTCGTGTGAATTTTCGATTCATCATCAATCAGAGATAGATAAATAAAATGTATGCAGCAATGGGTTGAATGGATGGATATATTTGGAAAAATCAATGGGATCTGTGTGGGGTGATGTGTGTGTGTGTGATTTTAGACGAATAAATATTCCCGAACATGTTTCATATACATTCGCTTGTGTGTCCGGAAATATTTTTGCGGATAGTCGGATTTTTGCGGATCAAAATAAGGTCATCATCATCATGATAGCGAAAGTTAAAGTTAAATCCTTTTAATGGTATATCTGGCTACAAAATATTTTTGAGTCAATCGGTGTGTATGATATGCGAATTGGTTGTATTCATATATAGAGATCGGGAAAATCAGTGATTGATGGATTATTGATGACAACACATACTCCGGTTTTCCGTGATTGATCTAGTTTACTGTGGTTAGCACTTGATATGCGAGTGAAAAGAGGCAATGACAAGATAAACGAACCGAACGGAAGATGAGTTGAAAATGTTTCGTTTTCATAATCAAAAAAAAAACGAAACGATAAAGATGGCCACTTCAGCTCCATCACAAATAATTAATAAAGAGACGGATTTCCTATTACCATTTCAATTACTTGAAGATGGGCTGATAGTCATTTGTGAGGAAAAAGAATTACATTTCTATCACTGAGATGAGAAAACCGCATTGACTAATTCCTCGAAAGTATCTCGTTCGGATTCCTTTTTTTGATACATTGTAGTTTCATCCATACATGTATGTGGGATATTAATCTTTAGGAGATTTTAATGGAATTTCAACGATTCCAAGAAATTTGATATTGAAACACGAATTCAAATACTGCAGCATTTGATTCCAAGCTTCTTTTAGATTTAATTAAAAAATTTGAAAACGCTTAAAGTCGTCGAAAGCTCCAAAAATTGTAAATTTATGAGTGTAGTTCGGTGGTTCCGACTTTGCCCAGCAACTGAAGATTGAAAATAAAGCTTGGCATTAGACTGCTGTGTTAAGCTAAAATGTCACAGTGTGTGAATCTTAAATCACTGTATCAAAGCTGATAAGAATCTCCATTTAACCTGTCACATACGGCAAGCATATTAACAGTTTTACTATTCAAACTATTACTTCATTTCGAAGATTTGTGAAGAATGATTTCAGAAATCTTTTACTTCATTTGTTTTGAGCACGATTTCTGCTATAAAGATCTCATCAGTCAGAGCTTGTCGTTTATTCTTGCTGTCGTTGTCGATAACAGATGCCAGCCGTCTGTAACAGGTTAAATATAATGCGTTTTTGCTTTAGAGAGCTTTCGAAAGCTTTGACCTTCTTTTGGATTCCATTGTAAAAGTGGAGTATTTCAGTAGAATATAAGCTTAAAGCCCTCGAAAGCTCCAAAAGTTATAAATTTTACAATATTAGTTCCAAGCTTATCCAAAAAAAAGGTCTTCAAAGAAAATACGTACAATTTCTGTAAGTTGTTCTTCAAAAGAATCCCTACTTCTTCCACCTTAAATTTTACATAACGTTCCAGCAAAAAACAATCAATCACATCAGAGTTTAGTTTCATGCAAAAGCTTCGTAAGTATCGAAGTCGAAAGGCTTGTTGTTTACCAATAAGATGTCAATTTAGATCTCTCTGTCTTAAAACAGACAGTTTTGCATTCGAGGATGCAGAAACCCATCCATTAACCTCTTCAAATATTGAACATGGCAAAACCGGGCAATTCATCAAAATATCAGCCAACCAATAATCAGTGTTACCTGCAAATGTGCTCAAATTTATACCAAATTAATAACCAGATAATCACTCTTGCACCAGGCACACAAATGAATCACCTTCCATCCTCATATAATAAATCTGCAGCCAATTAATTATCCAAATCCTGTCTAAATTCGTGTCTATTACCACGATACTTACATTTTGTGTGTACCTAGACCAACGACTGTACATAGATACACGTACACAAACCATCAGAACATCAGACGTATAATGATGGTTGTTGCCCGTTGTATGTTATTAAATACACTTTGCTCAAATTAATTAACCAATTTCGAAATTTTCAAACAAAAAAGTTCCTTTCCGTTCTCGCCAAAAACTTTCAACAACTTTTCGCAACTTCATTTCGTATTACATTTTTCATACCTACCCAGAATCAGTCGAGGGAATGTCGGGTTGAATTTTTCATTTTTCTTCTGTTCTTGGATCAATTCAACCAACCTTTGCCCAAGATAAAATAAAAGGGAAAGAAAAACCCTTTATTTTTTGAATTATGGAGCTGAAACAGGTGTAGGTATACCATACAGGTGTGCTAAACAAAATACAATAAACGTTCGTTCCGTTCCGTTTTTTTTGTATATATCAAGAAAATTTTGTTAATCACGGAGAAATTTAGGAGAATAACGAAAACTTTTTGTTTTTCTTGAAATCTTTGATCGGCAAACATTTAATTTTCATCGGATATTTCGTTGAGCTCCGGTTCGTTTTTTTTATTGATACCGACCAACAGCTCTGTGTTAGATAGGGTTACCAGACGTACTCATTGTACTCTTTTTCTACATCCACACGTGATGAAAATTATGACAGATAGCCCATACATTTTGTGTCAACATTCCATTTCACCGGCTGGCTGTATACTTGGCTTAAAAAGGTAAAAAAAATCGCTGCGCGGCAATAAGTTCAATTTTCTATTGAAATCATTGTACGTGTTTCTCAAGAGATTTCTTTTTGTAAGAGATGGAAGTGGACACTTTCTTTTAAAGTTGCGGGAACGCTTTGAAATTTTTGATGCAAAGTTTGTGTTTGCAAACAACTTTCTACAACAGAACAATGGTATTAATAGAAGCAAATTTATAGTACTGATATATCCTCTCCAAGTTACGGTACTTTTAAACGTAACCTCAGATTAGTTTTATTCAACCCAAACTTTTAAAAAATTGCTGCCATTTGAGTACTAAATTAGAAATCCTGTGTAAAAAAGGACGAGCAATAAGCGGTGGTTCAAAATCTTTCGTTCAAATGACAATATTTTTAACATCGATGGCAGTTCTTAACGTGGATATGGCATTTCAAACGGCCTTGAAGATGATCTATAATAACCAACATTCTTTTTTGACTGAGTACAAGTACAGCCATAGATGTCAAGAGGTGGTAACTTTTCATTGAGAAGTAGAAACGTTTGTGGTTATCATCAATAAATGCTAAGGCATTAAAGCATGAACCGAACTTCGTCCAGAAAGAGTTAAAATTCAAAGCTATCACTGAAAAACCATTTTAATGAATTTTAATGATAATGGTTTTCCTGCTTTGGCAACCGTACTCTTTTGCACTCTTTTTCAAGTTAAAAATCTTTTTGCAATTTTCGATCTGGTAACCCTAGTATTAGAACACGTTTCGGTGACGTCCAGCTCGGAATACAGAATCAAATGATATTTTTTTCCGAAAGTATATTTGTGAAGAAAATGCAATTTCAATACGGTGTACCAGAGTGACCAGATTCGATTAAATTTTCTCATTATGTTGCGGTCTGTACAATTTTCGCATATCTTTCAGATATGGAGAGTTTTTCGCGTTCATAAAATGTAATTTACTGTTCATTTTTTAATACAAAAAGTATTATGCAAGTAATGCCAAGTTTGTTAGTTTGCAGCTGTGGGCAAAACAGACGACGTAATCTTTTTTCCTTATGGGTGCAGTCACATTGAAAAAGAGTTGAAAAATAACTCATAGTTCGTCGTACTAGTTCATGATAAGAACGATGTCTGTGAAAGGATTTTTTTTTTTGCTTAATTTACTTACATTTTTCATCTCCGCAGTACACCACTTGAGCTGCATTTTTATTCCCGTACAAAATGTAGTGGTGAATTAGTTTTATTGTGCTGTTTGTGGCGTTATGCGAGTGGAAAAAGTTTCATTGACTCTCGTCTTGGAGAAGTGCTTCCACATTCAGTCAACCAAATTAACAGAACATCCTGGAGTAGAGAGTGAAGTCGTAAGTAAGAAAGTTGATCAAAGGAGAGTTTCAATGTTATGATTTTTAGTATACCTCGAAAGGTAAGATGGCCGGATGATATAAGTACTCGAAAGATAGAATGATAGCGTGATATAAGTAGGATTTTCTCAAAAAAATGCTTTGCACCATAGAGTGTACATCAGGGCCTACTTTTTGGAAACTAATTTCTAGAATTTCTCGAAATTTCTCGAATTTTCTGGAATTTCTTAAAATTTCTCGAATTCGAGAAATTCGAGAAACTTCAAGAAACTCGAGAAATTAGTTTCTTGAAATTTCTTGAATTTCTCGAAGTTTCTCGAATTTCTTGAATTTTCTGGAATTTCTTGAAATTTCTCGAATTCGAGAAAATCAAGAAACTTTGAGAAATTCAAGAAATATTTCTCGAAGTTTCTTGAATTTCTCAAAGTTTCTTGATTTTCTCGAATTTCTCTAAAAGTTTCTAAAAAGTAGGCCCAGTACATATTGCAGCGTACAAGCACAGATAAAAATATGGGATTAAAATCTTTTAGGTCAGAGAGGATTATTATCAAAATCTAATTCTTTTGCGATTAGATTTTTAATCTCCGCCAAAAATTGGAAAATGTAATTCCTTCTGGCATTAAAAATAGGACCAAGCAATAAGGGAATTGAACGATGATACTGTTGCCACGTATTTTCCGTCGATAATTTTTAAATTGTCTTGACATCAAACGTTTGTATTAATTTAGTTCGAACAAGATTTACGAACAAGATACGGTTAAAATTAATTGAAATGCCGATTAATTTGATCGTAGAATTTTTCAAACCATTTTTAGTCTGTTTGTAAAACAAATTCTCACAACAATACAAAGATATTAAATATCTGGCAGGCCACTTCCTTTTCTATGTATCTCAAAATATCGTATATGGAATGAAAGTAGATTTCATGGAAAATTTTTAGAATTTTTCGTTGTGTTTTGACCGCACCCAAATGCAGCGAAGTTTACATGGAAAAATGTTTGCAATACGATCCCGTACGCTTGTACCCGTTGTATCCAAACATCATAATTATGTCAATAATGTATATTGCTCTGTTTCTGTAGTATTAAGCTACGCAATTTCTTTTCTAGATCAACGCTAGCACCGTAATTTCACGGCAGAGTAAAATAAACCAGGCATGAGCGGTTCATTTTGGAAACGTCAAACAAATGACAACTGTATGAGAATGAACTCAAATGAACACTGACATAAATTGAAAAAAATTATTCGCAAAACACAAAGGCTACTAGATAATTCAGGCCCCCTCCCCCTGCCAAATCAAGCGTTCCTGCCTGGTTTGCTTTACTCTGCTGTGGTAATTCACACGAGTTGCAAACTTCATTCTTTGTTGATGACCAAACACTTCAAATTTTCAGCTATTTTTCTGCCTGGAACCTGGTTTATTTGAAGTGTTCTTAAATCAATATGGAAACTTATTGCCCATTTTTAACAAAGAAAATATTTTTCATAATTTACAAGATTTCTTGGTTTGAATTTTTTTTAAACACTTTTTTCCAATTCACCTAAAATGAATAATAATTTTCTCTTCCATCGAATGATTATAAGCAAATCATGAAAATGATGCTATATAGTGTAATGTAGAATTATTATTTTTTTCTGTTAATAAATTTACTTTTCAATGAAAATCAATAATCCGTGAACCAGTATGCAACGAAAAGGCAACAATTCTTTTCTTCTTCTTCTCAACATTTTCCATTTATAACACAAAGCATTATGAAAAAGTCTTAAACAATTTTTCATTCAATTCTGGGATGTCGGTGGAATTAATGAAGCGAAATATTTGGCTTAATAAGGAATAAAAAGAAATATTTAAATTAAATACAGAGCTTTGTAGTAACCAGTTGGAAAACGATTTAAATTATATCGATATTGAATGAATTTCACAGTTGAGAAATCTTTGTGTTCTGCAGTAATTTTATTTCATTTTAATTGAAGAACGATAATACAATACGATAATATTGGTTTCACTGCATTTGGTTCTAAATTTAAACTGACCTCAAATTATGTACAGTTGATGGTCAGAGATGAATGTGATTCAGCTTTTTTTCAGCCGGTCCACTCATACCAATAAAACTGCGTACATATGTTTGTATGTCTGTAATAGGAGCACACACGCTCATGTTACTAGTAAAACCGTATAAAGACGTTTAAAAGGAGTTTTGTTTGTTTGGGTGGACCAGCTGAAAATAAGCTGAAGCAAATTTCTAACGAATTTCACTGACATCCGCTGTATGAAAATAAAACAATCTGACATTTAGTGTTATCTGCCATCCAATACAAAGTTACCCCGTTAGAGGCGACAAGCATATGATCAATATTATAGGGCAATGATGTTTGGAAACTGAAGTTTAAATGTAAAAACGGTAAAACGGTAAAAACGAATTTTGACAGACCGAAAACAACCGACCGTCATCCACAGAAGCAAACATAACCGCAACTGAAACAAATTTGTTCGTGAAAACTTCAAAGTGAGGTTGTGTTGGCTTCTCTGTGGATGACGATTGACATTTTCAACGGCCTTGGAAGAAACCTAAAAATTTTCGTAAATTTCTATTACATTTCTAGTACATAGATTTCGTCATAAAATTACTAATCTTAGAGCTATATTTTTTGTGAACTAACTTCACTGCAATGACATTTCATGGAAATTTACCAGAGTGAAGTTATTTCACCTGAAAGTAGAGCGGAAAGAATGAAGTACTGAAAAAAATTGTGGTGACTCTACAGGCCAAATGACGCGACGTTTTCTATTATCACGTCTATTACTTTGTAAACGGTTGATTTCGAATCTTGCACTTCAATTTTTTTAACATGAATTTTACTATATAAAGGACTATATTACTTAGAGCTTGTCATTATTTTTGTCATCGTTATCGATTAGGGATGAATATGACAAGTTAACGAGGAGAACTTAGAAGACATGTCCTATGTTCGTGGTTGCCGAAAATGTTGAAATGAGTGAATTTTCTTTTGTTAAATGTTTGACGTTGCACTCGACCCTTGATCCTTATACACCCAGGCTAACACGTCACTGTACTTCTGCCATTTTGGCAAAATCGTTTTGCCATTTTATCTAAGGTGAATGGAAATGGGCTATGTCATGTCGAGAGGGCGTATATTGTCTGGTGCGGGTTTTAGTATTTTTGTCGATGAGATTAAAGACCATGGTCAAAACTGCAAACTAATCAGTATGAATGTAGCGGAAAATTGTTAGAATTAAAGTCGAATTTCACAAAGTTTCCACAGTCAGTATTAGCAATTCGTCATGATAACTTCCAACATTTACTCTATTTTATGTAAACCCTCAGGTTCATAGTAACTGTAGTCGGGGGTGTACTGCTTGTAAAAAGAATAAATAAACATATGGAATAACTAAATGAAAATCCAATCTAAAGTCCTTAGCAAATAATTCTCACACAGACATGGCAACGGGTAAATCCCACATTTGAAAGACTCCCCCTCTCCCCCTCTACAGTGTTCAAGAGATATTTTTTGCATAAAAAATGATGTACATCTACCAATCCATCTATTATGCACACCAGCATTCGGAACTGTGATGTCTCGAACATTTTATTCGAATTAAATTTCCAATTTTCCGATAAATCAATTTAGGAAATAGTTTCACGTTCATTTGATTAGTGGGTAACATACCATACTCTCTCGACAGAGTACATATTGAATTAGTGTTATATTACGTCGTTGTTCAGCAAATGAAGACAGACGCAAAAAACAAGAAGAAACATAAATCGATGCCAAAAATGTAAATGTAAGGAATTTTTGTTAGATTTCTTTTAATATACTTACCTTTTATGTATTATATGCATGTTCCATGCCGGAGCCACCTCTCGTCTATATTGTGTGTATTGTATATATAAATACTTACATTTAATGTATTTTTATTTATATTGATGTATTTCGCATGTAATATATATAGAGCTAGAGAGCTTGAAACATCTTTTTTTCCTGAAATCGTGGAATCCGAAGGTAGAGCTATATATGCATGATACCTCTATATACAATGATGAAATTTACGTGACAAGAATTTCCCTTTGCAGTAATTACGACGGCAGCACGTACCATATAAAAAACTACGTTTAAATATGAGGAAACCAGTAACATTTTCTTTGTTCAATTTTTGACCGTTTTTTGTACAAAAAATATTTTCCAACGTTTTGTTGATCGTTTTCTCTTCCTACTAATTCTTTTCAATAAAATAAAACATTAGGGGCAATTCATAAATGATATCCATCCTAGTGATGAAGTCAAAATTCATTATAGAGGAACCAACGCTGATGGAAATCCCAGCTAAACGAGAATTTTATTCTACAATGTTGATCAGTGTGAAATTGTTTAGCTAAGCTCCAGCTTGCGGGGCTTGTAAATCGAAATTTTATATTCTGAAAAGTACGAAAAATTCTGATTTTTTTCGGAATTTCCCCAGAATTTTTCGGACTTTTCAGAAATGAAATTCCCAAAAATAGATCCTGACGCCTATTTGAATATACCACTTCCTTCTAAATGAGAGGAATATTTGGTGGTGCATTTTGTCTATAAGTTTCTGTGAACAATTTATGGACAACCCCTAATCACCGTGTTATCAAATTAATAACATTCCAGTTCGCAATTTCCGAAATTATTTTGGATGAGCATTGGATGCATTTCATAGCCTCTCTCTCCGTTTATTTTTCAAATGGCTGATTTCAATTTTAATTAACACGTAACTCCGATTAACATTGCACGTAGCAGTTTACGTTGGTACAGATTTTTCAATGCCCTACGCAAGGGACCGTCATTATTTTGTTTTTCATAATTGACGATTTCTGAAGCGAATTGGTTTTCATATTTATTAACAACTCGTGATGATATGGTGTGTTTTGTCAAAATATGCTCAAACTGGTGGAAACAAAATCGGTTTCAATTCGTCTAATTTAACCCTGTAATGCTCAGAGGAGGTATGGTGTGTATGTTATAACTATACTTACGAGATCAGGTAATTCTACCAGTTTAATGTTTTCTGTATACGTGAGAGTGTATTGGTGAGCTATGATATGAATCGGTTGGTAGGGAAAGTAAACGGTTAAGAGAGAAAGTAAAGGTTGGGAAGGAATGCACCAACACACTCTCACTATTACAGAAAATATCTTTCAAAATACCCCAATACACACTCGATGTGTGGGCTTCGCCCGCGCGTGTACACACATCTTGTGTGTATTGGGGTATGTTGAAATATACTATTTTAGTTAATCACTTGTAGTTTGAATTAAAATCACAAATGCAAAATATTGATATTCACATACTTTACACAATCCCTGTAATAATTTGTCTAATGACAATTGGGGTGAGAAAATGTATACTTTCTCAAAGCTGTCTCTCCCGTAGCTACGCGTAGGAAGAAAATGTGAAATTTTGACACTTGAGAAAAACGGAAAAACGGCGTTTATTTGAAAAACGTTGTGTTCACCTGAGAAATAGGAACTTCCAGCCCGCTAATTCGTTAATTACAGACCTCACTAATTGTTCAAACTTCCAATTTTCCCCCCTAAAAAAGCAAATATCGATTGAGTGAGAAGGTGGTACCTGCAGGGCGAGGGGTGACGCACTTCCATTTAATCCATTTAATCCATTAAATCCATTTAATCCATTAAATCCATTTAATCCAAAAAAAAATTTTTAGTTTTACCGAAATAATTAGGCTACCGACCTGAAAAATTTGTAAAGTAATTGCGAAAAATAGATTTGCACGATCCCCAGCTCGTTTAAGTACTCGTGAGGTATAGGAAAAATTTTTTTGTGAAAATTTAATCCATTTAATCCACTTTACACCAAAAACTCCTAAAAGTGGATTTTTTCGCTTTTTAACATTGTAGTATGAGTTGTAGTACGTGGTTCGATCAAAATCAACAATTTTTAAGACTTTTACAGTATTTGGTAAAATGAACTTTTTTCCTATTTAATCCATTTAATCCAATTTTTATTCCATTTAATCCATTTAATCCATTTAATCCATTTAATCCATTTAATACCATTTAATCCATTTAATCCATTTAATCTTGAAGTGAGTTACCCCTCGCTGCAGGGGCTATTTAGTCGAATTAATTTGCCGAAATTCGTCGAAATTCGCCAAAATTCTCCCAAATTAAAAAATTCAAATTTTGAAAATTTTCTTCCAAATTTATGTTTTTTGGAATATTTTGCTAGTTTTGTGATATAGCATAACAAAAATATGCAAGAATCTACCAAATACACAAATATATGTAAAATTCACAAAATTAGGACATTTTTCATCGTTTGGCCAAAAAAAACCTTCATGGCTTCCCGGTTAAAAATAGATTTTTAGAATGTCTTGGCCAAAAATATGTAACTAAGTTCTACGATTCTTTGAAATTTCTTAAAATCATGTATAAATCACAAAAATTTGCAAAAATTCGTCAAAATTCGCCAAAATTCGTCAAATTCGGCAAAATTCGCTAATAATTCAACTAAATAGCCCCTGGGTACCTGACATTACTTTACCTCTTTTCATTGATCTCAGATAAATAAAAAATGAGAAAACCTCACAAACTAACAAATTTTTAAGATCTTTGAGATTGGGCTTCAGAATTTTGGTGTAACCCGGAAAAGCGAATCGTAAATCTAGATTTATTGCACTAATGTAAGTAACGTATACTTCACGTAAAGTCTAATTGTTGGGTAATGCAATGCAAAGCACAGCCCTAATTAAATCTTTTTAATTTCCTTCACACTAAACGGTATGTTGTTTCTCCATGCAATGGAACGTTTCGCTTTGAAGTTTTAGCAAAATTTATTTTGGAAATTTAATTTATTTCAACAACAAAATCCACACCAAATAAAACAAAGAGCTTTAAATGATTGCATTTCAGCCAGGGATATTGTATACTTACCGGCGAAATGTGTTTATTCACACATCAAAGGGGTGAAACTAAAAACGTACGTGTGTGTCTGAGTCTTCAACATCTTCTCTCGGTTTTGTTGTCTGAAACCCCCGTCAAACTTTTATCAAATGTATTAAGCGTATTTTATTTTCGGTGTTATACACACCGTCAACATAAAGTACGGCTACCTTTCATACATGGTAGTATTGTACGTCCACATCGTATCAATCGGGGGTTGGCTGCAGTAACCTTTCGAATGTATATAAGCTTTCCAGGATGTTCACAGAGAATTTCAACGCCCAAGCATGTTTTGACTGGTTTTGTCAAAATGGAAATTCTACTAGAAATTTTCAAATTACCTGCTCGTGAATACTGAGAATTTGAATATGTTTTCGATAGTATGTCCATCAAAGCATAAATTGTCGCTACATAACACAGTCAACTCATTTATCAGATCCTATGTGAATTGATGTTAGACTGGAACGCATACGAAGTAATTCTAAGTAAGAGTCTCTAAGGTTCATCAGAGGCATCATTACGTTAGTATATTGAGATTGTTCAATTAAAACCAATTTAATCGAACTCAGAAGCAAGTCGTCTGACCGATGTCATTCCGTCTGTTATCATAACATATGAAGAGATTTCAATCAACCAAGGCATGTTTAAGAGGCCTGGATGCTCCGCTAAAAGTCTACATTTTTAGCCTACACTTATGCGTTTTTGATTGTACAGTGTAATCAGAAAGTTTCGACACGCGAACAATAGAATCGCAAACAATAGGACATTAGAAACTCACTATTACATTGATGATATCGTTTTGTCAGAATACTTTTTGAAAAGTTTGAAACCGCAATAACGACCACAGAGCTGGCGTTAAATAAAAAATAGAATTTTGGTCCTCATTTTCAACAGTTCTGGGAAAACTGAGCAGTTTGTGCAAAATTAAGGTAAAGGACTCATGTCTCTCAGGGGTCAAACTGACGCAAACAATTCTATATTTTTATTATTGAAAGCCAGTCAATACATTTGCGGTCGTCATTGCGGCTCTACATTTTTCAGAAAGGATTCTGGAGAAAAGATATAATCGAAAAAAATACGAAATGTAGGAACTACAATATCAGCTAAGCATTCATGCCTCTTAAAAGGAAAAGCCTACATTATGGCGTTTTTTAGTCATCATTTCTACTTACAGTGTGTTCATCTTTAAAAAGAACAATTTTAGATTTATCAGAGTTTTAAAAGTCATCGATGTTCCCAGTGAATAAAGTGTTTCTCAGTCTATGATATTTTGGCAAAATATCATAACCTGGAAACACTTTATTGACTGGGAACATCGATGACTTTTAGAACTCTTACAAATCTCAAATATGTTCCGAACTAAAACAAACGCACTGTACCAAAAAAGTACCTCCGTGTGAGAGACAAAATTGAATTTTTTCAATTTTTGCTTCGTTTACTTGACAGTTTGCTCTCTCATGGGTCTTTCAATGAGTACTTTTTGTTGAGTGAAAACCATACTTTAAGCACCACAATTTGTGACAGTTAGACCATCTATGAGAACTCAGTAGCTTATGCAAATTTAGGCAAGCAAACTGTTAACTTTTCACAGAAGTGGGGTCAAACCAAGAGATTTTTAGCCCCGTACGAAGTACGAAGGGGCTTATAGGATTACGATGCCGTGTGTAATTGATGGAATTCGAAGCAGACGGTAAGGGCAAAGTGTTTGCCTATGTTCATAGATGACGAATCCGCAATAAAAATTTGGGCCGTCTGTCTGTCACGTCGATATCTTGAGTAAATCAAATCCGATTTCAAAAAATTGTTTTTTCCCTGAAAGATAGTCAAAATAGTGAGGCTAAGTTCGAGGATGGGCATTTTCGGGTCGGCCCTTCGTGAGTTAGGGCCACCTAAGTGATTTAAGGTCTTTTGGTGATATTTATGGCAAAATAAACGATGGAAATGTCAATACCAATCCAGGAAAAAAAAGTTTTTTTAAATCGGGTGAGTGGACCGTGAGTTAGGGCCTTAGAAGTGAAAAGCTACTAGGGCCCTATGTGTATTTTACATAGAACTCAAGTAAATTTCATCCGTTTTTCGTAATTTTTGTTTCATTTGAAAGATAATCGAACACCGAATAGATTCTTGTTGAAAAAAAAATTAAATTTGGGTCCTTGGACTAAGGCCGCTTCTAGGGCCCTATGTGTATTTTACATATAACTCGAGCAAATTTCATCCGTTTTTCGTAATTTTTGTTTCATTTGGAAGGTAATCAAAGGCCGAATAGAATGTAGTTGAAAAAAATTTTTAATTTGGGTCCTCGGACTGAGGCCGATACTAGGGCCCTATGTGTCTTTTACATATAACTCGAGTAAATTTCATCCGTTTTTCGTAATTTTTGTTTCATTTGGAAGGTAATCAAAGGCCGAATAGAATGTAGTTGAAAAAAAAATTAAATTTGGATCCTCGGACTGAGGCCGATACTAGGCCCTATGTGTATTTATACTCAATAAATTAAAATTTTAGGGCTATTTGAAATTTTTGTTTTATTTGAAAGGAACGTTGTACGAAACTTCGTAATTGCGCTATGCGCAATTTGTAAGATGCACACATTACATAACAATTTTACTTTAACTACATTAACCGGCGCAATAGGCTTACGGTCAAAGTAGGGTGACAGACGCACTAGGGTCACGTACGCAATAGATATACGGGTTTGTACGGGGCTCAGTCGCAGCAAACGCTCCGACTGTTCTGATGGCTCGTTTTTGAAAAATGTACGACCACCATAACGACCACCACAACGACCACAAAAGTGTTACCTTTAAATAAAAATTAGTTTTGGTTGTAGTCGTTTGACCCAGTTCGGAGAATATTCAGCAGTGTAACGAAATTTTCATAAACTGGTCAATTTTCTGTTGAAAGCTAACACATTCGTGGTCGTTATTGCGGTCCTATACTTTTGAAACAGAATTCTGGTGGAAAGATATCTTCAAAAGTCAACTAAAATCAAGTATTTAAAAAACGCCCAAATTTATGCTTTTCAGCAAAGCATTGATGCCTTTTAATACACAACACGTCGATTTCTCGATTTAGCGTCGTTGTGACCCTTCTGCTGTGTTAAGCCAAAGTAACGTATTGTATTTGTGACTCTGCTTTAAAGAGCTTTCGAAATCTTTGAGCTTCTTTTGTATTCCAATGAAATCTTCCACTTCGAAAGCTCCTCAAAGCTCACATATAATGTGATCCATTGTTTTGGCTTAACACGGCATAAAGGCTCCTTCAACCAGTAATCTGACAAAAGTTACCTACAGCTAAAATCGAATGCAAGTGCAATGATTACCTGTTTGATTAATATCCTTCTGACTAGGGCCTATTTTTGGAAATTTGTGTCCAAAAATTTCCAAAAACTGCAAACATTCAAAAACCGAATTTTTCCAAAATTTCGATCGGTTTTGGAACTCGTGAACTAAGCCTTGCGTTTTAGATGACTCTCAATTATTTTGTTTGATTCTTGACACTATTCGCTTTCAAATGAAGTCGAGCATGAGCGTCAATAATCAAACAAAATCATTGAGAGTCGGCTAAAACACAAGGCTGAGCTCAAGAGTTGATAAAACCGTTCGAAATGATCGAAAAATTCGGTTTTTGAATGTTCGCAGTTTTTGGAATTTTTTGGAAATTTTGGAAAAAATTAGGCTCTGCTTTTGACCAGTGATATAGCGTGAGTTGAACAACAAAATCTAATAAAAAACTCAACAGAAAAATGCTCTTTATTGTTTTAGAAAGAGCGCAGATGTATAGAGGTGATTCAAAAAAAATTAAAATTACTATTATCAGTTACTTCAACAAGTTCTTAAGTAGTTGCGGCAGCTTTGGATTCAATAATATCGTTACGTGATCTCCATCGACAACTTGGACATCGATAGATTTGTTGGTGAACTTGTCCAATCCTATAACTTCATCCATTCGAGTCATTGCCGTTGCAGACGATTTAAACAAAGTAATTGGTGTGGATGTTAAGACTTGGCTGCGCATCTGGTCGACTTTGACGCACATCTTGAGTCTTGAAAACATGCCATTCAGAAGAAGCTTTTTGACATACGTTGTACTGTATTTGACTCGATCTGCCATGAACTCATGCATCAGTTCAATGCGACCATCCCACGACGATCGTTCGAATACTTTTGCTATTACAACCTCTGAACCATCCATAAACACACCGGTGATGAAGTTTTTCAAGATTCGTTCCTTTAAAGTTTCGTCCGTTCCACTGTCACAGATCATTTGATTCGAAACCTTGTACATAAAATCGGGTGATCCATCAATAAGTGCGATTTGGCCAGTCTTTCCTTTCGCCTCCAGAATGAATGCAATTTTCAAAGCCAAAATTGAGCCAAACGAATAGCCAACAATGAAATATTGGTCGTTGCCTTCGAAGAGCTTGAGAACGTCATCAATAATTGCATCGATGACCTGTTCAATTTCCGTACAATCGGCAGTTTTGAAAATTTGAAGGATGTACGCCGGGTAGCCCAAATCTTCAACCAATTTACTGAACAAATCTCCACTCATGCCAAAGAAGCTGGGAATCATCAGGACTTTCGTTCCTCCCGTTGTAATATTGTTAACCTTTACCAATGTTTCATTGCATCTGCTCTCGTCACCAAAACTGGTAGCGACAAGCTGAACCTCCATGGGCAATTTGCTTTGCTGCTGATTCGATCCAATATTGTCAGAAGCTTTGGATACAACTCTCCGCTCGAGTTGTTTCAGACTCAAAGACCTCAACTCCTGCGATGAGATCGTGATGTTATAGTCACGTTCAAGAATTTGTCTAATTTCCACACTCATGAGGGAGTCTATTCCTAATCGCGCTAACGTCACGTGCATTGACAGTAAATTTCTATCCCGAAGTGCCATGATTCTTAAAATCGTGTCAATGATATTGCCTTTGCTACTAACTGTCGCTTGCTTATCACCAACAACCATGCTCGAGACAACCGATTCAGTAGAAGTCAGCAGCGTGTCGAGAACATCTAAACAGGAACGAAGATCTTGCGGCAATGTTCCATCTATTTCCAAATTGTCGTCTTTCGCTTGAAGTTTAGCCAGAAGACCGACGTCTCCGATAGCTCCCCACTGAATGGCCTTCCCTGGAAGGCCTCGTTCCACTCGACTTTCAACAATTCGTTCCATAATCGAATTGGCAAGACCATAATTAGTTTGCCCAGCATTTCCACGGCCACAGGCGACACTCGAGAAGGCGACGAAATGCTTCAGATCGGGACAATAAAGCTGGGAAAGTTCACTTAAATGCTTCGTGGAGTCAACTTTTGATTTCAGTGACTCTTCGAAGGTCTTCTCAGTTTGATTTTCGAAAATGGCATCTCTGAGAACCACAGCAAGATTGAAGATTGCGCCAACGGGACCCATTTTGAAAGCTACGTCTAGGAGCTCTTTACAACCTTCAACCGTAGATGCATCGGCTTTGGTTACGACAGTCGTTGCTCCAGAAGTCTTCCAATTCCTGCAAATTTCGAAACATTTTTTTCATGACAATCAAAAGCCCTGTGCATCAGATCTTACTGGATTCTTGACAATTGATAGTTCTGCGAAATACCACGACGTGAACTTAAAACAAGTTTTCTGCATCCTCTATTTACCAACCAGTCAGCGAGTTCCATTCCGAAACCACCCAAGCCTCCAACGATAATGTATGTCTCATCCGGATCGCAAAACACCCTCGGATGGACCTTTATTGGCAAAGAAGCTTTATCGTCATTGTCGCGAATCTTTAACAAAACTTTTCCGATATGCTTGCCAGCCGCCATCAACCGGAATGCTGACTCGATTTCGTGTGCCTCGAATATTACTGATCTGAGTGGTTTTATGATCCCCGCTTTGATGTCTCTAACGACCAGTGCATGAGCGATCTGCAACGAAAAACGAACGATTTAGGAAATTGTCAATTTTCTCACATCTTCCGGTCTTACTTTCATGTCATCGCATTCGGTTGGAAGGTCTTCGAAGAACACAGCCTTGAAATGTATCCTCCTATAATTGACGAAGAGAAAATCGGTTAAGCGAGAGGAATACTATCAAGTGGAGAAAAAGATGGCAAACCTCGAAAGATGTCCCATGTGGATTTTAGTTCTATTCACGATGTCGTACTGACCGATCTCCAAAAATGTCCCATTCATACCAAGACACCGAATGGATGCTTGCAGCTTGTCATCGGACAATGAGTTCAACACAAAATCAACTCCTCGACCTTTCGTTCGGAGCTGAATCATTTTTTCGAAAGTTGTGTCACGCGAATTTCCGATATGCTCAGCCCTCAGTTGAGGAAACTTTTCCAGCAAATAATTTCTTTTCTCATCCGTACTAACGGTTGTGAAAACCTCCAAGCCGTACGCGAAAGCCACTTGTATAGCTGCCTGTCCAACACCTCCACTTCCGGCGTGAATCAGGATAGATTTACCCTGTTGAACCTTAGCAGCGACGAAGAACGCAAAATAGACCGTGAAATAGACCAGAGGAACAGTAGCAGCTTCTTCGAATGACCATTCGTCAGGTATATCCCACGTGATCGGATCGCTTGAGTCATAGTAGGTGGCCAAACCTCCACCTTGTGCCAAATTTTAGAATTTTATACTTGTTCAATAGAACAATGACCTTACCTTGTCTCGAGATGCCCATCACTCTACGACCATTTCCATCAACACCTGCGAATTCAAATCCAAGAACGCTTTGTTGATCAAGTGTTCCGAGTGCCAACATAACGTCTTTGAAGTTAAGCGAACCAATCTGGATTTTGATGATCTTCTCGGGTCCAATTTTTGGGTTCTGCATGTTCATATGACCTTGAAGCCACAAAACTGATGACAAATCGCCTTTCACCAGACTGTTAGCAAATACATGATCGTTGCGTGGAATCAAAGACGGGGTCCCGCTAAGCCTCAAATGTCTATAACTTCCCCATTGGCCGTTCTTGAAGACATTGATAATGTGCCCGTGGTCAAACTGAGTTTTATAGAATGGAAGCTCCAGGTTGAACTTCGGTGCGTTTTCGTCGTTGATAAAGAAGCATCGAAGTTTCTCACCACTGGGTTCCCGCCGAAGACAATTAATGAATCCGAGGATGCCAGAGTTGCTGTCTTGGTATGCATACAGTACGACAGCAGCTCGTTCCATGAGTGCGTCTTGAAGAGGCTCTAGCCAGTCTCTGACGTTCGGAGTTATTTGAATAGTCTTAGTTGGTTGCTGGTGGAATTTCTTCAGTTTCATTACATGGAGAATGTCATTAGTATCCAATGGGACTCTTGAAATCAACTGGCAGAGCCGGTTGGCCGGAGTAAGCGGTTTACATTCTCTAGAGACAATTAATCCATCATCACTGAGAGAGCTAATAGCTGTCTCCAAGCTGGAAGCATCTTCAATTAATTCATTACCAATCACCAAATCAACATTGCTGAAGGACGAAAGTTCTTTCGACTCATCAACAATCACATTTTCCAATTCCATCGTACGCTGTGTCAACAAATTGCATTCACAAATGACGGTGGGTATCTCTTTCACAGCATTCATGACATATTGACTGAGGGGCTCTCTGCTCATCTCTCCGGTTGCATCGACTTCAACCGAAATGAGTTGCTTACGAAGCGAGGCTTCAAAGAGTATCTGTGTGCAGATTTTCATTGCGTCATGCTGTGATGCTACTTTTGAGGCGAAGAATGGCACAAATTTATGAGCCTCGAGAACAGGTTCACGTGGTCGACGTCTGGTTAAAGTTTTGTTTCTCTTCTCGTGAATTTCAACTCCTCCAGACTTGATGATCTTCATATAAGGACAAACAGTTACATCGACTAGAACCTCTCCATCTCGATCCTGGTCATTTCCAATGGTTTGGAAATGAAGTTTCGGGTTTATGATCATTTTCCTGATGTCAGTTGGCACGAGCAGCTCTCGCTTACCAGAAGTTGAAACGTCGCAGAAAGTCATGCTGTCCATGAAAGTAATCCAGTTTTGATTCCATTTGACTTTAGCTGTAAGACAGTCGTCACGGATCTCTTTGACACCTCTGAATACTCCCCGATGGAAATATCCCCGAATTCTCATCTCGTCGAAAAACTCCTCTTCGTTGATGATAACAGCTTCTGCGTTAGGTTCTGGCTTCGGGATTTCCGTCATTTTCGTATTATTGCCGTTGTTGATGTAACCAGTTGCAATCGTTGAAGTCCCTTCGAGAATTTCGAAACGTCCCGTACCTCTCTGAATATTGATACTAACAAAAACGTCCTGGTTCTTCGCCAGCATTGTCGCTCTCATCAGTTGTATGTCGTGGAACACAACGGCTTGCTCCTCCAATCGTACACCATTCATCCAGCAGTATGTTTCCCAAACCAAAAATATCCAACCAGTTGCCGGGAACAGAACTCTGCCATCGACGATGTGTCCATTAATGAAGTCGTAGTCTTTGTCGCTCAAATTTATGGCAACTTTTCTTCTTTCGTAGTTGCTGAATGTATCAAAGTATGGAACCAAATAGTTGTCAGTGTGATTCCACTTGATTTGCGGTGAGATCATTGCCGTTCCACACGATACTGGAAACTCGACCGTTTTGTATAGTTTGGCAATATCGATGTCGATTCCTTTTTGGAACAATCTGAAAAGAAGCAAACATTCGATATAAGTTCGGCTGTTCAGTGTTTACAGATCTCCTGATCTCCGAACTACTCACCTTCCCAATGCTTCAAGTAAAAACGTGACGCCCTCAGTGTTTCTTTGGGTCAAGCTCAAATGATCACCATCTTTCAAATTCTTCTTCAAAATCGCTTTGAACAAGCCATGCGGAGCTACTTCGATCAACAAAGATGTTACTGGCAACATTTTGCAGACTTCCTCGAAGTATACGGGATTCAAAAGGTTCCGTGTGAAATATTTCGCCGACACGCTACCGGCTTCGTCACTACTCCACTGACTTTCCGGATACGATGAGCTCAACCACTTAGCTGATCGTTTCCTAGGCTTTTTGATGACGCTGCGTAGCTTTTCAGAAAGCTTTTCCCCCATCGTCTTAATGTAACGACTGTGCAACGGAATGCCAGAACACGCGACTTCTCTAGCAAACACATTAGAGTCTTTGAGATGGTCAACGAACGATCGTACACTGTCAGCTGGTCCAGAAATGGTCGTCGAATCAATTCCATTGTGGCATGCAATATCAATGTCCTTGGGTAAAATGGTTTCAACTTCCGTGAAGTTTAATCCAATGGCTGCCATTGCTCCTCCAATGATTTCACATTCGTTACATGCCTTGCCGCGGGCATATGCTGCCAAGATGGTTTCTTCAAGTGTGAGACAGCCATCAGCATAAGCCACCCCGAGCTCACCCAGCGAATGGCCGATAATAAAATCGGGTTCTAGCCCGACTGCTTTCAATATGTTCGTCAACGCAATTTCGATGGATATGATGCCGACATACGAATTCAAAACGTCGTCGAAAACATTTTTGTCCGTTGTTGTGATAATTTCTTTAAGGTTCAAGCCCTTCTTGAGGAGAATTTTATGGCAGGTGTCTATGGTATCAGCAAACATTGGGATATTCATCAAATTAGTTCCCATTGTGTTCCACTGTGAACCAATTCCACTGAAAACCCAAACCACCGGCCGCTTTTCGTCATTGAAATTTGTAACGTCTTTCTGCAAGCAAACTGCTTTTCCACTTGAAGGATCGTTCGAGAAGATTCCAAAGCCTCTGTAAAAGTTGGCTGGTGATGTTTGTTTCATCGCACTATGAAGTAGTGCCACATATTCTGGATCGATTGGTCGTTGCTGCAGATCCTCAAAGATTGCGTCCACAGCAGATTCAGTTCGTCCACTCCAAGCTACTAAAACTGGCATCGTCTCGTTGGCATCTGGTCTGACTTTCTGTTTCAAGTTCTTTTTAAATAAGACATGAGCATTAGCGCCTCCGAGTCCGAAGGAATTCAAAGCAATGTAGTCGCCCCTCAGCTCCTCGGCATCTGTAACAACTTTCATTCGACCTTCATTGAAAGCTTCAACGTCTGTGCGGGGACACGTTATATTAATATTTGGTGGAAATTTATTGTTCTCGAATGCAAGAATGATTTTTGCCATCGATGCCAAACCAGCAGCTGCTTCAGCATGTCCCATATTTCCTTTGATCGAGCCAACGTATAACGGCGACTTACGATTCTTACAAAGAACTTCATCAAGAGCAGAGGCTTCTTGAGGATCTCCGAGCTTAGTTCCAGTTGCGTGAGCTTCAACAAAATGAATCTGCGATGTGTCAAAGTTAATGTCACTGTAGAACTCTTCCATCAGCTTCTGTTGCATGACCTTCGAAGGTAGAGAGCTTCCTTCCTTCTTGAATCCGTCATTGTTCGTTTTAGTGTAGATAACACTTGCATAGACTCGCTTTGCGTCCTTTTTCTTTTGCAAGAATATTGCCGAAACAGTTTCACTTCTCACAAACCCTGAAGCATTTTCATCAAATGGTCTACAAACACCATCCTCAGCCAAAACTCCGATTCTATTAAATCCAACACTAGCCTCAGCACTCAATATCAAACAAGATCCCCCCACAATCGCGGCATCACAGTCTCCATTCATGATGTATTTATATGCGGCGTCCAATGCATAAGCTGAACTCGAGCACGCTGTGTCGACAGTAAAGGATGGGCCACACAATCCAAGTGCATAGGACAAACGATTGGATAAGTAGAAATTACAATTACCGACAATTGTGTATCCTTCCTTCGTTGGTATGTGATTGAAAAACGCATCTCTCGAGTCAGACATACTGCAGCCTATGAAAACACCCGTCTTACTTCCGAAAAGAGATTGAGGGCTAACGCCAGCATCTAAAATCGCTTCGTATGCGTGCTCAAGTAACATTCTCATTTGCGGATCAGTCCAGTTGGCATGTTTATTCAATGTTGCAAAAAATGACGAGTCAAACTTTTCAATGTTACGAATTTTTCCAGCTCTGGTTGGTATTTCCGGGTGAAAGTGCTTCCAACGACTTTCGTCATCATCAATCATATCCACTTTGTTGTACAGATTATGAGCCAATTCCTTCATGTTATTCGTGTTCGGGAAACGTCCCGCAATCCCGGATATAACGATCTCGTCACCGTCCGTCATCATTTTCATTGTTTTTATTTACTTTAATTTGAACTTAGTGCTCTCAACTTTAGGTTTTTTGTCACAACACTCACTGGCTTTATTATGAACTTAGTGGGTTCCCTCGGCTCTGTGATTTAAAGTAAAAATGTTCCCAAATCCAATCTGACACACTAAGTAATGTTGCCCGTTTGAACTTTGATTTCAGAACTATTGTCGATTAGGAATGATTGAGAACCAAACTTGTCGTTGCGATTTTTAGTCACTAACTGACTGAATGAATTCAGTACCTTACTTTCCTTTATAAGCTCTTACAAGTTCCGTCATTCGCAAGATAATGAATCGAAAGAAAAACGAATCTGTCCCTTTCGTTAATCGTCATTTATGCTGATGCTGGTTTTTTCTTCTTCAATTCAATGAACTTACGACCTGGTGATGAGTTAAATAAGATTAAAAATACATGCGACACATTCATCAAGCAAAAATGTGTTATGTGATTGATAAATTTTGTTACCGCGTGTGTGACTTCTCTTATCATTGCTAAAATTCAGACACTGTAATTTATTACAAAATATTAATTAATTAATTAATTAATTAGACTTTGTTAATGGGACCGAGGGGCGATTAACTTCGTCTTCTGAAAAAATTCCGTGTGCTATTGTCACTTTTAGTAACAATAATTTTGAAGACGACGATATTCGAGCACTATTTCAACTAATTTCCGACTTTTCTCACTTTCTTCCGATACTTTTACTCACTTATTTCGCTGTTCTACGTACAAAATCTGACTGCAGCTCTACTACTTTCAGCATATTTAGTGTACCTACTGTTCCGATGAGGAAAATTCATCTGGGATCACCAACCGTTTCTGAATTTTCCTCTTTCGATTCTGGATCATCACAGTGTATTTGTTGACCTCTGTATTTCCAATCATAATTTCTCACCATTTTTCGATAGATAACAGTAATTTTGGTTACAGTTGCTTTAGTTTTTCCATAAAAGCAACCTATTCCACATTTTTACACAGCAACTAATGTATTAGCCCACGACCTTGTGCTGCGACTAACCAACTTTAAAGCAAAATATCTCGAAATCGATTCGGCTTTCATTAGCACATCATATAAGATAAAGCTCCATGAAGTTTGCTTTAAGAAAAGTCCTACAGATTTCGAGTAATGTCAAAACGATTTTGCGTTTATCACTGGCATGTAATTAGCCATATAAGAATTCTCGTCAGTAGAAGAATAACACAGATTCGTACAATTCACCAACATAATGTTTTAGAGAAGAATCGAATATTTGCTTAATTCACACTTCACTCCGTTTACGCTTAATGGAAATAGAGAACATCGTTTTTTAAACGGTGAATAAACGGAGTGAAATGTGTTTTTGGTGCTGAAAGCTTAATCCGCACTTGACTCAGTTTACTTACCATTTTCAAAAAACCAATGAAAAAAGCTTTCTCTTTACAGTGTTGTAGTTTAAACCGTGAATTAACGGATTTAAGTACGGATAAGTCTTAGAGGTTCTTGCAATTTCGTAAAAGTTCTCAAGAACAAGGTTTATAAAAATGTCATGGAAGATATATTGGAGAACGTAACGGGAAATGAGTTTCACGCAATGAAAAAATTACAACAAGGCGTAAGTACACATTTCTATCGAATTAACGAATATGTGAGAGCGAAAGAGACAAAATATTGACTTAGGTCTCATTGCAATTTTTCCATCGTAAAATACTGCTGACTCTCAAAAAATATTACTTCAGTACAGTACACTTATTCTTATCACTTTAATATACCTAAAATAAAAATAAAAATCGAAGAAATACTCAAAGTACATTCCCACATAGCATGCTAATTGTATCATTATATCACAGAGTGGAGCCACAAAGTCAACTGTGTAGTGTTGGCGGTAGAAAAGATTGAACACTTGAATTTTACGAAAAGGATTCTGATGAAAAGATACCGTCAAAAATTAAATACGAGACAAGCTACAATTTTAGCTAAGTACCGGTGCCTCTTAACGAAATTTACATGAACTCAGTTTTCTCAGAGCTGGTCAAACTGCTACAACCAAATTTATTTTCTGTTGAAAGCTAACACATTCGTGGTTGTTATTGCGGTCCTATATTTTTGAAAAAGGATTCTGGTTGAAAGGTATCATCAAAAGTAAACTAAAATCCAGTATTAAAAAAACGCCCAAATGTATGCTTTTCACTTTACTCTGACGTGAGAAAATGAGTCTTTCTTTACAACTGACGAAATTATAGGCACACTTACGGCGAGAATTCACGCCGCAAGTGCGCCTTCTATTTCAAAGGCCATTTACCATTTTGACTTTTGTGCCGTTCTTATAAATGCAAAATATTGCAGACCTTCTACTTCATAATAAAATAGAAATTTTTGATCACATGATGATCTAGTCAACAAGAAAAGAGAAATATTTTTAATTACCAGCAGATACATATTGAAAATATCGAACTTTTGACTTGATTACCCAAACAAACAGACAAATAAGATTACAGATGCTGACCACTTAAAGTAAAAAAAAAACATTTACGGCCTTTCCCACAATTGTTTGTCTTTTCTATCATTGTAATATTTGTAAACATTTCATTAAATTTTAAAACATTATTTATACAAAATTTATGTAAACTTTAGCAATGGAACTGAGAATGCTATATCTTATTATAGAGCGCAACAATTTTTCACAATTAACAAAAATGGTAAGCAGTTTCCCAAAATATTTTTCGAATCTGTTGCTTCTTTTGATCTAAGTCGAAAAAGTTCATTTCGTAGCTAGGACTGAAAGTCTTTTTTAGCGTGTGAGAGGTTGAGGTTCTTAGCTTATGTTAGGAACAACGTTTTGTTTAGAGTGTGTCGGAAATGAGCGACGAAGTCGTGATATTTCGACACTATATAAACAATAGTAGATTACATACTTGTGCGGAAAATCGTTGTTTTGGAAAGTGTGGAGTTTGTATGGAGAGCCGAAGGCGAAGTATGCAACCACACAATGATGATATAGGTGATGATGATGATGACTCTGCTCCAGGATTATCCGTTTTTCGAAATCAGTTCTATTCCATTACTCTTTGATGTCGTCCTTTATCTGAACTTTATTTTAACTACACATATTGGCTTTTCGACCTTTACGTCATCAGTAGATTATGCGGACATATTTTTCCACATCGAATAAAAGTGGCTTCAAAGCAAGATAATTTTCTCAGTTTAATTCAATCATTAGGAAGCATTAGGTGCTTTAATAAAATGAGAGTTTTAATGGTCAGTAAATGGTGTTGGGAGTTTTTTGATTTGTTGAGTTTTTGTTCAATAAATAACGACGAGAACTGACGATTTCACTTATTAAATCTAAAGTTTGTGGGGAGTAGCGAATTCGCACGACGACGTTGTACACGTACACATTCAAATATAGGAGCTAACTAAGCTCAATTTTGAGATTTCTTGAGTGAAACAAACGCACTCCAAGAATTGGGAAAAACAGAATTTAAATAAGAAGCCTTCACGGCGCAGTAATCCAAAAATCTCATATAAAACTGAGTTTTTAGCCCCGTACGAAGTACAAAGGGGCTTATAGGATTACGATGCCGTGTGTAATTGATGGAATTCGAAGCAGACGGTAAGGGCAAAGTGTTTGCCTATGTTCATAGATGACGAATCTGCAATAAAAATTTTGTCTGTCCGTCTGTCCGTCTGTCACGTCGATATCTTGAGTAAATCAAATCCGATTTCAAAAATTTTTTTTCCCTGAAAGATAGTCGAAATAGTGAGGCTAAGTTCGAAGATGGGCATATTCGGGTCGGCCCTTCGTGAGTTAGGGCCACCTAAGTGATTTAAGGTCTTTTGGTGATATTTTTGGCAAAATAAACGATGGAAATGTAAATAACACGGCAAATGATAGGTATTGTCAATACCAATCCAGGAAAAAAAAAGTTTTTTAAAATCGGGTGAGTGGACCGTGAGTTAGGGCCTTAGAAGTGAAATGCTACTAGGGCCCTATGTATATTTTACATAGAACTCGAGTAAATTTCATTCGTTTTTCGTAATTTTTGTTTGATTTGGAAGGTAATCGAATGCCGAATAGAATGTTGTTGAAAAAAAATTAAATTTGGGTCCTTGGCCTAAGGCCGCTACTAGGGCCCTATGTGTATTTCACATATAACTCGAGTAAATTTCATCCGTTTTTGGTATTTTTTGTTTCATTTGGAAGGTAATCAAAGGCCGAATAGAATGTTGTTGAAAAAAAATTAAATTTGGGTCCTTGGACTAAGGCCACTACTAGGACCCTATGTGTATTTTACATATAACTCGAGCAAATTTCATCCGTTTTTCGTAATTTTTGTTTCATTTGGAAGGTAATCAAAGGCTGAATAGAATGTAGTTGAAAAATTTTTTTAATTTGGGTCCTCGGACTGAGGCCGATACTAGGGCCCTATGTGTATTTTACATATAACTCGAGCAAATTTCATCCGTTTTTCGTAATTTTTGTTTCATTTGGAAGGTAATCAAAGGCCGAATAGAATGTAGTTGAAAAATTTTTTAAATTTGGGTCCTCGGACTGAGGCCGATACTAGGGCCCTATATGTATTTTACATATAACTCGAGCAAATTTCATCCGTTTTTCGTAATTTTCGTTTCATTTGGAAGGTAATCAAAGGCCGAATAGAATGTAGTTGAAAATTTTTTTAAATTTGGGTCCTCGGACTGAGGCCGATACTAGGGCCCTATATGTATTTTACATATAACTCGAGCAAATTTCATCCGTTTTTCGTAATTTTTGTTTCATTTGGAAGGTAATCAAAGGCCGAATAGAATGTAGTTGAAAAAAATTTTAAATTTGGGTCCTCGGACTGAGGCCGATACTAGGCCCTTCAAAAAAATAAAATTTTAGGGCGATTTGAAATTTTTGTTTCATTTGAAAGGAACGTCGTACGGGGCTTCGTAATTGCGCTATGCGCAATTTGTAAGATGTACATACGGTCAAAGTAGGGTGACAGACGCACTAGGGTCACGTACGCAATAGATATACAAGTTTGTACGGGGCTCAGTCGCAGCAAACGCTCCGACTGTTCTGATGGCTCGTTTATGTTGGTATATGCGTTACGAACGTACAAAATATCAATTTATAAAATCTATTCCTTAGCTTGTTGTTGGAGTGCGTTGGTGAACGTGAAACAATGAAGTGACCAAACATGTGAGTTTTCTTTCAGACATTGTTCGTTTGGTCAGCCTTGATATTCTCCGCTATTGCAATGCCACAAAGAAAAACAGAACAACAGAGTACGGAAGATACTGATGGAAATGTGTGGTGGAAATTGTGGATGGATGTTTGGAAGTGCTGGTAACGTAGAGAATAGACACCAAACTATTAGCCACACTGCACAAATACTTCCATCGATCAAAGTATTTTTAATCTGTTGATTTCAAATCTTGTACTTCAATTTGTTTAACAAAAATTTTACTATACAATAGATCATATTACCCAGAGCTTGTCATTATTTTTGTCGTTGTTATCTATAACAGATGAATAGCCGTATGTGACAGGTTAATTATTATAGATAAACACTCTTTTTCATGTCTTGGGCATAAATTACGGAACTTTTGTTGTAATTTAGGCCCCCAGCTTGAAAAGTTGAATACGCATCTGTTGTGGACGGGGCCTAAATTATTACGTAAATACATAGAGGTAGACTACCTAGAGGAATTATAATCCGAAATTCATTGAAAAATTATATCACACACACCACTAACACGAAAACGTCAACTTTGAATTATTTTGACGTTATGGGTCCCTTTACTTTTGACATTAGTAGTCCCTCTTTACTGCAAGGCTGTATACTTTGGGGAGGTCACGCAGATACAGATACGCGGGTTACACACCACAGTTGATGATAAAATGGCCGATTTTATACAAAAATTCACCTACTCTGATGATTCTCGTCGTCTTGAGGATGTGGTGAATTTTTTTACATGTTAAATCATCAGAATAGAAGTGGTGTGTTCTCGCGTATCTAATAAAATGGCGGTCTGCGTGACCTCCTCAAAGTATACAGCCTTGCTTTACTCTGCGTAAATAACTATCGCCCAAAACCACTTACAGTGGAGGTGTGACGCAAGTCCTGTTATCCACTTACAAAAGAACTGATATCGGTGTTGGTGACGCTTACAGATTCGACACGCAAAAAGATATGCGTCACAAATGGCAGCTGATGAGGAAAGTACGTGAAAGTTGTATAAAAAAAATTTTGCCCGAAATTTTTTAGAAAGAAAATTATAACAAGAAAATGTGCGTCAACAAGTGGCAGATGATTCGGCTTTCTTCCGTTTGAATTCCATTCTTTAAAGCAATATATTTCACAATTTTAAAAATTTTCCTTCCTCAACATCTGCCACTTATGACGCATTTTTTTGTTATAATTTGCTCGCTCATAGCTCCCAAATGATCGATTCTTGGAGAAAACCATCAAACACGTGTCGACTAGAATGTGAAACTCTATACCTTTGTCTTTTAAACAAATGGTTCTTTATGGTTCCTATAGTTCAATAGCTTGAAACGCTCATAACTTTGAAATTATAAGCTTTTATGAAAATTCCTGCAAAATTGAAAACTGAAAATTTCTGCCAAATCCACCGGTAAATTCAAAAGTTTCGTTGTAACAAAGTGACAAAGGGACAAAGGTTGGTAAAATTCATCTATTTCAAAATGTATGGAAATGAATTTCTTCATACAAATTTTCAAGTTTTGAAATTTAATATCTTAACCTTATGAGGCGTGTGATAGCTCGTTGAACTAGTATGGACGCCTAGACGAATAATAAAATAGGTGGGGGTAGTTGGAGCGGAGGGGGAAAAGTCAAAAGAGTTGTGTGAATATGTTCCTCAGTCCTACGGAAAAAAAATTTTTGTCAAATTTTTCAGTTTGAAAGGACTTGCGTCACGGCCCTTCACTAACGTAGGGCCATGATTGGGCGAGGAAATAGTCTCTAGTGAGTCTACAGCAATTTTATTGGTTTAGTGACACCGATCGGGAGTCATCTGAAGCGACAGCCGATCGCCCATTATAAATTTATAGAATTGGCTGAACGCAAAACAAGATTTCTCCATTTCATGCAACAAATTTATAGAATTTGCTGAATCCGGGTGAGTGTGAGTTACATCGATCAGCATGAATAAACTTTCAATGAAAGTAGATAAGTAGGTATGGCCACTCCATACAGTCGGAGCACATACGGATTTGCATGGCGCCACCTCAAACGAACTCATTTCTAGTGAAAATTTGCACTAGAAATGAGTTCGTTTGAGGTGGCGCCATGCAAATCCGTATGTGCTCCGGCTAGAACAAATTTGAACGTTTGGCCATACCTATCTATTTACTTTCATTGTAAACTTTAACGTGAACTGAGCTATTTATTATCTCAGCGTAGTGCGTTGCTTGCCAACTGGTATTCAATCACATAAGTAGACTGAATTTGCATAGATCAATTTGCGACTATCAAAAATCATCTGAATAATTCATCATATCATCAGTAAAACATTGAATGGATATTTATTTTGAATGAGAAACAATCGACAGACTGTATGCGGCAACTCCGGTCGATGATGCATATAACGGAACTCGATATTTGAATGGGAGAGAATTCTCACATTATAGTCTCTCAATAATAAACCATCGACATGCGCAGATTGCCTAGGTTGTGCTAAAGTCAGATTCGATCAGCTGTGTGTCATAACAATGTGTCACTTTGTTTATTTACGAACAATTCCATTTCATTTAGACGATTTTATGCAACTAAAAATATTGATTCATGAAAATCGAACGGGAAATAGTAGATAAGACAGCAATATGTGTATCGCTTGAGTTCCATTAAATTTCGTTGTTATATTCAAAGTTTTAAATGGTTTGTGAGTTTCTTAGAATTTTTGTTTTGTTTTATTTGCGGTAGAATATATTCAGATTGTCACAGCTGCTTGTTTCCTTAGTTACTTATCGTTATCGTTGTTATCAGTTTTCCGTGACCATTTTTACCAATATCTAATTCAATTGGTGTTCCGAAAAGTTATAGTGATCGTGGCATAAGCATTTTGAACAATGGACAATGAAGACACCAAAACTCCCATCGTCACCGATGGAAATGCTGCCAGACGAGAGAGAATTGTGAATCGAATCTGGTTCGGATATAATGCACTCACTTTCATCGTTACTTTCGGCTTATACATTTACACAATAATTATTGCTGTGCCGGTGCTGCAGACATGCTACATTGTCGCTGTTTTTATCATGCTTCTGGGAACGGCTTTGGGATTGGTTCAGGTAAAAAAAAACTTTTCTTTTTGTTCAAATGAGTGCTCTAAATCGCTCGATATTTAAAGCTCGTGCCCGAGTTTTTCCGTAACTTCATCAAACTTGAACCAAGGACAGCACGCTACGTGAATTACTGCTTTTTCTTCATTCTGGCCGTTCGCATGATTTGGTTGATAGCATCAACTGTAATAGTAACTAGAGCACAATGCAAACACATTAGCTATGCGTGGATCAGCATCTATGTTAACTGGGGAATTTTTGCATCGACTATTGTAATCGTAGCTATAATCGTCATTGTGAGGGTATTGAGAGCAAGACGAGCAAGACGATCAACTCGATTATAACGATTAAGTGAGAGATGTGTCGAGATGAAAAGTTGCGATCCAAAAGGTCAACAAATTTCGGACATTCCATTCAATTTTAGCTAATAATTGCGTGTTTCATATGCGGGTATTCCAAGCACTAATGTTGATTTGACTGGTATCAAATTTTGAGGCCTTAGTGATACGAGTTACCGTCTGTTATACGAATACTTGGATAACGATAACGAGTAAAATGGTGAAAAATCATGAACAAACTTCCTAATATTTTAATTGTAATAGAATGCAATGAGTGTTTACAAAGTTCTAGTAATTTTTGATGACAACGACGTCGATCAGCTTTGATAACAGAGTAATAAAGTTCTTATCAACATATTGAGAAGTCGTGGTTTGTGTAACTTTCGAGAAGTTTATTTACAATAAATTTTGTCAACTCGAAAATTTTGCTTTTTGTTGTTTTTAAAGCCTAGAACGAAAGGTCGTCACGATATAAAAATATGATTCTATGAAAATCTCTTCACTGAATCGTTACCCTAGAGATCGAGGGCTCTGATACTTGGATGTAGAATGGAAGTATTTTTTTGTGTAGATGGAGAAAAAATTGAAATTCGACAAGTTTTTTCTGATTTGGGAGTTGTTGTGGTATGTAACTGGTTCCACCAGAATTTCGTTGAACAAATAAAAATCTAAACTTTGATTTTCTGAAATTTGGTTAGGCTCGCAACAAGAATGAAATACTAAGATACAAAATCTAGAATATCATTTGTTAAACAAATTTTGTGTGGAATCATTTACAAAGCACAACAACTCCCAAATCAGAAAAAACCTGTCAAATTTCACTTTTCCTTGTAATTCGAGTAAATATGATCCGTATGGAATGATGTCAATGAAGAAAATTCTCGTAGCAAAAAAGGTGGAAGGCTGCTTACGAGATTTGGAGATTCACGATTGGAAAGTTGTTGCAGAGGATCGTTGGCGAAATAGACAGCATTTTGTAATAACCAAGTTTCTACCATTTAAAAAATGTCTTTAAACATGGTTATTACAAAATGCTGTTGAAATAGTTTTGTAGAGTCAGTTGAAGCCTTTAGCTGGTAATTAAGTAAGATCCATTTTGATAATTTTACCAATGTAAAAATCGAATAAAGAAACAGAATATAAATTCTTTAAATACAACGCTCAAACGGACACACAAACGATCAGAAATCGTAATAATAATTATGTACCTGCTGCAATATATCGAGCATTACGCTTCTGTACATACCATTGAGCATAGCGAACAAATCATTTTTTATGTGTCGATGCAGAGATAAACCCAAACTCACTCTTCGAGATGATGCATAATGATAGCCATACCACACAGAGATATATAAAAAAAATTATGATATTCATATAAGACTCCTCAGCCTAATCTTACCTAGAAGAGAAATTTCGTACAGAATTACGTAAAATTTGTGGTCCCGATATGAAATTCGTAATATTTGATAGTATGAGTTTTTCCCTACTAAATTGGTGGGCAAATTCGAGGGGGAAACCACTCTTTTTTATTGACGTGATTAACATGATTAATATGATTAACCAGCGATTAACATGATGACGAATCAGTGATTAACCAGCATTTAACCGAGGGAATCGTCTGAAAACTACAATAAATTGTGAAATATGGTGGTTAATCATGGTTAATCACTGATTAACTGTGCGTATTCACCAAAATCATGTTGCTGATTAACCAGTTAACTGATTAACCATGTTAATCACAAAAGAGTGGTTTTGCCCTCGGGCAAATTACTGCAAAAAATTTAAATGTGCCTAATAGAATGATCAAAAGTTTCAACGTCTACAAGTGTTAGTGAAAAACTCTACGTACGAAATGTGTATCTTATACAAACTGGTGTCTGGACCACATTTTATCGTACGAAATATCAATGAATGTACAAACCAGGTATGGTCTGTTCATACAAACCGGAGGACATGGCGATTTCATACAAACAAATTCACCTCTCATGAGAGGTGAGTTTATTTACATGAAATCGCTATGTCCTCCGCTCCATACAAAGTTTGACATTCGACCATACCTTGTGTTGACGTTCATTGCGAAATATCAGTCCATGGATGTTCCACTAATCTGATTAAATTTGAAAATACACGGAAAAAACACAAAATGTCGATGTACGTTTGAGTCGATCACGTTTTACGTGTGGGTCGCAAATGCTACGTCTCGTACGTAGTATGTACATCGAAGTCGTAAAATTCTACGTCTACATCGTACAATAAACGGCTGAGTGAACCATTGGTTTTGTCCTCACTCAACTACAATGTACAAAACCAATTGTTCACTCAGTCGTTTATTGTACGATTTAGACGTAAAATTTCACGACTTCGATGTACATACTACGTAGGAGATGTAGTATTTGCGACTCACACGTAAATCGTGATCGAATCAGACGTACATTGACATTTTCCGTTTTTTCCGTGTACGTTTTCCACGCAAAATATATTTTCAATCAGAAACATGTTCTCCATGCAAAATATGTTTTCCATGCGAAACATGTTTTCCAGGTGTGTGAAACATGTTTTTCCATGCGAAACACATTTTCCATGCGAAACACATTTTCCATGCGAAACACATTTTCCATGCGAAACACATTTTCCATGCGAAACACATTTTCCATGCGAAATATGAAACAGAAAAACAAAATTGTCTAAATATTATTCCATTAAATAATTTAAATAGCTCAGCAAAGAATTATATTTTTGCCAGGTATGCATTCTCGTACATAAGAAGAAAATGCAGATTATTTTAATAAAATTATCTAGAATTAATCGTATAATTTCTTTTAATAAGATTGCATACCTGGCAATATATTTGCTGAGTTATTTAAGTAATTTTATAATTTGTAGACAATTTTTTGTTCATATTTTTAAAATTTCGAAAATGTGCACGACAATTCTCGTGTGAGTTCAAGTTAAAGACACGATGCACGATTAAATAATAAAATTTCCCTTATACTTATAAGTGAAAACATGCACTACGCTGAGATAAACTGACGAAAATATTTACAATTATTGCAATTTCTTTCCAGTCGTTCAAAATAGCCTACAGTACGAATATTTTGATTCGATGTGAAATGATGTGGCTTGGATGAAAAATATATGATATTTATTAGCAGATTACTATATACCAGGGTGATACGAGATATCAGTGTCCAGTATGCTATTTTATTTTACGAGCGAGGCACTATTACCTCCCAAGTAAAGTAATAGTTATTTTCTAACTAGTGTTAAAATATCGCGACTTCGTCGCTTATTTTCCATGCCATTTAATAAAAACGTTGTTCTTAACTTATACTAAAAGGATTTTTTTTAGCGAATTCGATTCCAGCACTCGCCTGCGGCTCGAGCTGGAAATATCTCATTAGCTAAAAAAGCATTTAGCATGCGTTAGGAAAATAACTATTACTTCGCTAAGGATTAAACGATGAAAAGTAGAGTCTTCGTTTGAATTCGTGTGTTGACCCGAGGCGTCGAAAGTGGTGCTTGAAACATGAAAAGTACCGTTTTCGACACATATAACATGTAAAGTACTTAATTGACAAATTTTACATCAATGTTGCACCCCAGTTGCATCACATGTTTTATTTATTTATTAATGGTATAAATGGATTTCAAATAATAAACTTTCCAAAAGTATTTTCCTGCGAGTCCGGTGCGCAAGCTTAATTTAGACAAAAATCTCAGCGGATAAATGAACTTTCGTGTCTAGTTTCATCATCGACTAAAGATTAAGGTGAAAATAGACCCACTCTAACAGACTATCAGAGATTTACCTTTCACACCTTTAGCGAGTGTAAGATTGAGCCAGACGTTTCAAATACATTTTTTGTGTCATTGAAACTGCATCCTGAGTCTATAAGAGTGGACAGTTTAATAGACACAATTTTTTTTTCTCATTTATTGTAATAATTTAATTCACTTAGTCTCTGCACCCGATAAAAATCTTTACAAAAATTTTCGTTCGTTGCTACAGGGAGTGATAAAAGGCCTCACATACGCCGTTCATATTTCAACTATCTCGTTTTTGATTTAGAATTAATCTAAGGAGAAATAAAAATCCATGAACGACACAAATTTCCTGCTTTTTCTAACATGTAAAACGTACCGTGAAGCATCTGATGCCGAGATAATCACACAGCTCATTGATCATTCCATAAGCGTAATGAATGTGAACAAATTTGGAAAATAGAAACAGTCCCAGAAGAATGAACTTCTCGACGAACATTGGAAGCATTGGGAGGCCAATCATTTGATAAGGGGCGACACAGACTATGACTGCAACTGTATAGAGTGTCAGTTGATGGTTCCAACCATTGACTGCGGTTTTAGTCATTTGTGCAACAATGAGGCGAGTCTGAAAAGTGGAATGTCTTTGAAAATATTCCGGTGGACATTGCATGAGCTTACACAGAAGTTGGTGAAAATTGTTCCAGTGACCAAGAAAAATATTCTTGGATGTAGCTCGAGTATTCTGTTCGGTGAGTAGTAGCCCCAGGCTGTAGCCACGATAAAGAATCCGAAGAAAGTGTATAGAGGTTTTAAGGCCTCATGAAATGATCTCATGTGACCAGTCTTGTCTCTATAGGATCTGATGGAGTGTAGAGTGTATGTGTTAGTTCGGAAATCAAACTGAAAGTGGACGTCGCTCTCGTTACTTGTAAATATTCCATGCAACCATCGGATAATTTGCAAAGACTGACGAAATGTAAATGATTTTTTTGTATGTTGGAACCGAAAGCTTGGGAACACTCTTGTCGCGGATGTAAATCTGTGGACCAAACATGAAAGCGGCAAGTGGTGCTAACGTACAACCAAACATGACCATATGGTACGACTGTGGGAACGCCAGGACTTTCGTGTGATATTGTGCGAAGAATGGAAGCTAAAATGAGAGGATTACCAATAACTGTTCGTTATCTCTAGTGGGAGATGTACTCACGTAAAAGCTGAGATAAATAGTGAACGTAACCAGATGCATCCACATCACCGGAAAATCTATTCTCCCGAACAAACTGAATATGTAGCCCATGATGAAGTTTGCGCTGTAGACATCAAGGCCATGATCAATCACTTCTCCGAGTGGCGAAGCTGAGCCTGTTCTTCTCGCCTGAGCGCCATCGATATTATCTATTGTGTATGCGAGGAAGAAATTGATGGACACAACTAGGAACACCCATCTGGGAATGGGATATTCATCGATTGGATGCGAAGTAGCGTCGAGGTCAAAGTCATAGTAGGCGGTTAGACAGAAGTTGGCGACGTTGAGAAAAAATCCGGTGAACGTGAGAAGATTTGGTGCCATCCACAGTGGTATGTACTTCAAATTCAAGGTTGAAAAAATCGTTTAAAAATTCTAGATCTCCTATATCCCATTCGACCATTTCAACAGGGATGTGAAGCGTTAGTGATGTTACTTACGTTTATACACCAAATATAAAATTTACGCATTACATTGTCACAGAGCAATGGTGTCTGGCTGGCGGTGTACTGTAAATGAAACTCGAATTAGCAGACCGATTTCATCTCGAGGTTCGTCTATCACTTTTTAATTTTGATTAATTTTGTGGCACTCTATTGCCTTAGGTCAACGAACTGCTTTACTTAAGTTTACTCATTTTAATATTCACAAGTTCGTTGTACTACCTTGTAAGTAGCGAGTCTCTCCAGTTCAACATCGCTCAGATACTTCCTTCTGAACATTTTTCCACTTTTCGTTTATTTCTCACTGCCACATCAGTGTCACAGTTTCGTAAGGAATATTTAAAATAAAGCTAAGCGTAATGCGAAAACCGATGTGCTTCCTTTTATCAAATGAGATCGAAAGTTCAAACAGTGGGAAAACGTTTAGTCAACACAAAGTGACTAAGCAGAGCCCCGTGTGAAGTGAAGAGATTATTATTTTTGAGTTGAACGAATTTTCACACAGTGTGCAATATTGCTGGAATGATAAAAAGGTCACTGTCACGTCACATAATATATTCTCAAGGAAATACCCATTATCGTTGACAATTCTTAAAGTAAAATGTGAGCTGATAGTTTGAGATTATTCAACGTAATTATTACGACAAATACTATTTGATGATAGCGAGTTGCTTATCAAGTGCATACAAAAGTGCATTCAGTTTTTGTGACCCACTGATTTAGAGCAGTACAATTTTGAATAGTTGGTTTTACGTGGACGCCCTGACCTAATTTAATTGATCGACTGAAAGCTTATTGGCTTGGCTTGCAATCAAGAACCAGTTAGCAAGAGTGTGAACAGTGTTAAATTATAGTTGAATCTCGACCCTAATTTTCCGTCATGTCTTATGACCGCAACACAAAAATTCTCAGCGGAATTGACGTTCCACCATTCTACCATCCAAATTTAACGCTAGGTGAATTTTTTCTGCACTACCTACAGCGTGATTCGACTCGAATTATTCAAACTAATCACGATGACGGGGTTGAGATGTCAGCTGGTGAAATGGCTCGGCTTGGCTGCAGTATTGCGGCTGGACTTTTGAAACACTTAAAAACTGGAGACGTCGTTGGAATCGTCTGCAAAAATACAACTTATCTTGCAGCACTGGTTCTCGGTAGCGTCTTGGCAGGTACACCCATTTCGGCTGTTGATCCAGTTTTTTCGTCCAAGGAAATATCTCACTTTTTTGATCTCACGAAGCCTAAGATGATCTTTTGCGACGGGGACAACATGGACAAATTGAAAGAAGTTTTACGGCAATGTAAAATTGATTGTAAATTGGTAACTGTAGATGAGAAGGTGGCGGGAAGTGAATATTTGTTTGATATAATCGAGACATCCGGCACGGACTCTCAGTTCAGGTAAAAAGATATTTCAATTTTAGCGTCCGTTTTGACGCTCATATAAATTTCTGTTCAGTCCGCGAAGACCAACCACCCTAGCTTCACAAAATTGTGCAGTTATTTTGTGTTCATCAGGCACCACTGGACATCCAAAAGCATGCATGCTGTCGCATCAGCAATGTATGACTTTAACAAAAGCAGGGTAAGTGTGGATTGAAGGGTCTTAATTGATTATCCAATTTAACACTCTCTCCCTTTGCCAGGCCCTACTACGTAAAATTATTTTCCTTCAGTAAAATGTATTGGGTTACGGGCTTTACTGGTCTCATGCAATCGCTAGCAAATAATATCAACAGAATCATCACGAAGTGTAATTTTTCACCGGAGCTCTTCGTCGAAATTATCGAAAAGCATAGGGTTAACGCGATTGTAATTCCTCCACCAATAGCTGCGTTGCTATTGAAGTCGGAGATAGTTAAGAAAGCAGATTTCAGCTCAATATTCGTGGCTATATTGGCAGGAGGACCTATGGACGTCAGCGCGAGAAAAGAATTCCAGAAGTATTTGAAAGTCGGATCAATCGTGATGACCTACTCAATGACGGAAACAGGTTCCCTTATATCGTCAACAGCTCCTTTCGAACCAATCACAAACTCATGTGGAAAACCGTCTGCCAATATTAAAATCAAAATCATCGACCAAGATGGCAAATCATTAGATGCATTGCAAATTGGTGAAATTTGTGTTATTGTACCGTACAAGTTTCTCGGTTACAGCAACAACAAAGACGAAACAGAGAAAGCTTTCGATTCAGACGGATGGTTGCGAACGGGTGATCTTGGTTACATCAATGAGGGTGGTGAAATTTTCGTGACTGATCGGCAGAAAGAGTCATTCGACCAGTTGAACTTCGTAGTTTATCCCTCTATGCTCGAATCATGGATTGACAAGATGAACGGGGTGAATGCTGTGTGTGTGGTAGGCATTCGAGATTCAGCTGATTTTCATGCAGCGGCTGTTGTAGTCAAGGAAGCGGGAAGCTCCATCACAGAAAAGGAAATTGTCGACGAAATTGCTAGTGAGTATTAGAATGCTTAAATTCGATATGGGTTGGAATCTGAACCATTGTTTTCATAGAAAATTTTTTGAATGCCCAACAACTACATGGTGGAGTATATTTTGTTGAATCATTGCCAATGACGTCTACTGGTAAGATTAAACGTCTGGAAGCTAGAGCCATTGCGGAAAAGATGACCGATCAGAAGCGACAGTGAAATCTATTGACTTAATGTGGTTAAACAGTTCCATTCAATTAAAATCGAACAACTAGTCGTGGCGTAACAATGAGACTTTCATTTTCTCCAATTGGAGCTGCTATGAATGAAGTGGCCCAGTTCATTCAGGTTTTAGGATTGAAGGAAAACGTTCTGGGTAAGTATATTTGACCAAAATATGCAAGTTTTGCGCCCCGTCGCCTATATGTATAAGACCCGACCCCTACACCAAAAGTAATTGTTATTCGACACGAAAACATTTCTAGTTTCGAGTCGAAACTTTCGATCGATGTAGCTCTATGCGAACATAGTCAACTGTCTGGTTTACTAAAAGACTGAACTCGCGATAAGACTAGCGCGGTGTTTTAAACCAATTTAAAGGACTTCGCCATGACCTCTCTTTGTTTCTTAACACCAAAATGTATGGAGAAACTTTCGAATTAGTATTTGTCCAACTTCCCCCTTTAGAGAGTTGTTAATTTATGAATGACAAAAGTACAAAATGCTCTATAGTCTAACCGTATTTAATATAATGTTATGGGTCGTGTTCTACCGACTTCTTATACACACCATATCAATTTGAGGTTTACTGTAAGTAAGTTTCTTTAATACAAGCTTTCCAATGTTTACAGAAAGTTTCCATTTTTCCAAACATGTTTACCGATTGTGGCAAGAGAAAATTTTACTAAACTAAAACTTTCAAGTTGACTGGTCATGAATACCAATTTAAAGAATTGATTTTGAGAGCATGTCCATCAAAACTTAATGTCATCACGCTTATACACAGTACACCATCACAGTGTTCTCTGTGAATTAACGTTACCGTTAAAACTTTTTATGGCAACGAAAATAACCATCAAAAGTGCTTAAAGTTGCACATTTTTTCATCACAATAACGTATCTGCGACCTTTATTGCACGTTACCGATGATAGAAAGAGTGGATTTTATTATTAAACTGAGCTAATAGGTTATTGGCACTGACACGCTTCACTCAAACACAGTATGGTTTGTTCTGTTACGATTATAATGATGTCGATAACACGGTTGAATAGAATTCAACAAAAGTTTTAAAATATCTAAAGTTTAGAAACCAGTGGTTGGGGTTCGAAGCTGCTTGAAATTTGATTTTACGTGAAGTCGATCGAGATGTGCAGTTTTTACGGTAGATTCACAACGCCAAACTGTCAAAATGGTTCAAACTAAAAACCTTCTAAATCTTTATATCATCTGTTATAGACAACACCGACAAAAATAGGCGATGAACTGAAACTTATGTGGTCTTATACAGTATTTGTTAAGACTTATGAAGTAATAGATTTTGTATCGTTCCCGAGATCGTTCCAGTAAAACAACCATTCGAAGTAATAGACTTGATGTATGAAGCAAGCAATGTTTCTGATTCATGCTTTAAACTTCGATAAAGAAGCTGAGTACTCGTTCAGCAACGACAAAATCTTTCACTATGTTTCGAGCCAAGTTACTGCTGTCACATTTAACTGTGAGGTCAGATTTCTCCCGATGTATTTTGGTCGTGAGGATTAAAACTAATATGTCATGAAGATTTTAGATTCACATTTCTGGTAGGAATGGTTATACGGCAATTTCCCATTTATATCAACAACAATGAAAAGTACTTGATCTCAGAAGATTTTACAAGCGACTGACCTAACATAATACGATTTGAATAAATTCTTTGCTAGCCCCAGTCACAATGATTATCCTCGTTGTTCCCACAGAATAGAAAATAATTATTTTAATTAAAAAGTTTCCTTCCTCGTTCCCTCCCTCCAGAGAGCTCACAAATATTATTTTCGACATCAACCAAATATATATTAAATTCTAAATGCTAATCCTCAAAATAAAGACATACAAAATATTAGACAAATCTTTCGCGCCGTTAATGTGACACCAGATTTGGTGTTAAACAGAATTTCATTGGCGAGTACACACACCAAAAAAGGAAGAAAAAAAATCTATTACGCTTCAGCTCACGGCCAATTTGCATAATAATGGTGGGTCCAATCCAAAATGAAACGAGAGGACAAAGATAGATGTACGAAGCAGTTTTTGACAAGAATTAAATTTACATAATTATAATGTGATTTAGTTTTTTTTTTCTTCAGTCGTGTGCTTGCTTATTCGCCAAGCCAACTTTCGGCATCGGCATAGGGATTATGCAGAATTTCTTTTTCTCACAAAAAAAAAATTGTTGTGCCTCTCTACCCACTTTATCTAATAGAATGAGTGCAAAAAAAAAACTTCAAATTGCTTGGATAATTATTTTCGGTGATTTTTTTGCTCCTCTGGAAGGTATAAAATATCACTTCGTTATAAATAAAATTGTCTCCAATACAAATGTGAGACAACGACTTGTCCAAACTTTAATTGTATTTTATTTATCGTACGAGGTAGGGGCCGTTCAGAAAAGACATCGGCGTTTTTATCAGTACTTAGGTTGTCACATTGCGTCCTCCAGTCCACTTACTTATGAAATCTGCATATACGACTCGATGATTACCGAAGCAAGTTTCGAGCATTGTATTTTGGTTTATTGAAAATTCCAGTATATGTGTAATGATGGTTGATCCGAGGCGACAACGAGTTCAATAAAGAAAACTTAAATTTCAATTTTACCCAAAGTTACATGTACATGTTTACACACAAACTGTAAAACAAAAAAATGTTTTCCAACCTTAGGGCTGTAATAGTCTTTTTCATGACTCGGCTACGCTTCGGATCAACAAAATTCACTCGAAAACTCTACTTTTTATCTTTTTATCCCAAGTTATGTTTACGTGCTGATGGCGTCGAAAGAAGTTCTTGAAACATGAAAAGCACGATTTTCGACGCATGTAGCATGTAATAGTAGATTACTGTACCAGGGAAGTAATTTGATATCTCGTATCCAAATGAGTAAAAGGATCCGAGGGCTTCAGCCCGAGGTACTTTAACTCATCGTGATAAGAGATATCAAATTACTTCCCTGGTACAGTACATACCTCCATAACTTCTAGTTTAGTTATCCTTCCCTTAGTTACATTTCGTTCGATTTTACGATCCCTTAAATAATTTTCCAGCAAGCCTAGACGTTCTTTGTGGACGGCCCCAAAGTAGGGTAAAAAATGTCGCATTTTGTTAACAAAAAAAGCGTGACATCCAGCTCAAGACTGCAAACTGTTACGGTTTATTCGCGGAATTATAATTTCATCGTTCCACAGAATCTCTTTTTTTCCTCCTGCTCCCTCTGTTTTCTTTCCCAGATAAATAGTCGTTTTATAAGTTTGAAATGCTTTAAATAGATTAAACTTAAAAATATAAAGTTTTAAGTGCTTGAGAGTAACGATGTTCATATTGCACTTAAAAGTCTCACATCGACCGTACGATGGATTATACCATGGATACCTCCAATACACGGGCGAGTTTTTACAAAGTTTCGCACCTTTCAACTTCCGTTACGTTCAAGTTTTACAATCGAGATATGGCGCAATTTCGATATACACGACTATAATACACCATCGACGGAAGATAATATTATAAGAGGAAACATATTAGCTCCTTCATTTTCATCAATCTTAATTTACGGGATATCGATCTATCCACTGACTGCTCGCCTATTAAATTATGCATCATTCACCATAATAATTTATTGCATCAAGATATTGGTAGTTTGGAGGAAATATGAAGTAATCTAACGAGCAATTTATTCATAGATGGCTGATTTTTTTGATTGTGTTACGAAATTGTACGACATGGTCTGGTCATCGATGGTGAATAATTTATAATTTGTATAATTAAGTCCCCAACATAGTTGAAAGTCTACTGCGCTTACATGTTAGTTAGTTCAGTGGTTGTTGAACTAACAACAAACTTTCATTCATGCGAATTTTACGCGTTTTATCACAAAAGTTATGAGTACGTCTGAAAATGAACTAGGTCCACTGAAGCGAAAAAAACAAACAAAAACAGAAGTACGATTAAACGCTTAATCTATCGAAAGAGGTGTTGCATACCTATCTTCTTTACTTCTAGATTTGATTATTGATTGACGGTACCTTATGGTCGTTAACATTGTTAACCGTTGCGTCAATTTAAGCATATTGTAATTATCAATCTGTTACTTCTTTTTGTCGAAGCGTATTCAACGGACTTATACGCAATCTATTACTTCGTTAAATTAAGTTTGCTCCTTGGAATTAGATTCAAGCTGGGAGTGCTGTGACTAGTTATACTTTAACATTCTAACAACGGTATTAATATTTCCCGATAAGTTAGGTACGATCTTGATTGTTGGCCAAAACAACACCTAGCGTTGGCCAAAATCATCATTAATTGCAATGTTATATAATTAAATTATTTTTAAGAAAATAACGCTAGACTCGAGCGAACTCGATCAATGCTCGGCGTCCATCATCAACAATTAATGGTTGGTGTATCGAAAAAGCTTTTGATTCAGTTGAAACATGGTCGATATGGGACTCATTGGACGAATGTAGAGTGGACTCAAGGTACTCCAAGGTGCTCCAATATGTGTACGAAAATGCTACGTCATGTATTAAACTTCATGAGAACACGACGAAATTCAGGCTAGGTCGAGGTGTAAGACAGGGTGACACCATCTCACCGAAACTGTTCACATCAGTCCTGGAGAGTGTTTTCAAGAAATTAGACTGGAGCAAAAAGGGAATTGACATAAAAGGAGAATTCCTTAGTCGTCTCCGTTTCGCAGATGACATTGTCCTAGTCGCACTAAATCTATACCAAGCACAAGTCATGTTAGAAGAGTTAAATGAAGAGGCTAACAAAGTTGGTCTCAAGATGAACTTATCTAAAACGAAAATCATGACAAACATTGACGACGACAGACAAATAAAAATTGGAGATACAGTTATTGAAAGAGTCGACAGCTATGTATACCTTGGTCACAAACTGAAATTAGGTCTAGACAACCAAACTGCAGAAATCAAGCGTAGAATTGGTCTTGGATGGGCAGCTTTCGGGAAACTCCTGATTTTCAAAAGCAAAATGAATAATAGTCTAAAACGGAAAGTTTTCGATAGGTGTGTCCTTCCAGTGTTGACATATGGAGCAGAAACGTTAACATTAACCAAAGCATCTGAAAATAAGTTGAGAGTGGCACAAAGAGCCATGGAACGAAGTATGCTTGGAATTACACTCAGAGACAAAATGACAAACCAATGGATTCGTCAACAAACAAAAGTCGTTGATGTCATGGAAAGAATTGCGTCTCTAAAGTGGAGTTGGGCAGGACATATTGCAAGAAGGACAGATGACCGTTGGACCAAAGCCATCATGGACTGGAGACCCCCCACAACAAGACCTGTCGGAAGACCACCAGAGAGATGGGCAAACGGAATAAAGAAATACATCAAAGGTACATATGGACACACGAACTGGCAACAAGTGGCAATGGATCGTACAACATGGAAAAATTTAGGGGAGGCCTACATGCAGCAGTGGATACAAACAGGCTAAAGAAGAAGAAGAAGAAGAAGTATCGGATGTTGGTGTATGGGGTTCACCATTCCTAGCTTAGAATCATAAAACTTACTGACATATTTCTGGCCAAGACTTTCTTTAAATCGATTTTTCACCATGAAGCCATGATGGCTCATTTTTGGCCAAATGGAGAAAAATGTAGATCTGGTTGTGGTCTACATTTTTCTCCATTTGATCAAAAATGAGCCATCATGGCTTCATGGTGAAAACTCGATGATTTTCACGAAATCTTGAAGAGATTTCGACGAAGTGCAACGAATTGTCGATAAGTCATGTTATCGATTTTCCCGTTCAAGTTTGTGTTAGAATGTCGATATGTGACCACAAAGTCTACCACAAAACATTTTTGCGTCTAGAATTCCGAACAATCTTTGCGATTTTCAGCCTAAATTCATTTTGCACGATGAATATCTATATGCTGGTGGGGAACATGTCCACTTAGTGAATTATAAGAAAATCAAATTCCATTGATTTAGCTTTATTTCCAATACGGTGACGATGTTGTTTCTAAGGTAAATATATAGGCGGAAATATTGTGCCTTTCACAAAAAAGACGGCACAGGTTTCTAAGCAATTTTGTCTTTTTAAAGAAAGCGAGAGATGGATCTGACTCGGTTGTATATGGCATCTAGTAGCATCGTCACACTATACGAAACAAAAGCAAATCAATGAAATATATTTTCTGTAGAACGATTTATATGATATTGGAGACTGCCTCAAATATTTCGACGTTAAATATTTCGAACTAAATTATATACAGGATACAGAACTGCGTCGTATGCATGTCAAGGTGACATTGTCTCCAAAACAGTTAGCTTTTACCTTTACGTTGTAATTTATACCTTTCAAGTTAGAAATTAAAAAAAACTTCGATCAATTTCCCCAAATTCCGAAACCACTTAAATTATTCATAATCCATAACCATTTCTCGAATGATGACAACTTTATTTATGTTCCTATCATCTACCGACGAAAATGTTCATCTATGCTAACCAACAATGATTTTCTATGTTACAACATACTCACATTATTATCTTAAATTATTCTACGAGCGTAATAAACATTAAAATTTATCCTTAAAACAACCTAAGCTTTACCTTTTTCCTTTTGCTACGTAAACATAAGTACCGAGGCACACTGATAATAGAACACCCAAATAATATTTGAGTTGAGTCTTAAACAATGGGGTTTAACATTTGTTTTGCTAGACTGGAGTAACACCAAAAGCTGTTATTTCTATATGACTACGCTACACAGAAGTATATAAAACTTCATTCGATAAAATAGAATATGCCTGGCAGATATACAGATGTACCTATCCAACATGAAATTAGCCCAAAGATGAGTTTACAACCATCAGCTAAAACATTAAATAAATATTATCGCACACCCAAAAGTGATATTTTCACAGGTTTTTCAGCTGGAATGCTCTTTTTATGCACATTGATATTTACACGTCTATCCAGCAAATAGCAATGTATAATATATATATAAGCACATCCATACAGCTCACATAAAAGTGATAAGAGACAACAGCTGCTGGGTGAGCACACATTTTCTTTTTGGTATAATTTGTCAGCATAAATTTCTAGCTGAACGAAGCGACTTTAACACACTACCAGCAACACACAAAAAGAATCTAGAGTACGGAGAAACTTAAATATAATTTCACGGAATGGAATAAAAATTTTCCGAGCGATTTTTTTCGTCCTTTTTTAATTCCCACGGCTATATTCCCAATCTATACCACACTTTTATGCACAAGCACAAACATTTACCGTACACATACATTTGTGGTGCTTGTGATGACCTTTGGGATTGTGTGAATTGGTGTATACACATCGTAGTCCAGCCCCTTGTGTCAGTCGACTCGCTCGCTTTAAGTTTTTAGAATTTTTTCTTTATCTCATATGATTGAGCATGAATAACTGTAGAACTAATTTTTTTTCTGGAAAATGGAAAATCGCTTTTCCGGCCGGAAAAGCGGTTTATATGAAAAAATTAAAAGTCAAATATCTACCGAAAGCGACAACGTAATTCAAAAATTCTTTTTTTCCTTGAAATCCTGATTCAATACCAACATTTCGCGGAACAACTTTTTTTTCTGGAAAATAAAATGGCGTCGATATAGGAATCTTCCCAAAAAATGACCCGGAAAATTTCTAGACTTTGAGTTCACCTCACACCGTCAATTCGAAACTGATTTAAAAAAATGAGGGTTCCTTAGAAAACTTAAGTCAGTACTTTTCGAATGCTGGCGGGATTAACGCTGTTTCTTAGAAGTCGAGATACAGGCCAGGATTTCCACGGTTCCTAGAACTGATGTTTTCCAAGATTATTTAGTATTTATTTAGCAAAATAGTGACGCATCATTAATTTTTGCTGATGAATTTTGAAGAATAGCCTGTCCACATCCTTTTAGAATTGAATCCTAGTCACAAATCTAGCTCAGGATGTTGTGGATGTCATTCAATACCCAAATTTGTATAAATCGTCAAAATAAACCCTATTTTTGCACTAAACTACTTTCAATCCGACGACTTAACACCAGAAGTGTTTTAAATGATGATAACTAACTGCACCATATACATTTGATTTGTGTAAAGTACCTTCCTGGATCGGATTTTTTTTCAAGTTTTTCTGGATTTATGTCATTCTTGAGGTAATCAGAGGTCAGTTCCTATCAACTGACCATTCCTTATGGGTCCTTCAACTTCTAGGTTCTAGAAATCCGAAGTCTTTAGTATTATTTCTAGTTTTATCTGTATTTTATGTTTTTTGAGGCAACTGATATACCTATCGCTGACTTCCAAATACATAAAGTTTTCGATCACCCTTTAATAACTCAGGATAACACAGGATACTGGTATATTTTCAGACTTCTAAGATTCTAAGACTTCTAATCACATGAGATAGAGAAAAAATTCGAAAAACTTACAGAGAGAGGATTGATACAAGGGGCTGGACTATCGACAGTATATACAAACTACCATTCAATTTGATAATCGTCATCAAATTCGCTTTTTTGGGGTTACATTTGAATTCATATTTCCAGGAAAAGAGTGTGCCCATTATTCGAATTATGGTTTTCGTATAAATGGCATTGTGTGAAAATCTGGCGTCAGAGATTGATGCAGATTATATTATACACTCCATATTTCCATGAGGAAAAATGGCTGTAATATGATGTTTCCCTGCCTGCTTTATTGTTGTGCTATTGTGTAACTATTGAAATTTTGAATGTAGGTTTGTTGACATGTATATGAGCCCTCCTATTTGTATGTAGAACAATATATATATATACATCCACTGAACACACTATATATATCCCTGCATGCAGATTGTTGTCTTTCCCAAAGTCTGTATAGCGTTTATGCTAAATGGATTCAAATATATGTCAGATTATATAAACGGAATGGATCCCTATTTGCTTAAATGTGTAAACAAACAAACAAAAACAAATCATTCATCTCTGATCTCTCTAATGTCCAAAGTGTTGGCAAAGGTTAGTTACATTAAATTTTCTTTGCGTATTATAATGTACAAAAGTTATGTCGAAGAAGAGTTGAACAGTTAAACCGAAACAAGTTTTGTCAACATATTAGGATAACCTAGGGGACATGTTATTTTGTTTCGGAATATATAACCCAAATAAAAAAGTTCTTCAGCGAAATTATTGTGTGTATGTCTTTTGAGTTTGAAAATTGTTTTTTTTTTGTTGCTCTCTGTGTCGTGTTCTTTATGCTTGAACTTTTCGGGGTGGCTTAATGCCATTACATTTTCGTTGGGAGCGAGATGGGGATTTTGATGAATGAAAGTTGCTGTTTGACTTTAATGTTATTTGGCTCTTGTCGAAATCAATTTGTACCAGTTAATTTGTTCTCGTTTCCTACTTTTTTCTTCAGTTGGCTGTAAATATTTCTTTTTCCCTAATTTGAGCTACTGGTATTAGGCAACAGAATTCATACGGTTAATATCGAATTACGATCGATAAAGCGACAAAAAATTTTCAGCGAAATTTTCAAAGAGTACAGCCTCCACTCAGCTAGTCATAGTCGTATGACATCAAGAGTAAACACAATACCATATTTAAGGTAGGGGTTTTACGTTATAATTCGAGCGGTAATATTTTTGGTATGACCATTGGATATCTTCCTTTTACAAATATTTTGAGGCACTTCATAGAAATGGTACCAATCGAACGATAATATTGGTAAATTGAATTATTTCTAATGCTCAACCACAAACTAATAATTACAAGAAGAACTACTAGAACGGTCTAAATTGCTTATAATTAATTTAATTCTGTTCAGTTTCACTGAATTATGTGAAGTTGAAATGTAGTGCTTATATTGCATCAAAGATGCTACCAAACTTCCGTAAGCTCTACTTCTCCTGAAAGTACATGCAATTACCTTTCATATGACACCCCACACGACCATGAGCCGTTCGTGTAACTCGAGAAATATCTGCAAGAAAAGTGTAAGTTTTCAGTCTTTTTTCGGTTGAAAACGTTAACTGCACCTATCTCAGTGTGGACCCAAAAAGACCCTATTTGTCCCGAAAGTACATACAATTACCTTTCTAATGACACCCCACACGACCCTGTATGGCTCGTGTACTCGGAGAAATTTCTGTAAGAAAAGTCCATGTTTTCAGTTTTCGATCACATCCCACCAGCCACACAAGCTTCAAAGAATTTTTTTGAAAGTGGTTTTAGGTTCTAGGGACCAATACCAATCTAGGCACACATTAAAAAGTCCAATGGAAAATGCGTCCGATTTCAAGATTCTGTTTTTCAAAAGAATCCCTCATTAACAAAGAGTAGAAAAGGCTTCTTTTGAGAACTACTATCAGATGGTTGAGCCGATACCGACCATTTTCGAACTTGACCTGATGATTTCAAAGCTTCATCGGATATAAAAAAAAAGTTTTTGCAAATCGGTTGAGATTTACTCAAGTTATCGTGTTAAGGCCCGTCATTGGAAAATGACAGGACAGTTTCCCGAAAATGTATGGAAAATTTTATCACAAAAATTCACCGAAAAGATTCAAAGAAACTCACCCATGATGCTTTCCATTGCATTCGTGCACCGTCTCTTTATGTCCCCAAGGCATATTTAAACACTAAAACACTTTTTACTCGATGCAAAAACAAAATTTTGTTTTTTGTTTTGTCGCGATAAAACACAGAAAATATTTCGACACAACTGTGACACTCCGCTACTATAAGGACTAGAATGAATGTTTGCTGTGTTCACTTCGGCGGTAAAATATTTTCATTCAAAAAAGTGTCCGACACTTCAACGATGATAGACATTTATTAAAATTGTAACCTCTCCCACTTCTTTAGTAAGCTAACAAGACTTCGCTGAGTCTAAATATGCCACCCTTTCGAACAAAAATATCGGCTGAGGTCGAATAATTTTCCGCTGAGCTTTAACAAACCTCCGCTGAGCTCTAATAATTCTCCGCTGAGCTTTGACAAACCTCTAATGAGCGCTAATAATTCTCCGCTAGGCTTCAGTAAGAGTCCGTCAGACCTTAGCACGTTGTAGTAAGGCAATGAAGCTAAGCGAACACTCAATAAGCATCAGCGGACACCTAATTATTGTTGCTATGATTTGATAGCTCCACTTAGCTTCGGCAGATCTCCGCTGAGTGTCCGATTCACTCCATTAAGCCTTCCTGCAACTTGCTTAGTCCTAACGGACACTTTTTGTAGCCTAGCGGAGAATTATTATAGCTCAGCGGAGGTTTGTTAAAGCTCAGCGAAGAATTATTAGAGCTCAGCGGAGAATTATTAGAACTCAGCCGATATATTTATTCAAAGAAGTGGCATAATTAGACTTCGCGAAGTAGTCTTAGCTTACTAAAGACTCCCATCGTTGAAAGAATGTCCGCTGAGCTCTCGTAAAGCTTTAAAAAATGGTCGATGAGCATTATTAAATGTATACGCTACCCTTTGTCAACCGTTTGATGATTGTTTTTAAATGTCCGACACTTTTTTGAATGAAAATACTTTACCGCCGAAGTGAACACAGCAAACATTGATTCTAGTACTTATAGTAGCAGAGTGTCACAGTTGTGTCGAAATATTTTGTGTGTTTTTGTCGCGACAAAACAAAAAAAAATTTTTTGTTTTTGCATCGAGTAAAAAGTGTTTTAGTGTTCAAATATGCCTTGGCGACCTTAAGAGACTATGCCCGAATACAATGGAAAGCATAAGAGGTGAGTTTCTTTCAATTTTTTCGGGTAATTTTTGTGATAAAATTTTACATACATTTTCGGGAAACTGTCCTGTCATTTCCCAATGACGGGCCTTAACAAGATACAGAAAATTGTTACATTTAACGTTTTTAATCACATTTTCAAACATTTTTAATTACATAGTGATCGTGTTACGTGATGAAAAGATGAAAAATAGAGTTTTTGTGTGTTTTGTTGATCCGAGGCGAAGCCGACACACAAAATCGAAACCTTCCATTTTTATACTTACTTATGAAAAGGATTCTACGTGCTTTTTAAGTTTAAAGTAATTTACTTTTCATCACAAGAGTTGTAAAAGCCACTTTTGACCCTAAGGAAAATAAACGTATATAAAAACCGTAACAGAGCACCAGTATATATTATACTAGCTCTTCGCTTCGCACTTTACTTTCAGAGTTGTCAATGTGTGTTTTGGTTTGAAAATGTGTAAAAGGTCCAACAGTCCTGACTCACTTTCCATACTTTCCTTCACGATACAAAATACACTAAACACTTCGAATTTATGGTGTGTTCAGCCAACACACTTCAAGCATGAGTGGTATTCCTTACTCTAAAATTTAGAGTCTAAATAGAGTACTGAAACTGGACAGTGTATCGAACAAATTTTGGCGCTGTAAAAAAATGTGACATAAAATCGTACCCCATTTTTTCAGCTGTCATTAAAATCACTTTTGACGCATGAAGTGCTTTGGTTTAGCATAAAAACGGGTTCATCAAAAAATGACCTAAGTTCAACAGGATGTTCGAAGCATGAACTTAAGCAAAAAAATCTATATCACCAAAAAACAATAAAAATGAAAGATCTACGAGTATTTCATGTCGCTATATAAGAGAACCTAGCAGGAGCTTATTTTGTCGTCGTTGTCAATAGCAGATGGCCAGCCGGTTCTATGCAATATCATGATTTGGCATGTTTGACGTCAGTCAGAGTTCAATCTATCTACGATCAATACTTTTTAAGGATGACAACTCGACAGCACTGTCACTATGCAAAATTCGCTAAACTTTGCCATTGGTGAACATTTTATAGTAGTATAAAAGTCAACCTATTGTTTTATATTTCGCTCACCGCAACTATGATATTTAATTGATAGTAAAGCGGAAAGAGTTTTCAACTTTTGCCATTATTTCCCTCGTTTATGAGTACCGAGCGGAAGAATTTCCAACCATTTGTCTCTTTGTGTTGGCAAAAGGTAATTCAAAATTTGATTATAAATAGCTCCCAATGAAAGTTTAAAAGATTTTGTAATTTGATATTCTATATTGTTTGATGATTCCGTGCGAAATTTTTTGATTAATTTGTCTCTGAGGAAAACTCTGTGTCGTAGAGTGTATTTCTCTGCTCATTTTTTATTTATTCGTATTACAAATTACATCGAAATTGGTCCACAAATTACCTTGTTATCTTGAGCAATCTTTGTCTCATAACATTGACAACATCAACTTATCTAAAAGATAGAAACTGTCCCAGCTTTCCCATCTGCATATTAACTGTGAGTATGATTTATGAAAGAATTCGTCGAGAAAACTATGCACAAGAATGTTTTTGTGATGGAGCGTATGCAGTACACAGACTCTGTGGTTATATTATAGTTAAGTGGCTGCATTATTTTTCAGTAAAAATTTCGTTTCAAAACGTATATAAACAAAGGATTTGATAAAATGGTTATATGTATTTCGTTCGTGCGCTCCTCTTGGTATGCTGAACATTAAACTCTAAATTGTCAGTTTAAATTTATTTCCTTGAGTGACACACGAAACACAACAACCTAATTCTGTGTTTTGTGGATACAAAATGTTCTCGTTCCTTCATTTCGATGTTCGTCGTTGAATTAATTCCATTTACCATTATTCTTCTTCTATTACGAAAGCATTGTTTTGCTGCCAGTTTTTTTTGTCTTTGCTTTCTTCTTATTTCGTTCCTAAACATTGTGTAACATTTACAAGCATTTCAGGACGAAGACAACTAAAAAAAACATAATCGGAGAGCTTTTGAATGAAGAACCGTTTCTCTAGGCTCTATATTGAATTATTTCGTGTTTGTAACTTCAAAATAAGGTTCAAATAAGCAGGATATGATACTACGCTTCATTGCCTATATATAAGAAGTGTGTATGTGCAGAAAACGAAATCTATACGGAGCTTTTTTTCCGTTCTTAGTTAGACTGGAAAAAAATAAGACATTGACAAATTAGCGGTGATCAATATAAATCACAATCACAAAAGTTTTGTTTCGGTTAAGAAATTTTTATCTTTCTTCCGTTTCACAGAATTAACGAGTTTTCCGCTCTTCTCTCTCACTTTCTCATGGGACTTCCCTCATGGGACGGCGAAAATATTCTCCGACTAACACAAAACGTAAATAAACTAGGAAATTTATGGTAACTTGAAGAGCAAAAAAAAAGTCGTTTAATAATCGCAATCAAGGAGATGACTTTATAAATTATGACAAGGGAAATTAAAGGATTTTTTTTATATTCATTTTCCCTTTACTGTCCGGGTCGTTTGAGCATTAGTAATTGGGTAGAAGGAGAGTGGCATAGAATTTATATGAAAATTCGTTTGATTTGGAAATGAATTTTGAATAATTTCTGATGTGCTCTATTAATTTTTATTTATTTTGGTTCAGCAACGTTTATTTTCGATGTACAACGACAAAGAGCCATTTTAAAAGATTTTTGAATGAGCCAAAACGAAAAAAAAAATTATTTTTTTGGCAAAAAGCTCGAAAATATTTGTTGTTATACAGAGCGAACGGGTGGCTTATTATTATTTCATCTATATAGCTTATGAAGCAAAGTGAGTGAAAGATATAAAATCGAAATGCTGCGATATAACATTTTATCGATTTTGGGACTATAAAATATTACATTGATTCTGTGTACACTTTTTAGTGGTATAAAACAATAACGTGGATTGAAATGCACTTCTCGCTGGGAGAGCATAAAACTCGAGAGTTACATGAATAAATATAAAAAAAGGTCATACTATGTTCGCTACTGAGTGAATGCTACACCATTGATTGTGTACATATACCCACTAAAATTCTGTTTCACAATTTAACCGATTCATTTCATTTTAAATAATTGTAATGACCCCCAAAAACCACTTACAGTGAAAGTGTGACGCAAGTCCTTTTATCCACTTACAAAAGAACTGATATCGTTAGGTGTGACATTTACACATCTTTGACACGTAAGACTAAATATGGTGCGTCACAAGTGACCTGGAAGAAATACAATCATACAGCCGAATCATCTGCGTCGTAAATGGCGGATAATGAGGAAAGTGTTAACAGCTGATTGAAAAATTGGTTACTAAAAAAATAAAAGACGATCTTCCACCTGTACCAAGGCCTGTACGCAAAAGTTTTATCAACAAAAAATTGACCCAAAATATTTTAGAAAGAAAATTTTACCAAAAAAAAATTGCCTCAAAAAGTTGCAGATGATTCGGGTTTTTTCCGCTTGAATTCCATTCTTTCCGGACATATTTTTCACAATTTTAACAATTTTCCTTACAGAAATTTCCTCAACACAACATCTTCCATTTGTGACATATTTCTTTTTGCGTGTCGAAGCTGTCTGCGTCACTCGCACCGATATCCGTTCTATTATAAGTGGATAAGAGGACTTGCGTCACACCTCCACTGTAAGTGGTTTTTGAGCTGTACCTGTTCTTTTGTAAGTATTGTATTTGTAAATAAAAACTGGGTGTTTTTGGTAGAACCCTGAAACACGTGTCGACTGGAATCTAACACTCTATAAATTTATTCTTTTAAACGAACTTTCTGTCTGCCTCATTTTCCGAGTTATGGGTCACACAGCTCAATAGCTTCAGACGCTGCTAGCTCGGAGATTATTGACTGTTATGAAAATTCCTTCAAATTAGTTTCTTAGAATTAGGTCCTTGACAAACCCTTAGAATTTCAGCCAAATGCACCGAGTAATTCGAAAGTTTCTGGTAACAAAGTGACAAAGGTTGGTAGAATTCATCGATTTCTAAACGTAGGAAAATCCGTTTCTTTATACAAATTTTGAAATTTAATATCTCGATGAAATCTTAACCAATTTTGACATGTGATAGTTTGTTGAGCTCGTATGGACGCCCAGATTACGAATAAAATACTTTGGCGATAGTAGCTATGAATTAATAGCATGGACATTATTAGAAATGTAATGGAAAATGACAATTTCCATCAGAAATTTTCTAAACAAAAAAACTTGTCAAATTATGCCGGCAAAGAAAAAGGTTCATTAGAGAGCTGAATGGTTCGGCTCGCTGAATATGCTGAGTCTTTAATTTGAAGAAATATAACCAGCTTGTTTTCAAATTATCTGTCTGAGAAGTTGGTAGTTCTGTACCAAAGACAATTTTCTCATAGGAAGAATTACCAACTTCTCAGACAGAGCAAAGGTCAAAAAGTTCGTGTATGTTCCTCAGTCCTAACGGATTTTTCGTTTTATTTTGTGGTGGTCACAGAACTGCAGAACTGCAAACAACGAGTTTCATTTCATGAGCATCACACTAATGAAGTAAAAGATTTGTCGAACAAACGATGTAATAGATTCAATAATACTATTTGTGATGTGTGTCGGCTGTGAATGCTTGATATTCTACATCTACATTATAGATCCATCCTTTTATTTATTTACGGCACGACACTTTGATTCGGTGTTTTTCATTCTTTGAAGAAGACGGGCGAATACCTTCGTTCGCTCCAATCCGGTGACCAATATCACAGACATTAGAACAGTTCATATACTCTTAGATTCGAAAGTTACGATCATTTTGTGTCAACAAACAACTTTATTATTTCTATAACTCCCTCGTTGACTTCGACACTATCTAATGTAACATATGAACAATCCTTTATCGCACTAGGTGACATTTCATCTCAACGTCAAAGTAGAACTAGTAAATTTCCAACTGCTTTTATGATTGATAATTAAGCTCTGGTTGTTGACCAGTCAGAATCGTTTTGGCGAGTGAAACTGTAGAAAAAATTAGAAATTCTCTCTGAAGGACTTATGAGCAAAGGTACGGGAAAAGAAAAGCCAAACAAATCAAGACATAAAAGATCAATTTATTTTAGAGTTCAAGAGACTTTTAAGTTAATTCTACAAGCAAGAAATTTCAAGTTTCAGCGAGGGGAAGAAAATGTCTATTCTGCAAAATGTCTGCACTGTAAAAAACAATTTACAAATTAATGCGGACCAAAAATGCAATATTCTCTCACCAGATAGAGAGCAAAAACGGTTCGAACTTTTGTCCAAAATGTGACATTTTGGTTAGTCTGAATATAAAATGTTCCTCGGGCCACACTACTTTTCAACTGAGTGACGAAATGGGAAACTTTCGTTGCCTTTTTTTTTGGGGAAAATGTTGTACGCAATTCGATGATAAATGTTTTTAGGCACATGGTTTATATTGTCACACTCGATCTCAAAGGCACACTCGACATCGACCTCAAAGGCACACTCGACCTCGACCTCAAAGTCGCACTTAAATAGTCGAATGATAATTGATCATATATAAATGGGCTTAAGTTCAATCTCAATTTTATTGGATAAAGAAGATGTTAGAACCTGAAAAAGAAATGTTATTCATTACTTTCCGTTTTTATGGCATAATGGTTCGATGATCTAATTTTCTGTTAAAAACTTTTCCAATATCTGCTACAAGTCTCGTCTTCACTAACATTTATAGTTATCTGCCATTTCTCCGAACCATCTTTTTCGAATCAAATGGTTTATGGGACCAAAAAAATATGCATTTTCGATTATTCCCATCAAGCGTTTACCATATAAAACAAAAACAAAATAAAAATGATTTTAAGTGCGCAATAAATATGGAAACAGTTTTTGATTTCGATATAATCGTAAAAATTTAATGGAACAAATCGAATTGTTGTTGCAAAAATTAACCCATCAACAGACAGACGAGTTTAAATGCACAAAAAAAAGGGAAAGAAAGATGGAAAGAACCTCATAAAAATGTCGTCAAAATATCATAGACAGAGACAGTTTTGTTCTACATTATAATGCTGAATCCGAAACGATACAAAAAGCCATTATTTGCAGACATGTAGCAGAGATATAATATTGTTTTTGAGGTAAAACGAAACAATACACATCGTAATTTGGATCTGGGTTATTAATGTATTTTCAAAAGGAATTCATTCAATTAACAATGTAACAATGGAGGAGCAAATGTAAATTTTGCCATAGCCACAATATGGTTTGTCTCCGTTTCGACGAAAATTGCTTTATATGGTGAAGCGAAAATGTTTGCCATAATCAACTTTAAATCGATAAATTAAATTTGAGAAAATTGTGAGAAAAGTAAAAAAAAACTGGAAAGCTTTCAGGTCTGCGGTTAGCTTAGGCAGAGAGTTTTCGTTTTTTGTTGCATTAGTCTTTGATCACGTTCATTATAATTCAGTCTGAAACTGACTTTGTTTTTACGGCCTTGTGTCGTCGAACTTTGTTTTTTGTGTCGAATTATTAGTCTTATTAAAACCCAACATTTTCGTCATTTACGCATCCGATTTTGTGTCCTACTTCTAAAATTTACTAAGAAAATTTGTTCCGGGACGTTCGATCCGTTCATCAAATAAGATGCCACCTTACTTATCACACAGCTCCATACCGCTCGCATTATCTGATAAATATTAATTTTTCCATGTATAAACTTCTGAGAATTATATTTTTTTCCAATTTATTTCAACGTATGGATCCTCCAGCTTGAATGGTGGCGCGTATTATATATAAATTTTTTGATGGAATGAACAGTCGAAAGCATATACAGCGAATTATGGGCTGGTGTGTTTATATCTTATATAAAATGATATATAGAGAGAGAGAGACCTTTTCAGCATTTAAGCTCCAAGGTATAAGAAAATTTATTCCGCACACAATCGCAATTACGTTTACTTTCTGGGTTCGGATTTTGGAAATAGATTTTTCTTTGGTTTTTTTTTATCTTTTCTTTTGATGGCGGTGAATAAATTTTCAGTATAAATATGAAAAATGTTATATCGTACCGAAAGAAGAATGGATGCGACGGTATATTTATGATTGTTGAGTGTATTGGATACACGGTGCGTTGTTATAGTCTTCGGTTATCCGTTGTATTTTGATTTTTAAACTCAATCGATTTGAAAACCTGCGAGTCACGACATTTGTTGCACCTATAGGGAATGCAACCGGTAATTTTTTCGAAGTGACTATTTGCTCCCGGGTGCAAATAGACATATAAAGACTATTTCCATCGGAAATTACGCTTTCGTTATGGAAATTGTAAGAAAAGTGTTACCGTTTCACTGGAAAAACAAGTCGGTTTTGTAACGTGGCTTTAAACAAGCGAAAATACTTCTTTGAAGCCCATAAAATGTATTTATCCTTTAACAAATGAGAACACTAATACTATACTAAGAATGAGGATAGTACTCTGTTGGACTTTAACTATACTCTTTTTCCTTTTTGCAAAACGTAACGAAAAGGCTATTGGAACTATTACAGGATATTCTCCTCTTACAAAATGTAATACAGACGCTAATTGATCGGTCGAGATTGTAGCTTCCCTTTTATAAAGCGTAACGAAAATCTCAATTCCAGAGGATTTTTCCCTTTTAGAAAAATTTGACAGAAAAGCTAATAGAACGATTCCAAGTGATTTTCCCCTTTTACAAAAAGTGAGGCAAAAGGCTAAATTCTAGGGGATTTTTCCTTTTACAAAATATGACGAAAAGGCTAACACTAAATAGACTCAATACAAACAACACACACTCTACGGATAATAGCGGCAGAGTCAAAATGATCCAAAATTATATCGGCTAAATTTGAAGTTTTTGGACAAAATGATGTGTGGACGACCTGTTCATTATCAAAAATAAGGGGCACCTTCCATACATCACTTTTCGATTGGACCACGGAACCACTTGCAAAAATCAAGCAAAATTTCGACTCTGCCGCTATTATCCGTAGAGTGTGTGTTGTTCGTATTGAGGCTATTTAGCTAACACAACGATTCAACGGAATTTTCCTCGTCACGAAATGTACCACAGACGCTAATTGATCGGTCAAGATTACCTAATTTTTTTATACAAAAAGACCGAAAGATCACGAAAATCTGATATGTAATTTTAAAAAAAGTTTAAAAATCGTTGAATTTAGAGAAAATAGAAACTTCTTCGAAAAATTGATCGAAGTGCTAGTGATTTACTCACCAGTGGTTTTTCAAAGTTTTACAATTTTTTTATGTGTTAATTTTCCCAGTTTTTTTCAAAAATGTTTTTTTGACAATTTCCAACTTTAAAAAAAATATTCTACGAATTTTGCTCATACACTCACGACCTTTAAATATACTACTTGAGGACTTGTCAATTATCAATGTAGGACTTATAAACTTATGACTTGAACGTTTTTGACTTATAAGCTTATGAACTTCGATTTTATATGTAGTCGGCTTATAACTTATGACTTATAACCACTTAAGAGTGATATCGCCAAATCTTCGAACAACTTTGGGACAAGGTGTCACGGATTTTATTGAGTTATAGCTCTTTCGATTCGTTGAACTGATGCGAGTAAAACGTAGTACTACGTTTGATGAAATTTATTTTGTTGTCGACGATCGAGGTAGTGAAGTAAGGGTCTGTCAAAAGGGGCCCAAAATCGTTTTTTTACAATTACTCGAGCGAAACAATTTTGGGAAAAAACTTATAACCAACGTGGATATATCAGTTAACTCTTTATTTTTGTTTAATTCACTTTAAATAACAATTTTATTGAAAATACATATTGAATACTCACAAAAAAAGTCCAAAAATGCTTCACATCCCACTTTTATATAGAAAATAATCCAAATAGATCGAAATTTGGGTTCCAAGAGTATAAGAACCACGTGAATACATCAAAAAAATCTTTATTTTAGTTGATCTCATTCTTATCAGCAATAAATAATGAATGACCGCACAAAAAACCTCAAAAAAGCGAAAAACAAACGAAAGAAAGGGATAAAATTTCGTCGACTTGGGGCGGACTTCCACTAAAGTCACTCCAATCCTTTGCAGTGAAACTAATCCAAGGATGTTTTTGCATGTTATGGTACTACAGAGGCTAGGCTATCTCACAATACATACCATGTCACGGACTTGTGTCACTGCAGCCGCTCAGGTACTTCGGAAAATCACCTATTTTTTCATCTAAATTCATTAATATCACCGTCAGATGAACATGGACCTGGTGGTGTGTATACTCAAAATGTTTCACTCGAGTAATTGTAAAAAAAACGATTTTGGGCCCCTTTTGACAGACCCTTACTTCACTACTTCGATCGTCGACAACAAAATAAATTTCATCAAACGTAGTACTACATTTTACTCGCATCAGTTCAACGAATCGAAAGAGCTATAACTCAATAAAATCCGTGACACCTTGTCCCAAAATGTCTGATTTTGTTCGATGTTTTGGCGATATCACTCTTAACTTATAACTTATAACAGACCGACTTATAATTTATAAAAACTGCCATTTATAAGTCGACATATGTCATTTGCGCAAACTCTCTACTTTGAAATATGTATTTTCGCAACAAGTGACGATAAGTAGGACTTTCCGTTGCCTTTATTGCGAAAAATGTTGTATACAACTCGATGATAAATGCAGAGCCGGATTAACCCATGGGCAAAGTGGGCCCGGCCCAGGGCGCTGGGAAAATAGGGGCGCTTAGAAATTAAATTTTCTCGACAATGTAATCAATTCACGTTCAACATAAGTCATGCACAAATCAACGTCGATTAAAAAAAAATTCGTGCTCGCTTCGCTTGCGTCTGTACATTACATTCTTGGGGTAAATGTGAGCTACAAGAAATGCATATATACATCTAACTTGATATTTTTGAATAATACACGCACATCGACTAACCACGGCAGAGTAAAAGTAACCCAGGCAGGAGCGCTTGTTTGACTAGGGACCTGAATAATCTAGTAGGCCTATGTTTTTTGCGAATTAAATTTTTCAACTTATGTCAGTGTTCATTTGAGTTCATTTTCATACAAAGGATTAGGTCCCTCATTTGACGTTTCCATAATGAACCGCTCCTGCCAGGGTTACTTTTACTCTGCCGTGGACTAACCCAAGGCTGTTCGTATTTGGTTATTTAAAGCGTTTTTATGATGGTCCTGCTTTAGAAAAGTTGAACTTTGAGGCTTCTGGCTGAAGACACTATAAATAATTTTCAATAACCATTCCATTGCTTCATTTTCGTCAGCCGCCGGTGATAGACGGATGATGGAAAGCTTTTAGCTCATTAGGAATCTTCGAAAATTTTGTAAATTCCTCATGAGCTGAAACCTGCTCATGATCGCCGGACAACGGGAGTTTGGAACAAATAAAGCAGCTGGAAAAGCTGCAGAACAAATCCGTTTCCGCCCATTGAAAATTGTTCATGGCATATATTCGCGATTTTTTTTGTCGAAATCCAAGGCAAATTACCTAAATTTCAAGATCTAACACTTTCAGAGTGAAGACAAAGGATCATTCTAGAGTGCCCTAAACTTCAATACTTTTGGGATCCGAGTCCTAGATCCTTGAAATTGCTTCAACGCAAGTCGTTTTTTCCGAATCATGACCTTACCCAACGCACTGCTCCTAGCATATGAACATAAGAAATATTTGGAGGCTGATGAAGTCACAGTAGGCACTGCGTTTCTTTCGTGAAGATAGGTGACTTGTTTTAGTTGTGTGAGTTCAAACACACAATACAATCAATCTTAAGCGGTAGCTCTCATCACAAAAGCCTCCAAATTCGACGTTTGTCAAAGTAGTGTTCATGCTAGGAGCAGTGCGTTGCCTTACTAAGTAGAGTAAATCTCGCAATATAATGAAACTGTAACAGTATCACAAATATTGTGTCAAAAATTCACGTTTTTTTCTTGGTTTTTCCTCACAACGCGTTCATGTTCTAACGATCTTTCAAGGGAAGTGAAAAGTTAGAATAATGAGAGGACATTCGAGTGTAAATTGAAAGAACACCTGAATGAAACTAGAATTGTGATGTAAATTTGAATTGTAGTATTCATTTTAAAATGTCTGTGATTATGGAACTTTGTATTTGAAAATAGCTATTTGCTAAATAAATTTGTTTGATTTGATTTGTTCTTCAAGAAGAATTTCAAGAAAAAATTGTTTCGGATTCATTCTACAAACTTCAAACTTAAAATCCCGAAAAATACGAGCGAAACCTTTTTATAACTTTACTTGATTTTTGTTTGTGGGAAAGTTTTGCGAATTAATTACGAAAACTCTGGTTATATCATGTATCTCTCATTCATATATGGTTATATGTTATCATAAGCTTGCCACCTCGCCTCGCTCGCAATTTCTAACTACACATTACTTAGAAAATAATATTCTTGAGGAAATGTTGAAAACATTTTATTTGATTTGGTTGACAATGTAGGAAACAATTTCTTTAATAAATTTTTCATGCGGCGCTGCAAGGCTCGTTGCCCAGGGCGCTGTAAATGCTAATCCGGCCCTGGATAAATGTTTTTTAGGCACACGATGCGTATTGTCACACTCGGCCTACGGCCTCTACACATGTAGTGTCTAAATAGCTATTTTCATAATAAGGTAGTAAATGGGATTGTTTTGCGCACTAGATGTGAGATTGCCGATACGAGCGAAGCGAGTTCGGCAACACATCGTGTGCGCAAAACCCCCATTTACTACCGTGTTAGGAACAAGGTTTTATCTCCTGTAATGTCATAATCACCATAAAAACCAATTTAAAAAAATCAAACTGAAACATCAACACGCCATGACACCGTCACTCATTCATATTCCCCACAAATAAAACACACATCTAGTACACTGTCAAGAATTTGTCAATTTTCAGTGAATAAATGTGAAATTATCGAAGTTCGCCGTGAATAAATGAGAAAATATCGAAGTTCGCCGTGAATAAATGAGAAAATATCGAAGATAGCGGTGCGCAAATGACCAATTGTCGAAATTTTCAGTTAATAAACGTAACGTCCTGTGAATGACGTGTTTAAATCTGGCCCATTTTGATTCTAAAAGTGACACTCAAATTGTGAATATTATGACATTACAGGAGATAAAAAGCATTTATCACTCGGTTATCACAAATAACAGGCTCAATAGCCCAATAACAATCGTAGTGACTATTCGCCCGTATGGGCGAATAGCATTCTTATAATACTAACACTATTCGTCCGTACGGGCGAGTAATATTCTTATAATACTGACACTATTCGCCCGTACGGACGAATAGTACTCTTATAATACAACGACTATTCGCCCGTACGAATTCTGTTTAAATTGCACCAGTGTGAGTTTCTGGGCCTTAGAATCATAATTCGACGTATTTCGTCACTGCACCTACGATCGAAAAGTGATTGCTAAGAAAAGCTGAAATTGTTGTAATGTTTTTGTTTTGTTTTTCGTCTCATTATGATCCTTACGGCACAGAAAACGTAGTTCGTGACTTGTGACGAAAGCAGAATTTTTTCAGGACACGTCTTAAGCTTGTCCTAACGAGGCGAAGACGAAAAATACTATTTGCATACCATAGTCTTACCATGTCACTTTCCATGAATCTTTGGTGTCGAAGATGTGTTCGTGTACTTGCGTTGCTGTGGCGATAGATGGTTTCCGGAATTACAGCCGAGAGGTATGTTGGGAATCGACAGGACTTTTTGGTATTCTCTAGAAAAGCGGGTTGCCTTCTTACTTCTGGTGGTGCTTTATCACAGAGAGCGTAGAGCCATGGCAGAGGTTTGGATCCGACCGTACCAGTTACGATTCAATGGCTTCGTTGAGTTGTGTGTCTACTTTTTGTGTGTGCGCGCTGTTTATCCACGAGGAGCAGCAGTATTAATCGTATTCATTGTTTGTTGGCACGATGCGGATACACCCCAAGTGGTGACGGTTAATTTGTTCAGCAAGTTTTTTCTTGTGCTGATTTTCTTTTCGTTTCAAAGTTAGCGAACGGTCGAGCGTGACTCCCAAATAGGCTGGATTGAATTCATGTTTTAGACACGAGATGTTGAACCAGATTCTTAGCTCTGAGGAGTCTGCGCGGTTGTTCAGGTGAAAGGCCGATGCGACGGTTTTCGATGCGTTTGGAATTAATCTCCACTTCCGGCAGTATTAAACGTAATTTACCATGTCTTCGTTCAATGTTTTGTTCAATTCTTGGATTTTTTTTGTGGTGTGCAGTTTCGATGTAATTGGTGAGTGAAAGGACCTGGTCATCGGATCTATGTTCGGTACGGAAACCACCTTGGTCATCTAGCAGGATTTTTTCAATTTCCATTCGGTTGTACAGGACACGTTCCATTAATTTTAGCGTTTCTGGTTTTTCTTCGTTCTTGTTCGGTTTTAGAAGTGCCATTACTTTTGTTATTTTGAACGCTCGTGGTGGGATGTTCGTCTTGATTATGTTCGTGAAGAAGCCTGTAAGCTATGTTCTGCATCTGGGTCCAGAATTCTTCAGAAATTCTGGGTGGATCGAATCGGATCCAGATCCACTAGCTCGTCCTTTTTTCATGATATTTAGAGCCTCGTCGTGGAGAAACATCTGGAGATTTCGCTACTCTTTGGTGTCTTTTTTCGGAAATCACGATTTTTTTGGTTATCCGACTCAGGAAATCTCTGTCGTGCGGAGCTTTTAACGTTTGTACCAATTTTCGTGCGATTCTATTCGGTTTCATTTTCGTTTTTTTTTTTCGAATCAAAGCTCATGCTATTCTGCTCGATCTGCATGTCCATGCTTTCAACTGTTTGAGTCAACTTTTTCTTCCTCGTTTCATCCAATTATTTTAGAAGCTCCTCAGCTGCTCCGGTACTTTAATTTTCCTTAATCTCAGCACCAGCACGGAATGTATTCCTTCCTATTAAAATTTCTCTTAAGCTAAGTGTGCCTGTTACTTCTCTTTGATCGAAAAATATAGTAAATTCCAACTCATTCATTTGAATTCTTTCCTTTATCTTCTGGGCACGTACTTTTTGGCTGTGGTGACGATCATGTTTGTAAACGGTGGCGATACATATATCATTTCGCTTAATTCAACTTTATTTAAGTATTTTTTTTTTTTCAAAGAAATAGTGTCAGTATTATAAGGATGCTAATCGCACGTACAGCCACCTGCCACAGTGATGATGTTTGGCCGGCCGGCCTTATAATACTGACACTATTTGCCCGTACGGTCGATTAGTATCCCTATAATACTAAAACTATTCGCACGTACGGACGAATAGTCTACTTATACTACTGACGCTATTCGCCCGTACGGGCGACTAGCATCTACCAATAACAATTCAGCCTGTAATTCATACAAAAACAAACTAAAAAAATACAAAATATCATTTTAACATCACAATAGGTTAGAATGATAAAACTGAATTAAAAACCTAATGTCGGTAGTATTAGCTTATTCCGGTACACGGATGTTTAATAATGTGTCACTCTTAATTATGAACTAATTTTGGGAAAACGTTTTCCCGTATTAACCTCGATTTTTCCATATTTTTTTCTAAATTTTCATACAATTTCCCTGATTTTCCCAAAAATGATTTGCTGTAAAAGCTTCTTCCTAGTTCCTAAAAATAGCCTCTGCTGTTAGTTGATAAGTTAATGTAATTCGCTTATCAAATTATTATTGAAATGCCTAAAAAAATCGAAATTTTTAATTAATTGAATCGATATCATAGATCAGGCTGATCACCAGCAACGATGGCTTATAAACCTATGAGAAATTGAGCTCTGAACGTCGAATAGTTTAACCAAGTATTTATTGAAAATGTCGTCTTGTCAGATACGAAATCTTCTACTTCAATTGTTTTAACATACATTTTACTATATGAGACAACGCTTGTCGGAGCACATCATTTTTGTCATCGTGGTCCATAACAGCTGACGAGGCGATTTTTAAAGAATACAGTGCTGTCTATTGTAGCACGAACAAGTTATGATAGTTTACTACACTTCCAACAAATATCATCTTTACAGAGGTTTTATTACAAAATTAATGTACCCGTTTGGCATTGATGTGATACATAAATTGAAAAAGTATGATAAAATTATTGCTTGCTTCGCACATAGTTCTGAACAATAAATTTTTTCACAGCTACGATCCCAATATAACTTATCAAACCAAAAAAAGTTTAAGCCGAATGACCAAAGATTTTGTACGAGTCTGTCTGCTGAATAGCTGAATATTCTTAAAACAAAGATTTATCGTACCATAATCCGCCTCTCGTTTTTAAATAGATAAATTTTAACAGCCAAATCTGGTTCATGTTCGTATTACTGCACAGAAATACAGAAATCATTTTCGGTGAACATAAATTTATGCTAATTTCTCTAAGATTAGAAATGAGTCACTTTACCTGAACCTTAGTTGAGCCTCTTGCGTTCGAACCATTTTGCAATTTATGATCTATGCATTCATTCAGTGAAAACTAGTTATGTTTACGATAACTGCCTACACTTTATAGTGTGTGTAGTGTATACACATTCATGCAAATAATTCGGGTCAGTTTTACCCTCGCCGAATATCGCGCAAAGAAGTGTGAAATGTTAAATTTACAGTGTTCTGTAAGAACACTTATTAGCCATTTCTTGTATTAGTGTATTTGTGTGCATTTGTACCTGTTATACCGTTTAAATGTACGGATGGAGTTGAGTTCCAATATTTAGACGAGAGTTTTACGTTTCTGTGCAAAAAAATTGTTTTTTGCAAAAGATTGTTGGCCAAATCAACAATTTTAAAAAGATTGCTTTCTACCTCAAAACGATAGCAGATGTGGGAAAAACCCACCACGAACATAGAAAGAAATACTGCAACCATCATGATGAAGTGATACAAATCGTACATCGTGTGACACCATCCAACGACCTATAAATACCATTTTGTCGTTTCAATTTCAATAGACATAAATTCAGATACAACATAACTTTCTTGATTTGTAACCAAATGGGCATGTAAACAGATTATTAATGATAACTGGGGTCAAATTATTGAAATGACATATTCAGCAAACACTCGAATTCTATACAGTAAATTCACCAGCAAGTTATCTCTGCGATACTAAGTATGCTACCATTGTGTATGTGGCTGTTAGATATATCTCTATAACGAGAATGTGTATAGTAATTGTGTGTACATGTAATGTTCATTGTTGGAAAGTTTTCCAGGTTCGGGATACACACAAAATATATCACAAAATGATATTACGAAGAAAGATTCGTGCTTTACGTTATACGCCATGTGAATATCAACATATATAGGTATATAGCTAAGGCTTGGGTGCTTCGCTGAATCAAGCCCCCAACAACGAAATTGATTTATTATTTGGATTTAAGGATTTCAAAGTGCATTGTTACGAAATAATATTGAAAGATGAAAAATTGAATGTGTCTGTTGGGTTTTATCTGACTGACATGGATGTGATAATAGAAATATTGGCAAAATGTATGCAGAAATATTTGTCAGACGGAATTGTCTGATGATTACCGAATACATTTTTGTATTATTATTACGTATTCGATGGGAGGATAAGGCGTGTGATGGGATGGAGTATATTACTTTGCAAGAGATTTCACAGTAATCCATAAATTCGATCAAAGAAAACACTGATATGTCTCCGCGACGAGGACATCTTGGTTTTAATCGGGGATCTGATGCTAGTGAGCTTCCTAGGAACAGATATTTGTCAATTTCGGTGACAAAGGATTTTCAAAAAAAAAATCCCTTGAGGATTTTCCTATCGTTTTCCAAGGATTTCTTACTAATTCCGGATGGATTTTTTATCGACTTTCAAGGTTTTGTATCTTTTGATTCGATTTTCTTGAGCTTTTTAAAGGATTTTATTGAGGATTTTATATGGATTTGCAATGGATTTTCTTTCGTAAAATTTTGAAGGATTTTCTAGCGACTTTCTTTTGGCTGACAAAGGATTTTCTGTGAATCTCTTTTGAGCCTCTGTAATTATTAGATCTGGTACTTCAAATGTTTGAAATCACTTAGCGTTCAAGCGTAAATTTTGCTATATAATAGACCAGATTAATCAGTACTCACACACAATTCTAAAATGTACAAAATTTTCTAATGTACTAAAAGCTCAAGGAAAATTCTTGCACAAGCTTCCGTTCAGTTTACATTCCAACAAAACCGGAGGGATTATTACTAGACGATGGAAAAAGACCAGGTCATTTAACATCTGTCGATACACTAGCTAAGTCATATTCTAATCAAACACCTCAACAAGCAAACGCAACAGCTGATCAGGCAGTCAAAAGAAAACTCAGTCTTTACAAGAATGCTCAAAATTATAAGTGCATTGCAATGACTGTGGATCAATGAAACAATGGATCACCTGAAGCTGAAGACTTTTTTTTGCGATGGGAAAGAAATTATAAAAGATAAGCTCGAAAGAACAGAAGTAAAGACAATAGAGCCTTGTAATATAGTTTCAATTGTCAAGATGTAGACAACTGATTGGTTTGCCTATCAGGGCCCAGACGAAAAGTCTTGTAGACGTGAAACAAGGCTAAGGAAAATTTAGGACGAACACGCGATTTTTTTCACTTTTATAGTTTCAATTGTCAAGATGTAGACAACTGATTGGTTTGTTTGTTTGCCTATTATGGCCCAGACGAAAAGTCTTGTAGACGTGAAACAAGGCTAAGGAAAAGTTAGGACGAACACACGATTTTTTTTTTCACTTTCATCAACGCAGTTCAAGCATGAGTGCCACTGAGTACTGCAATTGGACAGTGACAGTGTATCGAACAGTTTTTGACGCTGTAAAAAAACGGGAACAAATTTTCATATAAAAAATTCTCTATTTGGCAGCTGTCATTAAAAGCACTTTTGCTTGAAGTGCGTTGCTTTTATGCGTGATTTAGTTGAGAATGCATTTTTTAAACATGGAAACATTTTTGTAACGCGTGAAAATATTTTGTAAAAAAAATAACTTTTGATGCGAGAATTTTTCCCCCCCAAAAAGCCAGGGGTTCACCCCACTGTTCATAATATTTTTAGTATGCCAGTCAACACCCATATATTGAAATTTTAAGTGAAAATTAAATGTGAAAACCATTCTGCTTGCGGTATAACATCGAATCATCAATCCCTAAAGGTTGTATTGCTTATATGATTTGATCTACTTTTCTAGTGTGTTGTTGATTCTATAATGGTACAAATGGTAAACACAATTTAAACGGATGAAGAAAGAAAACTCAATTTCTCAGAATTTTAGGTTTTTCCTCAGTCAGTTCTCAGCAGTTTCTGATTTGTCATTATTTGCGAAACCAATTTCTTTATGTGCACAGAGGTTTTAAATGTAAAAATGCAGCCACTTTACGTTTAGCTGCTCGTAAAATTTTTATATTTTAAATAAAATGTGAAAGCTTGAAAGTATAAACACACAGTAATGCTGGTGGCTGTAAGCTCGTTACAAAAAAGACCAAATTTCGCAATTACTCAGACAAATGTAAACAACGTGGAAATCGCAGCATTATACAAAGAAATGTGTGTGTTCGCAAATCAAATTTATTTCTTGAAAATTACTTTCCGTAATTTCGTCTTGATATACCATTTTAAAAGAGCACTCACTTACACGCCAGCCAACCACTCTCTTTCTCTACACAAAATCATTTATATTCTGTTCAACAAAACAAAGACAAAGTTCAATTAACTTTATTGCGAATCCCCTTTTAATTCGATTTTTATTATGAATTACGATTTCTCTTGTCAAAATATAATTCATCCCAACGCCACTCAACCTTCGCACATATAGATAGGTATACTTACATAACCGCATACCAATTCAATCACTTTACCGAAAAGACTCTTAAATTATTTTGATATATACAATTTTCCCGGCGAAAGCCGTAAAATGTCCCGCCTATAAAATCCGTCCATAAGAACGATGACTGTGTAACAAAATGCTCGGCACATAGGCAATGTCCTTTCCATTAACTTAGAAAATTGCGGTGTGGTCCCGAAAGTTGAATGTACTATTGTGCTGCTGTGTTATGGACCTAAAGATCAAAACTTTGTCATTATTCGATATATTCACCGGCTCGATGTGCGGTTTTATTTGGTATACGTTTTCCGTTTCATGTCATACTCGTTCCATGTCGAGATACACTTACTTGATACGAAGCCACAAATATAGGTCATAAGTGTGTCCCGTTGGACCAATAAAACCACACTTGTCTTACTGGTTCCACCATCTTATATGCATGATGTGTAAGAACATTTTTGGATATATTCGGGACAGAAAACCACGATTATATCTTATTCATGAACTAATCTCGGTGTAAGATGTCCAACATTAATTTGTTATTCATTGAGTGTACAGTTTATATCTATGAAATTGTGGTTCCATAAAGTTTCGTGCATTGCAATGCGGTTCAATAAATTGTTTGTTTTCCACAGTTTACATTTTGTCGGCTGTAAAGTTAAATTTTTATTGTTCCAGTTTGGTTATGGGATGAAATGCTACACGATTTATATTATTGTGCCCGTTCCCCGTCACGGATTCCGACTCGCATGCCGTTAGCTGTTAGCATACATATTTACCAAAATGAGAGTTGTGTGCTTGCTATGCGAAATTTGATTTCGATAAAATTTGCGTAGATTTTAGGCGATCAACTTCTCTTTTAACTTCTGAGTTGAGAGCACATTATATTACAGTTCCTAAGACGAGAAAAGTCTGATACTTTTGTTTTTGAGTACTGAGAAGTGCTCTGGGATAGCGTAAACAATTATCGATTATTTCATCGAACCTCGGATCACAGAGTTCAACTATTCTGAACGAGTTAATAGTCCAGGTCGATGCTTATGTCATCTAGTCGGATTTGAGATCTTTATTTTAGTTTTCTGTTCTAGATGATAGTGTATGAAAAAATAGGGAACTAAATTTTTTCCGACTCCGAAGACTTAATTCGGAAAATCAGCAACATTTTTAATCTTTCTTCGTTTGGTACACAGTCAATATGTATGGACTTTTCACAGAATAAGTTTTTTTTTTCGAAAAACAGAATGGCGCAAAGGTGACCGTTTTCCGGAAACACTGTACAAAAAAAACAAGGCATCAGAACAGTCGGAGCGTTTGCTGCGACTTAGCCCCGTACAACCCGTAATCCTATTTCGTCCGCAACCATAATACGTCCGTAGCCCTAATAAGCCCGGAACCCTAATAAGTCTACAACCCTCTAATGCGCCTGTAACCAAAATGCAAGTCAAGTTGGGCATTGTCAAATTTACTGAAACTGTTCATTTTTAAAATTGCGCATAGCGCAATTACGAAAGCCCGTACGAAGTACCTTTTAAAAATAAAACCAACAATTTACGACATTACTTTAGAAACCCAAAATTTTTTGCCAACTTTCCATTGGGTATTCAAATGAAACAAAAACTAGCAAAATCGGTTGAGATTTACTCGATTTATGTGCAATAAGCACTTAGGGCCGAGTAGCGGCCTTAGTGCAAGGGCCCAAATTTGAAACTTTTTTCGCCATCATTCTATTCGGCATTCAATTATCTCTCAAATGAAACAAAAACTAGCAAAATCGGATGAGATTTACTCGATTTATGTGCAAAAAACACTTAGGGCCGAGTAACGATCTTACCCAAAAACAATGTTCAGCAACTTTGTTCTACTCGTCAATACCTTTCATTTGATATATCACAAGCAGCTATTGCGTGCGTATTTCTGTAGATATCGTCGAAAGACTGAAAAACACCTATAGGGCCCTAGCTCTACCATGCCCATTTTCGAACTTGACCTTACTTTTGTCGATACCAATCGAGGAAAAAAAGAATTTTGAAAAAAGGTTGTGATTTACTCAAGCTAGAGGGGTCACGGACGGACGGACGGACGGACATTTTTTTTATTGCGGATTCGTCATCTATGAACTTAACCAAATGCTTTGCCCTTACTGTCTGCTTCCAATTCGACATGTTACAAACGGCATATTAATCTTATAAGCCCCCAGTACTTCGTACGGGGCTAACGAGGAAACGCTAACGAGGACCATTGTGGGACTGAAAAATGTTTTTTTTTTCTTCGATAAGTTCGAAAGCTTTGGGTTTCTTTACTGGAAGGTCTGGTCTTCACGATTTTTTTAAGCCCAAATTCAAAATAATTAAATATCAAACGAACCCGCGTGCATTGGCTCTGTTGGGCACTATTCGCACACGCGTACTAATACTCTTGAGTACTATTCGCGCGCAACTACTCGTAAGAAGAGAGAAAATTGCAATACGAAAAAGTGAAAACGAAAAGGTTTATCTTCATAACCAATCAGTTCAACATGACCAATGTGGAACTAATCCAAACACTTGTTGAAATTACATTTTGGACATATCTTACTAATATCTCATAATTTTACTAATCGTAATATGTTCAAAAGTTATGTTAAAAATAATGTTATCGCAAAATGGTTTCAAGTGACCCGAAAACACTGCTTCGTTACCTCACATGTCATATATTCATCTATTCATCTATTCATCTGTTATCGATAATGACAACAAAAATAATGACAAGCTCTGGGTAATATAGTCAATTATATAGTAAAATACATGTAAAAAAAATTGAAGTACAAGATTTGAAATCAGCAGATTAAAAATATTTTGATCGATGGAAGTAGTGGACCCGATAATAATACTGGTAATAATATGGATCATTGAAAATTTCTTTCAAAATAATGGTTATATGTCCGCTTAACTTATGAGTTACCCATTTTTGTGTTGCGTTTAAGATTTGTCAGCCAATTTTTAACGGATTTGAATACATCTTTACAAGTTATTCTTTTGGTGCCAATAGCATAGTCTTCAATTTTCCTCTAGATGTTGTCAATATCGGTTCTTTGTGACGAGATTGGAAAATTGTATTTGTTGAATCGCAGCTCGATAGGTGCAACTGATTGTTAATTCATCGAAGTTTCACAACAGGTGCACATTTTTGAATAAAACGTTAGACATCTTGACAAAAATCAATATATAAGAGAGACTATTGGCTTGATTTACGAAGCAATGTAAAAGTGACAGATGTAGTATTTTTCTATTGTTCCAAAGTCGAAGTTGTCGAACGTTAGCGCTACACCGCTACCGCTAATAAATTAACCCAAAACTTGGGCGTAGAATTTTGGTGACCTGCTAAAGGTCTGCATTACTTTAGTTTCTTTATTTGCAAATACCTTCAGTGTTTATATTCTTTGTGATATTAAATTCAATTCAATTTGCATCATAAACACAAATGTACACTAGATTAAATTAATCTCTGATAAATTCGTCATTTGTAATAACCAGAAGCTTCATATTACTACAAGGTGTATTTGGTAGTGGAATCATTCCATCGTTTCATCCTTGTCTTATGTATGAACTGCTTTGGATTAAAAAGAGATAGAAATATGTGACATTAACGAAACAACAAGAAGGACTAGATCTGTTGTCTTTGTTTAGTTGAAACGCGCAGACGAAAATAAAAATAGAAAGAAAACGTGTGTACGGTCAAATCTAGAGTACCTCCAGCGAGACCTAGAGACACCGTAGGTGCGTTGGGTGCTTGCGATAATAAAAAAGAAAAGCCACTAAGGACAGGTAACTCATTACGACGAGGACGCACTTCGTCGTTGTTCGCGTGCGATCGTAGTAAATTGCGCCTTTACGGTAACTAGTTAGAATACTCAAAGTCCAAAAAAACAATTTTTGCTATTTCAATAAATTAACCAATTACGATTTCCGTTTCAACAATCAAACTACGATCCCTACACACTGCTGCTTCAACAATGTGTACGAAAATGACCTTTGGCTTGGCTCAATCAATATTTTATTGAAATATGTTTGTAGCGGCTAGACGACTTCTTTTCTCGTACAACAGATTCATTATGTGAAGTTATATCTGGCGACGGTTTGCTTTGTACGGCCCACTACTTTCCAACACAAAAACACCAGAGATTTTTCCGAAAACAAAACAATGTCCCTGATTCTATTAAAAATAATTCGCAAATATTTTGTCGCCTATTTATACGCAGTTTATTGTTTCGAAGGTAGATTCGGAACGAAATTTCATGAATCTTTTAACTGTCGCATTGAAAATTATGAACCTTATTTTACTTACGGTCCACAAACAGTACACATTTCAGCACACATTCATCTTTCTTTCGCGACTCTGTAATTTGTCTGGCTGTAAATAAACCTCCGAGAATGGAATTAATTTTTATTACTATCCGCAACTATGAGGTGCGGCTATGAGACAGCAAAATAATCGACAATTTTCTTTTAGATCATCACCCTAGACAATTGACATTAAGGGCATTCCAAGTCTCGACTTTATACTTGTAAATCGTAAAAATGACAGCTGTCATCAGAAAAAATATTAAATTTTCACTTGACGGATTTTCGTCAAACAAATTGTCCTTGTGTAGCGTATGATCTTAGTACTCCGGTAATGGTTATTTGTTTACCGAGGGGAGAAAATAAGAAATTTTAACAAGCGATGTCTGTGGTCAGAGCGAAGCAATTGCCGCAATTTCGCTCAAGTTGGAATCTTCACCACGAAAAAACACATCAATTTGTTTCACCACTTTTCAAAATCAAAACAACGTGACAGTTGCCGAGCAAGAACACAATTGTTCGCCCCATGGAAAAATATAACTTTCTCACCTGAACTGTCAACAGAGATAGAGCCTCAATAAACCATCATTTTCTCACCGCACTTGACATAAGAAAATAGGCCTATTCATGCCGCCCGGATGAAAAACTAATTATTTTACCAGAGTCCTGAGATCGTGCCGTTTGGCAAAAAACCATCGAACCGAAATTTCTTTATTTTTCTGTTGACAGTTGCCATTTATACAATTCGTACTCCATATACTCGAGTATAAAGTCTAAACTTATAACACCCTTATTGGTAACATACAATTTGGTAGTGCCTAAAAAGCATACATCATTCGCTTGCATAAATAACTGTTTATGAATGAACCCTAGTTAACGAACATCAACTCCTTCGCATTCTTTACTAATCGAGAGGAGATTCGGCAATTTTTTTTTATCATTTACTGGCGATGCAAAATATGATTGCCGAACTAAAAAAAAATGTAGACGAAAAAGACACATACAACCAACAAAACGGATTAAAAAGTACCCTTCAATTTCTAACGATATATCGAAGCGAATATTTTCGGCAGCTGTTTTTTTTGTATATAAATAAAAAAATATAGCCAAAAATGCACAAATACAGACACACTGCTCTTTTACAGTGGAAAGGGTGTTATTCATCTCTCAATGATTCTTCAATCATGGTTCACGAAAGTTCAAAAATATGATAACGGAGATATTTGCTAAATAGGGACTTTACCTCTATGGTACGCAATGTCATTGTACTTTGACTTAATATTAAGAATTGGACAGGGCTGTCGATCCAATTTTTTTCTCAAATGCATTTAGAAGTAAATCTGTATCGATTATATGTGTATTCTACCAACATACCAATTTCAAAATTGCAAACAAAAATAATGGTCGATTAACCTTATCAATTTCAGACATTTAAAGTTTTGAGAATGTTGTCATTTACCCTGGAGGCACTTTGGCTAGACCAATTTGTTAATTTACTTATCAAATTGAAATATCGAATCTAGCACTTGATAAGAATTAGGAGTTTCTTGTGCATTTCTTTCTATTATAGTTTGTTTGAAACCTGTTCAATATGGCTGTAATGAGAGGCATATATTGTCAACTAACACAATTGCAATATCAATGATGTTTTCCGAGGAAAATTGCTGTAGCAATTCGGAGATATACCTACTGTCAATATCATGTGTATGAGTATGTGTGGATGTATATGACTAAGGTGTAACGGGTAAAAACTCGATGTTCAATGATCGTTGACACATTCGTGTAACATTCGGAAACACGAAAATCTTTCCCTATCTGCACTTATTAATGAAGAGTGGTGCATACACAATACTATTCATAATTTTCGTTTTATTTATTTCTTTCGAGTTGTACGTACACTATTGTTACACTCATCAATTGGATTTGAAGAAATTACGAAGTTGGCAGATACTTTTTGGTTCAATTTTTGTTTGTGCTTCGGGTGGAGAACATTTTTACCGGTGTTGTTGGTAAACAGTTTTTAAAAAAAATTGTTTTTGAGGAAGAAAATCCTTTAAACCAGTGAAGTACAGTGCAGTGCAGTGCAGTTTTTGTTTTGTTAATGTTTGTGAAAAATATGAGTGGATTAATTTCAACGCGTACCAAACAATTTGTAATCCACTTAAGAAAGCTAAAGATCCTAATTGACAAGATACCGCTACTCGAAGGACTTGCTTCAGTGAGAATGTTAGAGGACCATGAAATGTTACTGGAAAGTTATTGGCTGAATTGTGTGATTGCTCATATTGATGTGGGAAGTGATATTCCATTCGACGATGCCATCTTTTGGTGGCAACATAAGGCCACCCAGGAATATAAGGCAGCGTGCGAGAACTTGACTCAGATGATGATGATACTAAAAGTTAACACGTTGTGCCATCAACATTCCTATTCATCGTTCCATCGGATGGCCTATCAGATTTATCATCTCGACATAACGACACCGATAATTACTGTGGAAAACGCTGGCAACTTAATCGACAAATATTGGAAACATTTTTCGGATGAATTCTTTGAAATAGTCAAGGGACGTATAATTACTCCATTGGTTTCAAATAAATTCTACGAAACAGAAATGTTCTACGTCCATGCAATGACGAAAGTCAAACAGTTGAAAGCGTTAGCGAGACAACCAGTGGCTCCAGGGGCTCCAGTGATTCCAATGGCTACAGCCAGACCGCAAGTAGTCGATAAAATTGTTCAAGTTGATGCTGAAAGCATTCAAAAATCGCTTATGCGTTTCGAAACGGGCGCGTACGATTCGAGACAATCCGAAGCTCGTGCTTATGTTCATGTTGATGGTAGACGTCCCATATTAGGTGCGACCAGGCCGAATGTACCTGAAAATTGCCGTGATTTCAACGCTATATGGAATGTACAACCAGGCTCGTGTCCTCCAATGGGTATGGGTTCAATCAATCCGAATGCACCTGAAAGTGTAAATAATTATGCCTCCATTTGGGATGTAGAAGAGGACACTCGTCCTCGTCCTCCAATGGGTTCGATCTATCCGAATGTACCTGACAGTGTTACTGATCGTGCCACCATTTGGGATGTAGAAGAGAGCACGCGTCATCGTCCTCCAATGAGTTCGATCAATTCGAATGCACCTGAAACAGCTACTGATTGTTCCACCATTTGGGATGTAGAAGAAGGCACGCGTCATCGTCCTCCAATGAGTTCGATCAATTCGAATGCACCTCAAACAGCTGATTGTTCCACCATTTGGGATGAAGAAGAGGGCGCGTATCCTCTAATGGGTTCGATCAATCGGACTTCACCCGAAAATGTTACTGAATGGGATGTAGAAGAGAGCACGTGTCCCACACTTGATGCGATTAAGTCCAGTGTTCCTCAAAATCAAAATCTGATTGATTACGGCGCCGATTGGGATGTAGACGACCCTTGTCCTCAACTAGAGCCGATTAAGCTGAATGTACCTGAAAATCGTTTGGAAGAGGACACCGATTCTGAGGCCGAACAGAACACGGTTACTCTACTGGATTCAATCGTAGCAGCTGAAAATCGTGATCCCGATTTCATTGTGGAATCAGTTACTGTGTCCCATCAAAATTCGCAGGAGGCCACGGCAGCTGAAACACCTGATACAATTGATGCCAAATGCATCGTAGAGTCCGTTATTCTTTCCGTGCTGAATTCCGACGAGGAACCGATCGACGTTTTTGGTGAATGTTGTGAAGAAATGGGTAAGCCAGAACCGCGTACTATCACGAATTCATTGTTTTCACCCATACAAAGATCTTATCGTTCGGTAGTTAAGTGGTTTAGATTGCACTTGCGACCATGTCACAAGAAAATAATATCAGAAAAGGAAGACTAACCCATTCATTTCATTTATCTACTAACGACTAATGACTAACTCTATGCTTGTGACGCATTCATACTCACTCGTACGTACGATTTCGGTAAACATTTATAAGCAGAAATTGCTTGTGTGTCTTATGATATTTACTCAATCTTAAATCGCTGGCAAAACCGGTCAAAACATATTTGAATGACTACCTGCAACACTATGCATTTTATGAATCTCCCTAAACTGTTTTTGTCTATTATCTGCACAACAACATTGCATGCATGTAGATAAATAAATCGACAACATAATTGCATTTTGTTCGCCTTATCGGTCTATAAAGTAAAAGAATTCAATTGCCATCCATTGTACGAGTGCGTATGAACGATTACACAGAAACTACAGTTTCACCATTTCGACATCATTTGCGTCAAATGGCGAGACATTAAATTCAGTTAATGTTTCTTTTTCTAGGAACCGACCTTTCCAAGCAATTCTCAGAGCTACGCACGAGAAGTGATGATGAGGAATGCTTGCTAATTTTGCTGTGAGCAATAGCAACGATGGATACTTCCATCAAACCTATAATATACGTACTAGTTTAGTGCGACGAAAAATCATTGACGGTGACTTTTATAGATTGTGTCAGGCTAGTAACAATATCATTGATTGCCTTAATAACTTGTAGAAAACTAATTTTCCGATAGAAAATGCATTTTTCTATCAAATTTTATTTCCGACAAAAGCCAGCGTTTCTCTCAATGCTGCATTACCACAATGAAAGTGAAAGAACAGAGATGGCAAAAGCACGGATAACCTTTCGCTAGATTTCGCATAGGGTATGGGTATCTGACCGTTCATGGCGTAAGTCGGTCCCCTATTGTTCTTTCATTGTAAATGAATCATTGTTAACCCATTTTTATCAATGAAAGAACAATATGTGGCCGATTACTGATTCATGGCCGATTACTGATTCATGGCCGAATACTGGTGCCCGTACCCTAGAACGAAGTCTTTTCTTGAAATTTTCAAGTTTCTTACATTTTCTTACATGCGTAACCGAAGAAAGTCCTCAAGATTTCGACTCAAAATATACAAAGAACATTGCATGCCAGGCCAGGTAAATATATAGCAGCAAAAACGATTTGCAAATTAGTCACTAACGACTAAACAAAATGTATGGGACTAGTGACTCATTATCTTTTTCTTTCGTCTTTTGCAAAGAATTGCTATCTATCTTACGTTTTTCTTGTTGATTGGCATGCTCTGCATAAAACGAGTTAAAATCATTAGGATCGACTCGTTTTTGAACCGTTATTTTTCGAAACATGAAAGTTTACGTTGTTTCGGCTGTGGAATTTTAATTTATTCACAAGAATGCGTTCGTTCGAAGCTACAAATAGGCTATATGCAAATTTAAATATGGTTATACCTGGTTTTTTGTTTCATGTTTGTGTAATCAGCTTTTTCTGTTAAACACTTTGTTTAAAATAATTTTGGGTGTTAACACTCCGGAGTCCGCTGCGATGTTGCTGAGCTAAAAAAATGGTTTTATGGTATATGTAACAGAGACTATTTTTGAGAAATTTTTTGAGAAATTTTGAGAATTTTAAGAAATTTTTGAGAAATTTGAGAAATTTGGAAAATTTAAGAAATCCTTGAGAAATTTGAGAAATTTTTGAGAAATTTTTGAGAAATTTGAGAAATTGATTACTGTTTGTAGTTTGTATTCTTTTAATGGCGTAAAATAAGGAAGCCACAGATTATCACTGAATTTAATACTAACATTGACCGTAAGGTATAGGTCTTACAAAAGAAAATGTAACGCAATCACTTTGATTGAGAATGTATGGAAATGTGATCAAAAACGTTAAATGCGTGTTTGTAATATTTCCTGGGAGTTGCGGGAGATGGCGAATGTGTTTCACGAAAACACGGAAAAAACGATCCTGAGATTTACTTAAAAATATTCCGCCCAAGAAAATCAAAAAGTTTTCCTTGCCTTGAGTACTCGGTTAACAAATGCGTTAAATTCATAACGATCTGTTGCCACATTCTTTCGTATAAGATGTCATTTTTCTTCCAGTTTTTGTGGATCGGATGGAAATTTCATCGCTGGTTCTGAATTATTTCCATGCACATTAAAATCAGCATCTTTCATTCAATATATTTACTAAAATTTTACTTAAAAATCGGACAAAATAGACTGCGCTTTTAAATGTAAAATTATGTGGTCAAATGTGAAACACGCATATTTGACGCATTTGTTAACCGAGTACTCAAGGCAAGGAAAACTTATTGCTTTTCTTCGACGGAATATTTTTGAGTAAACCTCAGGATCGTTTTTTCCGTGTTTTCGTGAAACACATTCGCCATCTCCCGCAACTCCCCAATAATTTGAGTAAATCGCAACCAATTTCCAAAAATATTTTTCAGCACAGAATTAAATTCCTCAGTATTATATTCAAAAAGATTTCCATCAAGGACCTAATGTAAGAGTTAAAGTCTCTGTATTGTTCATTTGTATTTGTATTTATGGCTTCATGCATTGTAGCATCAGACGGCCAACTGTACTTCTTCCCGTGGGGGGCAAACATTTTCGCCACATAAATTCTTGGGTGTGTTATAAGGGTTTTACGGACGCGAAATGTTTGAAATTTGATTGTGAAACGTATTTACAAAAGAATACAGAACTTTCACTGTTTTTTTATTTTTTGACGTTCCAATTTTCAACGAATATCAGAAGAATAAAATGCATGAAAGTATTTACTTTACCAAAAATGTCTGATTTTCCGTCAAGGGTATAGCAAGGTTGGCGTTCATCTTTCAAAATGAGAGTATGAGCGCGATCGCCACTCGAACTTTTCAGGAGCGGTGCCAGCCTTGGGTATTGGCTCTCAACGAACTAGTTCGTCAGAAATGTAACCGTTGTTAAAGTTATTCGCTAATGAAAATGTAGCGGCCGCGGTATCCTAACAGCGGTAGCTAATGTTTCGCTAAATTAAGATTCGATGACAACTGCTTTGCATGTTTGTAAACTTTTGGATCAGAAAATACAGAGTAATCAAGTAACCCTTGAAAGGTCCGTACATGTTGAAGGTTTAAATGATCTTTTTCTTTAGTCTGCCAAATGACGATTTGTTCAATTCTTGTAGATCAGAGAAAAGTTCTATTTTTCATTAGCAAAATGATTCGCGATCGGCGAAAACTGTTTCTTTAATGACATTCTAGTGAGCGCTAACGCTAGTAGCGACAGATTTTCAAGTTTAGTGGCGCAAATGCAACCTTGGTGGTTACATTATGGATTAACCATAGCACGCTAAATGTTTATAACGGGACTTGGTTATGTTCAGACAATCTCAGAGATTGAATCTCTTCGCAATCCAATTTTCCGTTTTGCTTTCTCTAATAAATGATGATGATTTTAATAATGCATAATAATGCATAATTAATTCGCATATCTTACAATCCTACTCTTAATATTCTACATGTTTCGCTCTATAGCGTAGAACCTTGATTGGTTAGAATATTCCGCGTTTTTTTTGGGTTGGATTGAGTTTTTAATTCTCTAAGATTATTAAGATATTTGAGAAAATTTTGAGAAATTTTTGAGAAATTTGAGAAATCTTTGAGAAATTTGAGAAATTTGAAAAATTTAAGAAATTTTTGAGAAATTTGAGAATTGTGAGAAATTTTTGAGAAATAAATTTCTCAAAATAGTCTCTGATATGTAATGCTCTTCATGTCTAAGCATTCAATCATCCTTAATCGGAAAGAGAAAGAAATAAGAAGTGTGACGAACTTAAACTGCAGATGTGTACCACACTTCGTTGTGTACTTGACCCCTTAGCCTATTTTGATGAATATTTTAATCTGTCAGAGACGGCAAGCATATTAACACTTTAACTATCTGATCCTGATCTATTACTTCATTTGATCAAAGATTTTGAGCGATTGATTTCAGAAATCTTTTTCTTCATTTGTTTTGAATATACTTTTTGCTATATAAGACCTCAATATTCAGAGCTTGTCGTTCATTAATGCTGTCGTTGTCGATAACAGATGACTAGATTCCTAAATTTAAGAATCTTTGAAAACTATCAATTCAAGATTTTTTTTTAAATTTTGAGAATTGAATTCTTAAAATTCATTAATTTACGAAGTTTAAGAATTTTATGGGATTTAATTCCTAAAATAGGCTATGCTTGAACCTGTTGTAAACGACAAGCATAATCGAGACATAATCTGTTACTTCTAATGTTTTAAGTATTTCATAAAAATCTCTTGTGATTGTTTGGAAAATAGTTTAAAGGTTCTTTATTGATGTCACAAAATTATTTAATAAATTTAAAAAAAATGTATTAACAATTAATGCGTTTCGGAGGATCTATCTTCTATCATGGATCTTCTTATATATTTATATTTACTGTGTAAATTGACTTTTGTAAATAATGAGGATTCCGCTGCTGCTCATAAAATCTTATTGCTAACACGTACGCATACAATGTGTTCGTATCGGAAATCTACATTCATTTTTAGTTGAAAAGTGGTTGTATCCAAAATGTTATTGCTGTTTATGGTAAAGTCATAGGCCCTGATCATTTTCCCATAAAAATTAAAATCGGAAGTTTTACGGAAGTACGGAAGTTTTTGAGATAAACCATTAAAATTTAGGCCTCTGGCTGACGGATACTATCACTTTTCTGCATAAACTCTCCGAAAAATCTATGTTTTGCTGGTGAAACTATTTCACGGGGTTTCAAATTGCATGAAAAAATGGTTTATCTCAAAGAAACCCCGTACAAGCGATTTAAATTTTTATTGGAAAATGAGCAGGGACTAAACCTCTACCATTAACAGCAATAACATTTTAGGTACAACCACTTTCAACTAAAAAAAAATCCAAGATCACCGTGAACTAGTTAGCAAAATAGCTATTTAAAGTTCAAGATTCATTCCAACTACTCTGCCTTGATCGGTGTTCATAAGACCTTCGTTCGGTTTTATCTTCGCATGCCGATGTAAGTAATAGGGTTCGTGTGCATCCAATAAAGTGGTGAAATCAATAAAGAAGTTTTAGATTATTTTCCAAACAATTGATTTCACGTTTAAGATTCGTCGATTTGAAAACATTTATAAAAATCTTTTACTTCATTAGTTATTTGCATACGTTTTGCTATATATATGCCATTACCAGAGCACATCGCTCTTCTTTGTCGAAGTTGTTGATAACAGATGATTAGTCGTTTGCGTTTCTAAAAGACGTCTTCGAAGGACCCCTTTTCAAATAGTGTAATTAGTTAGTGAACGCATTGGTGCCTGGAAACAGTAATAGTAGAAGTCTTAGCGGGTAAAAACATTGTGTATGTGCCGAGGTGTGTGCTAAGAATTTGTTAAAAACTTGATTACGGCAATCAATAATATTTACGCATCTCATCCCACTTACTGCCTACCGATCTATTTTTCGGTTAAAAATAGTCAACGTCGTTCTAGACCTTAAGCTCACAAAATTAAGAATTTTTTTAGTCGTGTTTACACACGTTGGTTGTGAAAGTATGAAAACTTTTGTAAAATACAGGTTACCGAACACATCGAACAAAAAATATTTTATTTATCGAGAGTTTCGTCTTTATTATTTCCTTTTATTATCTAATAATATACCGTTTGAGACAGGCAATGTTCGTGCCAATATTATATACAGATGTCATTCACTAGGGGGCAATAAACTTCATTTTTCGCACAAAACTGTTACGTTTTGTTCGACCAGTTTCTTCAAGTTTATGTGCAACACATTGGCTTGAAAATATCTCGACTATTAAGTTTAGCTTAGTGGGTGTATTTATGACATGCAGTCAGTTATTTACTTTTTTATACGAACTTTTATAATTAGTCGTTCAAAATTAACAGTTGCGTGCTGAGCTCTTTTTGAGAAAGTTTTTTTTTTCTCGAATTTTCTTGAAAACTTTCACGAAACAGTGCTGTAAAACAAACTTTATTGCCTCCAATTGAATTTTATTTTTCTAAAAAAAACTTATTTTAGATTTAAGTTTCTTTTAAGAATGAAAAGTGTACATAGAGGTGGGTATTTTGAATCAATTCCGATGAAAACGATCAACATCAGAAATCCTTAATTCTCGTTACTTTATCGACACCTTTACGTGTGTGTTCAATCCACTATTCGGCCTAATTGTTTTTAAATACTCTGTGGAATATTTTAGTGCAATTTAAAATAAACAAAGAGTTTTAATTGGCTCAGCCCCTTTTAAGTTTAAGTTTTATTCTGTGCTTCCCATGTTGCTTGTTTTCATCGAAATATTAATGATTCCTCATAATCGTCTCGACAAACGATCTTCTTCTTAAAACATATCAAATTTAATAGACTAATAATTGAGCTAAGAGAAGTTTTAAGACTGACATGAATGTGTAAGGAACAATAGAGTAATAAATCAAAATGTACAAAACTTTTTCGCCTTACAATCTTTTACCAAGTATCCCGGGGGAATCCATTGGTCCTCCCAAATCTGTAAGTAACACCAAATTCACTCGCAAGCATTTTATTTCATGACATTGAACGAGGTAAAATTTTACCTCAGACAATTATTATTATGAGAAGTGGTTTTTTTGCCAGTCTGGACGCAGACATTTAAACTTTCGTCTGTGTGTCATGGCTTTTGAAATCACCAAATCGTTGCTCTTGAAATGAATGTATTTTCGGATGAACTACCTTGGCTACACAGCTATAAATGTAGACGTACAAAATATAGAAAAGCTGGAAACGAGAATCTATGAAGAAACATGATAACAGATGCCTTAAATTCTCTAGAAAAGAATCTACCCTACTACCGCAAACTCTGTCGAACAGCTAAGGTTATCATTAACCGATAGCGTGGGTATCATGAGGAAATTCGAGAGCGCGTACAACGTTGAATATCAATAACAAAAAATAATCTGGAAAATTATTTGTGGATGTTGAGGGATTCTTTTGAAAAAGTGCCTACCGATATCGGACCCATCATTCCAGTGTAGTCATTTTTATATGCCTAGGAACTAGGAAGGCATTAAACACTAGAATCCGAAATCACTTTCAAACTAAAAATTCGGTTCATGTGTGGTAGGGGATCGAAGTCCAAAGAAATATAATTTTCTTATTAGATTTTCTCCCATACGAGTGTCGTGGTACCATTGTATACCTGAGGTCCTGTAGTTACATGGCAAAAAGATTCTTATTAGGCTTGAGAAACGACAGCTGCCAAATAGAGTACTATTTTGTATGAAATGGTTTGTTACAGTGTTTGTCAGTTGTGTGAAACACTGTCAGGTTTCAGTACCCTGTTTAGAATACCAAATACCACTCACGCTTGAAGTGCGTTGGTTGGAGACATACAAAATTAAAAAATTTGGCTACATCGTTCAAGTCGTAGACTCTCATCTACCTCGACAAAGCAACTAAAATGATTAAAATACCTGCCTGCCCTTGCTACTACAAGCCACCTGCTTTCCAATCATACCAAACGTAGGTAAGTAGTGAAACGATTAAAGTAATTTTGAAATGCCCTCACTCAAAAATCTTAACCTGTTACAAACGGCTGTCATCTGTTATCGACAACGACAGCAACAATTAACGACAAGCTCTGACCCATCACGTCTTATATAGCAAAAGACGTGTTCAAAACAAATGAAGTAAAAGATTTCTGAAATAAATCTCTGAAAATCTTCGATCAAATGAAGTAGTAGATCATATAGTAAAACGGTTAATATGTTTGCCATCTGTGACAGGTTAAATGAAATGAAAGTTCTATTTTGCAGCGATTAGAACTGCAAACCCGTTTTGTTGCTATTCAAAATGATAAATCTTTGTATCTTTTTGCTTACAATACCCCAAAGACTCCACTGTCAAAGCGAACAGTAAAAGCAGAAAGACTCCCTCGTTGTTATTTGCGCTAAAATTATTTTCAGATACCACCTCGCTGAATCAACCTTCCGTGATGACAATTTTTTCAAGATTTTTTTTCAACAGGGCAGACTTCCTATCGCCATACTTCTAATGGCATAATGTTGTTAAGCTACTAGGACTATTTTATCTCATATTCTCGTTAGGGTTGAAGGTCAAAGGGCTCCCACATCGAGGTAAGAAATAGAGAGAGAGAGAGAGAGAGAGATAGAGAGAAACACAAAATCTCATATATCTCTCAAATCATGCAGATGAACATGGTAGTCTCGATGTGATTAACAAAAGCGAACGGAATTTTAGTTCACTTCAGCAGACAATTGATAATTTTGATTATATTTAATTGCGAGATGTGAAAGCACTTCGCACACTTTTTTTTTCTTCGACAATGTTCGGTATAGTAACTGTGGCGTAATAACAATAACGACATCACTAATGTATCGTGAAGGCTTCATTTCAATTCATTCCATGGAAACGTCTTCCATTCTTTATATTTAAGGCTTAGAGCTGTTACGAGTTTGATCTTACGAATTTCGGGTTTTGTGATTTAATTTATATTCAGAGAGATTACATTATGCGAAGTCATTTAAATTAATGTATGCTGTAAAGAAGGTGACTCTGGCTTATTGCTTCTACATAATCAAACCCGATTTTATCTAACCCAGCGTGGAGTTTATATAAGAGTTAGAATTGTGTGCACATGTATGAGTTTTAGTGCGCGTTTATATATGTGCTCTGCTATCAATAGTTTAAATGCCAAAGCTCATGCATATGAATACATCATAGGTAAAACTTTGACACTAAACAATATAAAGTTCTTGTAAGTGGTACACGTACATGCACGTACGTACACAGTGTCGTCTTTTCTATGGGGCCAATTACGATCGGATTTCTTCTTAACCTAATCTGTTATTGATTACGACGACAATAATAAATGTGAACCTGCCCGGTATATTAAAACGAACGTTAAAAATAATGAAGTAAAAGATTTTTGTATCAAACAACAGGTAATACTTCGCCAAACTAAAACATTGAAGTTTCAAACCGTGTGTGCAAATCTTTCTTCTCGGTATACAAATCCGATTTTTTCCGGTATCCACTAAAATTTAACCAATTTCCGTGTAATATAATTGGGACTTCCCGGTAAATAACGCATTCACTTGAAATGTGCCGAATCCTGACATTTTGCTAAACCCTAAATGTCAGTCATTCCAAGTGAGGGCGATAATATTAATTTTCAGTCGTACTGGAACACATCCTCATCTTTTCGATAATTCTAACAAACCCAGTTTTTATTCATATAATCAGAAACGCGAAGATATTATGGCTAACTTTCGACGGAGCTGCGACATTGCTTCAATATCAGCAGTTTTATTATTGTATAATCCTGGATGTACTCAGTCCTCGCTTTAAAAGCATTTCCTACATGCACGGGTAGTGTCAGGAAAATGCACTTTTTGAGTATAAATTTGTCATAATGTTGCTATCGTTGAAATAGGGTCAAGGTCACTACAACAGAAGCAACGGAATCCAGTGTCTCTAAAGGACGGAACAAGTTAACTTTACCTGAAAGCGGGATTGAAAATATGTGAACCTGTTGTGACCTGAACCTAATTCAATCAATTTTAACCTCATCTGCATTTTACCTAAAACCTAGATATGGTGATCACGTCACATCTGACCTGAAAGTATTTACTAAAAATTGGTATGACAGATTTTAGGTTACCTGACAGCTGATCTGACAGATTTGAATGAAAGCAGTTTTAGGGCAAGTCAAATGTGACCTGACCGGAAATTTTATGTCAAGGTCAAAGTTCCTAGCTTTTCAGTGTCCAGCAGCCCAAAATTCCAAAAATTACACAATCTTCCCATATTTTTCGAAAAACATTTTTCCGGAAAATAGGAAAAATTTCGAGGAAAATCATGTAAAATTTATAGAAAAAATGGAAAAACGATTTCCCAAAAATAGTCCCTGGTGTTCAGTGATCCAAAACAGATCATTGAACTCTCATCGGGTTCTACTTGAATGAAAAACTTCTAGTATTATAAATTGCCTCTAAATATTTGGAAATCCTTTATTCCAGTACTACTACTTGACGACACTGCGCACCTGTCTACTACATTCGCCGATGAACTTTATCTTGTAAATTTTCCGCATAAATATCGTCCATGTACGACGTACATGTCGTCGCCATGGCGTAAAAGTAAAACTTAATTTGCAATAAAGATGCGAGATTAAAAGTGTTCAGAAATTTCATTTCCCCGAAGGACAAACATAAACTTTATATTTAAAATTTGACGAATATTGCTAAATGTCGAAAAAAGTTTTTTCTGGTTGAAAATGTGCGCTTATCCCCACCATCCCTCCACAATACCGTCAGCCCAGTAAAACATCTTATAAAGTTGGAGAGAAAAAAAAAAAAACATTTTTAAAATATTCGCAACACGTGTGATGAGTGTTTAACTTCTTCACGAAAAATAGTTTGAACGAAGTTTTAGCCCACCTTCCGAAACGGAATGTATACCTAGCAATAATATGTTGGAAAAATATATCCGTACATTTATCAAGTTCAGATCCCAATGTTCGTTTTCGACTTGAATGCAAAGAAGGTGTTTTTTCATGCGATAATAACATACGATGTCGCGTATGTAGGTGAAATGCTTTTCCCGTATTTTTCTTCGTCTTAAGATAGCGCACAGACGACATCGAGGACTGCTGCTGTATATGAAAAATTCATTTTGTGACATTTTTCATGCATTATGAAGCATAAGAGGGGATTTGAATCAGTAAAATGGTTGGCTTTTATTTGTTATGTATTTTGATAAATTTTGACAATAAAGTTTAGTATAATAATTTGGTTGTTGTTGTGCTGCCATAGAGTTTGTGTGTGTGTTTTTTTTATGTGTCGAGATTAAGATCATATTCCCCGTTATTTTTCCATAAAAAATGCAGAAATGTAATAACGAGATCTGCGGAAGCTACCTAAATTATCTTTATTTTTATGGCTTTTTATTTATGGTGTCGTTCATAACATATTTATGGATTTCAGATGAAAAATCGCTACAATTATTTTTCTTTCATTTTCGTCGCTGTTTTTTCTTTAAATTGAGTGTGGGATCTGCTTTTGGATTAGATGAATTAGGTGACGTAATGGGACAATAAAATGTTTGATTGTGTCAAACGAAAGGAATGTAACCAATCGATTGAGTAACGAAATTAATGTTCGAACAGGGTCTATTAAAAGAGGGAAAAAAAATCCCGAAAATTAACTACATCGGTTTCTGTAAAATGACAATAGCTCGACGTGTGTTCGTAGTTTTTATGTTTTTTTTTTTAAATTGTTTTCTATGATTTCGAGCCAGACCGATTACAATGGGATGACACTTTATATGATCTAACAGATATAAGAGCCCAGGAATTGTTGAGAAATTTCGGGAATTTAATTCTCCAAAATATGCACTGGATGAAGCTTACTGCTGATTGTATGTACATTATGAAATAAAAACATAGGTAATGCCTCAATACTAAGCCTCTGGCAAACTCGTCATCTGTTATCGATAGCGAGGACAAAAATAAGAGTGTTTGTAGTTTGGCCTTATATAGCAAAATGCATGTATGAACAAATGAAGTAAAAGATTTTCCTTTAATCTTTTCAAAATTATCAGATCATTGGAAGTAAAAATTATTCATTGAATAAGATACTATTAGTAGGTAGATACTATCAGTAAGGTACGCATCTATTTAGGGCCATTCACTGTGCACGCGAAAAGATATGAATATGTAGCCCACTTCCCATGCATACGCTAAAATGTATACTCACACTCACCTTCATCACTCTGACCGAAAAGACTGAAAAACATAATTTTTCTAAATTATTTCGAAACGCGACTGTGCGCCACTCTACCATTCGAACAAAAGTGGCTTTCTGTGACCCCAAGAAATCCAAATCCAAGGTAGATATAGTTGGGGAAGTAATGTCATTCAGTCGCGCGGCGTAGCACATAAGTTTAACATCGACCACTTTTGGCCACTTTTTCTAACTATGACCCGATGGTTCATTAACCGATGGCACAGGTTTCTATGAAATGTTTTATTTTTAATGAAAAGAAGAGATGTCGTTTGTATCGAACTTTCGTGTCGTCATCTGATTCGGTTTATGGCATTACCTCCCCACTATCTACCTTGGCTAAATCCATAAGCAAAATTTTGTCAATTGAAACGATTTAAGACACACCGTGTTATTCACTCCAGCAAGAAAGAGTCAGTAAAGGTTCAGTCGCTAAAGTAAATTCTTGTGAGAGACCACTGCAGTGTTACCATATCTTTTACATTCAAATATCTTCAAATTTGTTTTAACAAAATTACACTTTGCTATGTAAAACAACGATGCTAAGTAGAGCTTATTGTTTATTTTTTCGGCTACCAATAACAGTGTACGATATGGTGTGTCGATTTTAATTTTTGTTTTTTTGTGATTCCTGATTCTGACCTACCGCTATTCACCATAGCACTAGCAATAATAATCAGCAAAAAGTTTTTTTTTAAGTCAATATAAGCTTGCACCGCTGCTTTTTTAAGAATTTTCGAACTAAATAAAATCTACAGATGCTTTTGCAGAGTTTTTACTCTGTACGGAATCTAGAGAACTACTAGAATATACAAAAATTAAAAAAGTTAAAAAAAGGATCTACCGTAGTTTTGGTTTAGTATCAATTTTCACCGAGGTGTAATTTTCAAGAATTTTATAAATGAAAAAGTCATCTCTTCTGGGTGAAATTTTGTCAACCTATTGTTGTGATACTGTTACTGTGATACTGTGATATTGTTGTTTGACTGTTTTCGGTCTCTTTTTGATAAGAGAAGAGATTTCGTTTTGACCACCGATGTTATGTAAGATTGTCGATTTACCGAATTTGATTTTTATTTAGTTCTAATGTAAAGGAATTTGTCAATTTATTTTAGAATTGGAGATACTGTGACGATGATGTATTTTACTTTAGAATTTGATTTTTGACTTTGAGGTAATTTTACATTTAAACAAAAGATGTATTGTGTCCAGTGCGCTGATATTTTTAGATGAATTTTGTTACAGCCACTGATGATGACTTCGATATGAAGTCGAAATATTTGGCAAATTAAAAGAATAAACTGAGCTATTCTTTACTTGACTTTAAAATACAAAATTTTTGAAGAAGCTCATAAAAAACTACAAATATTGTTGTGATAGCTCATTTTGTAGGTATTTTAATAGCGCATCCAGAAAACGTACAGTTTCGATAGGTAAACTTTAATATTTTTTGGTTTCGCTGTTGGAAGGCCCAAAAATGGGGCATGATTATTCGCTGATTATTATTGCTGGTGCTATGGTGAATCGCGGTAGGTCGGAATCCGGGATCACTAAAAATAAAAATTGAAATCGACACACCCCAGTTTACGTATCAAGGTGCGAAAAGCTACCAATTTCATCTTTTTGTTTCTTTTTTGAAAAGCTTCTTTAATTAACAGTTTAATTCCGCAAAAGTCGTAATTTCAGTGATTTTCAAATATTTTGTTGTGTCTTTCCAAGGTATCACAACAAGAACCAGACTTCTGCCTTTAAAATACGTGTTTTATTCACAGTGTTGCGTTTTATTTTAAAAGATCGCGCTGTGGAACTAAACCCCTGAGCTTAATTGAATTCTCGCATTATATTTCGTAAAGTTCCCGCAACATCACGTGCCGCAACGCACTCTGCCATGGATGAATAATGTGAAATGTTTTCATACAAAAATAAGAAAGAAATATTTAATTTTTCTTTCCTACTTCAAAATCACAAAGCTTCAATTGAAAGAATCTAACAGCCAATAAAGAAAATAAGTCTTTGAAATATATTTTTTTAAATACCCGGCAGATTTATTTTTTCTTCCACATAAACTGAGGGGTTGCGAAATCTGCGCTTCAAAGCATCCATAATAGCATAAGGAATTTAGCACCATCAGTGTGCTTTATTTACCATTTACGAATGGAAAAAAATAACAACACCAAGTTTACCTGGTATTCATGTACCAAGAATTATCTTCGTGTGTTTTTTTTTTCTCCTCCTCCTCTTTCTCTCTCTCGCTCTCTCGCTCTCCGTACAATACCCTTTTTTCCATACCACAAAATCACAAAATGTATAATTTATTCAACCCTCTAGAAATAAGACTAATGGCATTTCATCACGCCTGATTTATATTTATATATTCCTTAACATTAAAATCCGGAATACTGTAGTATTTTACAACAGACAATGATGGGGGAACACATGTGACCCTATTTTTTTCTTCTTCTTCTCCTTGTTGAATCTAGAATCCTTTGCGTATGTTATACCACCTACACATCGTATACTACTTTTTTTGTTCTCCTCGATATGGATACATTTTGCTGCCATGTACTTATATACATATATCGTGCGAGTATTGTAAGTAAAACGGTTACAAAAGATTTATTTACTGGAAAACAAAGACGAAGAGAAAAACAAGCATTAACATTTGGAGCGAGAAAAAAAATTTGTTTAAGTAAATTGTGGAAAATGTTTTTTATGTTTGCTGAAAACAGATGGCTTAAATTTATATTTTGTAGTTGGCTGTTTATCTTAACCGGATTTCTAATAGATTTTCATTTATTTCTCCTATACGTGATGCACCATAACATAAAATATCCTGTCTCGCATTTGTATACGTAGCGTCTACAAAATATTTTTGAATTATCTGGTGATGGGATTGATTTATGTGTTGTGTACAACAGTAAGGAGCTTTGCGTCGAATGCAAATTAATATATTCGCTTGTGTTTCTTCGAAAAGGAAACAAAAGGAAATAAACAGATTACACGAATATTGTTCCCATGTTGCCCGGCGTATGCACTGGCGATAGACTATTATTTTATTTTACGTGTTACGGCTTGTTTCATTTTCATTTACATTGCCTAATCACGTGAAGCACTGTACTTACGAGGTTCCAAGTTGTTATTTGATAAGTGGGGAATACAGCCCTCCCCTTCGTAATATACTAATAAAACGTGAGGTAAAGTTAACTTTGAATAATCTACAATTGCTGCGACAGCTCTATTTTTTGTATGCGGTGCTGCAGGTGTGACAGCTATTGTAGATTATCTGGAGCCAAAATTACCAGCTACAGGTGCGATTTTCAACTCTTTTTCCTCAGTGTATTGGGTTCCTTATTTGACGTTTCGAAAATGAACTGTTCCTGCCTGGCTTATTTTACTCTTCCGTGGTTAATAGCATGTCGTAGCCTGATTAATCATAAATGTGGCGAATGCGAATGCGCATAAATTTGCGAAGATATATGCGATATAGTTGCAAAGCAAGAAATCAATGGCCTCATCTTCATTTCCAATACGATCAACGGTTGGACTAGTTCGGATGTCAGCAACGAAAAGTAAATTTCGAGAAACTTTCTAAAATTGCGATGAAGTGTGTCAGAGGTGAAATGTTACTAGAAAAAGCACAAAAATGCTTTATTCGAATGTCTTTTTGCACGACTATAAATCGTTCCGTTCGTTCAATGTTGTCGTTTAAGAACAATTTAAATAAATTTCTCTTGCTGAACAAAACGATCACCAAAAGCTCTGCCTTGCTGGTTAATCTGACAATAACTTACGAGATTTTTTTTTGTTCATCGGACTATGGAACTTGTTCAACAAAATCATTTTTGTGGGGTATTGTCTGAAACGGCAATTTTTTCCATTGCATTAAAAGTGCTATCTAAATTTATGTTGCATTCATATTTAAAGAATAATCTAACCACACTCCATTATCCACAATACTATCAATACAGAAGAGTCCACGACGGTTTTTTTTTCGTATTCTCTATGTGGAAGCCGACCAATGTTTTCATATTCTTAAATCAACGGAGATAGAGAGAGAGGAAAAAAAGCAGAATCGACCGTAAATTCAATTGGTTTTCTTTAAAAAATAGAATGCTATCCACATTTTATTTCCAACAAAGGAATTTCATAAAAACAATTTTGATAACCAGTTTGCTGCCTCATACGAAACATTTAAAAAAAAAGAACGAGAAGAGGGAATAAAAAAAGCACCGAGTCTAAAGAAAACCTTTTCCCTGGGGTTCTTTGGATTATATAATGGCTTCACCAAAAGACTTATGTTTTTACAGTATATCCTGCATGTTTTTATATAATCCTATAAAATACTGGTACTGGATGAGGATTGGATAATATTGAGTAAAAAGACGGGTCAAGAATTGTTTTCATAAAATTTTCCAGACAGAAAATAGTTTTGCTGCTGCTGGTTTTTTTTTCCTACTCTAATATTACCTCTAGGTACATATGCTGTATACTGTATGAATAAACATCAAGCAAATAAAATGTATAAAAACCGGTGCCCTCGTATCAAAGAAAATCTTGTTCAAAATAATAAAAACTTTTCTCGGCAGCGGTAAAGGAACAAGAGCACTAGCACACACAAACACACATCCTGTATATGTTATATGTTTGCATTATGTTTGTTATTAAATTCTTCAAAATTTAAATTGCCTGGTAAAGTTCAAGTAATCCTGATATGACTGTGCATATGCACATAAAGGAGACGTACAATCATGCATTTTAGCATTATAAATATACAATTTTGAACCAGACTGTTACGATGGAGAGAGACTTTCGAGAGTGGCATATTAGGTGAGTCCGTAGAGATAAAGTCATGCCAATAATTAAATCGTCTACCGAACAACTTAAATTTCCTTGTTTCGGTTAAATAATTAATAAAATTTTTACACGCTTTATGATACGAAAACACTCGAAATCATGTGCTGAAAGTTTTTCGAAAGCATCGTTTTTAGGAGGGCAAATGAACGATGTTGCAAACAGTCCAAGGAGTGAAAACGACCGTTTCCATACATGCGACTTGTTTTCAATTAATGCATACAAAGGCTCACTCTGTTTGCTGTTTTTGTTTCGTGTTATTCGTATCATAAAGTATGGATCGCACTACACTTCGTTTTTGAATCGGTTCATCCACTTACATGACAATTGAACAAAAGTGGATCAAAATGAGTTTTTGAGCGAAAACTGTGTACTATACTGTGACAAAATTGAATCGTGTCCAAGTTTTCATTGTAAATGGACGGAGGCAAAACGGAGCTTATGCGATTTGTGCTTTAAGCACGAAACGGACTACACTCCGTTCACTCACTATTTACACCATAACAATAGAAAGAGATAATAGTTTTCATTGTTATTTTGAAAACGGCGACCAAAACGGAGTGAATCGGCATTAACCTGTTACAGACGTCAACAATAGTGTGACAGTTGGAATCAAAAGTCGGTCTATTTAATCTGTCAAAGTGACGTTTTAAACGTCAAACCAAAAATTTTTACCCATATAATTACAGAATCGTTTATTTTTCTATAAGTCTTTTACATTGATAGAATTGACTTCTTAACTATTTGGCAGAAAAATTTTGGCTTGACGTTGAAAACGTCACTTTGACAGATCGAATAGACAGACTTTTGAACCCAACTGTCACAATATACCAATATTATTATCAGTCTATTACTTCCATCGATCAAAATATTTTTAATCTGTTGATTTAAAATCTTGTACTTCAATTTCTTTAACATGTTTTTTACTATATAAAGGACCATATTACCCAGAGCTTGTCATTATTTTAGTCGTCGTTATCGATAACAGATGAATAGGCCGTATGCATACATACTTATGCAAAATAATTCTCTCTACACGAACTTACACTTATACTGCAATTTCGAGGTTTCCTCCCAAGTGATGCAAATATCTATTTTGTAGATGTGGGATATTGAATCTGCACTGTGTACTCTCTGTCGTTCGACAAGAAATGTAAATTTGGACGTGGACTTTATCCTCGACTTTATCGTTCATTGCATTCAAGTAATAAATCACAATGTTTCCACCAAGTTATGTTCTACACAGAAAAAGGTTTCATCGAAAGCTTACAATGCCATTCAGAGCATTGCACGATTGTAAAACAAACAGAGAGAAAAAAATGTGAAAATCCTTGATTGATGAGATCAGATCAGACCCTATAGCCCGATTAGTAGCATTTCATGGAATTGACAAATGCAACGTTACTTCCTCCTATTTTTTATTTAAAAAAAAGACTTGTGTATGGTGGATGTTCGATCCAGACTAAAATAATAAAAATTTATAATAAAAAGAAATCGAAAACTGCAATATTTGGCGCAGCCCCAAGCAAATCTTTCTATTTTTATTTTTAATGTGTGTAAGCTTTGAGATAAATATTTTTTATTGCAATTTTTAAAAGCGGATTTTTTTTCTTCTCGTATTTACACAAATATGCCCTTAAGGGTAAAATATTCTGGTTTTGCCGGGAAAAAAAGCCCCGAATAATCTAATGTACATTTCTCTTTAAAGAGCAGAAAAAATAACATTCACGGATTTTAGGTAGGTATACACTCTGTTCTCTATAAATCTTACAATTTATGGATAACGATAAATGATAAATAATGTATTTTATATGTGCATTACAGAAGTGTGTAATTTGTGTGTGTTACTATATATATATGTACATCTAATACGTTCATATAATGTTTTTGGGTGATATTATGTCATTTCACCGTACACAACATTAGGTGGGTTTAGAAAATTTCCTATTTCCACACACATAGATATATACCAACGTCTATTTATGTGCGGAAACCAGAAAAGCCCTTGGGGTTAAGCTTTAAGCACAACTTATGATTTATTGATTTGTTTTAGTATGGGAACGATATGAAATTTAAGCTGAATTATTGCAGACGCATGGGGGCCAGAATAGGTTTTAGTTATGTCTTTCTCACTTTTTCACTTCTCCGTCGTGCACACATTATAGCACATATTACGTGAGTTGAACACAAGGGGGTGTATGGAGGATGATGTGTTTTTCGGCGGGGAGCGGGAGTGAAGAGTTTCGGAATGGAGACAAAGTTATGCGAAGGACAATTTTTTCTTTGCTGAACTTGAAGCATTTATATTAAATGTTAGAGACTTAGAGGTTTTCATTTCAACTTTATCGTATTAAAACTTTGGCATTTCATATATTGAATTAGATTCACTGAGATAATATATATTTAATGCGAATGAGTATTATTTAGTTGATTTATATTTCGTTCATTTAAGACTTTACATTCAGACGGGGAGATATGGAAAAGTTTGTGTAGTTGTGAACTTAGATGTGAACGAGAGTAGATTTTCTTCTTTCTTTTACGTCTCGTCTTATATTTATGTAGTTTATAGCTTATCGCTTATCATTAGCTGTGTCGTTGGTTAGTTATAACAACTTTAAATAACGTTTGAGAGTGTGTCATTTCATCCAAAACTGAAAGGGAACTAGAATAAATCACATATCCAGTCCGGTACTAAGATAGAACCATTAGATTAAAAACTTTTAATGGTTTGATCTCAACTTCGATCTCGTCAATTTAAACATGCAGTGGAACAGTAGAAAACAAGCTAAAAACTAAAATGATTGGGAGCTTGATCAATCATTTAATTAGTGAAAAGTTAAAATTCTGAAAATATTTAACGATGGAAGTATTTTTTCTACACCTTCATACAGTCAGAGGAAGTGAAATTTCAGCATGAATTTGCTTCAGCTGTTTTTCTAATCTAATCTAAGGTATCATTTGAAAGGTAATTTTATGAGCTTTTGAGCCAAATAGAGTTTTATGTGGTTTGGATACATATGCGATGAAAAAGAAGTTGAAATGTTTAAGTGTCCATATTTCATCATAGATGCATCCAAACCACATCAGTCTCTATTTGGCTCAAAAGCACATAAAATTACCTTTCAAATGATACCCCACACGACCATGTACATTTTGTGTACCTCGAGAAATTTCAGTAAGAACAGTGTACGTCTTCGGTTAAAAACTTTATCTGCACATATTTCAGTGTGGATGAATTTTAAACCCAACAAGACCTTTCTAATGACACCCCACACGACCCTGTACGGCTCGTGTAACTGGAGCAATTTTTGTAAGAAAATTGCAATTTTTCGGTTTTTGCTCACCTTTGACCAGCCACACAAACTTCGAAGAATTTTTTTGAAAGTGGTTTTGGCTTCTAGGGTCGAAGTCCTTTCTAGGCACATATAAAAAATTCCAATAGAAAATGCGTCCGATTTCGGTAGGCTGTTTTTCAAAAGAATCCCTCACACGCACAGGCGTGTTAGTGGTAAAACCATATAAAGACGTATAAAAGTATGAGACACAAAAGCTAAGACTTTGTTTAGCTTTTATTGGGGCTCAACCAAATACCACAGACTCGTGACTGCAAGGATAGTGATGAGTTGGAATTTCATTTCGATTATGATTCACTATACTTATTCGTGTTCAAAATGATACAGTGTTCTTAGAGCATTGTATTAAGTACCACTGTCGCCATGGCCTGATGAGAATTGGTATTTTTGAACTGCATATTAATGTCGAAAGACGTGTTTAACTTTCTCTCAGATCGAAACAGTGGTTAAACGTCGTACAGTTGACGTACAGGTGCAAAGCTTGGAAAGAAGCATGTGGCTTCATGACAAAATTAATTTTAGTTCAGTTGGGTGAGTCAGGTCAATGCAGATTTCCAGCAAGGCAGTAACTCATCGAGGTTATTTTGAAAAATTTTCTAATTTTCTTAGTGGTCTTGAATTAGAACAATACATTTTGTGTATTCGACTTCGAAAAGTTTTCATTACTGGCTACTCTAGATGTTGGACCTCCAAAAAAACTACTTTTTTATTCAGGCCAAACGCGTCACATTCTCTCACCTGATAGAGAGCCAAAACAACAACTTTCTCTCCTACCTTTTTTATCACATTTCGTTCCAGTGAAATCATTCGCTCCGCTCCATCCTCACCGCCTGGCTGGGTCGAACGAAAACAAACCTTCTCGACAACAACAATATTTTATCAGAGTGTCATACATACAACCAAGAAGTCATGCATTTTTTTTTACTGCGCATAAGTTGTCGTGAGTCTTAAAAAGTTCCCTGTGACAAGATATTTAATTTCTGTTTTTTTAACGAAAAGAAATCTTTTAACCTGACACATATATCAAGCAGCAGCATTATTGTCGGGTCTAGAACTTCTAGCGTTGAAAGTATTTTCAATCGGATTGATTTCAAATCTATTACTTCAATTTAATGAATATGAATTTTGCTATTAAAGACCGTATTAATCGGAGATTGTCGCTTATTTTTATCGTTATCGGTAACAGATGGGTACGGCGTGACTATATAAGTCCTTGTATTTTTGGTGTCATAACAACAAACTCTATTTTTGAAGTAATCTGTCCGAATATTCAGTTGTGTAAATCTGAAAATAAATGAAATTCGATCCGAGATTTTCCTCTGTTTATCTTTTCTATAAGGAAAAGCTAAGTCAATGACGAACTGAAATTGTGTGACTTTCGATTTACATTCGCCTCTGAGTTCTGATGTTTACCTGTACAGCAGCTTAAATCGACTAGAATCATTTTTTCAACTTATGATTTGTGTCCCGTGTTTATCCCTCAAAGGTATATACAAACAAAACTTAAATTTATTTGTTTATTTCGTATAGTTCAAATACAGGAATCATAAAAGCAAGTCGTAACACAAAGTCAAACATTTTTTTGCTTTTTATTTTTATCACTTTTATTTATCAAGTTGTGTAACTGCGAGTAAAAGTTTTTCTATAAAATATATCGGCAAACCTCTACTCTTCTCTCTCTCGCTCCCACGGTAAACCTTCGAACATTTCCATCGATAACATCCGTTTCGCATATTTTATTCGATTTGATATTATTATGCACGGATTCCATCTAAAAATGTCTTGTATTTTTAGATAATAATTATTGTTATAGCACTGGCAATAAAATAAACTTTGTCAATAGCATCTACGACGTCGTCGGTCTCTAAGTAAAATTAATTGATTCATCCTATACTCTCTCTATATTTAAACGATATTATAACTGTCCTTTCCCTGTCTGCTATTATTATCATCTTAGCTTTATACGGATAAATTAAGTAAATAAAGATTGCATCTTATTCACTTCTTCTAATTATTTATTTATTTTGCTTTACTTAGGATTGTCGACAGAATAGTGAGACAAAGCGATGGAAAAAAGCAAAGGAAACTGAATCGCACGCATGTAATAAGTCATGCTATTTACTCTAAAGTATCCCTTGAATCTATAATTAATAAAGGTTTAGACGCCAATATAGCAAATTGAAAGAAAATTACAAAAGCGCACTAGTGATTTTTTGCCAAGTCCACATATAGCCATTCCGGGCCTGTTCTGTAGGAGCCTAGAATATTCTTGGCAAACTTCTGAAAAAGGCTACAGGAGAAAAACGAGCTTTAGATTACTTATAGCAAAAGGTCTCAATAGCCATTCAACAGGGCAATGCAGCTTGTATTCTGGGCACATTCTAAAAGAAAAAAAGATGATTTTTACACGTGCGTGACGTGAATAACCCCTTTTATCCACGAAAGGATCCCATCAATTTGTCACACCATTTATCACAACGAAAACAAAGTGACAATTCCGGTGAAAAAATCTCTATTTTCACCCCGCTCTCTTTCTCTAAAAAGTGTTTATCACCCGAATCGTCAAAGCGCCATTTTCTCAATGCATTTGATTGAGTGGAGAAAATATGGTTATTCACGCAGCACGGATGAAAATATTTTTTACGCGAGAAAATACAAAACTATATTGTCAAATATAGTAATCCTGAGTGAAGCCGGTGGTACTCGACTAGTGTAAAACATTTTACTATGCTGGTGCATGTAATAAGGCTATTACATGTATAGGCAATAACCTTTACATCACTCGCATAGTAAAACGTCGTACTACACACGGAAATTAAAGTGATATCTCGTATCACGATGAGTAAAAGTACCTCGGGCTGCCGCCCTCGGATACTTTTTCTCATCTGGATACGAGATATCACTTTACTTCCCTTGCATAGTAATGTACTATTCTTTTATTTTGTGCCATTGCCGTAGAAGTAACATCTGCATTATAGACAGAATATAGATTTTAATCCAACATATGATTTCTTAATTGGCCAATTATAAGTAAAATGTCCATTCTACACATCATTCGATGTAAGCAGCATAGAGTGTAATCTGTGATCATTATTCATACGAATGACTTTGTAATCTTTTTCATAAATAAAAATATTGAAAGGTAAAAGTTAGACGACCTCTCCAATGAAGAACAACAAACCGATTATTAACAGCCGAAGGAACAGATAATTAGAAGATGATATTCGCCCTCAAAGTCAATTTATCTTTTATGGAAATTCTATTCGACCCAATATAACTCGATTAACTTTTCAATGACTGGAAGTATAATTATTTAGTCTAACGATCAATTGATTTGGAAGAAAATCTTTTACTTCATTAGTTTTGGCATAAAATTTGCTTGATAAGTTTGAGGTCATGGCTTATTATTGTCGTGTCGCTGACATAACAGACAACATAGCCACGTTCAGTAATTAATGTGATTAGAGGATCTTGTTGTCAAAAAAGGACTATGGGAAGTAGACGCATTGCTGCCATGTGCCCACAGGGGGTGAATATCCACCTCGTACATACACAATTGTCGCTATGTATTTCTCTTTACATTCTATTTTAAGACTGCGCTCATTAAAGCTGTAAAATTAATTTAAAGCTCATTATATTTCTTAATATACAATGTGTGAAGTAGCAATGTTCAATCAGAGCTAAGAGAAAATTTTGAAGACAGATTAAATAAGAAAATTCAGATGGATTTAATATTTATGCCACAATTGTAATTGATTGCAACAGGCTCATTAGTATTTCAATTAACATTTTAAGACCGATACGAAAAAACTCGCTTGAATCGTTAATTTTCATTAAAAATCAGCTTTCCATGCAAAATTCAAAGAAAATCAACTTTCGATGAATTTTCCATGCACAAACCAAACTTTCTTTATGGAAACAAACTAAAATTTTCCGATAAAATCGTGGAAGTTGAGCCACAACAATCACTGTCGAACCGCGATATTTTCCGTGTCGAATCGCGATTCGCGATCCATATTTATTAGACATAATTAAACATAAATAATCACTTTCCACGCTTATTTTAGATTGAAACATTCATAATGCTAGTAATGTGATTCACAAGTTCATTTTTGTTAATTAATTGTTGAAAAAATCTTCAGCCAAAAGGGCTATTTAAAATATGAAAACACATTCAGTTTTGATTAGATTCTACTGATCCATTTCGAAAAACATTTACATTAATTAAAAAAATAGATTTTCTACTAAATTATTTGATTTTGATTCACTTTTTCACATACTAAAGATGCTCAACACGAAGTGTCGGAAAACTTGTTACAGACGGCAAGAATTTGGCCATATATTTTACAATATAACAGACAATATATTACCCAGAGCTTGTCATTATTTTTGTCTTCGTTATCGATAACAGATGAATAGCCATGACAGGTTATGATATAAGAAAAAACTAAGTTAATGAGAAAATCAATCGAAAATTAGAAATTTAAAGAAAAACTCGAATAAAAGAACAACAAAGAGATCACGAAAAGAAAGAAATTAAGAATCAAAATAAATAAATAAAGAAACAATAGAAAGAATGGAAATAGAACATTACAGTGAATTTGGAAACCAATCAAATTAGAAAAAGAAAACTCAATAAAAAGAAAAGAAAATTAATAATTAATGAAAAACTCACGAATTCGTCAATACATTCGATTTCTAAATTTTTTTCAAAAGAGAGGCTAAGTTCGAAGATGGGTGATTTCGGGTCTACCCCTCCTCGAGATGAGGCCCAATAAGTGCTTTAGGGTTTTTCGAAGATATCTCAGGACATTTAAACGCTACGTAACGTCAAATGAACGGTATTTACAATACCGAGTGACAAAAAATGGAAAGTGGATGACCGAATCGTGAGTTAGAGCCCGTGGTGTGAACCAGGTACAGGGTGGCAAGCAGTTTTACTGAACCAATCATGGAAAAAAAGTTTATGAAATTCGGTTCACCGGAGCGTGAGTGAGCTCATATTCGGCTACTCGGCCTTACGGTGAACGTGGAATATTTTGTGAATTTCTCGAGTAAACTTTGACAGAATTTCATGAATTTTTTTTTTGGTTTGAAAAGTATTAATAAATGTATTATTAGTTTTTGATGGGCTTGTTATGTGAGATCCGGGTTCAAGCGATTAACTGTTCTCTCTTCATCCAAAGGTCACAATATCAACAACAAACCACTAAGTTTTCGCTTAACAATTTCTTTTATAAATGCCAACATCCAATTCACTAACAACATCGAAATAAGTCACTCAAATGAATAATTTCACTTTACCAAAGCATATTTTTTACTAGTCTCTTGAAAAGACCGACTCTTTCGAGTCCCAGCTCGGACTGCTAACTTTGGATTGATCGAAAAACTAACAGAACTCGCTTGACCGAAATATCGAATTGTCATACTGACTGCATTAAATTCGAACTCGAATGAACTGCAACTGGCACAGATACATTTTCCGCGAACGTTGCATTTTATTCGCGAATTACTTTATATGCGCTATGCGATAGGTATACGTTAAAATGAAACACTTTTTACACTGAATTCAAAGTAAAAATTGGGAAAATGTGATATCCGGGATTTTCTTGTTTAAGGGCCAGCACTATTTTCTTTCTCCTAACAAAATGGCTGCCTGCGGCCAGTAAAAGTGAAATATCTTGGGGAAAATGGTGCAGGGAGAGTTTTTATTAACAGAGAAGAATTGGTTATCTGTGTGGGCCGGTGGGGTGTTTCGTGAATTCCATTTCTGGACATCTATATATATATATATATCTATATTTAGTTATATACAGACCTATAGAGCTGTTTTCAGCTATATAATACAGTGAACGACATCTCAAATGTCTCACTGTCATTTTTTTCAGAGAATGTCATTGTGAATTTGCAATGACACAATAAAATTCTCAGAAAAATTTGACAGTGAGACATTTGAGATGTCGTTCACTGTAGCATATTTATCTGAAAAATATTTATTTATCGTAAAATATAGGTAAACATAGCGGTATATAGCTGTTTAAATTGGAATTTCCGGCAATTTCTTTGTACATGATAATAAGGAAAAGAATGGATAGATTTTCAGCAGAACAGAGAATGAAGTGAGAGTGATGATGAGTTTCACAGGTCGACGTTAGCTTATGTTGTTTTACGTTGATTTGACATCTCTGGACAACCACAACAGGCTTCCCTTTACTCAGGGAATCCAATCCGTGTTACAAACGTATGCGTAAACCTAAAAGACCCCAGTACTTCATACGGGTCTAAAAATGGAAACGAATATTATTTTACATAAAAAGTGATACAAAAATGAAAAGTGGATTTTTCGTGAGAATTTTGCTGGTCAATAAACTCACAAAAACCAAATTTTTTCTTGTTATCCCGAGCAATGTGATAGATTTTCCATATTGAGAGCGTCGAAGCATGACTCGTCTAAATAATGGATTTCTATAGGCTGTTTTCAAAAGAATTCCTCAAAACGGACGCATGTAGCATAGTAGTAGTTCGTCTCCCCCACACCAACGTAATTCCCATTTCCCACATAAACGGTGTCGAGCAGTGTTGATTGCGTCAAATCAAGTAATATTTCCAGTAACGGCATGACCTTGAAACAGTTTTAACATAAAATATCGCATGGAACTCATGGTACATGTCTTAACTTATTACTGCATTTGACATAAGCAATATTCACTATGCTAGGTTCTTCGTTCATAACTATTTAATTTTCCGGTGTGATTAGTTTTGCAACGTCTGTGCAGACTGAATAGGTAGTAAACATTTATGTCGAGGTATTTATACCTATATTGACCCGGGATAGCTGAATATCTAAATTGAACTTTTGTTCGATAAACTGCTATTCATTATAGACCCGCTCTTTAGTCGAACGTACAGCATATTAAACATTTTTCTCTAACCCCCTCGGGCTATTCGGAATGATTGCATAACGATTATAGCTCCGTTAGCCGCTAAATAACTAAATGTTCTATTCAGACGAAAATTTCTAACAACATGAATGTTTTGCAGGCATCGTCATCATTAGTGATAACAAGTTCTATCTAATGTACCAATAAAATACGGTACACTATCCCACCAATGACAACGTTACGATACGGAAATATTCTGTGAAATTATTGCTCCCATTCCGAACATAAATTGAAATTAATTTCTATTGTCTAGACGAACATCGCCGTTACACCCAATGTAATGTCAAATTACCAACAGACGACACAATATTAGTATCCCAGCTCTGCGTGGCGATCCAAATCTATGAAGTAAATGGCTTCCGAAATCTAAGTAAAAACAAATTCCCATTCCCATTTCGACCTTATAAAAAGTCTCTTTTCATTTTGTAAATTGTAACAAACTATGTAAGAGATATCAAATACTGAAAAGACGAATAAATAACATAATGTCTGCCTCCGCTTGCAAGCACACGTAGATTTATTCAATTCCAAGTAGAGTTTGAAATTTCCATATAAATGTTCCCACTCGAACAGATAGTGTGTGCTGACATGAACAATAAAAAATGTTGGATAATGTGAATGGGGAAAAAAAAAGAATTTTACGTTAACGCTGACCCAACCCAAACATTCCAAGGCGAGCACTGCGAATAAATTTCTTGAGGGAATAGCCGGTGCATTTCTGGCTGTATAAAGTGGCATCGCACGCTTTCCGTTTGCTACTGAAGCCTCAGATACTCGCACCAAAACAACACACCAAGACTGGTTAGTTACGTTGAGAAAATTGGCGTTACCATCGGAGCCGGCGCACTCGATGCCATTTCGACGGTTCTACTCTCCTCCAAATTCTTATATCAATGAAATCTTCACTACAAATTTTTGGCAGGTCAGTCTCGAAACGATCTTCTTGTCTGGCATCCACCGAAACGGTGTTGGGCGAAATTTTTTTTAGAAAATTGATTGTGTAGGACAAGGTGTACACACAAAAAGTTATAACCGAAAAGCAAGACCTGTCTCATGTGATGTGATTATAAATCGACCGTCGTATTATTAATTAATCGTTTCGGTTGCTGTATAAGAGGTGTTTGTACAACGCACACATACCGGTCGAATTGTCGATCTCCTGTTAGATGATGTATGTGTCGTAATCATTCAGTAATGGTGTTTAAAGGTGATTTAAATGGCTTGTTATTAATCAATTTGGATGGTTAACACAACAAAACGTATATATACCGCAGGTGTTTTGATATTGTTTCGCCTCATCCAATAAGTATTATATTATATGTACATGTCAATACACAGTGAAGGTGAATGTGATATTAAACGCACATAAAAATCAAGGGAAACGAAAGTAAAAATAAAGGAGAGGAAGGAAAAAAAAAGAAGTAAACGAGGAAGAGAAATTGAGAAAGAATTTTATTTTTCCAAATCTTTTCTTATTGTTTTTCCCTAAAATGGAATTTGTGATGTTTGTTTGATTTTTTTTTTTTTTTAAACAACCAAGTGGAAAATCTTTACAGTGCTTCTCATCGGTCTCACCAACTCTCGTACTCATCTCTGGGATTTTTATTTTTGAACATGCATAAATATGGATAAGGATACAAATTGGATAATCAGCAATTCAAATATGTAAGTTGTTATTTTTTATTTGCCATCCGCCCGGAACGTTATACACACCCCATCCCCTATAGCATATTTATATATATATTTGTATGTACAATATAAATACACACAAAATGTGTACAATGTGCAAAAATGTCTGTATAGTCGAAATTATATTCAAAGAGCCGAGAGAAAAATGCTGCATACATTATCTCTTGTACCCAACAGATTTTGGTTTCGAAACGACATTATGCTATGTAAACGCTAGGAAACACCACTAAAAATATTATAAATAAAGAAATTGCCCACCACCACCATAACAATAACAACAAACAACGGAAGATGAAAAAAAGAAGTTTACAAAGGCTACGCGTGTGAGCACCCATAAGACACATAATATATTCCGCGAGAAGGGTTTTGACACTTAAACTTGTATATATATGTGGATGGAAAGTGGTGGTGTACGTCTTCATTGATATTACCATCTTGAAGATATATTATGGCGGCAGTCAGTCATATCTCATATCACCCAACAAAATTAAAATAAATATTTTCTTGTTGCGGTTCTTTTTCTTATTACTCTATGGGTAGGGATGCTGGTGGAATATCCGCGTGGGTTCGTGCGGTTGTTTTTAAAAATAGATTTTCTGGTTGTTGTTGTTATTGCTTGTAGTCTTATGCAGTGAATGAAACAAGCGGAAAAGGTGATGTGAAATGTGACATTCGTTTCGTTGTTATTATGAAATTTAAATAATGCAAAATAGATTAATTTGCCCGTTATTTGAAGTACAACCGGTTAATAATTGAAAGGGTCAAATAACCTTTTTCGAGTTTATTGCCATCAAGAGGTGTTTAGATTGGATGTTAAGAGATATCGAAATTTATTTATTTTATGAGTCCAATTCACGGGGCTTTGAGGCAGACAAGAGAGAGAATATAGTAAAAAAACGTTGGGTGAATGAATAATAACCGGATCTGTTACTCTCACAAATACTTTCAACTGATTTTTTTCCAAAATCTTTTACTTCATTTGTTGTGCCATAAATCTGGCTGTATATAAGAACAAATATTGTCAGAGCCCATTGCATATATTTGTCGACGCTGTTGTTAACAGATGACATGACGAAGAATCATCTAGTCCCGTGTTCATCAAGGCCGTTCGAAAAGCCATCCAAATTAAGAAAATCTCATTTTTTATTGAAATAAATAACCATGAACATTTAAACACCCAAGTGTCATACTAACCCATATAGTGTCAATACTATGAGTAATTGTACATTACGTCCATTGTTCAAAATTTGTATTTGCCTAGAACCAAACCCTCAAAATAAACATTTTGGACAGAGATGCATAATCTATTTTGACGAGTTACCCGAAAAGTAGGGCGGTGTTAATACCACCCACTCGTCAAAATAAAAATTTGGAACCACGGACGTACTATATTTTACGCGATTAGGCGATGTAATGGTATAACACGTCCTTCAATGTAAGTTTGTTCTGTTGGTAAGTGTGAGCTTGGCGGAACGAGCCGAAGGCGAGAGGAGTAATCACACAAGCCATGTAACTACATATTTCATATGAGCCAAGCGCCAGTTCAGTTCATTTTCACATTCCAACCAGAAGCGCTCTTGTCAAAATAAAAAAAACTGGAACCAAAGACGTAATCTACTAATACTTGTATTGCCAGTCGAAAATCATTCTTTTCATTAAATTTCTTGAACTATCAGCATGTAAAATTCATTACAAAAATCGGGATAAAAGTGAACAGTCTCGGCTTTGCCTCGGATCAACAATATTAACACGAAAACTGGATTTAACAGCTGTTTATACGTAGTTATGTAAATGTCTAAAATGTTTGTCACCAATATTCGGTGGTGTAACTAAATATGACGAACTAGAAGGTAATCTCATCGACGCTGTAATTCTTCTCTATCCAAAAATCAACACAAACAGTACACCCACATCGGGTAGACTATACAATGGTAGATTTGGCTCGTCAGCACCGCATGAGATCGGTACTTAATTAAAAGACTTAACCTATCAACACAACATGACAATGTTTTGATATAACCACAAATCTTGCATCTTCCTCCTCCTTATGTTACGGCAAGCTCTACATGAAAATGCCAGGAACAAAAATAATTGAGGAACCAGAAGTTTTCGTTTTTTTTTATTTTATTTTTTTTTCCTGCTAACCGATCGCTCCTTTCCGCCGACTTAATTAGAAACATAAACTCAGACATTCTTGGAGAAAATGAGGGAAAATAAATAAGGATAAGATTTTCCGTATTGAAGGAAAAATAGCATCTCTTGCGAGGCAGCACACACATAAAATCGTGCAAACACAAATTTATTTTAATAATATGCTCTTAGCACGCGATTTTCCGTATGCACGACTGTGTTGTTTCGCTACAGTGAATTAATATTGTTTAGCACTCATTATATGGCGTTATATCATGGTGTATTGTATATTATAAGGTGGATAATTGTATATGGAGCACACAGCAGCAGCAGGAGTACACATATATTATTACCGGAAACCGTAACAGGGAACATAAATTTTATATTATATTCAAAGCTATTAGAAGCTTTAAGAATAGCACATAATTAATTATAACGCAAATTAGAAATGTGTTTTGTTGTTATAGAATATTTCGCACCAGTAACAGAGTGACTGACGCGTATACATTAGACGGGGAATAACGCAATGTCATGATTGGTGTTATTATACCTACAATTTTACTCTTATTTTTTTCCTCCACGCATATCATACTGAAAGTGAATAATAAAATGCTTATAATACGGAAACGCCGGGGTATTGTGTATGGCACAATGGATGAATAATACGCGAGATTGACTCAACATTGGTATGCTTAAATGTTGTTTATGATAATGCCAATTCGTAAGATAAAAGCAAATGTTTTTCTTCTCAATTTTCAATAAAAGTAAATTAATCCATCCATTCAAACATTGCCCACATTGCGTAGATGTCCACATTTTAGTGTGTAAATAGACGGTTTTGTGATGATAATATGCCACACAAAATATCAAAAATTGCTTTCCTCTTTGGGCGTTCTGACGAAGACGTTTTTATACATTCGGGGAAATATTGATGATATTCATTCAACGTAAACAAACTAAGTGTTTTCGGGCTATTTACCTACGATATGCCAAGCATAACGATCAAACAATAACGAGGATGGTTTGGTTATGTATTGTTTACCAGGTCAAATGGAGGACGAAACGAGAGTGTTTGTTCCGAAAATTTTTTTTTTTTATTGGGCACGTGCGAAGATGTTACGGTTTTTAGTACTTCATGAATGGTTAAGTGCTTTAATCTCGTTTTATCCCTTAAAACCATTAAGCTTACACTGAGAACGTCGGATGTCCGGATTCTCAGCACCACGCAAAGTACAATTGGGTGATAGATTTACTATGCTGTTCTCAGACTGTTCGCTAGTGGCTCCACTTGGCGTGCAAGTGTGTGACGGATCTTCCCTGGATGAAGATCTTACTTAGAAGTTAGAAAAGTCTGAGCTGACTTTCACAAATGTTGAATGGTACGATCATGTTGTACGGAGAGATGTTGTCACTGAATCCAAGACACAAACCAAATAAGCGATTCAATCAAATAGATCGACAACAATCTGATGAATAGAATCACGTGTGTTGCGGTTGAATATCGAACCCACAACAGTCAATTTAACCTATTACGGACGGCTGTCATCTGTTATCGACAGCAACAGCAACAATAAACGACAAGCTCTGACTAACGAGGTCTTATATAGCAAAAGGTATGTTCAAAACATATGAAGTAAAAGATTTCTGAAATCAATTTCTGAAAATCTTAGATCAAATGAAGTAATAGATCAGATAGTAAAACTGTTGATGTGCTTTCCGTCAGTGACAGGTTAATAGTTGAATGTTAAGTACCGACTTACACACTTCGCTATAGAGTTAAGTTGAGTTGACACTTAATTCTGGTAATACAAAAAAATGGGACTAAATTAGCACCGAGAACATTTGCAAGATTTCTGACCTATGATGTATGATCTCAAGTTGTGTCGAATTTTTGGATTTGAGTCTGTACTCCCTTTGCTTTGTATATTTTAGAGTACCGAATCTATCACTAGATCACTTACACTTAATCTGAAAAAATCTCTTACTTCAATTGTTTTAACATGCAGGTTTCTATATAAGACGACTTTAACTAAGTTCATACCTACTTTGGTCGTCATTGTCTCTAACAAATATCTTTAAATTATGGGTTTTCAAAGGCGCCGCAATTTTTATGTTAACTCAAGAAAGTATTCATACTCGGTTGACAAAAGGCTTTCAGTATGACAAACGTGAAATACAAAGACGAATATTCCACCTGAAAGAGCTCAAGAAGTAAATCCTCTTTAGGAAATCCTTATTGTACTTCTCATGTAGTTCATTTTTACTCTGCGGATCATTGCTTTGATAGTTTGTCAATATCGGGTAGTATACGGCTTAGAAACCAGTTGCAATCGTGTGTGTGCATTATACTTTTATGATTTATATTGTAAGGCAAATATGGGCACACATATACCAGATACCTGGTGCATGTTGTGCATTATTATTCCTGAAGTAGTTCCATTCGCTCAAACGTATCTCAGATTTTATTTACCATTATACGTTCCTTCTTCGCATGTTATTGCTTCGTAATCCCATGTGAGATATCCTCGTTGGATTCAATTTTTATTTTTTTGTAATAAATGTTTATCTCATGATTACATGTAACATTCACTACACAACGGCATAGTTATAACATAATATGAAAACGTTGCATGTGCATCGATCAACGGGAATGTACATGTAACGACAATATCGACGGAACAGTATCGAAATCAAGCATAATATCTACTTTATTCAGGGGGGCTATGTTTGTGTATAATATCACCCCCGTACACAGTGTGATTGAATTATGGATGCGGTTTACATTGACACATTCGTGTTTGCTGGATGATTTATCGGATGGAAGCAAAAATGCATTAAAACAACTAATGGCTTTGGCTTAGCTTTTAAAATATAAATACGGATATTTGTTGCGCTGTTTTGCAGAGCTAAAACTATATAAAAAGGAAAAATAAAAATTTTGTTCGTGGAAATAATTTATGAAGTCATTCATTTAGTGCGGAAGTTGCAAATTACTATAGAGAGCACTTCGCTGGATTAAAAGCACCACCAGCATTAGGCTGACGGTTATCATGCAACAAAAATGTAACCGAATGATGTATGTGTGAAGGAGCAGATAGTCAAAAAATATCTCTTTGTCTGCACTAAAACGTTGAATGTTTGTACGTTTGCACTTGCCATGGACGACTGACGTAGGTTTTATCTTGGTGAATCCGTTTCTATTAAGCTGATTAATCTCTACTGTTCGTAGCTTTCATATTATGGTCCCATAATAACGTCGTGTCGGTCTATACAAAATTTAGAATCAACTGAATTTCAGAATTGCTTCATAGAAATTCTAATCGAAAATGTTACTTTTAGTAATTCAGGCTTTTCACTCAACATATAAGTTCTTTACAGAACTAACTCAAACCGTGATGATGGATTTTCATGTATGTCACCACGATGTCCCTCAATCGAAATATTATGTGTTCTGGATCTGATCGAATTCAACTGATATCTGGTTGGAACACTTTTTGGATACCGATTTTCATTTCTGTAACAACTTTGTGGGTACTCTTTCGAAAAACTTCATTTTGGGCCGCGAAATGGAAACTGTTTGCCTAGTATTTTAAATGAAAAATTCTTTAGATGAAAATTCATACGGAAAAGGATCAAATCGAATTTATAGTTATTTATACTACAAGAACTGTAAAGGGTGTTTTATGTTCGAGGAATGGTAAATGGTTCGAGACGAAGCCATTTTTATCACGGCAGAGTTAAATAAACCAGGCAGGAGCGGTTCATTTTTGAAACGTCAAATAAGGGACCTAATACACCGTGAGGGATTCTTTTGAAAAACAGCCTACCGAAATCGGGCGTGTTTTCTAGTGGAACTTTTTATAGGTACCTAGAAAGGACTTCGACCCTAGAAGCCAAAACCACTCTCAAAAAAATTCTTCGAAGCTTTTATGGCTGGTGAAAGGTGATCGAAAGCCGAAAATTTGCGGGCACTTAAACATTTCAACTTCTCATATTTCATCGCATATGCATCCAAACCCCATAAGACCCTATTTGGCCCAAAAGCACATAAAATTACCTTTCAAATGATACCCCACACCACCATGTACGGCTCGTGTAACTAGAGAAATATTGGTAAGAAAAGTGCAAGTTTTCGGTTGAAAACTTCAACTGCACATATTTCAGTGTGGATTAATTTTAAAACCAACGAGTCTCTATTCGGCTCAATAGTACATGTGATTACCTTTCTAATGACACCCCACACGACCCTGTACGGCTCGTGTACCCGGAGAAATTTTGGTAAGAAAAGTGCAAGTTTTCGGTTTTTGATCACCTTTCACCAGTCACAAAAGCTTCGATTTTTTTTTTTAAAGTGGTTTTGGGTTCTAGGGTAGAAGTCCTTTCTAGGCACATATAAAAAAGTCCACTGGAAAATGCGTCCGATTTCGGTAGGCTGTATTTCAAAAGAATCCCTCTGTATGAAAATGAACTCGAATGAACACTGACATATGTTGTTCGCAAAATATAATGCTACCAGATAATTCAGGTCACTACTCAAATCAAGCACTCCTGCCTGGTTGTCTTTACTCTGACGTGATTTTTATAAATAGCCCTGTGGGTGCGCTTTTATAAAACGTTATTTTGACTTAGAGGCACCGTATTCACAGCCGATGGGCTCTCATTTACATAACTAGTGATGAAAAGTTTAAAAGTCCAATTTTTGTTTGAAGTATTTTGTTTCGCGACGAAATTTCTATTACCTCACTGAGCGGAAAATTAATTGTTTCATTCTGTAAAGCAGGGCAAATTCTAGTGATTTTTGATAAAATCTCGTAAATTGCAGTAAATTCTGTACCAATGATAGTGGCCTGGTAACGGTATAGCCAACGACAAATTTAAGGGCTATAATCACACGAGTCCAAACAAAAAATTACAAAAATTTAGGCACTAGTTCGTAAAAATGACGTTTGTAAAAATTAGGATCCCATAAAATCTTGTCCCTAACTTATGCCTAAACTGATACGATTATGCTCGGCTTTGCCTCGGCTAGACAACTTTCACATCTATTGCGGAATATTTTCATTTAGACGCATTATATTTATGAACTTATAGCCTTACATAAGCTTTACCTAGTGTCAAAACAAAAATGCTGAAGCAATTTAATCATTTTACAGATCGAGATACACAGTGAAGCATATAAAATTATATTAAATCCACCAATACCTTCCCCATTTCGGTCGTTATCTCAGTTATATCAACCGATGTGTATGTATAAATCCTATCTATCCCACAGCACCGACACAATCAAAAGACACTTCAATTTAAACATTTTCAAATGGGGTGATTCTCAGTGAAAATATCGAGAAAAAATGTAAAATGCGGCAGCTTCGGAACTTTTACAAATATTTAAATATTGGAAAAACAACCGCAAGGAAAATGTTCATGTTATAAACTGTATCCATTCCGGGGGGCTTCTCAGCAATGACTGCAGTTTATTTTATTTTCCATCCGGTTATCCACATTTCTTTTTCGTATTTTATTTTTTCTTTGCTGATTTAAACACGACTGAAAATATTGTTGTGTGGATGAAGTGAACGAGACTTTGTATAAATAGGAACGTAATGTTTTCGCAATAATTTTCCAGTTTTTTTTTTCTCTCTCGTATAAGTTGCAATCATAGTCGATTTGCAGTGAAGCATTTAAAAAGAAAATCATCCTGGTTGTGTTATAGTTGCTTTTACCAGATGGTTGGTTTTACTTATGTTTTTAGTACATATATTATGTACCAGGACCTATTATTGGTAAATTCAAAATCCGAAGATTTTCGGTAAATTCAGTAAATTTTTTGTAAAGTTTGTAAAATTCCGGTAAAATTCAGGAAGTTTGGTAAATGAATTTGCCAACAAAGGGCTCTGATATACACCTAAGATTAGAACCTAAACAAATTTCGATGAAATTTAGAGAAACTTAGTGAATCTATCTTCTTTAAATTGGAGAAACTCAGCGAAATTAGTGAAACTATTGCATTAAAATAGGCTCTGCCTAAGATGTACTGGTATACGTCCACAAGTCACCAGTACATTTGTGCCATGAACAAAAGTCTGATGCAGCTTGTTAAAACCGCTACATCAAAACTAAGTCCAACTTCTAATTGCTTCACTGTATCATCTCGTACTTTTGAATCATTTGAAATAAGTTTCTCATTTTAAAACTATCCATCGTCGGTATGTTATCCTCGATGCTTTCACCTAGTCTATTTAGTTTAATTAACCGTACGAAATTAACAAACAACTCAACTTAATTAAAAACTTTTCCAACTATTAATTACAAACTGCATTAAAATTGAAATTTTGGAAAGCTATTGCTCATAAAGTGTAGCGAAAATGGCATGTGTTAATATAAATAAAATTATTAATACGAAAGCTGAACGTATACAGTAAATATAAGTATAAATACAAAGCATGATGTTACACCCATAACACAGTGTATACGTAGAGATCACAAAGATGGAACTCACAAAACAACTCGAAAATAAAAGTTTATTTGATAGAAGAGATTCAATTTAATTGGAAAACCCTTGACATTTTTGGGAGAGGTTTCCGTCTAATTTTATATTTTGTTGCGAAAACATTATTAAAAGTGGCAGATATAGGAAATGTGGAAAAAGTTTTTTTTTTGTTTTTACCAAATATTTTAAAAGGCCCTAATTGAAGAGAAAATTAATTAGTTTCAAACAAACTTTTAATTCATAGCTTCTATTCATCAAATCGCATAAATAATTTGTCAGAATCTTAACAGAAAATAAATGGCCACTGGTTGGAAAATTTATCCTCATCTGTAAAAATTTGTTGAGAATGTTTTGATGCCTTAGTAGAAGTTCAGAATCTGTTCTGATACCTTTTTAAAATGATTTAAAATTTTCAGAAATTGCGTATTGTAGTCTCTGAATCTGTTACTTATTTTGTTCAAACGTCTGTATAATTGAGGGTACACGTTTTAGTGTGAGAAGGCAAAGTAAATTACCAATAATTACCAGTTAAGAGTGCCGATTGAGAATCTTTTACTTCTTTCGTTTTCTGATTTAAGATTACGTATTATATTCGTCATTGCTGTCAATAATCGATTATTAATGATTTCCTAGGATATCTCTTAATAATGAAACAGACGTTTTCTTAGTCACGTTATACTTTTACAATCATCTTCTTCTTCTTTGTTATCGTCAGGGAAGTATTAGATTTTCATCGATTGAAAATAGATCAGTAGCAGCAACTCATCAGCTGGTCCACAAGCTACAAACTGCGTCTTCACTTCATTAATGATATGACAGGATATATGCGTTAGGTGGACCAGCTATAAATTTATTGAAGGAAAAATGTGAACATACAAACGCACTTCAAGAATACGTTATTCGAGTGACAGCTGCCAAATATTTTGTGTGAAAAAAATTTCACACATTTTTTACAGTGTCATACACGGTCCAGTTTCAGTACTCTAATTAGAGTACCACTCATGCTTGAAGTGCGTTGGTGGCAAACTATTTTCAATTGTACTTGCTTAGATTTTGATGAGCTTACCGTCTGTGAAAGGCTGGAGCCAGACGTACAGTCAAAATTTCTTGGATTTTATGAGTCAAGACAAAGAACTTTAAGCTAAGGACTCTTGATTTGATATCATGAGAGTAGATGACGATGACGAATTTACACGAAATTAGATTCGAGAGTCTATGGAAAAACCACAAAGTTTGAAAGTCTTAGTCGGGTACAGCTCAGTATTCATTAACTCCCATAGTGGATATCAGGAACTATTTTCCAGAAAACGTTTTCTAGAATTCTCTGAGAATTTTAGAATCTTTAGAAATTTTCCTACAAAATTCTTCAATTTCTAAAAAACGAGCCATCAGAACAGTCGGAGCGTTTGCTGCGACTGAGCCCCGTACAAACCCGTATATCTATTGCGTACGTGACCCTAGTGCGTCTGTCACCCTACTTTGACCGTAAGCCTATGCGCCGGTTAAAGTAGTTAAAGTAAAATTATTATGTAATGTGTACATCTTATAAATTGCGCATAGCGCAATTACGAAGCCCCGTACGACGTTCCTTTCAAATAAAACAAAAATTTCAAATAGCCCTAAAATTTTAATTTATTGAGTATAAATACACATAGGGCCTAGTATCGGCCTCAGTCCGAGGATCCAAATTTTTTTTTTCAACTACATTCTATTCGGCCTTTGATTACCTTCCAAATGAAACAAAAAATACGAAAAACGGATGAAATTTGCTCGAGTTATATGTAAAATACACATAGGGCCCTAGTAGCGGCCTTAGTCCGAGGACCCAAATTTAATTTTTTTTTCAACAACATTCTATTCGGCCTTTGATTACCTTCCAAATGAAACAAAAATTACGAAAAACGGATGAAATTTGCTCGAGTTATATGTAAAATACACATAGGGCCCTAGTAGCGGCCTTAGTCCAAGGACCCAAATTTAATTTTTTTTCAACAACATTCTATTCGGTGTTCGATTATCTTTCAAATGAAACAAAAATTACGAAAAACGGATGAAATTTGCTCGAGTTGTATGTAAAATACGCATAGGGCCCTAGTAGCGGCCTTAGTCCGAGGACCCAAATTTAATTTTTTTTCAACAACATTCTATTCGGCCTTTGATTACCTTCCAAATGAAACAAAAATTACGAAAAACGGATGAAATTTGCTCGAGTTATATGTAAAATACACATAGGGCCCTAGTAGCGGCCTTAGTCCAAGGACCCAAATTTAATTTTTTTTCAACAACATTCTATTCGGCCTTTGATTACCTTCCAAATGAAACAAAAATTACAGAAAAACGGATGAAATTTGCTCGAGTTATATGTAAAATACACATAGGGCCCTAGTAGCGGCCTTAGTCCGAGGACCCAAATTTAATTTTTTTTTCAACAACATTCTATTCGGCCTTTGATTACCTTCCAAATGAAACAAAAATTACGAAAAACGGATGAAATTTGCTCGAGTTATATGTAAAATACACATAGGGCCCTAGTAGCGGCCTTAGTCCAAGGACCCAAATTTAATTTTTTTTCAACAACATTCTATTCGGTGTTCGATTATCTTTCAAATGAAACAAAAATTACGAAAAACGGATGAAATTTGCTCGAGTTGTATGTAAAATACGCATAGGGCCCTAGTAGCGGCCTTAGTCCGAGGACCCAAATTTAATTTTTTTTCAACTACATTCTATTCGGCCTTTGATTACCTTCCAAATGAAACAAAAATTACGAAAAACGGATGAAATTTGCTCGAGTTATATGTAAAATACGCATAGGGCCCTAGTAGCGGCCTTAGTCCGAGGACCCAAATTTAATTTTTTTTTCAACAACATTCTATTCGGCCTTTGATTACCTTCCAAATGAAACAAAAATTACGAAAAACGGATGAAATTTGCTCGAGTTATATGTAAAATACACATAGGGCCCTAGTAGCGGCCTTAGTCCAAGGACCCAAATTTAATTTTTTTTCAACAACATTCTATTCGGTGTTCGATTATCTTTCAAATGAAACAAAAATTACGAAAAACGGATGAAATTTGCTCGAGTTGTATGTAAAATACGCATAGGGCCCTAGTAGCGGCCTTAGTCCGAGGACCCAAATTTAATTTTTTTTCAACAACATTCTATTCGGCCTTTGATTACCTTTCAAATGAAACAAAAATTACAGAAAAACGGATGAAATTTGCTCGAGTTATATGTAAAATACACATAGGGCCCTAGTAGCGGCCTTAGTCCAAGGACCCAAATTTAATTTTTTTTTCAACAACATTCTATTCGGTGTTCGATTATCTTTCAAATGAAACAAAAATTACGAAAAACGGATGAAATTTACTTGAGTTCTATGTAAAATACACATAGGGCCCTAGTAGCTTTTCACTTCTAAGGCCCTAACTCACGGTCCACTCACCCGATTTTAAAAAACTTTTTTTTCCTGGATTGGTATTGACAATACCTATCATTTGCCGTGTCATTTACATTTCCATCGTTTATTTTGCCATAAATATCACCAAAAGACCTTAAATCACTTAGGTGGCCCTAACTCACGAAGGGCCGACCCGAATATGCCCATCTTCGAACTTAGCCTCACTATTTTGACTATCTTTCAGGGAAAAAAAAATTTTTTGAAATCGGATTTGATTTACTCAAGATATCGACGTGACGGACAGACGGACAGACGGACAGACGGACAGACGGACAGACGGACAGACGGCCCAAATTTTTATTGCGGATTCGTCATCTATGAACATAGGCAAACACTTTGCCCTTACCGTCTGCTTCGAATTCCATCAATTACACACGGCATCGTAATCCTATAAGCCCCTTCGTACTTCGTACGGGGCTAAAAACTAAAATTTTCTTGTATCTTGTAAAAAACCTAAAAATAGGCCCTGGTGGATATAGAATGAGTGTGCTAGATCCCAACTCTAAAATGGTATAAAATATAAGAGTCACGAGGTAGCGATTGTTGTCTTTGAAACGTTGAATTGAGAGTTTTCAGTGCTTTATATTGAAAGGCAATAAAAGAGATGTGATAAACTTACCAATAAGTTCCACGATCCATGTGGCTAGCTAAGTTGTTAGGTCGATCGTTTATCTTTTTTTTTTCATTTTTTTCGGTCAGATGGAGAAACGGCCGGACAATTTTATGTAACAATTCCATTTTATTCATTTCATTTCTTTAACAAAATTCAAAATCTTGATCAAAATAATCAATTGGAACCGACAAAAAAGCAAATGGTAAAAGTTGCTTTACCTTCGAATTTATCATTTGCGAAAATCAAAAAACAAAATTAAATTCTCAATCAAATTTCCTCTTTAAAGATTTTTCGGAAAAAATAAAATTTCCAGCAAACCCGGGCTCGATCCCAAATGATTTCGATTGATCGCATGGGCAGCCCGTATGGCATCATTTTCACATGCGAATTGAACCGAAGCATAATCCGCATACACGTTGATGTCCATCACGTGACCGTACGCCGTGAACAGTTGTCTCAATCGCCATGTGGTCATGTCGTTGTAAATGTTGTAAATGTACAGGGTGTTGGACGTAGCCAGGCGCTTTTTCTCAGTTTTATATTCCGACTCGGCGCGTTTTTTCTCAATATTATTTGCCGATGTCCCGGTAGGCTTTTGATCAATTTTGCTTTTCGGTGTGGCGGCAGGCTTTTTCTCAATGTTGTTAGCCGATGTCCCGGCAGGTTTTTTCTCGAATTTGTTTTCCGCTGTTACGGCAGGCTTTTTCTCAATTTCCATTTCCGTTCTTTCACCAAACGAAATTTTAACGCCATCGCCCATACACTGTCTATTAACAGAACGAGCAGCTGCTCTCGCGTCTTTTGCATAACGGAAATGAACGATTGCCGAATTGCTGATCAATTCGATTTCCATAACTTCCCCGTACACGGCGAACAGTTTTCGTAAATCCGATGTCATAACGTTCGATCGCAAATTGCTGATGTGCAACACATCGGAAGCCTTGCCAACGACGGTGTTATTGAAGAATGAAATGTGAACATCGTTGCCAAGCTGTCGCTTGTCGATGCTAGATACGGCTCGTTTCGCTTGTTCTTGGTTCGGGAAGTGAACGGAGGCCAAACCTTCGTTTCGGTCGATGTCGATGTCCAGAACATTGCCGAAAGTGCTAAATATCTTTCGCAAATCCGCAGCTGACAGTGTCGCGGATAAATTATTGATGTACAATGTGTCCGATATATTGGAGTTGAGGTTCGGTTCGTCTCTTGGCATTACGTGGACGGATGAAATTTTCTCCGTTTTATTACCCGACACATTCCTGTCGCCTTCATAACCGGAGTTTTCTTTGTGCAGCTTGAAAGATAAAATTTCGACATTTTCGTTACCCAACAACTTCTTGTCAACCTCAATAGTTGCACGTTTGGCATCGTCGACCTTCTGGAACTTAACACTAGCAAAGCTACCATTTTTACTGACGCCGACAAGCTTGCCGAAAACGGAGAAGACAGCATATACATCACGAGAGCCCATACTTAAGCGTATATTGCTTATAAAAAGCGTGTCGGGTGTTTCTTTCCACTCAAAACGTCGATCAGGCCATTCGACAGAATGACGCGAAGTATGAAAAATTTGCACCGATGACAAAATATCCTTCGCATCGACGGCAAGATAATAATCTGGGTACTCAAGGTAACAAAAATTCCGAATTAAATTCTCATTAAACGGATCGTTGTACACGGACACCGATACGAGATTTGGCGTAATCGATTTGAATATTGCAAACAAACGGTCTCGGTTCAACGTTTTTGGTATACATCTGACGATCAGTCGTCTATTGGGCAGTTGTTTGTACAGTTTGACCCGATGTCCTTGGATCATTCGGCCATCCAATGCCTCGATCGCTTTTTCGGCATCTTCTGCCTTTATGAAAGTGACATAAATCAGTTCCTTGTCCAAGTGTTTCGTCAATTTGTACACTTCTCCAAACTTGGCAAACTTCAAAACCAGCTCCTCTTCCATCATATTCATCGGAAAACCTTCACATCTGACTTCGTACTTGGAGACATTATTGTCAACTGTCATTAAAGCCAAGTTGTTCGTCATAGTAGTTCTTCTACGGTTTTCCATTGAGAAGCTTTCCAAAACCTCGCAATTAGCTCCGGCTGTTTTTTTGACATCGGTTGCTGAAACAGCATTGCGGTGACGATCGAGTTTCTTATCATCGTCTACAGTGTCTGCACATCTTGAATCGGTGTCTCGAATCAAAAGCTCGCAATCAGCTCCAGGTGATTTTTTGACATCATTTGCTGGCTCAGCATTTTCTTGACGATCGAGTTTCTTATCATCGTCTACAGTGTCGGCACATCTTGCATCCGTGGCCCCAATCGAAAGCTCGCAATCAGCTCCGGCTGATTTTTTGACATCGTTTGCTGGCTCAGCATTGTCTTGACGATCGATTTTCTTATCATTGACTACAGTGTCGGCACATCTTGCATCCGTGGCCCCAATCGAAAGCTCGCAATCAGCTCCGGCTGATTTTTTGACATCGTTTGCTGGCTCAGCATTGTCTTGACGATCGAGTTTCTTATCATCCTCTAAATTGTCGGCACATCTTGCATCCGTCCCACAATTGTCTTCACGATCGAGTTTCTCATCAATGATGACTCGATTCAGATCATTAATATCGACTGTTTGGCAATTATTGCCTTCCAAAGCGTCAAACTGTTCGAATATCTCGACTTCAACAGCCAGATATGAAGTCTCATCCTCCTGTGACATTTCTTTATGGCCACTTTCGCCAGCATCAGATTGATCATCGCATTGATCAGAATATTGTTTGAACTCGTTACCACGCGTTCGATTGTCATTGTCTCGAAACTGTGTACAATTGGTGCACGTTTCAATTAGTTCATCGATGATTTCGGTGACGATTTGAGCTGCAAAAGAAATGAAATTCATTTAAATACGTTCCTCAGAATTGACGCTGCAGGTATTTTCACACTTACAACACTCAGAATCCATTGTGATGGTCGTTTATCGTTTAAAATTTTCATTGAATAATCTTCAAGCAGCGTGACAAAGATTGCATCATTTCAAATGACATTTAATAATGACGGCCGGGCGAGATAAAATAGATGACGCTACACATACACACTGTTTTAACGGAGTAGGGCGATTTTCGTCCAGTCAACTTCAACTAAATTCAAGGCTGTAAATCTACAGCAGAGAGATGCTAATATCCGTCGAAACGGCGTCCCAGCCGTTATCTTAGCATCTCTCTGATCTACAGCCTTCAATTAAGTAAATAAACGAAAAATGAAATTAAGGTTTGCATTTTGGTATAAAATGTCAGTGTGGCTTTACTCGACACATTACCAATTCAGTTACTGTGCCCATGGCGCTGTAAAAGTTTTTCGTTAAAAAAATCTGTTCCAGCGCATGGCAGTAGATTATGTTAGCTAATCGTATTTTATGGGAAGGAACGGACATTCACCTCTAAACGGGTATGAGGACGGTCTGACGGGCTAAAAAATTGGACACGTATTTTTTACAGCTTTCAAAAAGTAATGGCAGAAATTCAAATGAACCATAGCATCAGTGAACGGTTGCAGATGCTGTGAATGAACTGAACGAATACGTTGGTCGTCAATATGTTCAGACTGCTTTAGATGTAAAATTCGAATAAATACGAGGCCAATACTATAGTTCTCCCGTCCATTTGAGCCCCTTCGAGCTGAAAGCCTGTTCCTTGCCATAAAACAAGCATAGGTTTCTTCCATCGTACGGTAAAAACGAATTTTGACAGGCCGAAAACAACCGACCGTCATCCACAGAAGCAAACATAACCGCAACTTAAACAAATTTCTTCGTTAAAACTTCAAAGTGAGGTTGTGTTGGCTTCTCTGTGGATGACGATTAACATTTTGAACGACCTTGGAAGAAACCTATACCGATCGATCATTATACGGTACTCGTCAACGTTAACTTAATTTTTCGTCAAGTAGTCCTTAACCTAAATTAATTACCGTTAACTGCGTTCAATTTACTGGTTTTTACATGAAAATCGCAAAGTATATAAACACTGAAGGTAATGCAAATCCACAGTTACACACGGATCCAAAATTTCAGGTGAATTTTAGCTCTGTCATGTTGCACACGTATTGAATTCGTTTGCGTCAAGTTGCATCTGTGGTAAATTTGAAACGATTTAGCGGTGTTATGTTGCACACATATAAAATTCGTTTGCGTCAAGTTGTATTAAGTGGTGAATTGGAAGGATTTAGAGGCGTCATGTTGCACAAGTCTAAGTTAGACAACATACGAAAATGAATTCACCTGAAAGTTTGGATCCGTAATTTCTCTGATCCGCTGAGGGTCTGCATTACCTTTGTGTTTATATACTTTGGAAAATCGTCCTTTCAAATCATTCGATATTTTTCGACATGTTTGACAGCTGCGATCGTGTCTGACGTTTACAAGGTCATGAAAATCGATCTTCTTGCATCAGATTGATGCACAGGTGAAAAGTCACGCAGTCGGCTAAACTTCGAGTCAACTCAATAAGGGATGTGACCCACCCCTAACTAAAAGTGTTATTATAAAGCTCATGAAAAGTAGTTGCTTTCGCACTAATTTATTTTACCGGAAACGGATACACATTTAAAGCAAAACGTTTCCGCTTAAACGTAATTTTTAAGATTACCGCCGTCATTTCATTTCTACTGGGTCATCTCTTCTGCAAGAAGCACATTTCCTCACAAAATCTGAATTAAATCACACCGAAATCACCGAAATTATGACATTTTCACAACAAACACTACATTTTTGTGTTGGCGATTTGACGTTTGAAATAGTTATTTACGTATCGATTGAGTAGGCCGAAAGAGTTACGTATTAAGTTTTGTATGCTTGCTAAGAGGACCGAAAGTAGAGAAATGTCAATTCGCGGGGCGAAAGCTTTCGCTTTCGCCCCGCGAATTGACAGCTTTACTTTCGGTCCTCTTAGCAAGCATACAAAACTATAATCATGTTCCGATGAACGACTTTTACGATGATTTTCTTCGTTAAACCATATTTGACTAAGTTCAAGGTGGATGTGATTTGGGTGTGAAATTGAGTGGGAAGTGCTATTTTCATAGATTTTCTTTTTATAAAATCTTTTAAATGAGACAATATTTTGAGGATGCCCGATGTACGAGTTTCTTATTTTTCGTATTTCTATTGATATTTGACAAGAAATCGCGAATAAAATCGATAAGTCCCTCCCTTATTCACACGAAATCAGGACTCTTCAGATTTTTATCCATAGTGTTACGTTCGGCTCTGGCTACAAAACTCACTCTCGGCAAAATAAAAATCTCCAAACAAGGACGTTGTGTCCTACTATTTTGTATGAAATGGGTTTTTACAGTGTTTTACACTGTCAAGTTTCAGTACGTTATTAAGAGTACTACTCATACTTGAAGTACGTTCTGTTTACGAACTGTTTACCATCGTGAGACAGTGCAAAAAAACATGAAAAATAAGCGTTTACATCAGGTTTACATCAAGCATCAGAACTATTTGACAGATGGCTCATACATTTTATGTCAACATTTTTCACCAACTCTGTGTACTCATCTATACATTCTTTCTACTATATATTCTGCGTGGTCCGTAAAATGTTAACCTTGATTTAAATACCGACGCAAAAGACCATCAACTTTAATCACTTATTATAATGGCATGTCATTCGTGGAAGTAGTATGCATAATTTATCGGTTAAAACGACAAACCGAAATTATTCGTTTTCGTGAAAGACACTAGAATTAAACACGTATCTTATGCTTACGCCGTACACAACACTAAAATTTCAATAATTTCTCAATTTCTATCATATAAAACCCAATGATGTTCTTTAATAATATTAGCGCATAATATAAACATTTTGGTGTCATTTCATTCGTTAATATATCTCTTTGGTTTGTTTATTGTATAATCCAAACGAGAATCCATTCTTTTTTTTTGCATATTCTTAACGATCTCTCCACTTCCTATCCACCCGTATGGAATATGAAATACGCCTAGGAAAATATCTAATTTTCATATATCGATTTCTATATGCCGTTCATAATAATATGGGCTGTGTATAGTAAAAAGACGACGAGCCAAATGATGTCTTTGGGGATATATGAAATTCTCTTTTATGCTCGAATGGTATAAAATGTTGGAAAACGACAACAAAATACATATAACATGGTATGCTCGATGGGTATGTCTCTATATTACGTGAGTTGAGTTGAAAAAAAAATAAATTTGTTTTTAGGGAACGTTGTAATATTTCGTTGTAATGGCAATTAGGACTGTAAAGGAAAGGAAAAGATGATTTAGAAACGTCTAATCATCTATAACTGTCTAGAACAACGACAATGTTAAAGCAATTGAAGCACGGCAGAGTAAAATAAACCAGGCAGGAGCGGTTCATTTTCGAAACGTCAAATAAGAGACCTAATACACGGGATGAAAATGAACTCAAATGAACGCTGACATAAATTGAAAAATTTTATTCGCAAAAAATATAGGGCTACTAGATTATTCAGGTCCCTAGTCACACCAGCGCTCCTGCCTGGTTAACTTTACTCTGTCGTGATTGAAGTAAAAGATTTTGTCACTGGCAGAGAGTTGAAATTTTACGGCTGTAGCGTGTAAGTCTGTCCAGGTAATCTAATATTATATTTGCGCTATAACTGTGACAATTATAAATTTTCAACAAAGAACAAGAGACGTAACAGATTCTATTATTATACCGTCGTGATACCCTTCTCATTTCTAATAGAGTCAGAAGGCACCATGATCTGATTTAGAGGTTAGTAACCCTTTTTAACAGTATATCGAAGAGCGCGCATACAAACCATTTTTTCGTTTCCTTCCTATATCATATCGCCACGAGTACAGTCGGTACAGTCTGTAATTTACTGGATTCAAATCATCAGCAAGAGGCCAAATTGTAACAATTGAAATGAAGACATAGTCAGTCAGAGTTACAAGGGAATAATAAGAACAAAACCCCGTCCCAAAACATGCCCTTACGATTCATTCATTTCCGGCATCAGGACTTAACGATTGTTATTGCTTCAATCCTGTGAAAATTTGATTTTACAAGGATGGAAATTTCTACTAATTTCATTAAATTTGTTGACTCTTCCACACTCCATTCACCATTTTAAACATTACAGCCGGAACAAAAGACGAGCGAAAACACTTTTGAGCAAATTGTTACAGATTTTCTCCTCTTATTTGGTTTGAAATTCTTAAACACATTAAATATTTAAAAGTAAATTTAGAACATACATTATGTATGACTATGCGATGAAGTGTACTGGTTTCGGATTTATCGCACATATTGTTCTTTAAATGTATTAACGTTAAACGTACGTATTCTGCGTTACATACAAAATTCATCGTCAAAGCAATTAGCTCTTCCAATGAATGTGTGTCTGCGTATTATATGAATATTATTGTGCTTATCACTTTCTTTTGTACCGAATTGTTATTATGATAAAATTTGTTTGTTCCTGGGAAATTATATTTTCTCGGTTTAACGTTTCCTGAAGTCAAAGGTATGGAACACTCTATATATAGCTGAAGATGTTGATCAAAGAAATTTCTAATTTAATTTCTTTTTTGTGTGCTCACATGAAACGTTTAATTCACTGAACCTCTTTTACGAAAACGACTATCTGCTATCGACAGCAACGACGAAAATAAGCTGACTTTCTGTTACATCTATCTAAGCTCGGAAGGAATTTTAGGATCAAAAATATTTTGGAAATATAACGAGGTTTCATTTTTGAATTAAGTTCCAAACCATGATTTTATTTCGACAAAGAAAATTATTGTGAGCAGAAAATTATTCTACAGCACACAGAAAAACGTTTTTGTTTTTTTTTATGAAGCAGTTTTTGTGTTCATAAAATGTACAATGCGAAAAGAAGGGTCATTTGCCAAACCAAGAAGGACATTTTGTTTACATATGTGCTAAATATCCCTATACTTTTATATGTGAATCGACATAACTTTGATTGAATAAAAAAGATGGCGCCCTCAACGCATGTTGAAAAAGGTTTCTGACTTCGCTTATTTTCTTAATTTTTCACGATACTTTATTAGATTAAAAATAAATTATGCAAAATTTCGCTGTATAATACAAAAATGTTTTAAATAAATTTCGGCATCTAAATAATAGTTATTTATCTACCAAGGTAGGTATGAAGGTATTTTTTCGCACTAGATGTCGATTGTCGATCCGAGGCGAAGCCGAGGTCGACAAGACGTCGTGTGCGAAAAAATACCGGCATACCTACCGTGGTAGATACAACGTTTTTCGCAATTTCGGGCCATAATCACCTTTCCAATGCAAAATATTACCAAAATTTCTACCAAACATTCACATGCAAACATGAATTCATTTGAACGATCAAGCAACCTGTTCTATATACACATTGCAATGTGATGTATAGAGACGCGCTAAATAAAATCAAGTAGTCAATGATTAGTATGTACGCTTCAACAATAGGGCGTTCCATTTCGGATATAGTTCACTTTAATGCCGTGGGACATCATACAAAAAATGAGTTACGTGTTCACTTTCGGTATTTTTTATATGAAGATGCCGTGGGACAAACTTGAACCATCTCCGAAATGGAACACTCTATACGTTCTGTATAACTGTGTGTGACTCTGTAGCCGAATGGCTATGGTCGTTGCTTGGTGTTTGGAAGAATTTTGGTGTTGGATGTTCAAATCCTGGTCTGTGCAAAGTTTTTATTTATAAAATTTAGTCTTTCTTAAAGGTACTTGAGCTATGTAGCGTGCGAAAAAAATGTGAAAAAGCCCAGGTGCGAAAAAATAATCAAAAACGCACTGTGAAATAAATACCTTCAAAACGACATTAAATGGATGCATGGAAAGGTGATGATTATGGACCGGAATTGCGAAAAATAAAAAATGATTTTGTTTGGAACTTAATTCACGTCGTAAGTGTGCCTAAAATTTGAATTTTAAGTGAACGATTCGATGAAAAAGTGAACCGAAAAGTACATTTCAACGCTTCATTGTATGAAAATGGCGCAACGTTAGAAAGACCTCCGCACTTTCCATTTTGAATTTCGACCGCACTTACGGCGTGAATTACAGCAATGGACAATGTAGCAAGTATCGGAACTCGATTCAGCTGTTTTTTCAGTTGGTTCACTCTTACAAAAGTGTTTAATTTGGTAGAATAGTTGCAAGCATGCACGTGATAGTGGCAAAGCCGTGTGAGGACGTATAAGCAGTTTTCGTTTCAATGAGTGAACTAGCTAAAAGACAGCTGAAACGAAATGCGTCCACATACATTTGTTAACAGTGACTAGCATTCTAATACTGTATAGAATTCAGATAAAAATGTTTTTTATTTATCTTAGATATGTCACCTGTTATTGACAGCAACGACAAGAAAAGCGATGAGCTTTAGTGAGTGGTATTTTATAGAAAATGTTTTGTTCAAACTAATGAAGTAGTAGATTTTTCACCAATCTTTTCAAAATACTCACATCAAAAGAACTTACAGACGATATTCATACACGCTCAAAAACGTGTTTAACTTACATAATCGTCGCAACGTTTCAATTGATCCTCACAACGGAATATAATAAAAATTAATTTTCAGTAACCTACGTGCGTTTGAAAGAGAGAGAAAAAACGCTTCTAATTCCGATGACACTATCACTCACCGTGCCTCGGCACAACAAACATGTCACCATGATATAGATGCCGATTAACCGAACTTCCACAATCAAATTCTAAAGTGGTTCATAAAGAACAGGAAATGGTAAATGAGAATAGAAGACGCGCGTATAAAAATAAATTAAGCCCAAATGTGTTACACGAGAAAATCCTCCAATCCCTATAACCCCAGCTATGTATTCCATTTAAAAAAAAAACTGCTTCGTGGTGAATTTATATTTTCGTCAAGTATTTTTGGTCAGGGTACTTACGATGAAAAATGATCAAGCAACAAAGTTTAAGAGCTAATATGCCTGCAGAATCCTAATGTGATATTCTTTTTGCTGTTTTTATTTTGTTGGCATGGGCCAGCGGAAATACACTTTGACCTTTTGCATATTTTATTCGTTGCTACTTTGTACTTTTGTCCAACCCATGGACACTTTTTTTGACATTATGAAGCCTTAAGGGTGGATTTTCACTCTTTATTCATGCTTTCAGTGTGCGATTTTTTTTTTCTTCACTCGTATGAGGGAGGTTTCCCTTTGTTCTTTATGGAAGTTTTTATATAAATTATAAGTTTATCCGACGAGATATTTTTATATTAGACTTTTGGAAACAGATACCATCAATAAAAATAATAAATTGCATGGTAAAGCTTGATATAAGTGTCCATTTATGTTCGTTTTTTCCTCTCTTCTCTCCGATACATAACTTAGGTCAGCAGAAAAAATAAAACTAGGAAAGAACGCACAAAATGTTGGATAAATTATTGACTAAAAGAGTTTTTATTCATTCAACGAATAAAATGTTTACATTTGACTTCTCTCCATGCACATGTTGTCATGTAAAGCACCTCGTTCAGTCAGTTTTGGATGGAGCTGAATGAGTTGACTAAATAGAAAATTAAGTAAAATCTCTACACCTCTTACCTAAACCATTTACTGAACGGATGAAGTTTGTGTTTGTTAAAGTTAGGGTGGACCCGTTTAGCGTTTCAAATGGCTACTGAAATCTGCTGCTAAGAAAATTGTACATGGCTGACATTCAATGGCGAAAGATGACGAATTGCAGAAAATATATCAACCTTTTGTCGGACGAACCCCTCTTCCAAATTAGGTCGTTTCAATATGTAAAAAGTCCATACAGATTGAACTATGCAGCTAGATTTAAATCGTTTAGAGATTAACAAGTACTCGAGCGAACCTTTATTGAGATTAGAATTTAATCCCTCAGGAATTACTTTTATTACATCAAGCTATAGTCAACAATTTTGGTGGCACTTATAAGCTTTTGAGTGTAACATTTTCTTAAAGTCTCTTCCAATGTACGAAGCAAAATCTCTTACTTCATTTCGTAATTGAGGTTATATGTTACTGAGCAGACCTTCACATTCACATTCTAAACTACAAAGCATATTTTTGTGTCAAATCAATCCACTCTAACACAGTTTCGCTCGTAAACCTCGCAGTAAGCGTAGTTAAACTGGATTGTAAACTTAAAACAATCCTACTACATACCTATCCCACACACGTCCAATGTTGGAATTGTTTACATAGCATTATAGCCCTGCAAACAGTGCAAACACTTCAAGAACAAACATAAAAGTTTTCTGGTAATAATGTAACAGAGTTTTACTTCACTTAACAGAACACATTTTATGGCTCTGAGTGAAATGCATGTTAATTTCCAAGACTTAAATTGTTCATTTGATTATCAAAACAATTTACACAACGTTGAATCAGCATCAGCATGTTTCATGTTTCATATGCTTCTCGAAATCATTGATTTATGTGGATAGATGTTATGTGTATGAGAAGATACAAACAACATCAAAATATGTATTGCAAGACGAAGAAGACTATGTGTTATAATTTACATTGTTTACATTTCGTATTTGCTGGCTGATGAACGAATGAAATGAATATAAAATACCTCCCAAAACCACCCTTGTACATGTAGTACCTTCAAGTAAATGTTTCGGTGTACGACACCTTTTGATTAGATTATTATATGGAACTTTGTGTATGAATGAGTACGGAGTGGTGCGGAGTGATGCTCAAAGATGTACGATTAATTCATGCCGGAAGGAACACTCACATTTGCGATGTTAATAATTTCTGCTGAAATTATTCGACTCTGACGGGAATATACAAATTCAATAAATCCAGGTAACCAGTGAAATGGCAATGGTAGAGTTTCAACAAATCACACTTTCAAGCGGTTATCTCATCTGTTATCGACAGCGGCGACAATTGTTAGTAATGAGCTATGGCTACTGTGGTTTTATATAGCAAAGTGGATGTAAAAACAAATGAAGTAAAAGATTTTCTTGAAAATACTTGCATCAATAGAAGTAATAGACTTGATGCTGATTATACTGGTTCTTCAGGTCGCTACAATCATATTAAGTGATGTATAAGTATCACTAGAAAGCAATGGTAAAAAAGGTAGACATTGACATAGTTTCACACAGAAATCATGTCGTACTAACGCGAAAAGTACGTGTCAGCAGATAAAATTAATTAGACTGGTGTCCAGCAGTTCTGGCACGCTTAAATGTTCTAAAAAAATTTGTCAAAATTACTAGGAAACTATCAATGAATCCATGATTATGAATCATGAAAATTAAAAATTGAATCCGTCCGTTGGTTGTTCGATTTCTCTATTCCTACTACCAATATTATATACATACAACATGTATTATCGATGAACCTCTCATTGGAGGCAATACCTTGAAATCTTGTCTAACGTTAAATGCATCGGAGCTTAATTGACAATTCAAGCATTTTATTTTCGATTTTACTTATTTAAAAACCAATTCCGTAAAACATTCAGATATATACTAAGAATGGCAGAAGACTCAATTATTCATATAGCGATGCTTGTGCTTTATCCATAACATTATTCAGTTTGTTCACCTTATTCCCGGCTCATGTCAAAAAAGGGTTAAACTCATAAATATTGCAAAATTTCAAAAAGAAATAAAAAAAATCTTGAATTTATGAGTGTTTGGTCGTTTGTGTGTTTTTATACACACATAGAGTGGTTGTGGTAGCCCGGGTGTTGCAACGTGTGCTTGTGGGACAGACATGTTATTCAATTCCAAAAATTTCGTTTTTTATTTTAACCTGGCACTCCTCGTTGGATATAATTGGTGTTACTCGAGGGGGAAATGATTTGGTTAAATGCTGTCACAAGCTCGGTTAAATGTGATAAGTAAAATCATGTATACTGAGGTAATGCTGCCACACTATTTTCCCTAGCTGTCTTCCAGTGGGTGTTAACCATATCACACGATATCACATAGAGTTAAGAGTTTGAGAAAAACTTAATTTTGTTATCACCACCCTCCAAACTCCAGATGCCGCTTCAAGTGCGAAACTAATTTAAATTTTTAATTGTCATCTTCAATTAATACGAACTTCAACCGACTTATTCGATCACGTAATTTGACCGGTGTGCTTGGGCTAACACAATGATATATAGTAGTGAATAACCACTCACCCAGAAAATGAAAATAAAAAAAATATTCCGGCTATATAACAACACGTTCTCCAAATACGAATACGTACCATCCGTTTTATACCAACGAGATTAAGGATGAAATTGCCCCTTAAAAAAATGAAATCCAATTTAACTTTAACTTCTCTCAGTCGCTCTCAGTATACGGATATATGAAGAAATATTGAAAATGGGTTTTTTTCTGTTTTGAATGCAAACCCTTTTCGATATGCCAGGAGCGTAATAAAGGGTATTTATTTAGAACCTTTATTAAATTATGATTTGGTGCTGTTTGCCGGTGTGGAGGAAGAACATTTCGAGGTTTTGATATGCGATTGTTTATTTGATTAGATAGCATTTATAACGTACACCATCCAAGGATTCAAGCTGTTTTGCATTGAAGGTATATCAGTATTGTTGTCAAATTCAGTGAATATTTTAGCTGGTTCTACTATGATCCATTGAAGTGGAAGCTTCATTTGTGAAGTTTGGAACATGAAAGAATCTATTGTGCATTCTGTATAACCTGCTTCACATCTTATTGTTTCACAGTCAGCACAGATATGAGCTGATGTGATATGTCGTTCATATGCCAATAAATCAATTTAGCAAAATATCGGGTCTCCGCGGTATTCGCGAGTCGTGGGTGTTAGTTTTCTCGCATTGCTAATTGAAAATTTTACATGAAAATAGAGATTTATGAAAGCAGACGAACAAATAGATTTCCAGGTATTAATTACATGGAATCTCCATATTATTCCCATTTGTTGGGTCCTTCTGTTAGGAAACGTACATACGACAAATCATTGACTGACCTCAGACAAATAATTGCTCGATCAAAGTAGAATTTCATCTATTAACAACGGTGATAAGACATAAGCGGTAATATGTGGATATTATACGTAGCAGATGTTATATGTTAAAACTAATGAAGTAAAAGATTTTGTGTTTAGCTTATGAAAGGGTCTGGAATCAGTTTTGCGCCACACAGTTGATGTAACAATGTTGGGTGGAACCAGCTGTATCGATATAGAAGATACTCTCATCAATACGATTTGACATAAAGAAAGTTAGACGACAAATTTTGGTAATCTCTATTGTATCATCCAGCGTTTCCTATCAAAATCTACTACTTCATATCTAATGCAACGTATCAGTTTAGCATCAGTCTTTATGTAAGAATCTCGGTAATAAGGTCTCATTAAAAAGATTTACAATTTACATAAAAATGGAAGGACGCACTACATGTCAATCATCAAACATCAATTCTGTTACAGTTTCTCATTAAGGAAATGTTCGCATTAAAATCCAATGAAAACTATCAACATTTCTCACTCTAACTGTTTTCGCATTGCATTAATTATGTTTAAACATCCAATTAGAACAACTCACAAGGAGTTCCCGTAAAACAAAATTTGCAAATAAATTCAGAAAACCACACTAATTCTAAGCAATTATATGCGCCCACTTGAGCAATTCAACTATACCGTTCCAATTTTCGCTAGCAGATATGATAAAAGTCAGACCCGTAGCTAGACCTCTTCCTTACCGGGCTCAGGGCCAGGAATCATGTAAAATATGAAAATATCCTGACAAGATTCAAGGCAGCGTACACCACACTTGGTAATTGGTTCGCAAATTTAAAGCTTTTTTGGCACATTTCCTTTCCTCATTTTTAGACAGTGCCCTTATTCCCACCTACTACCTCCATTCACATTCGTGAAATATGCTGTCTCGCTACTGCCCTAATTACAAACTTTAAAATGTTACTTTTCAACTTACCTTATTATATGAAGTGTATGATGAGGATACAGCATAACATACGGTTCATCCTGACGAACATATATTAGGTTTTATAAAATTTCGTACAAATTAGTCTAGTGTATACTAATAGATGAGTTGAGCGTTAACAATTCTTCTTCTGCCAACTGAATTCGGATATTAGTGTGTTATTATGCTCAGCTTATAAAAGTGAAGTTGAGTTTGAAAAGTGGATAAATTTCCGTATAATAATACTACTACATGCATGGAAGGCTGAAAGTCAAGTGTATTCACAGAAAGCGGTTTGCTACTTTGTGAATTCAAAACACTACACACGATTTATAGTTACAAGGAATTTGAAAATACTCACGTTCACTGGATACCACATATCATTCTCGCTGGAGAAATTAGGATGATAACTTTCTTCATTCCATGTATGATGTTCCACCCAAAAGTACTCGTCTTAATGTACAAGCGAAAAGTGTATATTGCCATTGCATGTACGTTTATACACACAGCAAAATATCGTCCGTTTATGCTGCCGTACATATAGATATACCCCGACTAAAAATCGATAATTTTGTCTTTTGAACAAAGTTTTCGCATACGCCAGACTTGAAACGTATAATAACAAACCGAAAGATATTTGAGATATTTTATAATATAACCGAGACATAATGACAATAATGTCAGAGAATTTTCTCCGTTCAATGTGCTCCCATACACACGTCTTTCAGATAAAATATTTTTTGATTCGGTTCACTAGGAGCGTACCTAATATTTTACTCGACGCAAAAGATGGTAAAATTTGCTAACACTCTGGTGAAGTGATTTACTCCAATGTGCCATACAAGAATAAGTGAGTGTAGTGAGTGTTTACGTGGAATAGAGAAATACTACACCGTGCCATATATGGCGAAGTGAGAACATCAATTTCAATTATGTCGTTGACTTAAAATGTTATAAATTTATTAATTTGCAGCGCTGCTTCGTGGAGGAATCCTTTGCTTGAGCAATTTTTTTTTTTGTAATCTTTGTAAGTAGATTATCAATTTTACCAAAAATGTTGATGAAATATTTTATGGTTTTCCTTCTATAATATTATGATAACGGTATTACCGTTAGAGGCAAGAGTTTCGTCATTAAAATGTTAAGCAACTAAAGTTGTTAGATATTTATAGCATCGTCATCGTCATTTAATGTTTGAACGCGGAAGGGTATGTGAGTGTGTGTGTGTGTCGGAAAGTTGAAGTTGATATTTTTCCATCAAACCGAACTTTTACGAAAGATAAATTATTTCTTACATTGATTATATCGTCGTCTGTACAACCGAATACATGCCAAACCCTTTATGGTAACGGCTAATCATCTCCAAGATCATCTGTTATCGACAGCAATGACAAAAATAACCGATGACCTCCCGGTTCGTGATCTTATATAGTGATAGGTATGTTAACAATGAAGTGAATGATTTTGAGTAAAAAGCCAGGCGATAACAAAAGAAGTAATAGATTTAATGACGTTAAAGATTGTGTTCAATAGTTCCTTGGTTGATATTAGAACGGACAATTTCCATTACGCTACGTGTGCATGTGAACGTACAAAAACGTCGATATTGCATGTGGAATGAATAAAAACAGTATTACAATGTAAGTAGGTTGGAGTATACGTATCATCGGTGTATCTTTCATGTATTCATTTTAAAACAATTCATCTGTTATCGATAACGACGACAAAAATAATGACAAGCTCTTTGTAATATGGTCCTTTATACAGTAAAATGCATGGTAAAAAAAATTGAAGTACAAGATTTGAAATCTACAGATTAATATTACTTCCGAGGTTACAAGTTGTGTATTTGATAAGTGGTGTGTTACAGCCCGACCCGAAGGGAACATAATATAATGCAAAAACACCATTAATGGTGGGAATGTCAACGTTTTTTTTTTTTTTAAAGTTCGTGATTATTATAAAAAGGCACCGGTGCTAAGCTAAAACTGTAGACTACATTTGCGTGCCTCGCATTGCATTTTTGATGATATCTTTTCATCAGAATTCTTTTTGAAAAATGTACGACCGTAATAACGACCACGAAAGTGTTAGCTTTAAAAAAAAATAGTTTTGATTGTGGTCGTTTGACCAGCTCTGAGAAAAGTCAGCAACCAAATCTATTTAATATTCCGAAGGTACAAAACTTTATTATACCTGGAAAACACACTTATTCCAGGGGTGGTCTTATCTAATCCGCAGAAAAAATCAAGTTCAAACGAATACACCAGAACAAACAAACAGAGCATAATTGCTCTTCCCTTTCCCATGGATCGCGTGAAGCGAGAGTGGCGATGAAATGCTGTTTCGACCTCCGGATACAGTGGCGGTCAGAGGTTAGCGTGGTCTAACCATCTTCAGTCGTTTCCACTGGTCCGTTACACGAGACAGCAGTACACTTTCAGTTGATCGAGTTCCGAAAGTTTACAAGAGCAAGTTCATCTTCTGATGGAAAATCGGGAAATAAAGTGGAAAACTGCTGTGAAAACACTCAAGCGCAGCAAAAAACAGAAAAAAATCATTCAAACAGAATCAACAAACAATTTCAACAAATAAACGCAATAAACGAACCCAACTAAAATAGACTCACACAAAATTTCGGATCGTCCTTTCCATGCATTGAGGCCAGGTCACATTGGGGTCGTACATTTTTGAAAAATTAATTCTGGTGGAAAGATAACATCAAAAGTAAACTAATAGGATATACTATACAAGGGAAGGAATTTGATATTTGAGTTCTAAAGCCCTCGGACACGTTTACTCATCGTGATACGAAATATCAAATTATTTCCCGCGTGTAGTATGACGTTTTCCTTTACGAAGGCGGGAAATATTTTTCCCTCGGGACGGAAGGTCCATTTTCCATCCCTAGTAAAGGAAAATCCAGTATTTAAAAAACGCCCAAAAACGCTTTTCAGCAAAATACGAAATGGTTGGTAGTATGTTAATTAAGTAGGCAAATTGAACTATCAAAAGCGCCATTGCATGCATGTATTGGCTTAATATTCTACGTAAAATCGTACGAAATGTGTATTTTATGCAAACTGGTGTTGGGGACACATATTATCGTACGAAATACCAGTCTAAGAGAAATACTGTTATGGAAATTTCTCAAGAATTTTTCAAAGAAAAACTTGTTTGGCCTTGCCGTGCATTATTGAGTAACGATAAATAAACAGTCACATTCAGTCAAATTGATTATGTATGAACGATTACAAGTTATTTGAAAAATGTGTCAAAGTTGACTCCCTTCTTTTCACTAAGATGTATGCATCGTAAATCAAATAATTTTATACAGTCGGAATGTGAAGCCTTTGTTTTACGACTGCAGTTGCAAATAACATGTCAATGTTTCACATGCAACTACTGCCGTTGTTTGCTATCAACATGGCCTTATTAAAACAAATTATTTTTCCTTTTTTTTCATATTTGGAAACAATGAAATTCCAAAGATTTATTGTAAACGAATTTCAAAAACATTTACCCACCACGATCACCTTGAATGTAATGGATTTTTCGATTGTATGGAATTTTCCCATTTATTCTCCGGCATATCCTTTGAAAAACTTTTCATCGCATTTGCATACTGGCGGTTTTAATATTAATTAAAATTTGTCATTGTTGTGCGAAGGAAGCAAAGTGTATTACGTCCTGAATGTGACGTGATTCTGTCGAATAATAATAATAATGCGAAAGGTACGATACATCACAATCGGAGCATAACAATTGAAAATATCTAATAGACCCTAGGAACGCTGGATGTTGAAGCTTTATAATAAACTTTCTTTTACCAAAATGTGTACACGGCTATTGTACGACGTTCGTGAATGGTACGGTGACACAATATGTTTATGGTGTATATACTGTTGAAAGGGAAGATGAAAAAAAAAACAAAATTGGTGGCTGCTAAAATATTCAGTTTCTTGAAAAAGAAAACTTGTTCGGAAACTCGTTTCGCTCGCACAAGCAAAAAAAAAACTTTCCATTTAAACATGACATGAATGTGTGTGGAGGTTTTGTAAGCTGAAAGGTGTGTAAGGTATGACTTAATTTGTTTGTGTATTACGGTACGATTTTTCTCACACAAAAGGCTGTAAAATGAAAGATCTTTCCCGCAAATCATGTGTTAAAGTATGCGAACATTGTGTTCATTGTACTGTAGTGGGACGCTACGCTAACTGAATGAAAATCATTGTACGATGGGAAAGTAACAATATTTTATGATGAATAGGGCCTTCGTCTTTCCGGAGAAATATATTTCGACAAGCAATTACTTTATGCTGTAATTATTATAATGAAGTCGATTTTATTCAATGCCGTACACAAGCTCTACCTTCGCCATACCTTTGTGTTTAGCAGGGACTATTATTGGGAATTTCATTTACTCAAATTAATGAAAATTGCAGAGTTTCACTGAGATCTACCGAAAAACTATTTCGGTGAATTTTTGGTAAATTTCGGCAATTTTCAGAAAATACAATTCCCAAGAATAGGCCCTGATGTTTAACTTGTGTATTACAGTGTGTATACAAGAAATTTGCTTCAATAATATACGAAAACATACTGTTACCAGGTTGGCTGGGAGTGAAGACTTCAGCTACCATCCACACCACTGCACTGAATAAAAGTCAACAGGACAATATGTACCAATTTTAGCTACAGATAAGGCAAATGTCGACAATGGACCTTTTTTGCGAGTTACAAAACATTAATGGAAAATTGAAATGAACGCCGACGAAGGTGAATTTCCGTCAAGCTTTTGAAAATTTTTCTCTCATATCGAAACAGTGGTCAAAATTCCTACTGCTTTTTCGACATTTGTGCCTGTCTGATGTTAACCAATATACTGATGATCGGTAACAAATTGAACAAATACATTGCACTTCGTATCTATTTAAGAATCACCGTCGTCTCATGTACGGCTTATGAAAGTTTGAAAAAACTTTCTTAAGTTCACATCGTATGAAACACAAAAGTCAAAATTTTGTTTAGCTTTTTGTGGTGGCTCAACCACAAGACTGCCACTAGTCTGCAAGGGTAGTGATGAATTGGAATTTCATTTCGATTATGATTCGCTATACTTGTTAGTGTGCAAATTGATATAGTGTTCCTAGAGTACTACTGTCGTCATGGCCTGATGAGGCATTTTTGAACTGCATTTTAATGAAAAACGTCAAAAGACGTATTTAATTTTCTCTCAGATGGCAAACGTCCTACTTTTTGAAAAATGTTAAAATTGGACTAGGAGTGTGTAAATGCTAGAAAAAAAACTAAGCCCAAGCGACTGCGCCGACACTGCACTTGTGGTCTGGTTACCATTAAGACAGACACATCGGTATATTCGCAGAGCTTGCACATTCCCAAATAAAATGATTCATGAAGGTCCTATGAAGGTCCGGGTCCGGTATGAATTTCTGAAGATCCGATAAACTTATCGCAACTTATCTGTTGTAACCAAAAGAACTTTGGTAACACGCCATTCGTATTAACAATCACTTGAAATTATCGTCAAGTGGATGAGCATTCTGCAAGCGTTCAATAACGGTCGTGCAAAATTGCACAAATTAAGCATCGATATCGACGAAACGAAACGGAAAGTTTAGATGAAATGATTTTTTGTAGACAAATTTTACATGCGTACTGTATCCGCTTTTATCATCGCTAGACTCCTGAAACAATGACTAAAATAATTGAAGTCATTAAAATCTGTGCAACCAGAAATGGGATAGAATACATTCTCGGCAAGCATTATGATTGTGTTTTGGATGGAAAGATTATTAAACATTTCTGAAAATGAATCCTTCAGGCGATTTATGAAAAAATATTTTCCACTGTTAAGAGTTAAACGAAAAAAGGTACAGGTAAACAGCACTGGATGTGTACAATGAGCAAATATCTGCACTGAGAGTGTATTACATTCGTACTACACAAGATAATCGACTTTCATATTGTATTTGTTTTGTTCAAATTTTCTTTTTATTTATCTTCATCCACATTTAATATTTGTTTACCATCAATATTTCTGTGTAAGTAAATAGAAAGCTCGGAATACAACCAAATAGCTGAGCGAATTTCTTTCTTTTCATTTTATACTTTCAATTCCAACATAGCATACGTATCATACCGTGTGCAGTTCGTCGAATGAAAGTAATCTGGAAACAGTACAGGTAGTACAGAGATCTTATCCCAAGTCGTCATAGCAATTGTGTGTTTAACCAGGGAATTTGTATTTATTTTCCGGAAAATCCATCACTTTAACAACTTTAAAGTTAAAAGAAAAATTACATTTGTTATTCGACGTTGTTTGTTTGAAATAATATCTCACTGAATTCATTCATCCAATGAAAATGAATCGCTCAATAGCCAACTATAAAGTGCTGAAGCGATTCCATGGTAGTGGTATAATGTTCCATTTTGAATAGAAGTATTAAGTATGAAACAAAGAAGATTAGTTTCAGCCAATACAAATTCATAAAGAAAAACTGAGTGGAGTGTTTTGACCCTCCAGTGGTAACGTACTTAGCCTTCCACCAAGAAAACCCGGGTTCAATCTCGGAGAGGGCAAATTCTGTATAGGATTTATCTTCAAAGTTTAGCATGAAAGTAACGTTTCTATGAGTACTCAAGCCACTTGCCCGCGAGGTGTTTCATGGCTAAATACCCCTTAACTGGAGGTCTGCATTCAGAAATGGATAGTAAAAAAGCTACTATATACGTACACTTCATCCGTAAGAAATACTGTGTACACGGTCTCATATACGTATTTCGTGCCCATACACTTTTATATAGTTTTTCGGTGATTTTTTTTTTCGCTGGGGCTTATAACAGGGAAAACTGGATTAAAGCTACAAAAAACTGGAATCAATTAACTTTTCGACTAGAAAATTAGCCTGTAACTCTACTTTCAAGATTGTGAAGTTTGGCAATTGACTTTAATTTGACAAAAACATGATAGAGACCTTTCTGTCACTCTGTCTCATATTTCGTTTGAGAGCTACTAGTTTCTTAAGGAAACTCCGTGGAAGTTCCGTGGAGTAGATTAATAGGCACTGACGTGGAGTAGACTTATTTCAGGGGAGCTAATTTCCCGAAAATTACCTACTTTTTCCGTCACGTTTTATCTGTTTCTCTAAAATATCAATAGACCGAAGTTCCTCGATTGTTTTTATGGCCTCTTTATTTGTTTTTTATAGTTTTCAGCTAAATCGATTACATACGGATGATATTTAAGAAAAAACAAGGGTTCATGGATTTTCGCGAAATTTTAATTTTTTTTTTGAAAATTTCTGGATTTTAATTCTCTAAAATAGGCTCTGCTGAAAATTGTCAATAGAATGCCCTTACGGAAAGCTGTCAGTTTATGGGGTTCTGCCCCCACGGAAAATCTTCAGACAAAGTATACAAAGCTTGCTAGTTAATTGCACACTTGTGAATTCGGTTCATATCAGAGCCCAATATTTGGGAACGAGGGGTGGATAAACATAAAAAACAAGGTTCGAAGGGATAGAAAACAAACATATATTTGTTGCAAAACAAATAAAAAACAGAAAAACAAGAAAAAACACAAAAACAAGAAAAAACAGAAAAAAAAACGGAAAAAACCGAAGAAAACAAGAAAAAACCGAAAAAAAAACAAGAAGAAAACCGAAAAAACAACTGTAAGAAACTGAAAAACCAAATTAAAAACAGGAAGGATTAAAAAGAAAACAGAAAAACAAAATTAAAAATACAAAACCCGAAAGAAGTACCATGTTTTTTTGTTTTTTTCTTTGTTTGTAAACGGAATTTACGTTTATCCACCCCTCGTTTGGGAATTAATTCCCAAAAAGTTCCATTTTTTTATTTACTTATTTTGTAACGTTTTTGAACGTTTACTAGCATTTAATTATAAAAACGCAAAGATTTTTTTTTTAATTTTTTGGGAATTTTAGGGAATTTTTAAGAATTATTTCCTAAATATTAGGCTCACAATAAATGACTCCACAAGTATGTACTTCCACTGCATCCAATTCTATCTACTATTTCCTGTAGATGGATAATATCTTACCTTTTGCAAATAGCATTGCGATACAATCATTAAATCTATTACTTCAATTGTTTGTTATAGGTTCCAAAAAATTGATATTTCAATCAAAGAGGGGACATGTCACATTAGCGAATTATGAGAAAAAAGAAATTTCATTTCATCATATTGACATCGTTAGACTATTCGAAACAAATAAAACTTAATTTTTCATACGACGATTGACATGCCCTAGTTCTGAATTTAGCTTTTTATACTGATTAGAGAGCATCGCTTATTTTTGTCATCATTGACTATAACAGGTAACAGGTAACTCTTGTCAAATCTTGATTCATTCTACTTTCTACTCAACTAGTTCAAGTGTTAAAGGTACAGATAAAGTTTTGTGCAGGCAACTGTTACAAACATTGAGGATATGATTGAAGTTGTAGGAAGAAATGGCTTATGGTATGTGAGATGGGATGTCGTCATCTTATTATGATGAGATGTATAATGTAACAGTCACTATTCCATCGGAGAAATTGTTTTATGATTTTAGTGTAGTCGCTGAAACCACCTAGATCCAGACACTCCATTTTATACTTATTCCATTCTCATTAAAATGAAAAACATTGAGTTTGAGAACAAAAAATGTAAATTAAAAAGAAGCAAAAAAGAACCGACCATAAAAGAAACTTGCAGGCCCAGAAGCTTACATTATTATTTTTTCGTATATAATAATGAAAGCATAAAGAATCATGTGAGTGTGTGCTGCGTTATTATAACGTGGGTCTCTTTTTTTTAATTAAATTCGAAGCTTGTTGTTCTCTTTAATAACAACGTGGTGTACGTGTAAGTGGAGTGAATGTTTGTTTTCCAACAGCGAACACCACCGTGTTCAGGTTCTGACATATTTTATGAGTTAATAGCACACAACACAAATTGTTGTAGCTAGAATTTAGAACAACATCGTTGTGTGCGCTTCCGAACTATGTTAGTTTGAAGGAAAACGTAAAGAGCTTAAAGTGAAACATATTTCTCGCTTTCTTTGTTTTTAGTAGTTCTGAGACTGAGTATAATTCGTCTTATATATTAAGTAGATGTTGCAGGTAATATTAATGCACAGCTGATTTCATTCGTTTAAGTCTGATGATGAAGATGAAATTTAAGACACACGAGAAATTGTAATTTCCGTTTCCACAAGTGCTTTGGTTTCCATCAACAATTCTCAGACAGATTACCAGGGACTACTTTTGGGAAAATATTTCCCAGTAAGTTTTTGAATTTTTTCCAGATTTTCCCATAGTATCCTTCATTTATACAAACAATGTTTTTGGTGAAATTTGGAAAAATTCAGGAAAATTCGGGAATGTTTTTCCAAAAATAGTTCCTGCCAATTACAGGTATGAAGTGTTGCCAATGACACAAAAATTACAATTGCTCGGTTTCAGATGGATTTCTGATTGTTCTTTTTGAGTTGTAAATTTTTGGGAAAGCCAACCGGTTATTATGGGTGTTCGACTATATTAATCCATAGTATGGGTTACAGTTACATTTATTAGACAATTAGAAATTAGGCAACAGATACCATTAGGCCGGAACAGTACGAGCCATAGAAACTTCCCTTTACAATTTTACGGACGGGATGGCTCAATGGTTACGTACTAGCCTTGCAACAAAACGATCCGGGTTCGAATCCCGTGTAAGACAATCTCATTTCTAGTGGCTGCAACCATGTACCCACTGAATGACTCATATCACTCATATCAAATGTATTTGGGCGAGATATCAATTAAGCAACTAACTTTCTCTCATAGAGTACTTGCATACTTCGAGGCGTGGTTCGAACGTCACGTTTACGCGGATGTCCACCCTGCACTTGTTCATGGCTGTTAAAGAATGTTAGTGAGGTCTTGAAACGAACAAATAATTTTTTTTTTGATCTACACGTTGAACATTATGAGAGATGGACTATTCGATTGCATCCCTGGACTATGCTTCTTAGTAAGAAGTTCTTGCCATTACCGCTACCATCGTAGATCATTGCTGTATAATTAAAAAATTACGCGCCCAAGCTAAATGAAATGGTGACTATCTCTTATGGCTTCATACTGTATACACATTACCCAGATACAGTCACTCGTATCACCCATTTTAATTTAATTTCTCTGGTATGAAATTAATTTTCTCCGTTACACACTCCAGAGTATTCCACCAAACCATTAAAGAGTAGGTTGAAGGTATTTTTCGGGCAATTAAACTAGTGAGACCAGTGAATGTTGATATCTTCCTCCCGGTGAAAAAAGAGGTGTGAAAATTTCGCCATTTGTTTCATAAATTATGCCGAAATATCTTTCCATTAAATAACGGGTGGAGAATAAAAACTTGTAATGGAAGATAAAATGTAACAAACATTACCTTCAACAATTAAATGAACGAATCTCATACAATTAAACTCTTCTGGTCGTTATAATTAAAAAAATATATTCCTTCGTTTTGAAACAAAAGGCATGCTGAAAGGGAAGTAAAATAAAATCTCATATTCACCCATTTTTATCCGAGTTTTTTTTCCTGCTATGTTTAGCTTTTTAAATTGAGAATAATATGATGATATAATCACACAGAGGGACGGTAAAATATTTTTTTAATGCTTATCTTCAGGGTGTATTTTATGAGTTCAGAGAAAGTTTTAATTCTTTTAAGCTACGTGTATGATACACAGCTTTAGACAAAGATTATAACTGAAAATAAATAAATAAAAAAAATTCCTAAGGTTGAGAAGATGAAATATTTTAACGATAATGATGTTAATGTTTCGGATAAATTTTTATGGTTAGCATAACGCCCGGTTTTAATCTTTTAGAAAGTTTTATGCTCGGCTTTCCTTTAATGCAACAAATAAATGAACATAAATCGCGGTAACATTAAGGTGCAGTTACAAGAACATGGAAGATTACTTTCACTAGATCATTTACTGATATGACGTTAATTTGCGATTAGTACTAACCAAGTGAATACAGCGCCCGATTTAGTCTCATAACGAGTTGGGACCTTGTAAATTACGCTGAAAATGAACGTTAGGTATGAAAAGTAACGGTTTTGTTTTACCCTCAGTTAAACTTTTTCCTTAACTTACTTGATCACCGAAACACTCAGACTGTAGGACTCACAGTGTAGGTTTAACTGGTATCGAAGAATCTACTCTACAATCTTCGTAACTTTGGAAATAGGAATGGGAGCGACCTGTGGGTGCGAGTTTTGGAAATGAATGTGAACTCTGAGTAAGTGTTTTCAGAGAAAGTAAAAATTGGTAATGGAGGCGAACTTGATCTAGAGTATTTTTAGAAAAAGTAAAAATTGAAGCGAACTTGGTGTTAAGAATTTTCCAGGAAACTAAAAATTGGAATTGAGTGCGAACTTGATCTGGAGTTGTTTTCCGGAAAAGTGAAAATCGAAAATGGAAGCAAACTCGAATAAAAATAGAAAATTTTACTTTTACATAAAGCGTTAGTTTCTCGGAAAACACGCTGCATTGAGTTCGCGCCCATTTCAAATTTTTAGTTTCTCTGGAAACTACACGGAGTTCGTACCCGTTTTCAAAACTCCCATTTCCCATGAAATGGGAAACAGGCTTCAATTTTGATCCGTAGGATTTTGTGTAAGTGTCATGTAAACGGATGAACTATTTGCTCACCGGACTGAACGTGGTTCTAGCTTTAGTTCTTATGAAAGGAATCGTTGAATTTTTTCCCTGTTATTTTGTTCACCCACTCACTTAACATTCTAAGGTGCACTTACTGCCACAATTTCCATCTACGAACGAAAGGCAACGATTGCAATAGAACTTGTCGGGAAAAGATTTTGTCTACTGCTTGCTTCCAGCTATATAAGCACAGACTCTCTAAAGCTATTGAAATCATTAAAAGTGGTAACATGGCACTGTAAATAATATTTCTCTGTGCGCTAGTTACGCTATAGACGGCTCTGACTGAATGTGAAAATATTACACTGATAATGCGTCAATTTATTAGTTGCGTCTTATCCTCCGGTGTTATCACTTAAACAACAAAAAGATAGAAATAAACGAAAATTCTTTATAGAAAAACGATAACGAATGAAAATCCTACAACAAGAAAAAACATAAATAAAATATGAAATGGGAGGAAAACAAAAAGTCGAAGAAATAAAAGTAATCTCAATTGAAAGGAAGGTATTTAGATATCTGAATGAATTTCTTGGGAAAATAAATAAAATTCACCTTTATGTACCGAATGAACGGTATAAAGAGACAGGTAAATATGTATAGAACGGTGGCCAAATAATTCAAAATGAGGTACTTTCAAGCCAATGTAATAACACATTCGAATTTTCTTTTGATCTCTTTTTCTACAGTTAAACTGTATCTGATTATGATGACATTAAGGGAAACATAAATATTCATTAGCCCATTCATGCTAAAATACTTTTTCTCGTCGAGATAATCCAACGACGTGAAAACGAAAAAATTATGAATTTCAGTTCGTTCATTTTCCATTTTAAGTGTTGTTCTCTTTTCCAACAATTACACGACGATTCACTCTGAGCTTTAAGCTTTATGCTTGGAAATTGTAAGAGTTTTGAAACAAGATACACCCATTAAGGGATGGTACTCATACCTTTCAATAGTTCCTAGAAAATCAACTTACATCAAGTGCTACATCAGATTCAGAGATTATCTCGTAAGTAAACCAAACAGAACAAGACGAAACTCTATTAAAACCTGTAAGCAATGGAGTATAGTGGAAACACAATTCGAATGGTTGGGATCCCGAAAATTCAGCTAGATTTCAGATTTCATAATACGCTTCCGCCATCGGAATATGTCTTTCATTTTCTGTATACACACATATCCATCTCCTCCTCCTCCATCAACCCCAGCAGCAAATTATATACAAACATGTAAACGATACATGCGAATAAACTATAATCCATTGCTCGGAGGTAAGATATTCCGGTAATACCATCATCCTTTTTAACCAAGCGAACAAGACTGTATCATTCGACTCATATAAGTGATTATCTACTTATTGCCATGCTCGGCAAAGTCAAATCTTGATCTTATATAATTTAACTCGTGATAGCTGGGTGAAGCTTATATTCATTTCGACATTATTATACACACCTAGAGAGAAATAACAAAAACCCGTCGCATCAGGTAGATAAGGTGGATACACAATAAAGCTTTACGAAATACCTCGCATATTTCTAATAATAAAACACACCGAAAAACCTTTCCTCCCCGCACAGCGGTGGATGTGTAGAGAAGAAGAGGAGGCGTAGTGAGGTACTACACACAGCACTCGGCGCGCGAATATGATAGGAAATTTTCGGTTGGGAAAAGGTGTACAGGATTGAAGCGTCCCTTGTAATAATACCATGTCTCTTATGTATACGAAGAGAACATAAGAAATGATAAGATGTTGGTGTTTGTCGAGAATGTTATTGAAATGGAAATTGAAATATTAATTTTAAGCGAGGGAAGGCGTTTGTAATTTAACGTTCATTGTATGACGAGCAGAGACACGTATAGATGTATATATAACATTCCACCATGCCGTCAATGTTAACAATGGAAGTATTATAATATTGGAATCCATGCAATTTCATCAGTAAAATTGTCGCTTAAAGTTTGTTTGTTTGTTTTGTTGATATAAATATCAGATTAACCAGACAAATTAAATCCGCAAAGGTAAAATAAATTTTGATAGAAATTATCATCACTGATGATGGATAACGTGAGAGCTTTAATGGAAGAAGATGATTGACGTTGAGTCAGAAAATTGGCGTACGTTCGCGTCATGTGCGTTGCGTGGATGGTATGTGGAGTGACAAGAAAATCCTAATTATTTTGCAATCAGTTAATGGAATATGAATTTCGCTGATTAAGTAATAGGATGTTCTACGGCAAACATTAGATGACTACATTTGTGATACATTCGAAGTGAAAGTCGTGCATTAGCGAGGGAATGGCGTGAGTGCTTCCCAATTTAACTTTGTTTGTTCAAATTCTCAATCAAAATGCTTTATTGCCTGTCCCATGCGAAAGTAAACCATTACGTGGCAGTTTGTCTGAGAAGATCATCAAAGAAATTCTGAAAATTTTCGGTTCATTTTACGTGAATTTTTGTGAAAATCAACTTTCGCATAGGACAGGTAATAAACTAGAATACGTTGGATGCTGCTAAGTAATTCATTGTCTTGAAAACAACCTTTTAACCTTTTCAACCAAACTTCCTCGCACGTTTTTGAGCAACTTCCTTTGATAACTGACAAGTGTGTATTACCTAGCCTTCAGTTCGGATATACAAATTCTACACTTGTCGAAAAGATCCTATAAAATGTAACGTTACCATCAGAACCAAAAATTTAAAAGTACGACCGTAACGGTGCCAACGACACCAGTAACGTTAATTGTTTTCGTAACTTTATGTAAAAACTAGGGTATCAGCATATTGAGCGATTTTTAGAAATTTAGTTGTAACGTTATAGATCCAAACAACAGCGTTGCATTAAAGTTATTGTCGATTTTCGAAATTAATTTCTATGTGAAACTTGGCACTGGTACAATTATTTTCCGCTACGCGTCGCACCCATCGACCAAATAGCCAATAAACATTAAGGATGACTCGCCTCATTTAACGAAATATTTTCACGGCAACCAATGGATCCAACTCTTTGGCTATTTTAGCTGGTCTGTCTCATTATGTAGAAACGGTTAGAGTATGTTCTACCGAAAAGAACTACTAAAGATAGCGAAACTACTGGCACGTGTTTCATATGTGGGAAAACTGTGAAGTATAGAAGACTTGTAAATTCTAACTTCACTTCACTGTGGCTGTGAAAACGTACTTACCACCCACCAGCATGTGATATGCTTTCGTTACTACATGGAAACTAATATTTTGGGTTGCGTGCATACTTCAGTCGCCCTCGGCTCGTTTCACAACCCTCACACTTGATAAAAGAATAAATCTACAGGCATACTATGAATCCAGCACTAAGCTGTACAAATGAAGTAACAGATTAAATGGTATGATGGTAAGCTGGGGGTTCATAAAATGTTAAATATCTGACAAAGAAGCGGTCGATTTAATGCTATAATTTTAAATTGTATAACATGTATAATTACCGATCATTGAATAGCGAAAGCCTGATACAAAACAATTAAAAAAAACTCTAAACATTTCGTGTGGCAAACCAATCGATGGTACACAGTTTATGACTAAACTTCAATTTCAATTTATTTTTCGAATTAACTCGACTAGTCAAGCATTTATACAATTATTTATACTGTAACATCAAACTGTGAAACACAAATTCAATCTGCTGAATTAGCGGTCGCATTTACCTTTTTATTTATAACCGAAAGCGCTGTTTTGCATATTTAATTTAAATTAAAATCCTCATGAATAACAGCAGTGCATGGACCTTACTCTTTCCGCTATTCTCTGGCATGCTCTCCGTGCACCGTGTTCACATTAATTTATTCATTAAATGCTATTTTGAAGAGTACCGATGCAATAAAATGGTCGATCGAAAAACTATTTTCAAATCGGACATTTTAGTGAGTATTAAAGTGAAGGTAGCACTTGGCAGGTGCCATTTAAAATCAACATTACGATTCTCGTCACCGAAATTACATTTACAGTACAGTCTTTGTATCGGAAATGCTCCTAAGTTTAACCCTTGCATACATCTCATGTTACTCTTTGAGTTTACCAATGTACCACAAAGCACCCAAGTTTCGTCAATGTACATACACACGGAAAACATTCTGGTGATTGTCATTATAACAAACCCGCATGCATGTATGAACTAACACACGATTGTGGAACTTATGCGACCTAAAATGTTCACCGTTTTCACTGCATAAAATGGAAATATCGTTATAATACCTACACACACCTCCTGCTATCATATTGAAGCGGTTGGAACGGATATTACACGTAAAATAACAAAATATATTTGCCAAGTATTAGGTACATCATGTGCACTGTGCAGTTGTTTTAGTTGAACGGAAAAAAAATCCGAGACCACAATTCCAGAGCAACCAGACAAGATCATGTCCCAAATATTTCCTTGTATCTACTTATAGATTGGCTGACTTATTCATCTAATTTACCCACGGTTTGATCAAATATTTTATATGAGGAGGTTCGTCGATTACTGTGGCGTTATCGCTGAAAAATTCGCTGAACTCTACTCTACTTTTCATAAGTTCAGTTAAAATTGTGTATTAAAATGCAGTTGAAGTTTCCGTCATTTTTTTCGATACGGTCTCAGCGAAATAATGGCGTATACTCCCATACAACTTTGTTTTCCTTCTATTTTGATTATTTCCATCACTGTCCCAGGTCTTCACTTCTTTTAGTTGTTTAATCCTTGGTATAATCTAAATATAATAAATTTATAGTATGTCCATGTCCAGTCCATCGTTCGTATAGTGATAAAACCATTAAATCTGTTAGTTCGTTTGTTTAAATTATCGCTCAGTGTTTGATACAAAATCTTTTACTTCATTAATTTTAACATTTGTTTCGTTCATGATATTGGTATATATAATACTCCGAGGAGAGTATCGCATTATTTTAGTCGTTGTTGTCAATAACAGTTGGCTGGTCTCTATAATATTTTATGAATGTGGCAATTGGCCAAGTGCTATCTTAATATTCAATTTCTATCCTATTGTTTCGCTGCCCTGCAACAATATAATTGTATTGCGGGTACTGAAAATTAATTATTCCATTAAAACAAAGTTTCTAATGATTTTTTATTGTTTTTGTTATTTCAGGCAGGAAAACGCACGACGACGGTGCATAACCAGAAGTTGTGGTAAGTTCAGTGTTATTTAATTGTTATTATTGAAAGTTTCGAGCGAACTTTGTTGCTAGGAAATAATTGAAAATTCCTTCACTGAAATAATGTGGAATATTTAAAGCGATCTGAATTTAATATTCTTGTGGAAAATTGAACTACTTGCGGCAGGTCGCTTGTTATTGCTTACTTGTTGGATTGTTATTGATTTTAGCAAATCGATTGTAGTTACGAATGTGGCTAGAGTCGAAGCGAATGCTGTTGAAACGAACATCGGCAACAAAACTTTATCATTTGTATAACTTGTTACTCAAACATCAAACTCAGTTTAGTTTTATAAATTGCTGTAATCTCAAGCCTTTGAGAAAAACACCTTACATTTCTCTGAGGCAAATTATGGAAACAGATTCTTGTCTAACGGAATCTTCCTAAAGAGTACCGCAATTCCATAAAAATTCCCAAATATATTCCAGCCAGCTGATTAATGTTTGTAGTCGACCAACAAACGAGTCGCCAGACATTATTACTTACTTACAATCAATTTGCATGCCAGCGGTAGATCATATTGGCTGTTAATACCTGTGGTAAGTAAACCGCTATTGAGATAAGTTTGGTGAACGATTCAGTAAGGATTTATACGCCACACTTGGGTAGACCGCTATTATTATGTAATACGTATATTATAGGTGCATACCGAAGACTTGCTTTAAGCACCAATGACTTTGAATTACCGGATTATAATTGGAATTTTCACGAGAATGTTTCTCGCAAAATTAATTTTCTTTTGATATAACTCATAAAAATAAGGTAGAATGTCAGTAATTTACATTTAATTCCGAAACGGTATTTGTTTTCCGATGTAATTTTTTATATAAAAAAATTCAGGTTATTTTGTTTCGCACAAGGTGCGCACAACTACCGTTGTAAAATTAAATTAAACAAAAGATTTCTTCACCACTTCCCATTCCCATTCACAATTTTACGTTATATCCCGTCATTCGTATGTGTGAAAAACCAGCGAAAAATCTTTTTTTTTAAACTCCCTTCGTGTTTAGTTCTGCAATATTGTGCTCCGTATATATACGCATAGGATACCATTCTAACGCTATGCACCCGTACACCCAGCCCAACAGTTTAGATGTATGAAAAGGGTTGTACAACATTTATTATGAAATGAAATGAGCTGTTTGTGGCACAAAAACAATTTATAGCAAAACGCTTTTCATTTTCCATACAAAAACATCATATAAAGATAAATGGAATGGAGGTCTCGAAAATATTCTCAATTTATTTACTTTTCTTTTTTTATGATTTTCTTCTTCTTCTTTTTTTACAATCATATTCGTTCCGCTTTGGGTGTTATTTATTTAGCCGTTTGTTTGAAATAAAACCATGAAATATAACCTATTTGGAGGGAGATGTCTATCTACAAAGAAGAAAATATAAAAACAAAAATTCAGACCATTTTATCACACACACAGTATACATCACATGATGCCGTGTGTACCAAGCCAAAAGTAAGTCAATTTGTTATTAGATTTTAAAGAGCTTTTGAGTTTCGCTAACATAATTTTCAATTACAATTCACAAAAAAAGCTCAACAATAAAGCTTTTCATAAGTAAATGCTTTTTGGAGTCTACTTATAAATTGCCTAATGTTATTTACTTTGAAGTAGTGACACTGTAATATATTAAAGGGTGCGCCAGAAAGGAACCTATTGAAAATTTCAACTTCTTCACCTTTAACGTATCCCAATATTTTCAAAATCTTCACGACCTACTCATTGAAATCAACAATCACATAATTGGCGATTTGCAACGAAGGGTCGAACATATTCACATTTTTTGAACATAGAAAGTAGTGTCACCTACACTACGTGCAAATCAGAAATGCCGTAGGGTTATAGTTTTAGGATCATTTGTCGGGGAGCTATACACTTAACAAAATTAACGAATTATCACATTTTCATTTTCAACAGATTCTACATAATTTCTAGATCCAAAAATTTGACTTGACTTGATATTGAATGGTTTTTTGGTTTTTATCCCAGTAAACTGGTCGTTATACATAAGTATGCGACAAAAATTTCAAATGGGAAAAAATTCAAAAATTGCGTTCAATATAACAACTGTCAGAATCTATGGGACTAGTAATATCAGATCCCACATAAAACAAAAATGTGATAATTCGCAATTTTTCATAATTGTATTTTGATAGACTGATTGGAGTACAATGCTCCGAGATTTCGTTCAAACAACTGTTCGGTACTCGAAAAAAACCGGATTCGAAAAAGTAATGATGCAGGTACGTTAGTCTTGGCAAGCTACGAATGTGCCTGGGTGTGGATTTTCAAGTTGTTAAAATTGATCCACCCTACTGTATTCGAAAATTCGGGCCGCATTCAGAAACTGTGGTTTTGGCCTTTTCTATGTCAAAAACCGCTGACCGAAACGGTTTCAAAATCCCTTAATTTAGTAGCTTCCTATATTGAAATTTCTTGTTCGATGATTTCTTACACTGGCATAAATCATCGAACAAGAAATTGTGACCAGAGATGTCTGAGGACGAAGACTTTCTACCGAGTCTCTAGCAGTCATTACTCTTCGATTTTTATGTCAAATTTGTCTATGCAAGCACCATTTTATTTGTGGCATCGAATTTATAGCAAAAGTAGAAAGGCACTGAAATGAGTACAATACTATTAGGAGTCGAGGCATCACAGCAGAACTAGACCCAAGACTATATATAAGAAAAATATAAGGCAATTTGTACCATTTTCAGTCTTATTTCGATATTTTGAAAATCATAATCCCTGATAGTAGTGCGTTCCCCATTTGAACTACTTTACGAGTATAAATATCGAATCTGTTACTTCTTTGGATGGACATATTTTCAACAAGCTGAAATAAAATCTTTTACTTCGATAGTTTTGACATGCATAAAAAAAACAGGGAGGTGGGAGCTTATTAATTATTATTGTCGTCGCTGTTGATGACAGATGACATGTCCGCTTTTTACTCCATTCAGCTTTCGGGCAGCTTATGTAGCAATTATGTCAGTTGTGCGATAAAAAACCTCTTCCTTGGGCAACGCTAAATCTATGAAGATCCCTTTATTCAAAACTTTTTCTGCCATTTTTTAGAATGAAAATCAACTTTCGAATTTCGAAATAACTCAATGTTGGACCAACATTGTTGGTAATACCAAAAACTTATTTTTAGCCCCGTACGAAGTACAAAGGGGCTTATAGGATTACGATGCCGTGTGTAATTGATGGAATTCGAAGCAGACGGTAAGGGCAAAGTGTTTGCCTATGTTCATAGATGACGAATCTGCAATAAAAATTTTGTCTGTCCGTCTGTCCGTCTGTCACGTCGATATCTTGAGTAAATCAAATCCGATTTCAAAAAAATTTTTTTTCCCTGAAAGATAGTCGAAATAGTGAGGCTAAGTTCGAAGATGGGCATATTCGGGTCGGCCCTTCGTGAGTTAGGGCCACCTAAGTGATTTAAGGTCTTTTGGTGATATTTATGGCAAAATAAACGATGGAAATGAGTGGACCGTGAGTTAGGGCCTTAGAAGTGAAATGCTACTAGGGCCCTATGTGTATTTTACATAGAACTCGAGTAAATTTCATTCGTTTTTCGTAATTTTTGTTTGATTTGGAAGGTAATCGAATGCCGAATAGAATGTTGTTGAAAAAAAATTAAATTTGGGTCCTTGGCCTAAGGCCGCTACTAGGGCCCTGTGTGTATTTCACATATAACTCGAGTATATTTCATCCGTTTTTCGTAATTTTTGTTTCATTTGGAAGGTAATCAAAGGCCGAATAGAATGTAGTTGAAAAAAAATTAAATTTGGGTCCTCGGACTGAGGCCGATACTAGGGCCCTATGTGTATTTTACATATAACTCGAGCAAATTTCATTCGTTTTTCGTAATTTTTGTTTCATTTGGAAGGTAATCAAAGGCCGAATAGAATGTTGTTGTAAAAAAATTAAATTTGGGTCCTTGGACTAAGGCCACTACTAGGGCCCTATGTGTATTTTACATACAACTCGAGCAAATTTCATCCGTTTTTCGTAATTTTTGTTTCATTTGGGAGGTAATCAAAGGCCGAATAGAATGTTGTTGAAAAAAAAATTAAATTTGGGTCCTCGGACTGAGGCCGATACTAGGGCCCTATGTGTATTTTACATATAGCTCGAGCAAATTTCATCCGTTTTTCGTAATTTTTGTTTCATTTGGAAGGTAATCAAAGGCCGAATAGAGTGTTGTTGAAAAAAAAATAAATTTGGGTCCTTGGACTAAGGCCACTACTAGGGCCCTATGTGTATTTTACATATAACTCGAGCAAATTTCATCCGTTTTTCGTAATTTTTGTTTCATTTGGGAGGTAATCAAAGGCCGAATAGAATGTAGTTGAAAAAAATTTTAAATTTGGGTCCTCGGACTGAGGCCGATACTAGGCCCTTCAAAAAAATAAAATTTTAGGGCGATTTGAAATTTTTGTTTCATTTGAAAGGAACGCCGTACGGGGCTTCGTAATTGCGCTATGCGCAATTTGTAAGATGTACATATTACATAATAATTTTACTTTAACTACATTAACCGGCGCAATAGGCTTACGGTCAAAGTAGGGTGACAGACGCACTAGGGTCACGTACGCAATAGATATACGGGTTTGTACGGGGCTCAGTCGCAGCAAACGCTCCGACTGTTCTGATGGCTCGTTTAGAATTCAAATTCTGTAAAATAGGCCCTGATAAATAGCAACATTACAAACATCATCTGATGTGAAGATACTTCAGCCAGCAAATTGTGAAAATCATTGAAATATAATGTGGTACAAACATAATAGAGTCCCTTGTTTGGATGATATTACCTAAACAAGCAATGTCGAAGTTGACAATCTCACCAACAAAATATGTGCAACTTTCTCGCGATATCCTACCCCACCATTCCACCAACGTTCTTTTCATACTGTTATTTTCGAGTACATGACATATAAGACATATAAATCCGTACTTATTCCATCTTCTTATCCACTAATATAAATGTGTATCCTGACGCAGTCATATATGCATGATGGGGATGGGGGATGGAGAGGAAAATATAATGTTACATTTTGATGTAAATTTACCGAGTGGCAACTCTCGTCGGCATTAATACAATATACATACACTAAAAGTGTTCCACAAAATTATCGTTTGCCATGTTTATTGTGTTAAAACATTCTAGCAAGAGAAGAAATTTATTTCGGAAATAAGCAGTCTTTGCATAATTCAAATTTAATGCCGGTATAATTTAAAGTAAACGTTTGTTGGGAAATACGGTTTTATTAGATTAGAATTAGATTTAAATGTAACACGACTAGTTTCTGCCGTCTCTCTACCTCTTCTCCAAGTTTGAATAGTCCCGATGTAATATTAATGGGTTAATTTCTGAATCTTATGAATAATTCTGTTGCAATTATCGTACCAACTTCAACAAGGCTATGAAGATTATAAACTCATTTCTTTTACATATCACCTGAAAAGAATCCACAGTTTTTCTTGCTTTGTTCAATTTTTATATCGCGACACCTTAATCTAACGTCAATGGTTTATAAATAGGCAGCGCTGAATGGCTGGGGCTGGTATATGAAATGTTTTATTTTACGTAGAAATTCTCTACTCGAAATCTAACAATGTAACGGAGTGTTTTGACAAATTTAAAAGAAAAACAAATGTTCTCTCTTAACTCGAACGTTAAAAGGGAATTAATTTTTTAACTTGTTTTTATAGCTTATTGTGGCTATGCCAAATAATAAAGGTCATCCTCCGGATGACGTAGATTACGTACGTCACAAAACTTTAATTTTGACGAGTAAGAATCCGTAGGCAAGCAGGACTTCAGTTTTCAATGTAACTAAACGTTTCGTGTTTCAGACGTCAATTTATTTTACGTGCTACATGCGTCGAAAATCGTACCTTTTATACTTACGTCATTTACGCATAACATAAAAATAAATGGTTGAAAGTCGTGTTTTCGTGTGAATTTTGTTGATCCGAGGTAAAGCCGAAGTGAAACACGCGAGGGGTGACGCACTTCCATTTAATCCATTTAATCCATTAAATCCATTTAATCCATTTAATCCATTTAATCCAAAAAAAATATTTTAGTTTTACCGAAATAATTAGGCTACCGACCTGAAAAATTTGTAAAGTAATTGCGAAAAATAGATTTGCACGATCCCCAGCTCGTTTAAGAACTCGTGAGGTATAGGAAAAAAATTTTTGTGAAAAATGGTATTAAATTTATTTAATCCATTTAATCCACTTTACACCAAAAACTCCTAAAAGTAGATTTTTTCGCTTTTTAACATTGTAGTATGAGTTGTAGTACGTGGTTCGATCAAAATCAACAATTTTTAATACTTTTACAGTATTTGGTAAAATGAACTTTTTTCCTATTTAATCCATTTAATCCAATTTTTATTCCATTTAATCCATTTAATCCATTAAATCCATTTAATACCATTTAATCCATTTAATCCATTTAATCCATTTAATCCATTTAATCTAGAAGTGAGTTACCCCTCGGAAACACGCAATCACTTCGTGACTTTTATTCCCGAGTTTTTTATAGTTTAGGCCATCGAATGGAGCACTTGAAACGTACGTATGTTAAAAATTTGGTCCGAGGCGAAGCCGAGGTCAACCATCACACGGAAATGAGACTTTTCATTTCTTTTCATTTTTTTATCCCGAATTTTTCAATTTCGCCATTTTCGCCTAGGTGTGTAATAGATCACTTTCGACCCTAGGGAAAACAATAGCATGCAATAGTATTTTACATGCAGAGGGCATCGAAATGAGTACTTGAAACATTAAAAGTACGGTTTTCGACGCAAGTAGCATGTAAAATACTGCTACATGTTTCTGTTTTCCCTATGGTCGAAATGAATCAATTACACATCTAGGGAAATTCAAGAAAATGGGTTTAAGTTTGTAGACAATGTACTGCTCCACGTAATTCCAGAAAACCTCTTTTTTCGGTGTATCACATAATCTTGTAGAATACGAACGCATAAGGAAGCACTCGATAGCAATAAATAAAGTACAAGTTTTTCAATTTAGTTCTCCCCCTCATTTTTATTATTTCGTTCTACGCTTAACTTTTACGTCATTAAAAAAAGTAAAGGGAGGAATTGTATCATTTCGCTGTTTCGGTCTATTGCTGATTCTTCGTTTTTCTATATATCTCCTTTTTATATTACTTTTCCAGTTATTTGTTTCATTTCATTTCATCTCGTAATGTATTTCTGTTTACTTTCTATAGCAACAAAGACTCCGCAATGGTTTAAAGCCATATACGCTCCTTCCACAATCGTTTTTGGGAGAGTGTACTCACCGGTTCTACCATAAAAACGTGGTTTTATTGCATTTTCTTAGTCATTTATATAATTCTTTGGAACAATGTTCCATTCACATTTGAATTCATTTAATTTCGAAAAGATCATGCACGGAATATTCACTTTTACGATTTTCTTCAATTAAACTTGATTTTTCCCTGATAAAAAAACCCTTTTCTAGATGCTAAACGATTCCTTTTTTCAATTATTTAAATTTCATAACTGAATGCCACATATTTTATATTTATAGTCAGACCAGACCCATTTACTATTCGGCTTATATACGGCATGGGTTGTGTAATGTTGCGGGAATAATTTAGTGTACTCGTGTCTACTATGCTTGTATTTATTGGCCCTTGCTCAATTTTTTATCTTAAATAAAAGGGCCTGTAGGTATATCATCTGTGCACAACTGTACAGAACTCTTTTTCCCCGACTCGACCGTTGTTTTCGGAAATAATATTGAGTTCGAAATAGTTTCCAATTTTCTTGGAGCTCAGACGATTGGTAGAGCGATACAAAATATTTTTGCCTGCAAGCTTGCATGATGTGTATACACACGTATAAAACATAGAACGAGAAAAAAAAAATAACAGAACATGCAAAATAAATAAACTCTTATGAGTCTACGAAGGATGTGTGCCCCATCCTATAGCCACCATAAGTCGAGCAAGATTTTCTCGTTCTTTGTTTTTGTATATTTTCTATTCTCTTTTCAAATCGGATATTATCTAAGACAAATGTACAGACACAAGTGGAGGGATATATAACATTGAATGAATAAAGTTTGTGTGTGTTTTTTTGTGCTCATCTTTTTCTTCTGTTCTTCCGTTTGCCTCCCCAGAGGTAGACGGCAATGTTATTCATTCAATCTGCATTTTTAACGTTATCTTTTTAAAAATATTTTCTCTCATGCCTTTATTTTATTTTGATATTTCATTTATGTCATTTTGAATGAGGGTAGATAATTTTAAAAAGAGATTTTGCTGTCTGGTTTACATTTTAAATGACTTTTAGCACAGAAAAAAGAAGCGAACGTTTTTCGTGAAAAAATTGTGCAAATGTTCAAAATGGAATGCAAAAAAAAAGTATAGACACACCTTTGGGGCTCATCTCATATAATGCGATTATGAAGTAGCATTTTGTTGACGACGAAACATGAGTTAAGTAATGCAATTTTTAAGTTTGGCGCCACAAATGACGTACTCGATTTTGAATTTATAGTTACAAGCGATAAAAAGTTGAAAAGTAAAGTTATAGTGTGAATTTTGTTGATCCGAGGCGAAGCCGAGGTCAATAAACACACGAAAAAGATACTTTCAACTTATATCCCGAGTTATGCAATTGATTTAATCTACCTAGGTCAAATATTAACAGTGAAAAAGTGCTATTATTTCACCGTCGGTAGATAAAATAGCGTATTTACCTCTGTCCAAATGTTTATTTAGACACTTGGGGTTATACCATTCGCCTTCGGCTCATGCAATAACTCCCCAAGTGTCTAAATAAACATATGTACAGAGGTGAATAATCTACTATTACATGCTTTTGAGACAGTGCCTATTTTGAAAATTTATTTCACGAATTTCACAAAATTTCATGAATTTCACGAAATTTCACGAATTTCATTAAATTTCACGAATTTCATTAAATTTCAGGAAATTTCACGAATTTAACTTATGGTATGTATAGCTTCTTTAATAGTAGATAACTTCATTTTCCAAGTTCTGTATCCATTTTAAAAGATATTCTGATAAGTGGACTGGTTAATTTTTGTTTTATAGGCCTATCTTTCGAAAACAAGGTTGTTATCACCTTCAGAAAGGAAAAATATATTTAAATTTAGAAAACTCAATTGTCATGCATTGATTAGTTGTCGGATGTTCTCTTATTTTACCAATATTGTAATTTATTACATGAGGTAGCATTATGATGAAAGATAACGAAAATAGTTAAGCATATTTTTGTAACTGTTTGTCTTTAGACAATCGTCGTTTGGCGTTCACAATATCTTGAATTGTAGCATTGTGCCTTCGTCGTGTCAATAAATCTTATAAACTTGAATTGGGCCTCACTTCACATTAAATCGAAATATTGAGTAATCATAAACACATAAGCAACAAATGAATCCCAAAATTAAAGGCATCTGAATCATCTGAACGACATCTACAAACAATCTTGTGTGGTAGCTCTCATCACAGAAGCCTCCAAATTGGCCTTTTCTCAAAGATCACCCTTTTTTTGTAAAAACGTCTTCACCCACTTTCTATTCACGCCGTAAAATTTGAATTTCAAGCGAACGAGTCGATGAAAAAGTGAACCAAAAATACATTTCAACGCACCTTTGTATGAAAATGACGCTGCTTTAGAAAGACTTGCGTTAGAAAGATATTGAATTTCGACCGCACGGCGTGAATTACTGTAGACTTGCGTCACCTTTACTATTCAAGGTTTTTATGACTGATTCTATACAGGGTTTGGTGTAATAATCAAGGTTCTGAAAGAACAGGTTAAGCCACTTACGAAGGCGAGTGAAACACAAATCTTGACAATTCAGACATGTATATTGTTTGAAAATTTTCCAAACCTAGTTGGCGCTACAGGAAAATTTTGATCACACCGCCTTCGTGATCAACTTAGAAATGTCTTAACCTGTTCTTTCAAAACCTTGGTAATAATAATTAGTTTTCCTCGCAAATCTCTCACAAATAAAAGACTTTGAAAGAGTAGTGTGGTCAACAGAAAATTCCGTTTACGTTTCAGTTTGTATTCAGACATTTTCTGCCTGATAAATAGTGGTTGGTGTTTCTATTGCACGGTATAGAGGTCTAGCTATAGTTAGTTGCTTTTATTGACCCATTCTTGCAACCCTTTTCTTAGACGATCTAATATAACATGAAAATCCAAAGATAATAGAACCTAAATTATAAAGCTAATATGGCCTTCATAGACTCATGGGGGTAGGGTAAATTTGCACCATGCAAGTTTGATGCGTGCCAGTTTCCACTGTAATGTGAATTTAGCACAGTGCCAGATTCACCATCTGAAGAGTAATTTGGCACCATGCAACTTTGGAAATTGGCACACGGTAGCCATAATAGAAAAATAAATAAAAGTGAATGGTGTGCTAATCATAGTTAGCCGTCTGTCACTATTAGTCAACATTATTTACCTATAAAGGGAAGGCTTGGCAAAAATTAGGGAATTGTGATGTTTCGATTCGAGGAACAACGTTTAGCTGCTCGACGAAGATTGCTCAATAGGGTCGGAAAACGACAATTCCTCCAAGACATCGCAACTTTTATGCAAGATTTCGTAAAAGGACGAATTTTCTAGTTTGGAGACAAATTATTGAATTTATCTCGATGCCTTCAAAGCCATAGCTTTTTTGCGTCATTTTGTAAAAAGACAAATTTCTTAGTTTTGACTGCGAAAACTCGTAAAATGACAAATTTATTGACTCACAGACTCAATCATAACTTCCAGATTAAAATGAGTTAGCACAAAACTGGCACACAAGCTTCGTTGCGTGTGCCAAATTCTCAAAAACCTAGGAAAAAAGGTAATCTGGCACATGTGCTAGATTCCACTTCATGTACGGAATTTGGCACCCCCTTCACGTGTGCCAAATTCTCGGATCCCAACTCCATTTAACTTAAAAACTCGATTAGCCATTAAACTTTATAGTTCACTGATTCGAGGAACCTGTCAAATGACGATCAGGTGGTAAATTCCGATAACACCATAATTTTCTCTCGTTATTGATGTGGCACCGTCAGATAGAGAAGAGAAAGACAATTATCGTATGATCGGCATTGCTCACCTGATCGCTATTTGACTACTTCCGACCGGACGAAAAAGGTTCCATAAGTTCGTTTTTTCCAATATTTATTCTGATATTGCTGTTTTTGTGTATTTTAAGTAGCAACTTAATTTATTACATATTTACACAATTTCACGAAATTTCACGAAATTTCACGAATTTCACGAAATTTCACAAAAATTTCACGAAAAATAGGCATTGTTTTGAGACCTAAGCCAATTTTTTTGTTTTCCCTAGGTGTGTAATAAGCCACTTTCGACCAGTGCCTATATTCGCGAAAATCACAAATGTTCTCAAAATTTCGTGATTTCATCAAATTTTCACAAAAAACTTTTTGCGAAAATTCACAAAAATTTGAGAAAATCACGAAAATTTGAGAAAATTCACAAAAATTTGAGAAAAACACGAAAATTTGAGAAAATTTTTGAAATTATTTTCGCGAATGTAGGCACTGCTTTCGATCCCAGGGAAAACAAATGCATGTACAAAAATAGATACCATACTTTAATCCAAAATTCAGTAGATGACATCATCATTCGTAGAATGAGCAGGAGCACTTTAACCTTTACGCAGCGACATTTTTGGGAAAACGTTTTCCCATAGTTTCCCATAGTTTCCCTAATTTTCCCTTTTTTGAGAAATTATGAAAAGTAAGGAACTCTCAATTCTGCCTATATGTCTAGTCATCTGTTAGCAAAGGCGATGACAGAAACAAGCGAAGAGCCCTTTCCAATGTTGTCTCGATCTCATAAGGCACTGCGATGCCCTTCTGAAACTAATCAAGTACATTACGTACGTACTGTCAAATAGTAACGTTATAACGAATGGTGACGTTAAAACTCCGTCCGTCTTAAGGGTATTATTCTACGTGCTGAAACAATCTAAATGCGAATCTGTTACACACTTAAAAATTCCAGTGAATATATATTAGAGAGTATGGATGTATCATACAAATAGGACAGCATAAAATTTGGTACTAAAATGCACGGTGGCGCTGCAGTTTCTCTAAGATTATTGAAAAGCTTGGTATGTACCTCTTGATAATTTCGTTTTTTTTTTAGAAATTGAGGGGCCACCATTCAATTTAGCAACAAATTAAGGAATATCAGCCCAAGTAACAATTAAAAGAAACTAATCTGCAACCCAAAATTGTGATATTTGAACAATTTGATGGCTTGGACATCACAGACAAAAGAAGTAGCAGATTTAAAGGTCACATCGTTGAGACGTTACCAAGAAGCTTATCGTTTGTAAAGGTTTAGGAATGGGTAAAATTTAGCCTTAAAGGAACCAAAAGAACCAAAATTTGTATATAAGAAGAAACTGTGTCAGAGTAATGATGACTGATCTTGACAATTCATATTTTATATACACAAGAATGTTTTGTGGTAAATACCGTAAATCGAAAACATTCATCAAAATAAGCGATGAACTCTGGCCTCACTACTCTTTATACCAAAACGTATGCTAAAACAAACAATGTAAACGACTCTGTAAGCAATAATTTAAATGAAAGACGTAGTAGATTCAATGATTATATTGTACGGCAGCTCTCTGGAAACCGCAAACACATTGTTTACAAAATTATAAGGCCAAAAATCAGACAGTGTCTTGTAAATCTCATTACACTGTATTCAAACACTTCTAAGATAATAAAATTTGCAAGCGGCCTCCTAATCTTGAAACCAATATGTGTGCGGTTGCTAGAGGGCTGCCTTGCATGAACGATTGTAGTTTCTGAATCTGAAAGGTGAAAAAATCCATAGGAATGATACCGTCACTCTAATACTATAGACATCGTAATGAGACTTCTAGAAAGTTAATAACCTGTCCATGTGTCCAACCAGGCTACAACCAGCGACAAAATATACTTTAAAAACAATTGACGCTAAATTTTGATATTTTTTTTTCTCTAAGCAGTATACACGGCAAACTCTCGTCAGCCAAATGATGTTTAAAATATTTTTCCGTTAAATTTTTTCCGTCTTGTTTTACAAAGTCTGCATAATTTCACTGCGCCAATATTTCCATATTCCACCTTCATTCATCGATATACTTGCATGCATTCATATTTGCATTTACACGCTTGTTTTCACAAAATGTATTTTGCACTCGTAGCGAAGTATTTCCCGTTTTTTTTCTCTCGAATAAATAACACCATTTTGCATTTATAGAGTGCAAACGGAACATGTATTCGCTTATATAATGCACTACTGTCACATTTTGTATAAACTTTGGATGCATTTCTATGTGCTGCTGTGCACTTTATTATTTTCATTTTTATTTTTGCAACATTCAGCTATTTTCCACCAAATGGAACATAAAGCACAACTCTACAAAGACTATAATATGCTGCTAAGCTGTTTCAACGTACAGAATTCTAGAAATGCGTTAAGCTTGTCCTAATCTGCTGTAGAAAGTAATTACATGCAAAATGTTCAATAATGAACAACGAAACAATCCTCGGGGGGTGGGAAATGGTTTATGCATGTCATACGTGACAGGGCGATCGCGACATATTTTGTTTGTATTTCAACTGTTTGCATTCGTCTCTTAATTTTGTATCAGGTTGGTGTGCTGTTGGCGTTACTCTTCTACCGAGCAGATAATTTTTATCGGATTTGTCTGATTCATTAAAGCAATTTTTTTTATAAGTTTTACAGACTCATCTGTTATCAGTGACCACGTCATAAAATAAAAGACTAACTCTTTATAGCTCTTTTATAGATCAAAATACGAGTGTTCAAATTAATGAAGTACAAGATCTAGTGTCGAAGACTGAATGATGGTTAATACAAACGAAGTAATAGATTGAGTCGATACGCTGGTCGATCTTGTTAGAACAATTGTTACTGAATGAGGAAATTGAAAGTAAAGTAGAAGGTGGTGTCATGAAAATATCTTAAGAGTGATATCGCCAAATCTTCAGGTGATTGAGAAACAAGCGGTCTCCGATTTTAATGAGTGATAGCTCGTTGGATTCGTCTTTCAATTCTAGGAAACACGTGTCTTTCACTTTTTCTTAAAAAAATTGGTTTTCTGTGAAAAGCGCTCAAAAGTGAAGACATGCCAGAGGGTACCGAAAACAGTTTTTCGGCAATAACTCAAGAAAAAATTATTTTAAATGGTTGTAATGTTGTACGATTGTCGGCCTTGAAAAGACCTACAGGTAGAGTATACGCACCGCTTGGTGCTAGTTGATCCACTAGAGTTATGACTAGAAATATAGTGAATGTTCGGAGAGTCCGCCTTCTCTGCAGCTTCGATATACCACGGAACTGAGTATGGGGTGTTGTAGCTGGCCTCACCCACTATCGTTGCACATATAAATGAACCCAGTACTTTTGGGCCGCAAGCCTACAGAAGTCTTGAAAAAAAAGTTGGTGCCAAAATGTAGATTTTTTCCTTCTTTCTGAGGGCCCAACTGCCAGAAGAGCATCTGGAACGGTACTAAGGCAATCATTTTTTATTTTCTACTATTCTTTCACCTTATCAATAGAAAAACGCTTCGCTATGTCGCGAATATATCAGATCCACTATTAGTAATATCAAGAGAAAAATCATTAAAGTTTTCTCCGAGGATTTTAGTCAAATAAAGTGTTAGCGTATAGCAAATGACCTCAGGACTACGGAACAGTAATTAGTTTTTCAATTGGACCAATATTTGCTACGTGACAGGAGTTTGGAAAACCGTTTGCTCCCACTTGATCGTATCGTTATATAGCTATATTCGAGTCGAAGTGAAGCGTATACGGTAAGAGAATAGTAGACGATACAAAATTACTCACGTAGAACCGTTCCAGACGCTGTTCTGGCAGTTGGGCCCTCAGACAGAAGGAAAAAAATCTACATTTTGGCACCAACTTTTTTTTCAAGACTTCTGTAGGCTTGAAGCCCAAAAGTACGGGGTTCATTTATATGTGCAACGATAGTGGGTGAGGCCAGCTACAACACCCCATACTCAGCTCCATGGTACATCGAAGCTGCAGAAAAGGCGGTCTCTCCGAACATTCACTATATTTCTAGTCATAACTCTAGTGGATCAACTAGCACCAAGCGGTGCGTATACTCCACCTGTAGGTCTTTTCAAGGCCGACAATCGTAGAACATTACAACAACTTAAAATAATTTTTTCTTGAGTTATTGCCGAAAAACTGTTTTAGGTGCCCTCTGGCATGTCTTCACTTTTGAGCGCTTTTCAAAGAAAACAATTTTTTTTAAGAAAAAGTGAAAGACACGTGTTTCCTAGAATTGAAAGACGAATCCAACGAGCTATCACTCATTAAAATCGAAGACCGCTTGTTTCCAAAGTTAAAAAAAATTACCCGAAGATTTGGCGATATCACTCTTAAGACAAAAATGTCTTACCATAAAGGGCTTTAGAAGTCGATTTTTAAAAATTAATTACATAAATATAAAAAAAATCATAGAATGCACGGTTTTTGACTCACATTTTTGTTTGTCCAAATTCACGCGAAAGCTCGACATTTTTATCCTCAGTTCAGTGAACGTCGAAAACCGTACTTTTCATGTTTCAAGCACTGCTGTAGACGCCATAGGCATGTAAAATCCAACTTAAAATTTAGAATAAACATGAAAAATTCGTGGGTTTATTGACATCGGATCAACATAATTCACACGAAAATTCTACTATTCGTTCCTAGTTATATGTGAAAGACTAATACTGTCTGCAAAATTATTGTTGACGTGCAAATGACGATCTTCCCCTCATCACCGCAAAAAGCCGAGGTACAAATTGTCAATAGCAATGTGAACAGCAAGGCAATAAGCAATAGTCATTTATATAACAAGTGATAAAAAGATGAAAAGTAGATTTTACATGCCGAGGGTGTCGGACGAAACATGAAAAGTACGATTTGCGACGCATGTGACATGTGAAAAATATATTACCACTTATGCTTGACATCATCTTCGTATTCGTAAATCTACCGAAGAACCTCCAAAACTCTTCATCTCAAAAATCATCAGACCATACTGTCTGATGAGTGCTTATAACTGCGTCACACCAAACACTAAAGCAAACGTTGAAGACGAATTAATTTTTTGTTTAAAATAACTGAGTGGAACTGGCAAACATGCCTAGCACATATACGGTCGGGAAAGCGCGCACAAAGCGAGTTTATTTACTCATTCCTTCCATTTCAAGTATACCAAGCAAAATAATATAAATTGACATAACAAATCCTCAACTTACAAAGAAACGAGGTTTGTAAACGTTTTCAAATAAACTCTGGCGGCTTGTGTTGTATGCCATACTGTCTTCTCTGTATGCTACCGCTTAATAAATACGTTTCCACATTTGCGTTATCATATTATTTTCTGTGCTCAGTTTACGTTCGGATACATGAGAACATAATTGTAACGAGTTTTGGCGGAATGACATGGTGGGTGACGATAATGTTTCTTGACATGTTCAAATTATGTTTCATTAATGTACTGTTGAATATTACATGGATCGCTTGAGCTTGTGTTATACAATTAAAGTGTTTTCGTTTTTCAATTTCGCCGAGCAAGTGTTCACGTGCTCGGAATGTTTATGTTCCAAGTTTCACTGGCACAAAGACAGTAAAACAACTTAGTACTTAGGGCGGATTGCATGAAAGATTGTTACTTGATCGATTTGTTTGCATTAAAAAGTAGACACTGAAATACTTCCCGGATAATTATGAAGATGTTCGTCCATATGAACGTTACACTGGAACGGTATAATGTGATTTCTCTGTGTATATAGATTCACCTCTGTAAATGTGCTACACCCTTGGCTACACCACACCAAAACACCCCATCATTTCTCGAAACACAAAGAGAAAGTAATGATGCTAACAGCAAAATCAATCTCCACCGAAAACGCTATTATCTCTCACACACCATAAAATTGCTGATGTTCCCCATTGTATACCAGGACCATATCAATAAAGCGATAAATTCGGACAAATGTTTTGGAAAATTTTAAGTAGAACAATGCAATGTGCATGCTTGATTCGGAGCTTTATTGAACTAAATTTGTGTGTAAAGCATTGGGGGCTATTTACTTCGAAATGCTCTGCAGGGATTTGGAACCGAAGCAAATGACCGGTATAGCACCAACATGTTTGTTAGATTAACCTGTTGTTTTATTGTGTTTATATTCCAAATAATAACGATACTCGCCGTTGCTTTACTTGCACACTTCCCATGTAAATAGACTGGATTTTTATGCAGATTCAATGAGCTCTCATGCGCTTGGTCCTTTTGTGTAGAAATACGTTAAATTAGTTTAATTAAATTCGAAATTTACGATAATTTTCGTTGGACAATAATGCACATTAAATCCAGACAAATATCGCAAGTAAAATAAATGGTAATGGTCGTTATACAGTTAATGGAACCCAGGTCACAACGAGAGTATTTAGGAGTTGGTCTTTGTTGTGAATCTGGTGAATGTTTTAGCAGATTTTCAACATGTTTTCCGCTAAAGTAATATTCTATGTGAAGAAATGTTCATGCTAGAAGTAAAGCTGTGTCCTGGGGCAACCGATATCAAGAATTTTTGACAATTTTTAGCCTTTGAATTTGTTGCCCCGAGTTAATGATTTCATTTCTGACATAGGCTGTATGCACTAAACGACGTTCCATTCAGCTTTCCAACGATGTGTAACACCCATTACTGTAACATAATTAGGGTGTCTATTCTTGTACGCACCCTTTACTCGAACGTAAAAATTACAACGAATTGATTCTGACCTATCGTTTCTTTCTGTTTTTTCCACTGTTCTCACCTATTTCATGAATCTTATTTATACAGTCCCTGAATTATAAGAAGTAACAACTACAATCCAATCGACGCTATACATCATCTTCAAGATACGGTACTTTCAGACATAGCCTCACTTAAGTGTCGTTAAATGTTTCGTTCATTGATTCATTTGAATAAGATTTTTTAAATATGGATGGCATTTCTTGATGTGGATGGCATTTCAAACGGCGAGGATGATTTTTTCATTCCACATAAATTACCAACGTTACGACATTTATGTGTGTACATGTACTATAACATGTAAATCACACGTGGAATGAATAACGTCGATTGGACTGTAATTTTTGAAAATGTAACTTCTTAGAATTCTTCCACCGTATCTTCAAACTATGGTCGACGACTTGAATTTTACAACTTCTCAGTGAAATCGTCTTCTCTTATAAGGTTAAACCACTCAACCCAAACGCTTGAGATTTAATCAGGGTTTTGTTTGATGATTCAAAAAGGTTGTTGTATCTACTTCGCAGAGATTTTCCACTAACTGTGTACTCATCAAAGTAGATCTCATGAAAATCTCAATCTGTAGCTGATTGTTACTATACATTACCACTTAGATGGCCGTGCACCTGGCTACAAACTTTTGTTTCCGGTAATAGTTAATAAAATTATCTAATAATCTCCAAGCACTTTGATAATAATCCTTAAATGTTGATAAATTACCCTCGATTCCACGAATTTTACTGGAAATTACTGAAACCATTCTCATTGGGATATAAGTACTGAAAAAAACGAAACAAATTAGTTAAGATTTCCCAGCTCGTACGTACTTATGAAAATGGTTTATGGAAATCGGTTTTAATTTTTGGGAAAATGGGATGGATACGCAGATCGTGCAAAATATGCTTTGAAAATGTTATAAAAACCGTTAATGAATTCGCCGAAATTGTATGAATAAATTTGCATTTAATTCATGCAACAAATATATTCGGTCTGTCTATTTATGAAGATTTGATGGTGCAGCCGTATCTATTTTATGTTTTACGTTGGAAAAGCTGAATGTAACGAACGGTGTGTGCCTTTGAACACTCTTGTACTAAGTACGTTTAAAAACCTTTTGCGACTGTAAAGAGCTAATCTGTACAATAAGTACGTGTCAAAGGCATGTGCAATGAGTATTTTTGGTGTAGTCGTTAAACGCACTGACGATGACGGTACACATTTTAATTGCTTCGAAACGTTTCAGTCGTAATCCTTTTGTTGAGTGTCCCAGCGGTATTCACTTCGAGATTGATGTGATTTACCGTGCCATACTGAAGTAACTAACTACTTTACCAATATTCCCGTACCTCCTTTGCAACGTTAATTCATATGTTATCAAAATATATCTGAAAACAAACGAGGTACTAGAATTTGTAGTAAATATTAGCGAATTAGGCGTAATACAAACAAACGAGGTAATAGATTTAGTATATGGTTGTCGTTTACAGACGGTTTTAAGACTTATTTTCAAGCTGCTGGTACGATAGTTACATGAAATCGATCGATGCATGAAATTTAATTCAACAGTTAAATTAGCGGCGTTGTTTTGACTCTTTCTTGTGACTCCAAGTTATCAACGTTATGCAGGGCCTATTATTGGTCATTTGAATTACCGAATTTTCCTAAATTCCGATGAAATTGCCGAAATTTGCTGACAAAATTACGGAACCTATTTTTCGACAATTTTGTCAGTAAATTAGGGAGGTTGCGAGAAAACAGGAAAAGTGCGAAAATATGCAGTTTTGTTTGCTTTCTCGCCAATGGATACTGTTGTGGAAACCCGATTTTCTTAAAAATGAAATAATTTGTTTTGTCTCGTTAATACCTTTCAATTGCACAATGTTGCAAAACTTGCATATTTTCCTGTTTTCCCGCACCTCCCTATTCAGCTATTTATCGGTAATTTGGGTAAATTCGGTAATTTAAATTGAAATAATAAGCCATGATATCAAAACAATTTACAATTCAGGCATTGTGTACAGGAAGTTTGGATGGGAACATTTCTGTAATCAGAAGTATCTATAGATCGAAAAAATATTTACATTCAAGCTCGCGTGATTTGTTAAATAAATACAAAATTGCGAGATATTTACAGTGTGAGGGTGTAATGTTATTTGTCGTTTATTTGTTCAATTTAATGATTTGAAGACATAAAACTGTGCAATCTATTTATTTGACTCATTGACAATCGTGTAAATATGTGATATGTATAAATACAAAAAACAAATCATTCTCATGAGTTTGTTGACACAAAAATTCATTGTTATGTCACCGTTTTTAAAAATCTTGGAAAAGAAAAGTTAAATGAAGTCAGACGAGAGTAAAAAAAAGAATACAAAAAATGCGAAACATTTAACAGAAAATTTTGCACAAACAAACAAAATATTATTGTTCGAAAAATTGTAAATATTTTCGAAGAATATTTTCAATTGATTGTTCCATGTTTGAATTTTGATTGTTCCACCAAATAATAGAACGAGACTTTTTTCACCGTAAAAATATTTTCACAGAATGCTAAGTAAATATTTATGTTTCGTTTTTCATGAAAAGGATTTCGTATACCTTTTATATTTCGAACTTTTTTATTTCTCCCCATCTTCAACAAGGGCTTAGACAGACATCCGAGAAAAATGTTGCATAGAAACTGTACAAAATAGCTTCTGTTATTTTTGTGTTCAGTATCGACAAAATCACTGGTCCAACACATTAGGTATTATGTACGTTCTTTGGAATACACTTTTTTTTTCTCTCCAGCTCGAACTAGGTCATCAGAAAGAAGTCTAATCCTCTTCTAATGATTTCAAGAAAAGTCGACACACAGAAGTTACTACCTACCTACATGTACATACACATCAGATGTATAAAAAATGTTCACTCGATTTATCGAATAGAGTGATAAAATCTGTTACGATAGCAACGAAACTTAATAATGCTTTTAGTTCCCATATACAAAGTCTGAGACTCACACAAAAAACATATATATTCATCACAAGCATAAAAAAAGCGTAGGTATCAATTATCCGAACCTAATGCACACGTTCGTATATATACGAAAAGTGCTCGCTTTGCATCACATGATTAGTATACATGTCTCGAATCGTTGGCTAAGTCCTTTATATAAATAAGCTTGTAGAACTTTTAAATGTCTAATTACGGTCATTTACAACGGTCTGTTCATTTACGGTGTGGGACACATACTATGGATAAACTGGAAGCTGATATTAATCACTTAGCTAGTTCATTACAGATCTTAAGCAAAATGGTTTTCTTTTTCGGTTGCTGGTATACGAGACCTGTTCATTCGAAACTTTATTCGCTCGCTCTGTGATGTTACTCGTTAAAATTTTAAAGCTTAAATCTACAGCAAAATACTTGATAGATAAGCGAAAGCAGTCTCTTCGGTGAAAGAACTGATTTCATTTAAAATTTATAAACGGCAAGTGTATCACGCTAATCAAACGCTTATGTTTGTTGAAAATAGCGTCCAGTACTTGGTCAAAATCTATTACTTCATTAATTGAAATTACATTTTCCTGTACACGCAGGGCGTAGCTACCAAAGGGCGTATCGGGCGGATTGTCTGAAAAAGGCTCAGGGGCGCCTAAATAAACTTTATTAGTCTGAGGAGAGAGAAAAAGCAAAAGGTGCATCGGGCCCGATGCGTCCAGTATAGCCAGTTCGGGCCTGTGTATACGACAAATGTAAGTCAGAGCTCATAGATTTCTTAGGCAATTGCTTTGTTGCAATTGAAACGAATAAGTCGTTCTAAGTCGTTAAAGTGGATGCGCCAGAGGTCAGAGCATTTTTATCCAATTGATTTCTTGTCGTACCAAGAGACATAATATGGGCGAAATAAGATTCTTAAAACGGCGGTTAAATTAACCTTTCTCAGTCCTCAAACGCCAAGTCTGTTGAGTCTGTTATTTTTTTTTGCTCTGAACATTTTCAACGAATTGATGCAAAATCCTTTACATCATTCCGGATTTTAGTTCTCCGGATTTTGTAAGGGAGCCATTTGTTATAACGCAAAATTTGCTACATAAGACCATACATATGTTACATCTTTACTTATTTTTTGTTGTAGGTGTCGATAACAGATGATTATCCGACATTATGCAATTTTTTAGATTGTTTACAAATCGTGTTTGATACATTGTCGCCCGTGTCTAGTTTAGAGTACCACTCATGCTTGATGTGCGTTGCTTGTATGCTTGTATCAATTACGTTCAGATTGCGTTTTTTATTATCATTTTTACACTCTAAAGTTTAAAGTTGGTTATATCCATTAAATTAAATTTCATTTCAAATTTTTTTCTGTTGGGCATCTTACGATAAAAAAAAACCGTACCATACCACCAGTCGAGGCATAAAAAATATTAAATCATTTTTCCCCTTTTCTATAAAAGCATGACCATTCCCATTCAACTGAAACGAATGTCATCATTTACCATTTTACACTTTATAGGGATCCATACGAGACATTCAACCCACAGTACATTTTACACTTTTATGTTTTCCTTTTTTTTTTGCTACACAAAAAACCACATATTTTGTTAAATGAAAATGGCGAAGAAGATAAAAATAAATAAAAAAAAAATCTCATAAAATTACGACCGTTATGGCAGCATCGCATGAACGCACTGTAGTAATATTATCAAGGCGATGAACAAAAAAAAAATGATATCAGAAAGACGAAGGAATCAGTACGGCGACATTTCCATTTATATAGCCTGTATGCATTGTGTGGATACAAAATGTTCGTAGAAATGTTTTATGCTTAACTATGTTCCGTTGATGTGATCTTATCCCGTGTGTTAACACCAAGGATAAATTTGATTGCAATTTTATTAAGAAGAGACACGACGAAGAAAACATATTTATTCAAGTTAAAACCCTGTCGGAATATGGACCTCTTTCCGACGCAGTAATAGTAAAAGTGGGAATGCTTTTTTAACCGTTTTGTTGAGAGTTCAGACGGTACATGTCTCTCATAATATTGTTAAATTATATATTACGAACGTTACACTCTGAAATAAATGAATAAAAATGACAATGACTAGTACATGAAGCTAACAATATTTTGATGTCGTTATTAGATATCCAATTTAAAAAAAGAAAGAAGGAAAAAAATCAACGGGTTTCTTTACGCTGTGCCATATCTTTGAGCGAGCCATAAAAGAAATTTTGCCTAGCAACAATTTTACTGATTTTTTCGGCTGAAAATTGCTATAGATAAGAATGTAAAAGCGTTTTTACTGCTCTTTTGTCGTTAAAGAAGACTTATTAAAAGCAATTATTCGTTCAGTTAGACAGGTTGCCGAAATAAGTGACTACATAAAACTCGTTTTTAGGGAAAATTTTGTACCAAGATAGGGCAAGATTGGACTACAGGACACATTCTGAGATATACATAGGTAGGTAAGTAGCTCCTACCTATGCATAATTAACTGCAGAAACGATACATGTCACATTAACTAATTATAAGTAAAATGAAATGTCATTGCTTTAGCTCCTCTTCCCAAGACAGGTTTTTATGTTCCGAATATCATGGATAACGAAAAGATCTTATTATAGCAACAGAATGTTCAAGAATAGAAGTAAGAGATTTAGAATTTATATAGATCAAATGAAGTGATAGATCCGTTAGTAAAAGTACTAATATGCTTTCCGTCTGTAAAACGGCAAAACAAGAAATATCGTAAGCCTATCAGGAATGGAAATTGAATGAGATTTCATTTTTCATATAATTCACTAATGGCACATGTCCGTCATACATATTTCATATGCTCTTACTCGACAGATGATCTTATGTTCCTGAGTACAACTCTTTGTGTGGTAATTGTTTCGCCGACTCTTAGGGTTTTAATTTTCTATGGTCTATATTCTTAATGGGTTACAACTCGTCGAGCATTACAACTCGTTGAGTATTACAACTCGTTGAGCATTACAACTCGTTGAGTATTACAACTCGTTGAGTATTACAACTCGTTGAGCATTACAACTCGTTGAGTATTACAACTCGTTGAGTATTACAACTCGTTGAGTATTACAACTCGTTGAGCATTACAACTCGTTAAGTATTACAACTCGTTAAGTATTACAACTCGTTAAGTATTACAAATCGTTGAGTATTACAACACGTTGAGTATGACAGCTCGTTGAGTATTACAACTCGTTGAGCATTACCACCCGTTGAGTATTACAACTCGTTGAGCATTACAACTCGTTGAGCATTACAACTCGTTGAGCATTACAACTCGTTGAGTATTACAGCTCGTTAAGTATTACAACTCGTTGAGTATTACAACTCGTTGAGTATTACAACTCGTTGAGTAATTACTAAACACCAAACATACCTGCACTGGTAAAATACCAGAAAATGACACAATTAATTTTGCGCTCAACCATAAGTTAACAATTCCCCCACTAAATTAACGTTTACCTTGAATTTGCAACCTCAGAACATCACACAGTTAGTTCGAAATGCTTTCGTTTCGACTAAACCAGCAACACTGCTCTGATAAATGGACCAATTATAAATCAATTTGGTTTCATTAGGTAGCATTTTGGTAAATGGTATCAAAGATTCAGCAAATCGCTTATCAACCAGCAGTCGGATGGATGTGCACACACAAATCCAAACATTGAATTTACTGGCTTTGTCGTTAATGATTCGTATCAAAGGAAAATTGTCGGTCACAACATGAATTTAATTACGTAATAACGCACATTAACGGAATGTAAATCCACAGCTAGTATGAAGTTTTGAAAAAATAATCTGATTATGTGTTGTGGATGAATAAATGGATGATGTTGATGTGTTTCCATCCCGACACAAGTTCCCACTTTAATAAGTAATAACATGTAATTGCGACATAGTAGTAAATGTGAAGTGAACTTGTGAATTATTCAAGTGTCTTTTTCGTATGACACACCAGTCAGTCAGGTTTTAGGAACTGCTCATCTGTTTAAACAAAAGAAGTAGAAGATTACATAGTTGTATAACGATGGATTTACAAGGTTATCAAAGCTAAAGCAGTAGATCACAATTATTGTTAATCTCAACCATAATGCGACTCTTTTAACACGGTTTCCAGTACAGCAATCGGCAGATTATGCCCTAGTGTTATGTAAACATTTACCAGCAAAATTTTTATTTTTAATGAAACACTTTAGTTTTCCCAGGATTTTATTTACATAAAAAATTTTTTGTATTCGAAAATTAAAACGATCTAATGAAAAGTTTATTTCGCAAACTTTAAACTCTGAACTTTAAGTGGCGCGCAGAGTAGATAAGCGGAACAGGGAGATGCGGGAAATCAGAAACAAAACTACATTTTTTATTTACATCTTTAAAAAAAAAAATCTATTTAAAATCGCTTGATAAGATTTTAGTGCAGACAATTGAGTCGTACAACTTTACTATTGCATAGAAAAATAGGTCAGCATCCTCTTAAATTTTTTGTGTAACAGTAACTTATTAACCGTACGAAGACACACCTTTGGATTTTTGGCTAAAACATGAAGAATCGATTTTTTTAACTGTGAAAATTCTATGTCTCCAGTTTCGTGGCTGATCACAATGTGAATGTGAGATACTCTCTACAACAACCAAATACAAAGTATACAGTAGAAGGTTCCAAAAATAACCAAATAAAATTGTACCAAGTCATACAAATCGAAACACTCCGATCCGAAACATGTTTCGAAGACTCTGCAGAATTCTGTGAATCTTGGAGACAGTGATACCGTACATCAAATGCAATGGAAGCGAAGGGAAAATGAATTTTGCCTGGTTTATGGTCCTCATAGACAGAGGACCTCGGCATTGCACGATATTTGTTTCTAAATTTGGTCACCCATGTCAAAAATGGTCTATAATATCAGTCGATACTTTCCAGAATCTGGAATTCTGAAAAAATTGGTCACTTACATCAAACGCAATATTGCACGGTATCGACTGATTTCAAACTAATATTTCGACTTATTTTTGATATGGGTGACCCTGTTTTGGAATAAATATCGTGCAATGCCCAGGTCCTCTGTCTATGTATGCCATAAACCAGACAAAATTAAATTTCGTTTCGCCTCCATTGCGTTTGATGTAAGTGACCAATTTTTCCAGAATTGCAGATTATTTCCAGATTCTGGAAAGTATCGACTGATATTTTAGACCATTTTTGACATGGGTGACCAAATTTAGAAACAAATATCGTGCAATGCCGAGGTCCTCTGTCTATGAGGACCATAAACCAAGCAAAATTCATTTTCCCTTCGCTTCCATTGCATTTGATGTACGGTATCACTGTCTCCAAGATTCACAGAATTCTGCAGAGTCTTCGAAACATGTTTCGGATCGGAGTGTTTCGATTTGTATGACTTGGTACAATTTTATTTGGTTATTTTGGGAACCTTCTACTGTATACTTTGTATTTGGTTGTTTTAGAACTCTGAGAGTATCTCACATTCACATTGTGATCAGCCACGAAACTGGAGACATAGAATTTTCACAGTTAAAAAAATCGATTCTTCATGTTTTAGCCAAAAATCCAAAGGTGTTTCTTCGTACGGTTAATAAGTTACTGTTACACAAAAAATTTAAGAGGATGCTGACCTATTTTTCTATGCAATAGTAAAGTTGTACGACTCAATTGTCTGCACTAAAATCTTATCAAGCGATTTTAAATAAAATTTTTTTTTAAAGATGTAAATAAAAAATGTGGTTTTGTTTCTGATTTCCCGCATCTCCCAGCAGAGAGAAAAAAATGTGTGAGGAACTTGTGAATGCAATTCTATATAACTTTGTGTCATTAAAAATCCAGAGAATTCACATTAAATACGTTTTCATATTGCGTTCATTTGTCCTATTTTGCATAAGGTTGTAAAAACTATGGAAGCTGGAAATTCCTAATGCTGCGCTATGTTCATTGTTCATATAACTTTATTGAAATGTGAAACATGAAATTATATTCTAACACGTAAGTGCCTTAGCTGCCTAACTGCAATAATGTCATTTTCACAACGCTGTCGAGGAAATAGTCATTTTCTCCCCTCCGCTGAAACTTCGGAAGCCTTTGCATAAATCGATAAATCAGCTATATCAAACAAAGCAAAAAATGGAATTGACCTGTTAAAAACGGCTTCTCATCTGATACTGATAACGACAAAAATAACCAAATGACATGCTCATGTGGCTTATATATAGCAATTGGTATGTTTCAACCAATGAAGTAGTAGATTTTTTGAATCAATCTCCATGCCCTACTTTAAACAAGCGAACAAGAAGATTTAGTGATTTATAATGTGATGCGCTTGCTGTTAACAGAACTATTAAAAAAGCCACAGAAAAGCTCAGACATCTCCCACATATAATAATCTAAAGTGATTTGTTCGGATTGCAGATTTATGGTCACCGACATGGATAGATTTATTGATTAAATCTAATTGACAGAATAATAAAATTAACGATTTTAGCAGCTCGTGTCCATCTTTCTGCTCTGTCTCACTCTCTCTTTGTACCAGAGTCATATATGTTCCCTATGTCGTTTAATTCATGCTCGCAAATATTTTATTACCAATCTCTAATATATATTTGCTTGTGTATAATGGCGCCATAAAACTATAACATGAATTAACTTTCCTTTTATTCCTCTCATATTACATACAAATGTATGATGCATGCAGACACGATATTTGCGCTCTATAGAATATTTACGACCGAAAAAATATTTATTAGCACAGACATTTCTGTGCCTTTTTTTCCGTCGCTTTTGTTCTTTCTCGTCATATTCTTGGCCGAATTCGGTGGCAAAAATAATAAAACTTTTGCCAACTTGTAGTGTGCCGTAGCGTTCCGTTTGATTGTAGCAATAATACGCAGCGGATAGTTTTTCTGGATGCTTTCGATATCGAGAAATTTTTATTGGAAATGTTACGTGACGGTTGATATAATACCTAATACAAATGTGCTCGGTTTTTTTTTGCGTAGCAACATTTATGGTCGACGTTTTTACGATTATGAGAATGAAACTGAAAATAGAATTTTGAATAAAACGCTGTAATATTTCGGTAATATTAACTTCACTTCTGGTGTGGTGTGTCTGTATGCCATATTATAGCAGAAAATTATGACTCCTATTTTTGCATACACTTTTTTGTAGTGGCTCTGACGACGGTATATAATTCACAATCATAAATTACAGTTTCGAAACAGTTTTCTGTGAAATATGAAGTAATAAAGTTTTATGGTGTCAGTAAAACAGACGACATAAAGCGTTCTGTATTACATGCACCAGCAAAACCTTAAATAAAGTTTAGTTTTACTAAAGTTCAACAATAAAATTGCATAATCAATGCAGAGGTCTTCCATGCGGTGGATGTCGTATTCTTTCACGTTCCCAGAAAACTAACTTAATAATGGTATACTAAACATGGCATACGCGGCCTATGATAGGCTTCGGTTAGTTGATAATTTCCAATTTTTTTTAGATTCTGTTTAACTTGACCTATCCGTTAATTTGTTTAATTGAAAGTTCGACCATTTACCCATGACTAAGACGAATAAGTTAGAAATGGTGAGGGATTCAAAGTTAACGGTTTGTTCAAAATGGAGATTTGCGGCGGCTCAAAGTACGTTTCCAGAAAGTTGGGCATTTAATTGTAGTTGACTACAAAAAAAGAAACTGCAAAAAAGGTAAATTTCTTCGAAAGATATCCAGCATTTTCCCTTTCCAGTTCAATCGGTTTTTTCGAGAAGGAAACCACTGGTCAGAAGGGTGGTAAATCAATTTCTAATTCCTTTCAATTTTGTTTAATGGCCATAATTACCGGAGCAACTTGTCTAATAACCGGATTCGCACTACTTCCTTTCAATTCCTGTCAATTTCTTTCAATTCCCTTTCAATTTCTATAGGTACTTCCTGTCAATTCCCATGAATTCCTGTCAATTCCGTATAATTACCGGATTCTCCGGCAATTCCGAGCAGGGTGTGTAAGAAAAGAAAATTTTGTTCTGCAACGTGAATTTCCTTCGGTTAGTTACCAAGAAAAAATTTGAAAAACTTGATTGCGACCCGAGAAACCATACTATTTACAAAGATGAATCAGGATATGACCGTTTATTCTGTCACTTCTTTGTTGCTCAAGATATTCTCCGAGTGATCTATTACTTCATTAGATTTAACACTTTGGCTGGTACTTAAGAAAACACTAGACAGAGCGCCTTCCTTTTTTTGTTTGTCGTTGTCGATAACAGATGCATAGCTCTGAAAGGCTAAAATATTACTTGCTACAATTCAACGTGTACTCCTTCATTATATTTGACTACATTGTACTGCTAAATCATGGCCATGACAATTATATTGCACCGACCGACATTCATTATTATCATTTCCGAAAGTCCAATCCACTACCAGATAGCTTAATTATCACTCAAGAACACAATGCTCATTACAACAAATACAACAAATTTAAATAACAAAAGACTTCTCATCTTTGATTAACCTTTTCCGATTAAATATTCAAATTTACCATAAATTTGGGTTATGTTCAGACTGGAATCTCTCCTCTATCATGACCTGACCGGTTTCCATTTTCTCTTTTGTTTTATTTTTCGATTTTTTTTGCTTTCTTTTTACATTTTTGTTAGATTTTTGCCTGTGTGGCCATATCACCCTGCTTGCAAAATCGAGATCACATCGCACAGTCATGCGAAAATTTTCCGAAAACCTCCATAATCAAATCCATTTGCCCATTTTATGTGTTACATAAAGTCCAAATGGAAAAACGGAATATCTAATCTAAAAAGGGTAAGTTCCGTTATGTATATGATGGCATAAACGTTAATACACGCACCCTAAAATGTGATAATTTATTATAATGAACCGAACTTTGTTATTTATGGAAAGTAACACGTTCATATTGTCTTTTCGAATGAAATAATAAAATAAATTCAATTAAACCGAGTCGAAGAGCAGAGAAAATGTAATTATTTGTGTCTTTAATGATATTTAACACTGGTCCTACTATCATGCATGTAGCTAAATTGTCAGTATAAAATATACGTTGTACCGGGATGGAAGAATGAATGGAAGATTTACTTTGTTCAAACGAACAGGGGACACCGGGACTAACGAGTAATAAAGTTTAGTGTGTTGTGTTTGTGAGTCTATCGTATTAATTGAACATTTCAATGAAATGTCCTGGGTTTCGCTATATTTGAATAGTTGAATGCAGAAACGGGAGATGTCACATTAGCGAATTATAAGAAAAATGAAATTGCATTGATTTAAACGGGCGATCGATAATGATTTCATGAGGTCTTATTATAGCAAACGTTTGTGCAAGAAATGAAGTAAAAGATTTAGAATGAATCCATTGAAAACTTAGATCAATTGAAGTAATAGATTCGTTACTAAAAGCACTGTAATATCACGAATCCAGTTTCTGCATTTCATTTAAAATTTTATGTCATACAGCTAAGGGGTACGCAAGTTCGTCTAAAGGGAAAAATGAGCTAACGAAGTACATTCGAAGATGTGCTAAACAGAAAACTGGTGCATTTCACTTCATGTCACTCTACATATTCTCCTCACTCCATATCATGCCATCTTCATGCCATTCTCGTTAAAATGTTCTACAACATGGTACTGGTTACAATTTACGGAACTGTAATTCATCGGAAATAGTAATTCACGGGAAATTATAATTCATCTCAGGAATTCGAGGAGAAATTGCAGTTTTTATATAATTTTCAATGAAGTGTTACAAATTTAAACAGACGACGGAACCATTTTCGGTATAAATTTTTCCCTCGGGATGTCTTCAAAACTGAATTGAAGAAATGAAATGCTAAAGACGTTTTATTATTTTTTATTTGTATGACGACGTTACCATCTCTTTAAACTAAACTTTTGAATAGTAGTGTATGAACCAGCTGACACATTATGACAAAATCCAAGTCTAAACGACAGACTGTAAATCATGGATGAAATAGGAAATGTTGTAGCGTGAATTTGCTGTTTTTTTTTCTTCAATTTCTTTCCGTTTGGAAGTTTAACAAAATTTTAATATTGGTAAAATGTTATATTCAAATTCGAACCATTTCCATACTGTTTGACCCTAATATACTTTTATCTACATTAAATACAAAGTTGTTTCCCATTTTCATAATATCCGCTATTGGAACGATAAGAAAAAGTAATAAAAAAGTGATTTAAAGCTATAAATTAGGAGGGTCGAACAATATGTCATAAATTTTTGGGGCATAAATTCTGTCTTTCATTATCAAAATATTTGCGTGACTGAAATCAATTAATTTTTTTTTCGACATTAAAAGGTTGCTGATGTTAATTGGAATTGTATCCGCCTAACCCACTTAGACTATAGCAACAGTCAGATATGAAATTCATCTTTTATAGCTGTATTTCGATACAATCATAAAATCTGGTACTTCATTGGCTTCAACAAATGTTTTGAAATATGAGTAAGTGCTGGTCGTAGCTGGTCCCTTATTTTAGCGTCGCTATCGATCCAAACCTATATAAATAAAAGTGTTTTTGCAAATTTTCGTGAATTTTCACAAATTTCATGATTTTCAAAATTCGTGAAAATTCTAATAGAATAGGCACCGGCATGCTTCATTTATTGAAAGGGTTTGAAAGGGTTTTTGATTCAGTGAGATATATCGTAATCCTTCAAAATATTTTTGTGAGTGAATCTGATGAAAACTTGAATCTGTTACATCTATTGTTATAATTAGTAAAATTCATGAAGTCGCATAAATTAACTGATAGAGACATGAATACTTGGCTGAAATTAGAGTAAACATTTAGGAATTTCCCCCGACACAAAAGTAGTTTTTGAAAACAGTAAAACCGCAATAACGACCACAAATGTGTTACCTTATGAAAGAGTAACATTGGAGGTGCATGTTGAAAAAATGTTCCAAATCGGGTGGTTTGCCCTTATGAAAAACGCACAAATGTAGGCAAGCGAAGCATCGATTCCTCTTAAGAGTGATGTCGCGATATCTTCGAACAACTTTAAGACAAGGGATCACGGATCTTATTGAGTTATAGCTCGATTCGTTGAACTGTTGCTAGTAAGACGTACTATTACGTTTGGTGAAATTTATTTTGGTGTCGACGCTCGAGGTAGTGACGTAAGAGTATGTCAAAAGAGGCCCAAAATCGTTTTTTTTTTTGCGAAACAATTTTGGGAAAAAACTTTTTTAGCTAGCTTTGAAGACCTTGGAGAGATGCACATTTTGAGTATACACACCACCAGATCCGTGTTGACCTGTTGGTGATATCAATGATTTTAGGAGAAAAAGTAGGTGATTTTTCCAAATCCCTGAACGCCAGCAGTGACACAAGTCCGTGACATAATATGTATGCTAAGATAGCCTAGCCTCTGTAATACCATGGCATGGAAAGACATCCATGAATAAGTTTCACTGCAGCGAATGGAAAGGACTTTAGTGGAATTTTAGTTCATTATTTACTGCTGGTAAGAGTGAGATCAACTACAATATAGAGTTCCTCGATGTATCCACATGGGTCTCGTACTCTAGGACTCAACTCTTCATCGCTGTAAATAACAGATATGATGTAGTTCTCGTCGGTAAACATTTTTTTTAAATTAATTTTCAGCCCGAGTGGCTTTCCAGAAATTTGTAAAGTAAATTAATTCATATTCATTCGAAGCCGTACAAAGGAATCATTATTATTATTGTATGCAATGCGAGACTACATGCATTGAAATCTTAATAATAGAATTCAAATTAAATGCAATATCAATTTTACTGTGAAAAAAAGATTAATTTAACTGAAAACCTTTTATAGAACAGAATTTAAGCGTATATACAAGTCACCGATGGATAAAGGTCACAAGATTTTCTTTTATTCCATAAAAGAAAATTGTCGAAACCGAATTGATTTGATAGAAATGTAATGAATAGCAAGTAAGCAGCAAAGAGCAGAGAGAAAGAGAAAGAAAAACTATTTAAAATTGCCATCCATATAAAATCAATAAACTCTTTTGAAAAAGGATCTTTTTTTGTGTGCAGAAGCCATAAAGTGACTTTTTTTTATAGGTTTTCACTATAATCGAATTTTTTCGTGTTTGGTTTGAAATCGGAAAAAAATACATTTTTGTCTTTGCCATTTGCTGGCTGTTTATCTCGGACTGAAATTTGTTGGATATCTCATTTTACATCGATGCCGCAAGGGATTTTTTGTTATGAACACAAAAGCGAATCCATCTGCTACGATATGGACAATATTTTGGTTAGACTACAGGCATTCAGGGATTAATAGACAGTGTCTATCAGGCACACAGAATTTAAATTTTTATCTCTTTGAATTGCTTGCGTTCATAATGCGTTGCAATATTATACGGTTGAGCTAAAATATAACAGAGTTATATCGATCCGAAAATGTAGGAAAATCTCGGATTTCAGACAATTTCAACGAATTAATTTAAAATACTTGGAAGTGGATATGGACTCCGTGAACTTTCGTTTAATTATATGAAACTTTGTTGTATATCAAATTCAATTTTAACATCGATAGATGGTTGGTAGCTATCTTGTTATAGTCTAATAATATACATTTCCGTTAATTCTGACGATCTAATTTGAGGTCCATTCATAGAGTTGCGATTTTGAGACCAGTGTTCGGGGGAAAGGCGATTATCGTTAACTTATATGTCACCTCGGTGCAGGGCCTACTTTTTGGAAACTAATTTCTTGAATTTCTCGAAATTTCTCGAATTTTCTCGAATTTCTTAAAATTTTTCGAATTCGAGAAATTCGAGAAACTTCAAGAAACTAGAGAAATTAGTTTCTTGAAATTTCTCGAATTTCTTGAATTTTCTGGAATTTCTTGAAATTTCTCTAATTCGAGAAAATCAAGAAACTTTGAGAAATTCAAGAAATATTTCTCGAAGTTTCTTGAATTTCTCGAAGTTTCTTGAATTTCTCTAAAAGTTTCTAAAAAGTAGGCCCTGCCTCGGTGTATACAATTCGTTTCTATCGTTTCGATCATTTGTATAGACAGTCTCAAAAATAAAAATATAATGGAAAATGGAATAAGCAAGAAATTTGTGACTTTTATTGATTTTCCACATTTTCTTTACGATTATTGTGGTGTTCAGGTGCAGAGTTTTGTGACAAGGCTGTGACAACGATAAAGGGAGTTTCGAAGATAGGCAAACTTTATGTGACATACTTCAAATGATGTTGGAAACGATGCATTTAATCTTGTACAGAATGGCAAAGTTGTGAAATGATAAAGGTAAAGTGTAAACTAACTGTGAATGAGGTGTTGAAGTCCTCAGCTCATTATTTACTTCGGCTACATTTTACTAAACATGTTATGCCACATTCCCTATACTATAAAAGCATTTTCTAACTTTTATCGCACAGTCGCATAGTTACTACGGTGAACCAATTTCGTTACCCGTAATAGTATAAACACATTTTCATAAAACATTCTGTTATAACATAGAAAGAGATATTCAATTTCCGGAATATAATTCCGCAAAGCTTTTAGCATTGTAAATGAGAAAATATGGCAACATAAATGATTGTGTAATGTAAACATTGCCGACATCAGAGGAATACTTTTTTATGCACGTTCATGTATGATTTTCATATTTCACTGGATTTTCAACGCAATATTTTAATTTCAAATTAAATATGACTTTGTATGCTGACCAACCGAGCCATAGTTTTTAATTGTTCATTGCATCTAAATTTAATTTAATTTTTTTAAATATAAAATTCCGTTTAAGATCCAACAGAGCATAAAGCCAACATTGACCAAAGTTTGCTGAATAGTGAATTTAAGGGCTGTCCAGAAACGAAAAACGAAATGAAGGTCCAACCATATCAACTGACATGTCACGTTATAGATATTGGAGAATCGGTAACAAGGGGGCGAGTGGAGGACTAAAATATTTAGGTTGAGAAAAAGCTCAGATTAAGACCCTCAGGAAGTCAAGGAAGGCGGGTGGCAGCAAAATTAACAAGGTTCGGTGGATCTTTTTAATATAAAATTTTGAGAACTCAAAATTGCCATCTGCCTTAAAGATTAGCAATGTTATGCCAAAGCGATTTTGCTATGATGGGATCGACACTTATGCTACATTTTCCATTGTTCAGACTGTGGTGAATATCGGATTACAATGGGAAACGCAGCATAATTATCGATCCTAACAACGAAAAACTCCTTGTATGCCTTGGGTTAACATGTAGTTTATTGCAAAGAATTTGCAATGACTATTCTGCTGTTGCAATTTCATATGGACAATAGAATAGCTAAGCTATTCGAATCAACCGTGTTGCTCTTATTTTGTGTTCACAGGAATACATTAGCCATCACTCCATTACTATTAACCAATTTATCTAACAATACCACCACTAACGATTGGTTCACTGTTCCTTTCATTTTCGTTTGCTATCAATTCGTTTCATATGTATACGACAGCGTAATATGTGTCGCAGCGTGAACAGAGTGCAATAAATTCATAACTGAATTTTGTGCTGGTTATCGGTTACATTCTAATAGAATGATTCTATACGCAGTGCGTATTACTACGCACTCAATAACAAAACGTGAATGTTTAATCAAATATAATCGGTTCAGAGAGGTTTCGAGACAGTGACCCAGTTTCGACCGAACGGTTGAATAGTGTTTTGCGTAAAAGAAATTCCTTTGTCTTCTTTCTCGATCTAGAGACAGTGAAGCTTAAAGTGTAGATGGATTCGCAGTTTATCATTATATCTCTATTTTTCCGTATTTACTACTCATGTAAACGTACAAGTACCATACATTGCAATAAGCCAGCTGCTTTCGGCACAATATTAATGTTCGTTCAGAGTATTTACTTCAATTTTCCCATTTTTTTTCTCCATTTTCTGCTACTATCCCCCATAGTAATTAGACGAGGTTCCGACGCTTAGCTTTACATTCTCCGTTTGTTTGAATTCATCTCACATAATTGAATTCTGTTTGTTTAAAGAGGTCTGTTCAAACCGGTCTATTCCGGGAAAATGCTGGGGAAATTGTGGAAAGATTGAAAACTCGTTTCATAACGGAGCCAGATTATTTTACCATGACGTGTTTTAGATGTGTGGATGGGGATGTGGATGTTTTACCTTAACAGCTTAGCTTGTTTGATATGTACAACATACGCATCAAAAGATAGAATATAACTCGAAGAATGTTGTGGCAAGAGAAGATCGTAATGAATAAAATGGGAAATGAATAATTGTGGATGTAAAATCGTTTATTTAATTAGACAAGGAAAATGTAACATCACTCTATGGCATAGTGGCATAGCATCCATTTTATTATTTCGTAATAGCAATCAGACAAAAGGATCTTGAAACTATTCAGCAGAGCATTGAGCAAGTATAATAGTTGTGTTTGGAATAATAATTGGTGCACAGTTTCGCAAATGACAAAGCAGTCGGATGAGAAGTACATTATCCCCAGAGACATTTTGTTAATGAATTGAAGAATTAATTTCACCAACAATGCTAAATGTTTTAGGTTGGCATTATGAATATATAATAATACACACACAGAGACACACGATTCCCATTTAGATAAGTTGGAAGAATATTTAACAATAATTCTGTTCGGTAGTGATGTATCAAAAGTTTTTATCATTTAAACTTTAACACTAAGCTGAACTTAACAAATAATTCTCCGCACTTATATTGTTACTTATGGGGGAACGAACACCAATAAACACCCAGGGAACGTAATAGTTTGACAATTAGCTCTGTACATAAACTTACAAATCATAAATTGTTTAATGCACTTTCGAGTTTCAGAAGTACTGACAATGTTTCAGCCTGAATGATGAATAACATTTTGATTCGCATAGTTCATGAATAATTGTGCGAGATTGATTCGAAAGATGTTGGATTATTTTACATGGGGAAACTAGGAATATATGAGTTGGAGTTGTAGAACTTTAGGTCCGTAGGGTAAGTTCATATCACTTTGAGAATTTTCGACATCTTGCGGTGGATTTAATTGGGATCCTGTTATTTCTCTAACCGATGCATGAACACAATTAACCTTTTACCTTACAAATGTGGAAGCAGTAACTCCAAACTTATTCGTGTTAGCGATAAAACTTTGGTTTTAAAAAATGGGCATTCGACGTTTAAAAGAAAAAGCAATTTCGTTTTGATCGTAGTCAAAACGGGCTTTAACTATCAGATGTATTTACCGAATCTACTACTTCTTTTGAAATATTTTGTTTCAATTGTTTTTTCATGTTTCTTGCTTCTAAAACTCTGTTGTAAGTACTTTGCTTCCTACCTTTTTTTCATATCTGTCGATAACAGATGGGACTTCTGCTTTTTTATTGCAAACAAAAAGGAATCTCAAATTCTCGAGCCGGCATGAATCACAATATAATGTTTAGTAAAAGAAAAGTGTTATTTTGAGAATCACGTCGGCGGGGTGCGAACTCTTTAATGTCCAGACATGAAGGTTAACGGTGTCGTTGTGGGAAAAGAGGTTGACTATTTTTGTTTGTTGTACCTGGCTGTCTCTTGTAAGACAAAAATTTTATCATACTGCTTCCTGTCCTTCTAGAAGCTTCTTTTCTACCATGTTACAAGGCCCCACCTCTTGGGTCGGTTAGATCCCTTGACTGACTGATTTTTTCACTAGATTTTTTGTGTTGAATTTATGACAACATTCCTTTTACATGCCAGTGCACGGTCAACTGTTTGCGCCTGTGAAATAGCTTACCGGACGCCCGTATGTAAAATATAAGGCGTAACTGCAGAAAAATTTTCTTACTCACTCTCTTGCCTTCTTGATTCTCTTGGGAATATCTCTAAGATCACCCGTCCGTCATAGCCTTTATTCGAACATAACCTCAGTAATTTTATTCCTCGTCGATTAGTCAAGTGAATAAGGTCTAGATCAACGCTAAGAGACTGTTTTCATCCAAGACTTCTTTTAAAAAAGAATTTTATACTTTTGCGGAACTCCGACATATTTTCTGATTTGAGAGTTTCTGTGGTTTGCAATTGTTACCACATAATGGTTTAACAAATGAAAATCTAGATTCAGGATTTCAGTATTTTGTTGCAAGACGTGTGCGCGTAACTATCAAAACATTAGAAAATGTGGCGAATCTAAGGTTGAGTTTTTCCAAATTTTCCAATGTTGTGTCGATTGCCTATCTGTCCTAAAAACTTTAAAAGAAATGAGGCAGGTAATTTTTGGATATCTATGAAACAAACATTTATCGAAAGTTTTGTCAAAAAATACTATTCACGTATCATGATGCAGACTGACGCGCTGCTACGTTCATCACGAGTTTTAAATTGCGGATTTTATTTTCAAGCTTATGTTCTTAACCTCTTACAGACGGCAAGCATATTATCAGTATTATTATCGGGTCTACTACTTCCATCGATCAAAGTATTTTTAATCTGTTGATTTCAAATCTTGTACTTCATTTTTATAAACATGGCTTTTACTATTTAAAGCACCATATTACCCAATCCAAGCTTGTTATTATTTTCGTCGTCGTTGTTGATAACAGATGAATAGCTGTATGTTACAGGTTGGACTTCTGGTTAAACTTCAACACTCAATTTTTATGCCAATCCAAATGGCATTCAAAAATCAAAAACAATCACTTTAAGAAGGAATCGAAAAGCTCTGCACAAATTTCTCCCTTTTCTTCGTAATTTGTCGGTCAATTACCGTAAACGATTGCGATTAAAAGGGAAATCAACTCGCCTGAGTTAGATTTCAATGTACGAGCGCTTCAAGTAATAACATTCAGCAATGCCAAGTGTTTGGAACATTTTTCGCTGTAATTTATGTAGCAACATTTGAAACAACAATGTACAACACGATTATTAAATCAAATTCCGAAAAAGCATTTCAAATGAAATCCTTCGCAGCAATGCCGAATATCATACCCCCATTCCATTATACACCCCGTCTGCACATACTATACATAGTACATCTTTTGTGTACGATTTAGTTTTCTTTTTCGGAATCCCGCCGAAACACAGAATGTCTGCTTGTATCCCCAGAACATGTACTACAACATCCTTCGTAATATATCTTATAACAACCAGAACTATAACCAAGTCGAAACAACAACATTTCATACATTCAGTTTAGTATACACGATAGAACACAGCAGCAGCAATTTATTTTAACTTTCCTCTATTGTGGGAAAAACAGAGCCATAAAAAATGACGGTAATTTGTTTTATATTTAATCTGTTCTATTGTTTGGTGTAACTTTATCTTGAACTGAAAAATGAAATATTTTTTTTTTTGTGAAGATTTTCGACATTTCATTGGGATATTATTACGGGTAAAAGGTAAAGAGAAGAGAGCGGGGTAAATTGTTAAACGAAAATTCCTCTGCTTATATCCATCCATGTACGATCGCTCTACCTATCCACGTACCTAGCCAACATATAAAACGTACTTTTTGTCATGTTCAAATTCATACCGTTACCTGAATATTTTCGGTTTCGTATCAAAATCATCCCAGCTAACTCAATCCCTGTTACACGATGGGTATATACAACACTCCCATTGTTTTTCATCTGAAAGAAGTACAAGCAACAAAAAAAAGAACGGATACGCAAATGTACACAATGAAATAAGAGTCCATAAGCATTATTATCGTTTGTGTGAATCTTAAAGATTATTACAGTTGAACCATCGTCGTCATCAGACATTAGCTCTTGGCGGTTTAAGAAAATATTTTATATTGTACACAAGGAGAGCGAGCGCACCCGGGAGCACTGTGGAATGTATTTATATATATTTCATTCGGCGCGTCTATTTGTGTGTACACCGAAAAATGGAGACGAACTAATAAAAACGGATTTACTTAAAGACAAGAAAAAGTTAAATTAATGGAGAATTGTGATGGGCAAAATCTAAGACAGTAACATTGTTACATGGGGGTATTATGAGTTTTCTTTTTGGAGTTATGAATATTTCTGCTCCTTTTTTGCTAACTTTAATTGCTTGGAAATTCTTTTTCGGATTATTATTGCAAGAAATGTGATGATGAGACAACGGTATAGAGAACACTGACTGCATGCCCGGGTGAAAATGATGTACTACAATATGTCGAAATGATTTAACCCAAGACCAGAAAGACACGAGATGGATTTTGAGGCGTCGGACTTTTCTTTTTCGACGAATTGAGGATTTTATTTCACTCGGGGGTGTATTTCATTTCTTTCGTTTGTCAAAGCTTTGTAAAAAGTCAACAAATCTCAACTCAATTTAATGAACTACGAGTGTGCATACCTAATACCATTGCGAAAAGGTAGAATATATCAAGAGGATATACTATGTGCACCACCGTAAACGAAGTGTTTGAGTAAGGAAAGTAATTATTCCATACATTTGTGTATCTTGAATGTTAGTACTAAGTAATACCACAGTAATATGATATAATGTGCATTCGCATTGGTTACATCCACATTCGCTACGATATCGTGAACTATTTGCATGGATTTATTTTACACATTCAAAGGTTGTCATTCTAAACTATTGAGTGTGTAAGTCGAGACTTCACATTGAATTATTGAATTTCTAGTTGTGGGTTCGAAACTGAACCACACACAAATAATTCGCTTCATCAGGTTGTTGTTCACAATAATGACATCTGATTGAATCGGTTAGTAGATTGCATCGTGGATTAAGTACCGATAACGTCTCTTTGTGTTACATGTAATTGTTCGATGGTAATGTCATTCAGTCAGTTAGGTGAAACACCCATTAACGGTGTGTGGTCCTTTAAATATTGCACCATTTTCATCTTCGGCATTTGCTCAAAGTATCCGATCCAGTGGAATTGGAATTGCCCTTGAATCTGTTACTTCTTTTGATGTAAACATTTTCTAACAGATCTTTTACATCATTTGTTTTAACACAAATAATTATATTATTCTGACAGAGCCGGTCGATTATTTTGGTCGTCATTGTCGTGCTGTAATAGTATGTTGTGTTACAAGCGAGTAAGGAAAATTGGGTCGTGTGCTGAAAAAATCTCATTACAATATGTGTAACACATCATGCTTTGTGCCAACCGAGAATTGAAATAGACAAGAGCACAAAAAATCATAATTTTCATTGTAAACAATCACTCTTCAAATTTGATCGATGACATTGCTTTGCATTTTCTCAAACGAATGCTGTAACAACTCATACAAATTCCATATCAACACTGCTTTAAGTGTTGTAATATCACATCAAACGGGTGCTGAAATAAGTCATTAAAACGAGTGCTGAAAAGAGTCGTATTTCAATTCTCGGTGGCACAAAAGGTTTTGAATCTTAAAATTTTATAAATCTGTCCACTTACCTTACAGATTTACGATTTAAGGACGGATACGGACAGTACTTAAGGAACGTTATTAGTTTTTGGTTGTTAAAATCATTCAATTTACCAATATTTTCACGACAATAACGGTAGATTGCTACAATAGTTCATCCAAGAAAAAATTGTACAACGAGTTTAATGTCCCATTTTTACTATAAAACCTCTATAAATTGCAATCAGAATCTGCTACTTCTATTGTTGACACAATTTGATAATAATCAGTTTCTACAACCAGCCTTATCAATACTCTCTCTAGCAAACAAACTTGGTTTTGACGCTGTCAAAATACCACCTCATTTCTTTGTTTTTAGAATCATGCACTGTTGACTAATTCATAAATTTCCATGTAAAATGAAAGCATACGTTGCATTTTTTCCACCTTAATTAATGTAGTTAGGTTGCTAGAGAGGGTATTGGCCCTACCATACATTTTCCTACACACTTAAATACTACCTATAGATCCTCTGCTTGTTTTAGTCATTTCTCTTGTCAACAGATGACTTGATATGAAACGGTTCAATGGTTTCATCTGCTGACTTTGCTTCATGTAGAATGGTATTGAGCTTTTGGTGAGCTTAGTAAGGATTGCACCCGTACAAGTTCTTATACAAGCTGTTTTGTTTATATAAATGGAACAGCTGAACTTAAGTTTTCTACTTTTCCTCGCTAAGATAATAGGAATAAGAAAAGGATGGAACTTATTTTACGATTTTATACGTCTGCTGATAGCTAACTTAGCCCTCCCAAAAATACACCCATTTTATACACCGAACAGCTAATCTGGAAACAATGCAATAAGTTAATTCGGAGAAATTTAATTACCACACAAAAAAACGTAAATGAAATAATCTGTGATCTAATTGTATCACGTTGTGGATTTTATCGCCTCGACACGTCTGCTAATAATACAACCTAATCAGTAGCATAATTACATACATACAAACAATGGCAGTATAACATCAGCCAGAAGGAACTATCTCCGTGTCTGTATCTCTATAGCAGTTCCATACCATCGGGTAAATTAGCAATAGTTTTATTTGTTCCATTCACATTCACGCACGTGTTTTATTCAACGGAATTAGGTTTAACCGAACAAGAATCTGCAATGAATGGAATAATAAAAATTCTCCCCCTTTTGAAATTGCAATGTAACAACGAAACACCAACATCGTCACCCATAGCAAAACTGTTTTACATTTAATTCGGATAAACAATCTCCAAACACAAAACAACAATATTAACCACTGGCAAACAAATAATACCTCAATTTCCATAAACATTTCTCTCTGTTCGGGTTTATTAAACCAAATCACGTGCCCTAATTTTTCCCATATTAATTTTACGCCAATATTATACATTTTGTATGAGCCGTTTCTCTCTCACTCACTTCGTTGCGGTGTACAACCATTACGGCTTTGTGTTTTGTTATACGGATAAATATACAAAACAAGAAAATAGAAAGAAAAAATAAGGAAAATTATTTTCTGTGCCACACAGATAGAAACGTAAAGGTGTTCTTCCCGGTAGCGGGAAAAAGGCGTACATTTCTCTTAACGCTTTTTATTGAATTGTCTGAAATTGAAATTGGATAAAAGACATTTCGAGCAATTTCGGTTTCGATTTTTATAATCGATATTTCAATCGTGTTCAATCCGTGTGCAAAGTTTACAATCTTAAAAGAAAAGCCTCTTTCGTGTTCCGGAACGTTATATGCATAGAAAATAAGAACGGATAAAGAAATCAATCAGTTACACGGTTTTTCCTTTAACCTTTTTACAGACGACAAGCATGCCACCAACAACATTAACAAATCTTTTACTTCGTTTGATCTAAGTGGTTTAACGGATTTACAAAGTAATTATGTAACGGATACCATAATGATATATTTCACAAGATGAAAGAAGGTATAATGTCACAAGATTGTGTGATGACACATTTCATTATTTTACATGTACACCACAGTAGAGTCAATTGATACATCTTTTGTAGAATCTACTAGTCATCTGCTAGGACAACGACTTTGAAAGTAAACGATGATCCATATTCATGTTGTCTTGTATAGCAAAATATTTGTTAAAAGTAACGAAGTAAAAGAATTAGAAACACAAGGATATGCATTAAACAAAAGATATAGCAGATTTAGAAATTATTTCTACAATATTGTTGTTAAAACAAAATTACATGTACATCGTATGCTACGGCGACACGACAGATTCTCCGCTTTATTGACAATCTAGTCCAAAAAGTAATTTAAAAAAAACTCAAATGCTTTTATCTAACACTAAATTCATTTCTATGTTTAAATGTTTAAATTCTGGAGGGAGATTACGACATCAATTCTCTTTCCTCTGACGCAGTTTGCATGAGAGACTTAGTGAACAATCTAAACAAAAGAAATCTTTTATTAAGAATTTTCGGTACGTTTCTTATGCCAATTACGGCAGTCCTCTACTCTATGCCAATTGACCGATAGAGTTCAATTTACTATTTCACTAAAGATGTCGCTGAAACAAAACCAATGTCAACAGAAAAATAAGTTATTTTTTACTCGACGGATTTTAGTTAAATAAAATGCACATGACCTCAGATCTCCGAAACAGTAATCAGTTTTTCAATCGGAACTAAATTTTCTTGGAGATAAGGGTTTGATAAAACGTTTGCTATCTTTTCTTCATAACTTTTTTAAGACACTTAAATTAGCTAATAACTAATGATCCAGTTCCACAGGCCTGAGGACTTGTGCTTTTCGATGGCATTTTATTTGACTAAAATCCGTCGAGTAAAAATCTCGAAAGCGACATCAGTGAAATAGTGAATCGGTCTCCATCAGGTAGAATTGAGATAGAATTGACAAAAGAGAGCCGTAATCCCTCTCCTGAACAGTGGACTGTGTTTGTACATACACATGAATACACAAATTGAAAATAATGCAATTAATGTCGTGATCAGCTTTAAACCAGATTTAATTTTTTTTTTCCAAAATTCGTTTTTTGTTATTTCGATTGAATTCGATCGAAATTTCATCAAAAATAAAATGGAATATTAATCGGAAGTCGAGTTTTTGGTTCGCTTAATTGTTCCTTTAATGTCCACAATTTAAATTTATAAAAAAAATCCCATTTTTGTGTGTGTTCCAGTCTGTAAATATAATTTCAAATGGTTGGTGACCGATTTTTTTCCTTCCTATTTTTCAAATGGACCGAGCCAAAATCAACACGATGAATTTAATAGTAAATACTGGAAAGTGTTAAGCAATGAAAATCCTAGAAAAATTAATGTTTACACTGTTCTAGTGAAAATCCCACTGTGTATCACAGCCTACAAAAAAAAAAATTGTCAACGATCCAACCAGCATTTTCCAATATTTTTTAGTTTCAATTAATTGAGTCAGTAGACTTTCGCTATTCAATAATTACAAGAGAAATGCCAGCAACGTTTAGACTTTAAAGAACACCTTTTACTTGTTATAGATAGATATCTATTAGAGACGATATATATGAGCAAAGACGAGCACCCAAGTGGTTGCATATTATATCAGAAGTTATGTTAAAATTAATGAAGTAGCAGATCTTGCCTCAAAAATCAATCGTTTATTGATGTTATTCCTGCATTCCGACGAATTTGAATTCTCCATCAAAAATGTTAAATCTTGGAAATATGGCAGCCCTAAGTTTTCTATATTTTTTTTTAAAGAACAGGTCGTTTGAGGCTTCTTATGTAAGCACCAGAAGAGAAGGAAAACAAAATTTAATTAATCTACTTACAATGTACTTATAAATGACCTGAAATTTTCCTCCATTTTTTCTTCTCCATTCAATAACATCAACAGACATCACCACAAGCAGCACAATAGACTTTCTCGTTTAAATTAACAAAACCGTTAATTGTATGCAAACACAACGGCTGCGTTATCTTTTGTCCGGGGTCTTGGTAAAAGTTTCAGCAAACTTTTAACTTTTTAATAGCTTTTCGTGTGGTTTCTGTTAGATGATTTATAATTACGTAATCTACCTACCCGCCGGTTCTCGTTTACCTAAAGTGTTGACAATGTCAAGTTCAAAATGGTTGTTCCAACTAAATGTTACGATAACCAATATGCCGAGACGCTGAAACTTTTCGCTCTGTCTGTTCCAAGAAGGAAAAAAAACTTTTCAATTATACTCCAAACACACACATCACTCAAAAAACGATTGTCACTCCAATTGTAAAGTAGGTGCAAAGTTGAAGCGCTCTAATTCGATTGTGAATTGTGGCGTAAATACTGAGACATGTTCTTAAGTTTCATTTGCACATTAAAATGTTGTGGAAATTGCGTTTGACTGAAAATGTAAATTTGATGATATTTCCGATTTACATTTTCTGTTGTTATCATTGTCATCCGTTTCCCATCACAATAATGTAGTTTTTGCCTTGCAGCGAAGTTATTATGTTTCATTTTCTTTTAATGTGGGTTCATTGTGTTGACAGGAGGACGAACTTAATTAGGTAAAAATGTTGTCAGCTCAACAAAGTTATTAGCGAGGTTATTTGTCTTGACGTCTGAGTGATGCCAGTAAGGTAGTTTGGTTTTTATATTAAAAAAAATAAATTATCAGCAAGTTTTACATAACAACTAGAAAAAGTTCTTCGGAGCCACAGTATACAAACAACTTTTTGCTTCGGATTTACATTTTGATCTGTTATACACGACTGTCTCTTTGTTTTCAACGACACTATTGACAACTTGGGAAAAGGATAGAGATGTGCGCTGTTTAGTATTCTTTTATATAGCATAATTTATGATTAAACAAAAGAAGTAAAAGATTTTCCTTCAAACACTACAGTCAGAAACAGTGAATTTTCAGCATTAATTTGCTTCAGCTGTTTTTCAGCTGATCCACACATACAATCAAAACTGTTTATACTTGTTTATACGGTTGAAGCTGCTACACGCACATGCGTGGTAGTGGTAAAACCCTATAAAGACGTATAAAAATTTTTGATGGTTTGTGTGGATCAGCTGAAAAACATCTAAACCAAAATAATGCTGAAAATTCACTGCCTCTAACTGTAGACAATACTCTAAACGAAATAAGTCATATTTAATCATTACTTTACTATCTATACGATGTATACCATATACCATACCTAACTCTTCTTACTTTTAATAAGAACAATTAGAAATATTTGGCACAAGAACTTTGAACAAATTTTTCAATTTTTTTTTTCGTTCAGATAGTTTTCATGAAAATTGCACATACAATAATCGAATAGGTTTACAACCCTTGGGCACTTTTCGTCTATATTATATGCGTAACTATAGCAGTGTAGTGTAATTCCTTATACAACTAACAAGCAAAATATTTTTTTAATTAAATATTCGCAAAAGATTAAGTTGAAAGTTTGAGTGACCATCGGAAACTTTGAGAGCATCGATCAGGTCTCAAGTTAGTTCTTTTATTTCTGAACAAAACATAATGTAGGCGAATGTCTGCGAAGTATTTGCCATCGACAAACGTTCAGTCACCAAACACCACACGGACGAAATTAATCGTTTTCTCGCGTTTTTTCTTCTACATAAGAAGGCAATAGAACTTAAGGAAAAGATAAGTTATCCATAAGAATCATCGGAAATTTCTTAACAAAACTTGACCCCCTGCTATTCGATAGAAAAGAAACTTTTTAAAATCTGCTCCACCCTAACTTACACAGTCACAAAAAATACTTAGTTTCCATACAACAAAAACAGGTACTATTAAAAGCTGGTGGAGGTGTTAGTCTACATACAGCTGCTACATACACCTTGATCTACTTGAAACAATTTTTATTTAAATTGTGAGAAGAATGAGAACAATTGTCGTCGTCTTATATCATCGGAAACATAACTAAAGGGCGTATCTCCGATATCTCAGAGACTACTCAACCGATTTTGATAAACTTTTTTTTCGTTGAAAGGCAGTGAAAAGTAATGAATTGTGAGCTCGACATGAAATCAATCGGCCATACGGTTCGCATGTTATTGTGGAAAAACTAAAAAGGCTTTAGAGAATACGACGAAAAATGCTGATTTCACTGACATTTTTTTAAAGCTCATAATTCATAACTTGTTACTACCTTCCAGGGAAAAAAAGTTTTTCAAAATCGGTTCAGTAGTTCCTGAGATATCGGAGATATGCCGACGATATGTACCATCGAAGTTGGTAAGATTAAAAATTACACCAAAAAGTATGATTTTGTACTAAAACTGCAATTTTTTCAAAATAAATAGGACGAGCGAATTAATTGACTGTATGAAGAAAAGCCACATAGTGTTGGCCGTTCAAAATAAATAAATTCTTTCAATTTGATCCGAATTTTCTGCGTTTTTAAACGACAGTCCATCTCACGTAATTAGTATAAGAAAATCCAATTATAATTTTCCCCAACGTTGATGCTCTTATTCCATTCTCTTCCAAAGCACACCAGTAAACTTATGGACAGTCATTCCATTAATTAAAACCGTAAATGTACACGGACCGTTATGGGGTATAGGTTTCCTTTTTCGTTATTTTCAAATTCAAACCGATTTTTTGTTCGAAGATGCTATTCGCAGTTAGTGCGAATAGTGTTTCATGTGGACTAATCGCAGTATACTGCGAATAGTGTTTCATGTAGACTAATCGCAGTATACTGTGAATAGTGTTTCATGTAGACTAATCGCAGTAGACTGCGAATAGTGTTTCATGAAGACTATTCGCAGTAAATTTTTCTTAAAAATTTGAGTATGGATTGAGAAATAAGGTATATTTTATAACGTAAATAGCTCATTGGGACCGTGATAGTCCTTGATAGCTACAAAATTCACTCATATTGAAAGTACCTCTATGATAGTATGTTTGAATTTGGCTACGAAATTGATGCAAAAAATAAGAATATCTTTACCAGAGTCATCCGAAATGCAAACCGTTCAAACTAGAGTAAGAACTAGAAAATGCAAAAAAAAATGATCTGCAGCACGGAATTCAACAAAACGTAGGATTTTTCGTACTCGATCCGAATCGACTATTAAGAGCAATCACCTATAGGCCAAACGTAAAGACCGAAATTGTATTACTTTTAAGTAGTATAGGCTGAGTTTTCACTTAAAAACAAATTTTTTATTTAAAGTAATACAATTTATTGCATTCGCAGTATGCTTTGACAGAAAAATTATTTGCCTAGAGTTATAAGTTAGACGTTATTCATTAGCTGTCAACACGATGAATGTTGTTGTCTCGTTTTTGCTCATGCAATAAAGCATTGTATCTCATTTGGAGTAGGATTCTCGCTGAAGCTCGAAAATCCAACTCCAAACGAGTTAATATACTATTAATCCGTTATGTTGGTCCTACTTTTAAAAAAAATATTTAAGAAATTAACGAAAAACAAATATTTTTTCGCACAAATGCAGGTTACAAATTTGCCTGCTGGTGATTGCTCTTAACTCTATTTTTATTTTATATCTTCAAAATATCGATAGGTAAATATTTATTGAAATCGACTCTGGAAATTCATAATGATCGTGTCCAACTAGAGAAATCGGAAATCTGTTATATTTCCATTTGATCAAATCTTGATGAGTCATCCAATTGATCGAAGAGGAAATATATTAATCGAATATTTGATTGGAACGTCTGTAAACCAGATAAAATTGTTGGCGAAGGGTATCAAATTGTAGCTAAAGGAGACCGAATCAAGGAAAAGCCTAAGTAACTGACAATCTCTTTAATTGACTATCGGGTAAATTGAATAGAACGAAATGGAAATTTATGGTATATGATTCTTTCGAAGAGTTCACCCCTCGTACGGATGGCTATAGATAGATGACGTTTGTTGCTATTTCTGATCAATGAAATTCTGTTTAAAATCGTTCAATTCACTTCAAACTCATGCTTTAACATCTGTTAATAAGTGATCTTAGACATGTGTCCCAGTGATTCCGATAGTGGTTCGCTAATCGTTCTTCAACCCTATATTTGTTTATCCGAAACAAAAAATTTGAACAATTCATACTGCAATTTTCTGCTCGAAATCTTAAGTTGTTATCAAATTACATATAAAGCACTATTCGCAGTTGGACGGAGTGACTTAACAGAAACGTTGTATGATTTTGCGCCGCGCAAAATCATACAACGTTTCTGTTAAGTCACTCCGTCCAACTGCGAATAGTCTTTCATGGGGACTATCCGCAGTCCACTGCGATTAGTCTCCATGAAACACTATTCGCAGTATACTGCGATTAGTCTCCATGAAACACTATTCGCACTTTCTGCGATTAGTCTCCATGAAACACTATTCGCAGTAGACTGCGAATAGAGTCGGCCTTTTTTGTTTTCGTGTTTGTTTAAACTTTACATTTACGGGAAACGAAAGAAACGAACAAAAATAATCAATCGAATTCAGAGGGTTAGTGGAGTGTATTCAAACTCTCGATAATATACGATTTTCAATCAATCTACAAGTTTTTTGTTGTTTCACATATATCGTGAGTAGTTGAAGATTTTCTTCCGCTCTTTTTTTTCGGTGTGTAGGAAATGTGACAGAAATATATATGAGACCAGTAGGTGAAATGGTCAATGTAATCCATTACTTTAACTGCCTTAGCCTTATTATACGTTCCCTTTGTTCTATATTGAAAATTATTTTGGATGGATGCTAACGGAACAACACAAACGAGAATAAACAGAAAATAGAAACTCGTATATGAGAACATAAATAAATAGAAGCGAAAATGTAATTCATCATTGTTGGGTGTTCGTTCGTTCGTTCGTTGGCTCTTTTTTTGAACATCCACCTTTCCCTTCAGTTATATATATATCAATAGATGTAAGACTACAACATGCGAGCATTGTCTTAACATCTAATCGATTTTTGTTTTCATTTGTTGTTTCAGGTTGAATGCTTTACCATTAACACACAGCAGAAGAACAACAGCAGCAAAACAAAAAAGAAACGCCACAGCTCATCTACTCAACCACTGGAATACATTTTATTTTTGAAACGCCATAACCGAGCACACCCAACAACAAGAAAGAAAAAAATTCCATCGATAAACGAAAACACATTTACCATCATCAACATTGAAACAAACAAATGCATTGGTATACAACATGCAAACCCCAGGAAAAACCGCAACGGCAAAAACATCAAGAAACCCGACTCGAAATTGCTGCTACGGAATCCCGTTTTTATTCAACCAAAGAATACCCGACAAAAACTTACTAACTAACCGTACGGACAGTGCGACCACTTCGTGGAGAAGACGAAATCTTATATGAAAAAGAAGCGAAAGAAAAAGAATGAATTTTCATGGAAAAACCGTGTGTGTTGTATAGATGTGTGTGTTACAACTATTCTATATATCGAATAGCGGACGATGAAAGTTTTTTTTTTCGTTTTGAAACATTTTTCCATTGCTTTGGCTGATACTGTGGGTACATATTATATATAAAACGACCGACGTAGCGCATAAAAATAAAAGTAGCAGAAGACGATACGAAGACATCGCTTGTCAGAGGGGATATAATTGAAGAAAATTCAATTTAGTTTTCGTTTTTTTTAATTGAATTTTATATTATGTGATTCTAATCAAAAATTCAATGTTGAACGAATGAGTTTTTGTGCTTATTTCATTGGGTCGCCGGTTCCCTTTTTATATTCGCTTTTTTATTTTCGAGTAACGTACAGTTTTAAATAGGTACCCACTGCTAGAGCGAACTGTTTTAAAAATCGATAAATGGTAGAATAACAAAATAAGGATAATAAACGAAAGAAACGAAAGGAGAGAAAAGGAAACGACGAAATTATTGAAAAAAGAAGAAGTGTGGATTATAAACAAAGATAAAAGTTTAATAAATTAATCAAAAAAGGGATAGGCAAAATAGCGCCCTAGGGACATAAGTTTGAAAATTGAATTAATTAAAAGACAATTTTGTGATGATGATTGAGTTAGCATCATTAACAATACGACGAACAAAAACACAAATATAAAACCGCAGTCCGAATAACAAACAAACCAATCCATGAGAACAGCAACAGCAACAACAACATCATCAACTACTTTAACATTTCCAACCACGATTACAATGAAGTGGTTTTATGTTTTTCTAGTCCTAATGAGTCTTGCAATTAGAACGGTCTGTAGTTGTCCATCTGATGTTTGTGTTTGCAAATGGAAGGGTGGCAAACAGACGGTAGAATGTGGCGGTGGGTTTTTAACCAGTCTGCCGGAGGGTATGGACCCCGGTACACAAGTGTTAAACTTTACGGGTAACAGTTTGCAAGTGCTGAAGAGTGAACGATTCTATAAAATGGATTTGACAAATTTGCAAAAGATTTATTTGTGCCGCAATCAGTTGATACGAATCCATGACAAGGCGTTTCGCGGCTTATCGAATTTGGTCGAATTGGACTTGTCCGATAATATGCTGACAACGATACCGACCGAAACGTTTCAAGACTACACATCGCTGATGCGACTGTCGTTGAGTGGTAATCCGATCAGAGAGCTGAAAACGAATTCATTTCGGTATCTGTCGTTTCTGACTACACTGGAGCTGAGCAATTGCCAAATTGATAAAATTGAAAACGAAGCTTTCCTGGGCATGGACAATTTGGAATGGCTTCGGCTGGATGGTAATCGTATTGGAAGCATCAGAGGTAATAACATTTTGCCGAAATCACTTCACGGAATTAACTTGCATGGCAATCGATGGAATTGCGACTGTAAAATGATCGATATGCATGCTTGGTTAACAAGCTACAATATACCGCAACAGGTGGAAGATCCCAAATGTATGTATCCCAGTCGATTGACTGGTGAAGTAATCAAATTTCTAAAGACTGACGAGCTAGCTTGCTTACCTGAAATAACACCAACGACACTGTACATTGAACTGACCGAGGGCAGAAACATTTCTCTACTGTGTAAGATAACAGCCATTCCGGAGGCCACAATTTCCTGGTGGTTTCAAGGACAAGTACTACAAAACGACTCATTCGTTGCGCCGAACTTACACCTTTACTATTACATTGAAGAAGGTGTTGAGGACAAGCGCAGCGAGCTATTCATTTTTAACACCCGAGCGGAGGATAATGGAACATTTTCCTGTGTAGCCGAAAATTTGGCCGGGAAAACACAAACGAATTACACAATTCGGGTCATACTGAAGGAAGAGCCAGTGCCTGAGCAATTGACTTTTCCGTACGAATACTTTTTGATAATCATCGTCGGTGCGGGTGTGTCCGGTTTCATGATAGTTCTGCTAATTTGTTGTCTTATTATAAAGTGCACCAGACGCGCCAAACGATCGAACAGGCGAAAAGAGTCGTCGAAGGATTCAACGATTCAGCTACAAAACAGCAAATGTTCGTCGATCATCAGCGACACTCACATGCCAATTCCGATACTCAAATCAAACGGCAGCATATCGAGTCAGCAGCAAGATCTGATGATGTTTGTCAGTCAAAATTCAATGAATCACACAAATGAAGGTATGCCATCTTCGGCACAGTATTGCAGCCCGTTATCGGTTCGGAACTATGGCGAACAGAATCCAGACTTGATAAACGATGCCGAAAGTGTCAAGGCCAGAATGAAAAGCGAACTTGACGATGGTGCCAGCGATCATGGCTCTAATGGACCAGGAAGTATTCAGGGCAGTCATGCCAGTTGTGAAAATGGATATCATCCGGTTCAACCGCTTATGCCACAAGTCATAAGAGACACACCGCCTAGGTTTAATCCGTTATCAACGATTCCACGCGGAATCATAAAGGACATGTATCAGCACCAGGTGGACGTTCATCTCAATCCCGGCTGTTTTCTGGGCCAAGATGGATATCCAATGGATTACCGGTTACATGGAATGCCAATAATGCCGCACGTTATGCAACAATCAAACAATCAAGTGAACTACTACCGAACGTTACCGCATAAGCCAAAGAATCAATCAATCGCCAATCCAGGAATGCGATATTCAATGGAAGCAGAATTCTTATCACGAACACCTCCGCCAGTCTTTGATGGTTACGCAATGCGTGATATGCGGTATACAGCCGAAGGCTATCCAAAAGCAGCGAAACAAGTCGCATTCGCCGATCAACAATTTCCATCACCTCCAGAAGGTTACAAAGCCGACGGTAATATGTCACAACCGTTGATCGTAAACACATCCAATCAACAGTTCACCAACAATCAATGGCCTCAATGTTTACCCGGTTACCATTCGCAAATCGTTCCGATCAAAACACAGGTCAACGATGGCCAGCGATCGGTTCGCAGCGGTTTAATGTCGCCGAATTCGTCAAACAGCACACCGTCGGCGGGTAACAGTATGTCTGTGACGAAACGGTGTGTCGGTGCCCAAACTTCGGATCCACAGGAAACAATACCCGAACAGCAGGAAGACGACGAAGATGACGAAGAGACGAGCACTGGTGATAATGGTGAAGTTAAGTTAAAACATTTGTCAGGACCTTTGGCTGACAGTCCCGATGAGGGGTACGTAGGTGATAGCCAAGAAGGATCCGACATATGACATAAAGCCAATGAGGGAAAATGTAGTGCTGGTGATAGATTAATTAGTTGTAATAAAATTAACGACAATTTGGCCGATGACTCGGTGGCACTTTAGTCGAACAAGACATTACATGTGAATAGTGCATTAAGGTAACTAATAAGGGGAAAAAATTCTATATTTTTCTGTCTCAACTACACAGTGGTGATGTCGTTACGAGATCAAATGTTTAATGGCGAACGGTAAAATCCATTTCGGTTGGTGAGTGTTATGAAATTGCGAACCTTTAGCCTCGATTTTTATTTTCTATGTAAAATTCCAACATTGAATTTCCATGACAATATAAATCTAACGACGACGGACTTCCCACATATTTTATTTTTGTAAGTCATCCTAAATCAACTTTCTTTTTCACCAACTTTTGTGTCCACATAACTCTGGTTGAACTTTTTCTCGCTGAAAGTATAATTTTCTTGCGAAAAACACCATTTTTCGCACCTACGCCAACACCATTAATACTTTCCACAGACTCTTGTCTGATTATGAATATCTTAAAAATAATTGCAATTGACGTCACACGCGAAAAAGAAAGAAAATGCAAAGCGTAAAATGGAAAAAATGATTTTTCGCGCGCGGCCAAATTTTCTACTTAACAAAACGAAGAAAATATTCTCGTCATTCCTCGTCTTTTGTGGTTTGGTCTGAAACTTTGCCGTTCCTTCCACAAAAAAAAGGATTATACGCCAACACATCACCCCGAAAAAAAACGTAAAATAAAATTAAAAGACATCTTCCACGATCATTCGAGAAACAAGCTCGTTCAATCAAAACTTTTTATTTACTTCGAGCTTCAACATATAAACCAAAACATCAAAAATGCGAAATCTGTTTAAGAACCAAGTAAAATGAAAGACGAAAAAAAAAATATGTGTGAGCGACAAATGACTCTTTTCGCGATAATAATAACTTTTAAGGAAAAGAAAAATAACATGAAATTAAAAACAACGAGCCAACATGGACTGGGAAATGGAACGAACAACGTCGATACATTAAAAAATATTATGTGGAACATTTCGGACGGGCAAGAAATTGTGTGTGTGTGTATAAAACGAATACGGAACAACATAAAAAATTGTGCAATCGTTTAATTGAAGAAATGTGTTTTTAATTTTGACAAAACAAAACAGCGAGTCAAAGAAGAGGGAAAAAAAACTTTTTCATTTCCACTTTATATAACCTACCTAAAATACGTTCTAGTCAAAAATGTATAGCGAGAATTTTATGTGCTCAAGCAAATTGAGTGAATTTCCGTTTTATAGACAAAAAATATAAAGAAAAAAAAAGTTTTCTTCGGAAAATCTTTTCTGTGGAAAAGCGCAAAAACAACAAGACTGTTCATTTTCTCACATTGAATTTTTTTTTCTTCCTTCTATATTCCAGAGTTGTACACACAGAGCGAAATTTATACGCGGTTGTGTGTTTCTGTGTATTAAAACCGGAGGTCTTACAGCGAACATTTTTTTTTTTTATATAATTTAAATTCAGCATATTCTCATGGATTTTCGGTTTATTTATTTTTGGGGTGAAAGAAAAGTGCTTAGCTAAAGAAATGCCAACGACATAACAAAAAAAAGAAGAAAAAAAAACTGAAAATTGTAAGAACAAACTTATTTTCTATAATTGTGTAATGTTACGTGTTACGTATATAAACGGGGCTGAACGAATGACTGTTTGAAGAAAGTGACTCTTTACGATGATGATGATGTTTCATTAAATGTGTGTGGGTGTGTAAATAAAGTCTGTTATTTGGACAAACAAACTCAGACCGAAAACTTTTCCAAAACAATCATCTTGAAAAGTTTACAAAAAAATATAAATAAATCTAATGGGCAGTCAAAACCGCCGCATAACTTTCATAGAAAGGGGGTATCTGTACTTTGAATTAAAAAGAAAAAATTGTAAACAACAATTTTTAAACTTAGTCAAGGAAAATTTTGAAGAAAAAAAATGAAGAAGTGGGGAGTGAACCAGCGATGAATTATCTATGATGAAATATAATGCGAAAACAGAAAAAAATAAATTTAAATGAAATAAAAATAAATTAAACGAGAAATATTTTTGTAATTAGTTTCAATTCAGAGAATTTAATTTTTTTTTAACATTTCCGGCTACGTGAAATTCAAATATTCTGTGACAAAACAGACGGAATAAATATGAAAAAAATTCATCATTAAAAAATATAAATATTTTCACATGTAAATGTTGGTTGGCCCTTTGAACTGTAAAAAAAGATAGGGGTGAGCAGATCGGCCGGACGCATAGAACAAAAACCCGACCAGAATCCAAACCGATTACCCAGCCCTAACACTGACAATACACGCATATCGGACAGTTCATGGTTATTTCGAAATGTTGAACGTTCATCTAGCTTCACATAATAGTATTTTTCGTACCAAGCCAGGAAATGACGATTTTTTTCAGCATCAGTTCTAACTTTTCGATCGAAGAAATTAAGGAAAATTGGGACGTGTGCTAAAAAAATCCATTTCCGGTCGAGGCACGAACAACGTTTTGTGCACAGGACAACAACTGAAAGAGACAAAACACATCAATTTACTTGAAAAAATTCAAACTTCACATTCGCCATATTAAATTTGTTGGAAAAATTCATTCAAAACCGTTCTCATACGATAAATCGTAAAGAAATGAATTTTATGTACTGAAGTACGATGCATACGATGTGTTGTCAACCTCGGCTTTGCATCGCAAAATATCCATTTAGGCACATGTTGGCAAAATAGCACGATGTATCGTTCGGGAAAACCTGACCTTTCATAACAAAAAATCATGGCAAAATATGTCGTATTTCAGTTGTCCGCAGCATTAAACGACATTCGTTAATTGTTACCTGTTATCATCTGTCATCCACAAAAAACGAAAAACATAAGCGATAACTACCGGTCAAACAAGACTTATACAGGAAAAAACGAGGTAAAACTTATGAAGTAAAAGATTTCGCATGAAAGTTCAGGCAATGTATTTTGAATAAATGAAGTAGCAGATTTATTGTGTTATGACACGCTTGTCGTTTCTAAAGATGTTACTATCTGTCATTTTCGACTATATCGACCAAATATGAAAAAACTGCGAGGTGGTTAGGAGTTCTTGTCGAGAAAAGAAACAATTTATTACAGGATCCGTTGTTTAGACGTTATGACCTTAACCAATCCACCAGTATTTGCTTATCTCGATTTCAGATACACCAGCACTTATACAAACAAGTGCATACAACTAAGGTACTTTTTTATGTCATTGTCAAGGGCCAGTACAAATGCTGGTGTGGTGATTCAACAAACTGTTTAGACCCGATAGCTTACTATCCAATTTATAGATTATTTTCGGGATTATCTTAATTGAATCAAGTCGCGATCTAATATATCTCCGGGTTAATCGGTTTTTTGAAGCTTCAACTGGGTCGCTCACCTCTGTCAAAAACTGTAAAAAAAACTTGAATCGTTATGTAAAAACATTTATAAAAAAATGTTTTACCAAACGAATGACGTCGAATTTAATGAGAAACGCAAATAATTAAATAAAATAAAAATCAGTGACACAGTCATTTCTGCTGCCCTACCACACCATTTCCACCCCCAATGTAAAACTCCCTTTTGAAAGAAAAAAAAAACTTTCCGTTATTCTTCATAAATAAAATTTAAATTAGGGAAAAAAACAACAAGAAAAAAATCCAATGGAATATAATGCCGAGGTCGACTTTACATTTATATAAAAATGAATTTTTTTTTATTCACTTTGTACCTATCTCATTTATTCACCTCTTAACCATTTTGGTAGCACGAGAAAATTATTTCATAAGAAATTAATTTTTAACACCAATTACGGTTTAAAAAAAACGAAGAAGAAAAATATAAGAAAATTTAAATGGAAAAAAATATTTTTTTTTTGGTTTCCCGTTTTTATTTATTTGGAATCTTCTTCTCTGTTTTGTTGCATTACCCAATGTTACGATATTGGCTCATTAGTGAAAAGTTTATTGTTCTTGTACAGAATCTAAATTTAAATTATAAAATAAATTGAAATTATTAAGTAAAAAAATAAATAAAGAAATAAAATAAAAATAAATTGAAATGGAAAAAAAGGAAATATAGAATTATAATATAGTGTTGATATATTTGGAATATAAAAATGTAATTAAAGAAGAGAATTTGCATTGTTTTCATTGTAAGCAACACCCCGTACTACGATATACGTTGAGAGTGTAATGAAACGATCCCATTAGTAATAACTAATAGCGTACATTGCTCGTTAGCCCACCCGTTGAGTGTATGTAATTAGGGTTTCTGCAGCTAAGTGTTTTTCAGACTTAAGTGACTAAAGTTGCAATAACACACTTGTCATACTTCCGCTAACAAACTGTGATTAGTAGATAAAGCGAGAGATTTATTTTGAACAAAGTGGAGGCGAGAAAGCTAAAAAGTACAGTGCGCTAACTATAGCGTGAAAATTGCAAATTCTAACAAGAGCGAAGCGAGAGTAATTTACTAAAATAGGTGTCGTGCAATAATGACGTCCACAGATTTTTCAGTGTTTTTTAAACTCACTCAATGCAATGCAGAAAATAAGGCTATTCACACCGCACACTTCAATTCAATTCAAGTTGTGAAATGGGATTGTTTTCGTCACTACATGTGACGTTATTAAAAGAGAAAGAGAAAAAAGCTCACTTTTAGAGAAAATCATTTTATTTCACTTTAGGGCAATTCCCGCAGCTGTCATCTAGTCTAGGACACCGAGTATTGGTATATGGAAAAGACCAACGCTTCTGTATCCAGTCTGATTTTCCTGCGTCGAGGGAAACTAACGCGAGCAAATCTTGTCTAATTTCATTGGCGTACTAGCTTAGTCTCCCTCTCGTTAAGATAACTCGTGATATTTTAACAAAATCTGAAGCTTAAATTAAGTAATGAACATGAACACTGTCAATACGACAAAATTGTTGGAATAGGCCTTTCGGAAAAAGGTAAGTTCGCCAAATTTCGTCAGTAGTATTGTCGTCCACCACTATAAGGTGACTTGTTGCGTTCTTATTATTGTTCGCATACATCGGTAAGCTCACAGTTTAAACTGCCGATTCGTTTTAAGTTTGCCTTGTTGTGTTGACCAGTCACGGTAAGTATAGAGTAGGGAAATTATCCTAGTATTATTCGTTCGTCAAGCGAGTCACTACCGGTCAGTGGTGGGTTTTGATATTTTATTTTTAAAAGTTGGCACACATGCATTGACACATTATACCCTCTGAAAATCCGTGCTTCCACCTACGTAATAAGTAAACACACACTAAGCTAGCTAACTTTAATCTATTATTTCGTGTAACTATTTCTCTCAATCTTTTCACATCGAACCAAATTCGTAGAACATTCATAGTGGGTAGTTATAACAGTTCCCAAGATACCGAGTAATGACCACTGGAATGTTAAAAAGATGTCGTTGGTAGTAGATGATGTTTTCAATTTCTTAATTGAACTTACTTAACCAGCTCAATTATACGTTGTGAAAATCAGTTGATAAACTGACCTCGTTCCCCCCTTATCATTCTCTCGTCACACCAACAAAGACCGCAATAAGGTCATACAGAGAGTAGACTCATCTGTTATCGAAACGTACGAGAAAAATAAACGTCCAACTTTGGCTAATAAGGTCTTATATACGAAAATTTAGGCTAAAAACTAATGAAGTAAAAGATTTGGCACCAATCTTTTGATAACATTCACAACAAAAGAAGTAAGAGACTCCAACTCGACGTTCTGATGGTATCATCGACAAGAGTTTCAAATTGGTTCAATTCGTAACAATACCCGTAAATAACACAGAATTTAATTCGCTGAAAACCGATGTTTCTAGTCTTCATTGCAAATTAAAATTTAGTTAATTTTAATTCAAATATTTATGAATCCTAACAAAGAGCATAAGCAATATAAACTTTGAGAATGTACAAGCTTTTATAGTGAACAAGGTATGGTTTGGTTATTTTGATTTTATTAAAATCAAAGGAACTTGAGTACATCAAACTCCCAACATGTTCATTCAATATCTTACAAACCGTGAACCTCAACTACAATTACTGGAAATCTCTAAAAATACTCGGTATAGTTTATGGCGTAACGAAAATTAAATACAAGCCTGACTCAAAAGGCACCATCAGCTCTATCCTAAATATGTAAAAACAACCAAGCGATAGCATAAATGAGCGTAAATATTTCATTGTGGCTGGGCTAAGAATTTAATAATAAATTCTCGAATAAATTAAGATGATAAATATTGCAGTGCAGAGTTTCAGTTCGGATGCCTTGTGCATCTGAATTTTATAATTTTTCTAGGAACAGAAATAAAAACAAGTCGCAAAAACTACGTTTTTACCGATACCTAAAAAATTTACGTCAAATTGTTTATCAAGCGAAAAGTTCAACGACAAAATTCATGGCTTCTGATGCACATTGTGCAAAAACAGTAGTGTCTGCAATGGAACAAGCAGGTGATCTACATACGAAATAAATCTGTCGCTTCTTCTGCTCAAAAGTTTTCGGTTATCGGTACGTTTTTTGTTTACGATTTTGTGCTTCAACTGAAGTAGCTATTTGCTTACACTCCTTATAACAAGGTACAATACGACCAACTGTTATTCCTTTGTTCTGTTCTTGGGATATATGTTAACTGACATTTTGATATATGGCATCTCGTTGTCATAATATTTCGACGTAAATAACACTGAGTTACACTTGAACATGTTGTATAGATTAGAAATAGAATACTTTGCGAATTCATTAGACACGAGAACAACACCAAAAGTAACTTTCCATTTATTACTAAAGTGTCGAAAAGGTCGATATTGAAACTCGATATCCTACCAAACCCTTTCGTGAGTTCATCTTAGCGACGAAAATTTCTTGTTTTAGTTAATGTAGAGCGCGAAAAAATAAATAATCGCATCATCAATGTCACACGTTCACTCTCTTAAAATCTTTCAAAATCGTCTCGAAACTTTTATTTCGCCACATTTATATTTGTTTTGTTACACTCGGCAAATAGATTATGTACTCACTAAACGATTATGTGGTTACGTAATAAACCCCCTGTTTTTCTGCAAAAACATTTACGCTTACATAATACCCACATTAAAGACACGATGTTAAAAAGCTGTGTACCAGTATACAAATGTAACGTACCACTTTCGGTTCGGAGAATAGAATGGATACATGAGTTGTATATCTAAAACCTAAGATAATGTTATGTTATACAGAAAGTACACAAGAGAATGATATGATAGTCTCCGGTAATAGTATCATGTCTCTATAGACCTGTGCGCCGGACAGCCTTGCCAGCCGAAATTTCGATGCCGATGACGCTGATTAGTATTTATTGCACTTCTCACAAATGTGTCAAACAATGAATAGCGCTGGATTCAAATTCTTGGCTCTTATAGTTCTCGTTCTGTGAGCAAAAATTGAGGGCAGATAGTGTATATTGAATGCAAAACATTTTCTAAAAGAAAATCCTCAAAGGAATTTCTGAAGGAAAATCATCAAAGGAATTTCTAAAAGAAGAGAAAATCCTCAAAGGAATTTCTAGAAGAAAATCCTCAGAGGAATTTTTGAAGGAAAATCATCAAAGGAATTTCTAAAAGAAGAGAAAATCCTCAAAGGAATTTCTAAAAGAAGAGAAAATCCTCAAAGGAATTTCTAGAAGAAACTCCTCAAAGGAATTTCTAGAAGAAAATCCTCAAAGGAATTTCTAGAAGAAAATCCTCAAAGGAATTTCTAGAAGAAAATCCTCAAAGGAATTTCTAGAACAAAATCCTCAAAGGAATTTCTAGAACAAAATCCTCAAAGGAATTTCTAGAAGAAAATCCTCAGAGGAATTTATAGAAGAGAATCCTCAAAGGAATTTCTAGAAGAAAATCCTCAAAGAAATTTCTAGAAGAAAATCCTCAAAGGAATTTCTAGAAGAAAATCCTAAAAGGAATTGCTAGAAGAAAATCCTCAAAGAAATTTCTAGAAGAAAATCCTCAAAGGAATTTCTAGAAGAAAATCCTCAAAGAAATTTCTAGAAGAAAATCCTCAAAGGAATTTCTAGAAGAAAATCCTAAAAGGAATTGCTAGAAGAAAATCCTCAAAGAAATTTCTAGAATAAAATCCTCAAAGGAATTTCTAGAACAAAATCCTCAAAGGATTTTCGAAAAGAAAATCCTCAAAGAATTTTCTAGGATTCGAAACGATTGTTTTTCTTAATTTCAAAGAATTTTCAAGCGCTTTTACACTACTTTTAAGTATAATCCCTTGATTATCTTTTATCTTCAAAGATTTTCTATCAATTTCAAGGATTTTCAACGAATTTAAGGATTTTTCTAACAAAGGATTTTCGTTTGGGTGCAAAAATATTTTCTATATTTATCTGCCCTTCGGCAAAAAAATCCCATTCTGCCACCTTTGGACATTTTACACCTTCAGGCGTCGCTGATTATTGCCACTTCTACCACCGGCGCACATATCTATGACTCTCTACACAAAAACACACTCCACGTGCCACATATAGTAATGTTACATTACGTCTAATATATTTATCTGATCTTAAATTCTACAATGTTCTTGAGGGTGTTGTGTGTTATTTATACAACATCTCCCCCAGTATACATACGTAATACACACAATCTATAAACCCTAAGAAAACAACAAACAGGGTAATCAGTTTTGCACCTATTAACTATAGGCAAAACTATATATTTTATGTGTTGATATGGTGGATAGCGGTAGGAATATCAAAACCGAAGCCCGAAATTCGATAGGTGAGTGTATGTGGCATAGAAGGGGATATAAGGTATTATGATATTATTGGTAAACGTGTACATATCTAAAAGATATCCGATAATATTGCAGTCACAACATTCGGCAAAACAATTTCATATTTAATTTTCAATTTGAATTATTGTCCATATAAATAATATTTGCGCATTGTCATCATGACGCTTGCATGAATTTCGGAATCAATCCATTAACATTTTCGTAATAACTTCCGTCCGTTTGGATGGAGATGTTAATTTGATGTGTATTAATGGATCGAACAAATTTGTAAAGCTTATTTAGAGACCGATTTTGAACGGTCTATGGCAGAGAGGGTGTAAGGACTGTACCTTTGGATCGATCGTTGAATAATGTAAAATCCAATTTAAATTGGTTTAGGCGAGTCAGTTTATTTGGATGTCATTGCTGGCAATGGATTACTTGCATTACATGGAAGTTATCATTAATTCATCTGTCTGTTCTGTTATCGACAACTACGATGATAGAAGTCAAAGATGAACTCTCACGTCGCCTTATATAGTGAAATTTATGTTAGAAGAAATGAAGTAAAAGATTTCATTTCAATCTGACGAAAAAACTTAGACCATCTGATAGCGAAGATGATTTCAAAAGTAGCCATTAGCTACTGTTATAAAAAACTAGCTGATATTTGAAAGGAAGGAAGGAACAGACTGATCGTCATAGTAGCGATGCTGCTATTCGTAACGCTTGCTGTTTATAAAAGGTTAATAAACTGGACTCGATTGTCAGTCGAGTATAGAAGTCTCATTTTATTTTAGATGTCACGTTTAATTCAGTGGATCACCGCACCAGACCTTTCACTCCGTTAATAAAATAAAGAAATCAAGGAAAAGTATTGGCAGTGCTGTGACGTACTAGTAGTACAGAAATGTGTGAATCGATTCAAACTAATTCAACGAACTAAGTACGGACCATTCATTCTCTATCTCTACTCAGTCCAAAAAATTTATACGAAACAATGTAGTTTCAATAATCATGCGAAAACCTTACCGATGTAACATTTAACAGCGTACCTCCAAACTGTATCCCGTACGACTTTTGGTCCATTGACCGATGCTTTCCGATGCTTTCTCTACCTACTCTGCTTTAGTAATTTACGTGCTTCGAACTATTTATTATAGGAGGTGCAATCACACAAGTCAGCTATTTTGCTCACATCGGGAAATGAGTTTTAAAGTTCAATGAAGTAATGAACGTCAGTGAAGTAATGACTCATTTTACGGTTATAACCTTTCCAATCTTTTACAGATGGCCCCAATATTCAATACAATTCGGTGGTCTTAGTATTTTCAACTGATTGAGACAAAATCTATTACTTCAGAAATTTCGACATTTTGTTTAGCAGCAGCCCATCGTTCATTTTTGTCTTCGATGTCAATAACAAAAACGTTTATAACATTGATGATGACTCCTACGAATCTCATTCTATTATTTCCATAACTCTAACACCACTTACCCTCCAACAAAATGACCCACAAAATATATTTTATTCCAAGCCCACTGACCGCTTTGGGTGCATTATTTCCCGACTTAACAGTGGAGCTTAAAAGTGAACAAATTAGATGCAAAAAAATGTGCGGCTTTTGTGGCTTAATAAATTTTGCTAGCTTACACAACACAGTCAAAATAATAATTCGAAATTAAAATCTATCTGCAAAAAACGAAAAAAAAACCGGTCGTCGTGAAGCACATAATTTTATATTTAAAACTTAAAACTAAAATCTCTCTCACTCTAATGTTGTTCATAATTCGGGTTGATTCATTATGTTGCTTCGTGGTATCCAGACATATCTCTTTCTAATCTCTTGATTTAAGCACTAGCCTTAATTTGTCTGAAATAAAATTAATTGTTTAAATCCATAATATAATTACTTTGCTCGCTCTGTTGCCGGTTGTGTTGCTATTTGCTACGTATTTATGTGGTGCTATGTCGAGGAAATTTATATGGTTAAGACATTGGGTGTATGGATACCAGTTGGCGTCGTATAGTAAATACATTGTAAATACATCGAAATAACGGGAACAGTTTTGTACAGTTTTGTGTTATATGTGCGATCAATTTGGAGTTTAGTTAACTTTCTGCATATATATCATTTTAAGGGTTCACACAATGATTATTTTTATGGAAAAAGCTTTTCTCCACACAGCACACAAAATACCGAAAGTTGCAAGGTCGTTCTTTTGATACTTCAGTCAGATGAACGAAAAGCTTTCCAAGCAAGTTCCATTATATACATAAGTTTTCATACTCACTTTTACCCCTTACACGGTTGTTCAACAATAAATTAAATTTCCAATTTTCGTTGGACAAGGGTTTTGTCAAAACACGAAACGGGGTATATTAAATAACTTTCAAAACTTATGGATTGACATTGTGTGTGTTCTGCTCGTTCGTTATATTTATTATATCTGGAACGTATATATATATACGTACAGACTGAAATTGTTCAATAAATTTTGCCAATGAGAGACATGCCATTTTCGTGTCGGTATTTTGATGGAAACCTTTTTATTGATTTATTTCTGAGGGATATAATAATTAATTGTCCCGAATTTGATATGGATTTTCTTTCGAACAAAACCAGGCCACCTTAAAAACATATGTACGAGAAACATGTTTGTCTGACACGATATACATGGGATGTATGTTCAGTTCAAATGTATTTTAGACGAAATTTCGTCATCGTTTTTCGTTGATTTTCCTTTCCTTTTGTGTGATTAATGAATTGTTTTTTTGCCGGATTGAAGGTTTGTCTGTTTTTCATTCGGGGAAAATGGAATGCAAATAAGGTAAATTTCAACAGGAATTTTTAATTTGTATGATTAAAAGACTTCCTTAATGAATGCTAGCTTTCAATTTGTCTGCTTTCGTTAATGAAAATAATGTACAGCGGAGGGGTAAGCATTCGGACTTTGTAATACTAAGCGTTTTTTACACCCCATTCCGAAGTATTATCATTAGAATTTAAGGCTGTTGGCTTATTACGCTTTGTGCAACATTATGAGCTTAAATCCTAGAGTAAGTAGAAATGTTTGCCCGTAGTTCCGTAAAAGACAAACTTTGCCCGTTCACTGTTTACTTGAGAAAATTTGGTTGATCAAAGTTCAAAGATGGTAAACTGGGTTAAATCATTGTATATTTACACTCCAGTAAACTAGATGTAATGAAGCTAAAACCAGAGCAACGTCTTAAAAACAATTGGTTCCGTATGTTGGTGCTAGGATCCACCGAAGTAAGTGAAAAATCAAACCATTTACCAGCGAATTATAATGGAATATGGGGCTACTTATAGTTGCCCTCAAACATACTAAAATTACCTTTCTAATGACGCCCCACACGACCATGTACGTTTCGTGTACTTCGAAACTAGCCACACAAGCTTCGAAAAAAAAAATAAGTGGTTTTGGGTTCTACTTTTTTGGGCTTACGAAAAAAATTCCACTGTATGCGTCCGATTTCGGTGGGCCGTTTTTCAAAAGAATCCCTCAATGTTATAGCTCTAAAATGGCAAACCTTAAACGTTTAGATTTTGGGAAAATATTTGGATAGAGAAGTGATTTGGTAAAGAGAAAAGACAACATTTTGGCGACAAAACTATTTGCTGTTTGTGTTTACTACACAATCGAGGCTTACCTTGCTGCATATGGAAACATATCTTCGTTTGTCGATTGTGTGAAAGCAAAACCACACACATATAAGAGAATGGCAAATTTATCTGACAATTTAAAATCATGTTTAATATATGAGTAGTATGTTATTGTGACACAGCCACACAACAATTGCTTAAAGTACTTTATCTACCTAGGTGAAATAATAGCAGTGAAAAAGTGCTATTATTTCGCCGTCGGTAGATAAAATAGCGTATTAACCTCTGTCCCATGTTTATTTAGACACTTGGGGTTATAACATTCGCCTTCGGCTCATGCAATAACTCCCCAAGTGTCTAAATAAACATGTGGACAGAGGTGAATAATCTACTATAAATACTTGGCGTACTTGCTGATTTTTTTTTACTGTGACAAGTCGGATTCCCACTCGACGAAATGATAATAATTGTCATATCGACTATTTGCATTTATTGATTGATTAAGAAATAAAATCACATAAGCGGAAAACAGTACAACACAACACATTGCTGAAATAACGTTGACGTGCGATGGTATATTTCTCAAATCTGTTACTTCGTTTGACTTTCGTAATTTTAATTAATAAAAAATCTATTACTTCACAGATTTATGCGATATTTTGTTATATAAGACCACACACTATACAGAGCTCATTGATTATTTGTGTCGTCGCTGTCGATAACAGATTAGATAACAGATCATTCAAGGTTACTTACGATTGTAGGATGATACACAAAGTGATTACTTTGATTTACTTCATTTGAAAGTTTATTTTCGAACACTGATCCTAACTACTGAATAGCCCAAAACCGCCCCTTTACTTTATTCATTTGCTGGCTGGTGGCTTGGGAAACTCAAAAAGTGGAAAGAATGCGCTTCTTCATAAAAATTACAGCCACTATACCAGATGACACACAGGAATGTGTGGGGGTTCATTGGACAGCTGCTGTCGATAGGATAAGGATAGCGAAAGGTATTTCTCATCACTTTTGTTTAAAGTAAAAATTCCTAACCGAATACCGGGAGCCGAAATTTCTGGTGAATATTTTGGTTCACAAAATACTGAGATTGCTCTGAAGTATTTCCGTCACCAAAAACTTACTCTTACATCTCTCAACAGTTTCCAAACATTTATGTTTTTTTTAACTCACCGTGTACTACAACCGGATGCCAAAACATCATTCCTTAAATGAATTTCCTTTAGCCAAAGTATTCCACCGCGGAATATATTCAAGAAACCGGAAAAGAATACGGCGGACTATATTCTAAAAACCAGAATGGAATGACTATGATCCCAATGATAAGCGATGAGCGTTATTTTCCGAAGCGTTATTCCCTTGACTGAAAGTCATGGGTTTTACGAATGATAAACACTCTAAAATGTTTGTGACACAATGTTCACTACAATGATTGAAAATACATGGAATGTATGACCAAAAACCTTAAATACATAAAATGTTTGTCACACTTTGTTCATTCCTTGATGCCACGATAACTTGAGTAATTCTAAACGGATTTCCAAAAACTTTTTTTTTAATCGACGAGTAATTAAACCCTTTAGACCAAGTTCGAAGATGGGCTATGAAGGACCGATGATCTTAAAGATATTCTCAAAAGAATTTTTGTCTCGTCGCTTGATGCCACGATAACTTGAGTAATTCTCAACGGATTTCCAAAAACTTTAATCGACGAGGAATTAAATCCCTCTTTGTTTGAAAATGGAGAAATAAGCAAGGTTCAGAACCTTGGAAATAAGTTCACTTTGTTTATTCTGAAATTTGATTTTCAATAAAATAAAAGGAGCGAACAATTTATGACAAAACAAGACAAAGGGCTAATTTGATCAAGATCAATCTATGATATTTTTGTAACAATTACAAAAATCTATTGAGAAAATATCAGTCAGTCAGTCAAGGGACCTGACCCACTCATAAGGTGGGGCCTTGTTTACAGGAGGCGATAGATATTCCGAATTTTTTTGATCGCGTTTCATCTGTTATCAATAATGACGACAAAAATAATCACAAGCTTTGTGTAATATGATCCTTTATATAATAAAATCATGTTAAAAAAATTGAAGTACAAGATTTGAAATCGACCAATTAAAAATACTTTGATTGATGGAAGTAACAGACCCGATAAGAATATTAATCATATGCTTGCCGTCAGTAACAGGTTAAGCTATACTGAAGCTACAAATATTAGATGTTCTGTGTTAAATACATGACACCTTCTTCTTCTTACGTTCTACTTAGGCTCATATATATCGATAAGATCAAAGATCTACCAAATGAAAGCAATTTTGCAATTTGGTGATTTTGTACCTTTGATTTTGTTGTTTTTTCAATTCAGAAATTCCCACCGTCCAAATTAAGTAATAAGAAATTGTAATTTCCATAAATCTTTTCCGAAAATCAACTTTTCTGCGTTTTATTTTCGCTCCGAACATTCCGGATTTCATTTAAATTAAAGTGCACCCCGGAGAAAACACTCCAATGTCGTGCAGATTTGAATAAAACGAAAATACAAGATGAAAAATAAAGGAAAACAGAAGAAGAAAGAAAAAAAAAATTGCCGAGGAAAAATAAGCCACTTTATGAACAATTTTCATGTAATGTAAAGAGCAAAATGAAAATAAAATTGTTGCCCATGAGATAATCTATAACGTGAATTGTGTGTGTGTGTGTTCGTATAATATAAGCACAAGGCATAACCATATAAATCTAATGGAAGATTTAAAATTTTATTTTCGTGAAACAAAAAACGGGAAAAAAGTATTTATTTTCTGGTAGCCAAAAATCTCCAGAGATATTGTAACCGAGTTAGCTAAATGTATTGTAATATATTTGAACATGACTTCTTTTTCCATATCGAAAATATGGAGCCTCCAGTCTCTTCCCGTGTGGAACTATTTTTGTGTGTGTGTGAGTGTACGTTACTTTCGTAAAACATCAACTTGTATTCCGTTTCACATTAAGCCATTTTTTCCCACTTTATTTTATTTCTTCTTATTTTTTATCCGACATAACGGTTTTTAATTCGTTGGATATGATAGTTTCGCAAGAGAAAATTACACCTAGGAATTATATATAATATTGTGCAGCATTTGAGAAAAATGAAAAACTTGAGTCATAACTACATATTCATGAGTTGGAAAAATTGTTGAAACGTTATTACAATTGTATTTTGTACTTGGTTGTGTATACATGTATCTCTGTATACATAGATGATGGGTGCTTTCTAAAGTGAATTCCTTTTTTAAAAAATGCACCCGAGGGTGTCCAACTTATTTCAGTTCTTTTCATACTTTGTGTAATGGTGAAATAATGACTAGAACTTATGTAAGTCTCTATTCGTTTTTTCCATGCATTACATTCCATATAGAAGCAGTAAAATAGTGTTCGTCAGAGTGTACTAAGCAGTTCGGTTCGGAGTTGCATAATACTTTGTTCATTGTATTCACTGTTATTCGTTATTGAAAATCGACAACACTATTTAAGATCTATCAGATTTACCTTTTCCCAAACGTCAATCAGGTACATTCGTTGCTTCTTTTGTTTAAAATATTACTTGTGTAATTTCAGAGGAAATTTGCACTGCTTTGCCCACGTAAAAAATCCCACTTTCGTTTCTAAGCTGTTACTGATGGCTCTCATTTAGTATAGCAAATGAGATTGGTTGCACTAGTGACGCTTGCTTCTTAAATATATTTAAGCAACAAGCTTCAGATACTGTTATTTTGACAAATATAGGGATTGGATATCCGAGCCGAAGGGGAGTGCAACTACACGAGTCAAAATAAAAGTTTCCAAAACGAGAGTTACTTAAACCGTTAAGCCCCTCAAGTTAATGAATTACTTCTAGCATCCAAGTTGACTTTGATCGTTGTCCAAAACTGTGATAAGAGATCTTGCCAAATGAGATAACCAACGAAGAACCACTTAGATACGAAAATGGGATTTTAAACGTGTGCAAGAGAGTACACAAAACTCACTTGAAAATACTTTCGTAGCTTACCTTGACACTCTACCTCTTTGAGTCATTAACAGATGGTTTCTTCAATTCATCAATAATCCTATTTGAATAGGGGATTACGGTTGACAGTGTACTTACATTCATTCGTAGATATTTAGTTACTTTAAGACAGTAGTCAAGTGGAGCCGGTATTAGTTCTACTTAGTGTGTTGTCTGTGATCAAGTTTTACAAAGACTGTGAACCAAGGTCTATTAAAGTCAAGCTGCACGGTATCACTGAGGCTGGGTCAGTGGAATTACAAATATACATCACAATGCAATGAGAGCAGTGACTTTTCTACAAGACGGAGGGAAATTTTTGGTGGAATTTTTTTTTCGAAATTCTGACTGGTGTTTTTTCCTTCGATGTTCAGCGCTTCGTCGCATGACTTTGGATTGATCAATAATAGCACGGTTGAATTTTAACATTTTGAGCATTTTAAAAATCAACGAACATTGAATGAATGGAACTTTGATTATCCATTGGTTTTACAGTGTCTCAGTTATTCTTCTTGTTTCACTTGTCTCACTGCTTGTTGGAAAAGTGAGTGAACTTTCACATCTTTTCCAAGAAAAGTTTATTTCGCCCACTCATGTAGACCAGGCTTAGAGCGAACATATGAATGAATGAAGTCTAGCTTCTCTTGTGAACAGATAGTCTGAATAATGAAATTAATACGAAGCTGAATTGCGTGCTCTGCATTTAGTGGCATTTAGTGAAGAAAGGCTCTTTGTTAAAAAATTGTTATATCTTGCCGCAAAAATATTTCTATTAAAATGGAAAGCGGTTGTCAGGAAAAGAAATTTCTTCTCCTTTGTCTCTAATAACCATAGAAATTATCATTCTTCTTCGTCGGATATTTTTTGTTTCTACAAAAAATGTTGCGCCTTTCTTATATATTTGCATACCAATTAAAAAAAATCGCGTCACGCACCTCTACGCGTGCAAATTAAATCTCGCACAGCAATAACACCTTGAACAAATTTTCAATTATGGCAGCTTCGGTTAATATTTTTTTTTACCATGTTGTCGTTCACATTTTCCTGCTCATTTTCCAAATTACTTATTTACTAACGTACATTTCCCCGAGCTAATTACGAATTAATCTCTTTTAATTATGGTCTTGTAATGTATTTACCTTTTCTCCAGATTTTGCGAGATTTTGTTTACCATTTTCTGTACGAAATTTATAATTACCATAAAGGAAAATATTTTATCTGAGGAGTTGTTTGTTCCGACCATTTCTTATTGCTTCAACGATTCATGTGTGATGTATACTATAGCGGATGTATTTTCACATTTTTTTTTCTTTCGAAAAACAAAGTTTATTTGGTAGGTTCATAGATCATTTTTGAAAAATTTCTTACATTTCCGGTAAATTTAATATCTTTAAAAATGACCTAGTTATCTATTGGCTTCCACTACGACGATGACGAAAATAAGCGATGTCCTTGGACCACTCTTCTCCTAAGTTTTATTACAGATTATTACAGGAACGGGTTGGCTCAGTGGTAACGGACTGCTCTTCCACCAAGAAAATACAGGTTCAATCCCGGTGAGGGCAAATTCTGTATAGGATTTTCTTCGACGTGTAGCATGAAAGTAACGTTCCTAAGCGCTTCATAATCTAGGTAGTTGAGGTGTTTGGTGTCCTCAACGAAAAACATACATAGAAGAATGACATGAATGACGTAACCCAATCACAATGAGTTTTTTGTACAGTCTGAAGTCTAACTTTAGGCGCAGATATAATCAGCTCCAGACAAAAAATCCTAAAGGCTTGCTAACCCATAGGCGCGGTTCGGAATTCACGAAAAGTATGTGCTCCATATTCACCAACCCACACTGGCCCGCGTGGTGATTCATGGCTAAATATCCATTGGAGGCCTACATCCAGTAGTGGATAATAAAGGCTATAAATTATACCGTCAGTGGAATTTAGAGCCTGAATCTTCAGCTGTTTTTCAGCCGGTCCGTCCACTCACACAAACGAAACTGCTATTACGTCTTCTACTCGTTCTGGTGAAGATTAGATGTGTCTCACACTCTTAGGTTTCCCAAAAATCATATTTTTTTTTCAAAAATGACCTGTTTGACGAGGGAACGAAGGTACTTCGAGACGAAAATACTATTAGTTTGGTTTAGTGAAGGAGCCAAGACCGCAAAAATCTACCAATGGCCCCGACGAAAAATTCTTTAGAACTTCATTCACAACAACAATATTTTGTGGATTGCTAAACACAAGAATATGTATGTATAAAATTGCGGGAACACCCTACCTAGTCTTTATACGGGTTTAACATTACCACACATGTTCGTTTTTAATTGTCGCATTTGTATACCCAAGTCACCTGTGACAAATATAAGCAGTTTTGTTTGTATAAGCTGACCAGCTGAAAAACAGCTTAAAAAAGTTTTAAGGCCAGGACCCTCTCAATAGAACAAACTGACAAATTAAAATGAAAAATTATACATTTAATTGTGTGTGTGACAGCTTCGTGACAGGAACTCTTAATGTCAAAAGTAAAGGGACTCATAACGTCAAAAGAAGCAAAGTTGACGTTTTCATGTCAGTGGTATGTGTGATATAATTTTTCAATGAATTTCGAGTCATAATTCCTCTAGGTAGTCACCGACCAATGAAGTAAAAGATTCTTTTAAAAAGCAATTCAATGGAGATAACTTCCTAATTTGAAAATCAAACTCGCTTTGAACGTTAAAACTCACACATTGCCTACCATTTCCTTCATTCGTCCCACTGATAAGAAATGTACATCCGCATTATTCGCATTACGAACGAGATTTATTACCTGATGACATTACCGGTAATTTTAGTTTTCGCGAGTAACATAACTTTCGTAATAGTTTGGTCATTACTATTTTAACTAACGGAATTAGATGCTCTTGCTTTCGGCATGGACACTTGGACACCTACCTCACTTGATTGTATCATTGGACTGTTGCATACGTGTATTCTTTAGTAGGATAAGAATATGGTCGAGGTGGTAGAGGCGGTGCACTTTCATTGCTGCCGAATGCATTGACATTAATGGTCGTGCCATACAATCTGTCGTTCGTTTTCCTGGATAATTAAAAATTTTCTCTTTCTTTAACACGACGACATTTTCTTTAGCAAAGTATATCACACTTACATCATGCCGTTCGGAAAGATAAAATAAAGATCTCTATTTGCGCACATTTTATAAGAAACACGTGCCCAAGCGAAACCAGCCAGTATGGCCAGACCACAAACGCCTGATACCACGCCAATAACGAGCCCTTTCTTACTTTCATTGATCCACGGCTGTTTGTGACCGACGTCATCTCTTATCGAATATGAAATGCAGTCTAATGGTGAGATCGTCTTCTCTGCGGAATTCATTAGACAAAAGGTGTATGTGGATATCGAGTTTACGATCAAATTAGTAACTCTGATCGACGAACTGGCAGTCATCATGCAACTAATTTCGCTAACATTGGTTGATAGGTTGTCATCCAGTGCAAACCAAATCAACATTCGATTTTCCACTTGTGCATCAATTTGTAGGAGAATGTCACCCACACCAACACTTTGATTCTGAATTATAGAAAATTTTTGACTAGGCCCTCGAATTGTAATGTTCTCTGTCACGTTGTCGCTTCGGCGAGGTTGAAAACATTCTTGGGGTATTTCAGGTGGTAATGGTGTAGTGATGTCGGTAGTAAATTCGGTTGTAATGTCGGTGGTAACTTCGGTGGTGACTTCTGTTGTTGTTGTAGGCTCACAAAAATGTGATTCAACAACTTTATCCCCTTTGAATTCAACTGGCGAATCACATTCGACCGTACCAATAAAATTTGAAGAATGTTCTATTAAGTCGGCTCTAAACGGCAAAAAGTCACAGTCGCAAATCCATTTTCCGTTTTCTGACAAGTTAATTCTGGTATAATAGCTGGGCAGCATAATGTCAAAGAGACCAGCCGGCAAAGTCTTAATGAAATTATTTTCCAGCTTCAATGTCTGGACAGACGTGCTTATTGCATCGAAGGCGCCAACACCGAAAGTTTCAATTTGGCAATTAGATAAATCCAACGTGTTAACACGTCCCAAGCCAACAAACGATTTATTCGTAATTGAATTTTTCAAATTGTACATGTACATACTTAACGGTTGTAAGCTTCGGCAGCACCGCCGAACCGGTGAAGCCATCTATTACAATTTCGTTTGTCGTTCTGGTCAACTGCTCAAACGTAAATTCGGTCAATGTTCGATTCAATACGTCCAATATACCGGTTTCAATTGTCAAATTGGCATCACTAACATCTTTGAAGTGAATCTTTTCCACCGACTCCAGACCGTTGAACAATCCATTTTTGAACGTTGTGATACTTGTGTTAGTGAACACGAGTCTCGTCACCCATTTAAATGCGGTCGCATTCAGTGAATTGGCTTCCATTTCACTAATTGCCACTAAACTGTAGGCCAAGTCATTTACTTTAATATTGGCAGTAAACGAATTGGCTCGCACGACGAAACTTGGCGAGTCGTAGTTTTTCAGTTCCAATCTGATGCCTTCATAATAGCAGAGTGAGAGCTAATTGGTCAGTTTGATGAATGAAGATAAATGGCTGAAAAAATTGAATTTTACGCAAAAATACCTCTTCATATCCATACTCGATTTGATCCATATTTTGAGCCTGAGAGTATACCCCTTCAATATAGTCTAAATTAGAAGTGCACCTCAAAATACACACAATTGGACCAAATTGTATTTCGTGTTTACATGTTGATTGTATGGTGGATACTTTCACCAACAATAAAATTGAAATTTTAAACGAGAAATACTTCCAGTCATAAACTAGTTTTGTCATTCTGCTACAGCAGGTATTAACAACATCCACTTACAAACCTTGACTAGATTAAATTGAATGGCAATGCATACGTTAGGCAGTGGCTTAATTTTGTTTATTGCAGATGTAGGTATTAATAGTAGATTACCGTGGGTCCAAATTTTTGATTTGACTAGTAATAGGACGTCATAGCCCGACCCGAAGGGGAGGGCGGTATGAATACTCGTCATAATAAAAATTTTGACTCAAGTACGTACTGTGCTTTACGTGAATAGGCAATGTAAATGCACATTTCATATAAGCGAGCCATTTACATTGCCGTATCACGTAAAACGTATTATTGCTATGCTGATAAGTTGATTTACAGCGTGTCGTTCAGCAAGTCTTCGATATTGTTTTATTGATTTGTTAAAATGTAATCCGAATTCTGCTCCGATTCGTTTGACAACAAAAATTAGAGATGAACTCTGGTAATGTTGGCTGTGTAGCAAAATGCATATGTTGGTATATGTTGGCAAACAAATGAAGTAAAAGATTATGTTCAGATGAAAGGCCAAGGTTCGGAGCATTTTTCTTCGAGAATTGGAATTCTTGAAATTCACAAAACGAATTTTTTCAAGAGTTTTTGCGAATTTGCATAAATTGCAATTCTCGAAAATATAGGCCCTGAGTTATCGAGATTATTCGAGTTTACAATTTTGTTTTATCTTTATTCTTGATGTATACAAATGCTTGGAAGCGATAATCCGAATTTGTTTATCTCCACAATCTGTATACCAGAAGGAATTAATTTATTTTTGTGCATTAGATTAGGAAGCGAGTGTTCCATTAAAATTATAATTTTTATAAACAACGACATGGTGTCATGAGTCATAGCGATAGGGTACGCCATACGAGAAAAATTCAACTTCCGAGAGCACATTGAATATAGAATTGTAGGAAGTAAATTAGATGGAGGGATTAACTTGGTGCCTCAACTTCATTCATAAATTACGTAACGCTCTTCAGTGCTGTCATCAAAATTAAATCCTGACTAACTCGAGAAATAAGTGATATTTGAAGTTAAGACTATGCTCTAGTGGTATGTTGGGTGGATAGAACATAGTTTTGATTTCGCAGGCGTATTTCTCAAGATTTAATTTTGATGACAGCACTGAAAAAGCTTTACGTAATCTATGAATGATTTGATATGTTTCGAAACCTCACCATAAGCCTTTTATGGCCCATAACAAATACTCTTTGAGTCTGAAAATAAACACAAATACACAAATACTCAGGGCGTGTTGCCCGTTCAATACTTATCCTTGGACTTGGCCTCATCCGCATCTATTCGCACAAAAATGTAGCAAAAAAATTGATTTTCAGCAAATTTATTTCCCAATAAAAAAACCAATAAAATGTGAATGGAATGCAACTCACTATCACGCAAATACGGATAGGTAGACTCAAACATAAATAATGAAAAAAAATGAATTTATTAAAATCGAAATTGTAATGGTATAATGCTAGAGATCGACGAAAAAAAGAGAGTGTGGTAAGGATATTTATGTGAGTTTTCCATGTTACCGCGAATTAAATTTTTTATCAATATCTCGATAATGAATTATTTATGTATCAATGGAATAGCAGGATTAAAAATGAATGTAAAATATAAATAAAGTGAATTCATGCATTTCTGGATTAAAATTGATAGGCAAAGCAATTATACAAAATGAAATTCCATTGTAAATAGATCGGGATAGAATATAACGTTTGTTATGTTTGGGTTCACGATGATGTTGAATGAATGAATACTTTTCAAATCAGTAATCAAGCATTGAATAATTAGTAATAATTGGTGATTATTACTGCTAAATTATATCGACATTAATAGCGGCAATTCAATTTGAAAGTAGAAGCATGCAGTAACTATGTGCTTGCCTTCAATTCAGAAATTCATGGCTCAATCCCAGGATGTGTGTTATTTAATGCAAAAATATGTTGCTTTTAGAATCGTCTCTAAATTCAACCATAGAAAAGTGCCATGGCACCTGTTTCAGTGTGGATTAATTTTAAACCCAATAAGTCCCTATTCGGATCAATAGTACATGTGATTACTCAAGTTTCTAATGACACCCCACACGACCCTGTACGGCTCGTGTAGCCGGAGAAATTTTTGTAAGAAAAGTGCAAGTTTTTGGTTTTTAATCACCTTTCACCAGCCACACAAGCTTCGAAGAATTTTTTTGAAAGTGGTTTTGGCTTTTCGGGTCGAAGTCCTTTCTACGTAGATATAAAAAAATCCATTTGAAAATGCGTCCGATTTCGGTAGAAAAAAAGAATCCCTCCATAGAAAACCATATAAAAGACTTGTGATGAATAATTTCCAGGAAAGATCATGTTAAATGATCAACAGGTTTTGCATCCCTTCTCCAATTTCAATATACTTTAACATAATATAATAAACGATAAACTAATGTTGACATGACTAATATCTTCCCAAACTTAATATACGAGTGAATAAGGCAGAAAGTGTGTAAAGACCTTTAAAAGATTTTGGAACCCATACGTATAATGCGGCGTCGACTTATGTCAAAGTTTATTGAATTTCATTTTACAAAAACAATGCTTGATATTCAGTATAGTTCGACAGACACCAACGTTTCATTGAATGTGAGATTTAAATTCCTTAAAATGGTTCTGATTGCCATACACATTCGATTCCGATTATCTTATAAAAATTTTTGTACCTCAATGTTTTACAGCGTGACCTGGGGAACGATTAGTTATCTGGTAAGTACAGCAGTTAAAAGAATAGGAACAAAAGTTTCTGTTTATGATTCGGGGGGATCCTTAAAAAAACATAAAAGATTTTAAAGTCGTAAGCCGCATAAAAAACCCTCAAAATTCACAAATTATATATCCATCATATTGTCGTTCCCCGAGGGGTAACCGACTCGGGAAATTGACTACACACCCTCAAAGGAATTGCCGGAGTATCCGGTAAATAATTGGAATTGATGGAATTGACCGGAATTGGCAGGAATTGATCGGAATTGATAGGAATTGACTGGAAATATGTGTAATTGTAAGGAATTGAAAGTAAATGAGAGTAAATGCTGATAAGTGTGATTATCGGAAAGAAGGACCACCGAATGCAATAGTGTGGTTTTCCTTTTTGTTTTAATTTTAAAAGCTCCCGCACAATAAATAACAGCGTACAGTGTTGATCAGTTCCATTTTAGAACAGGTCCAACGTCCTTTTATGTTCAAAATATGCACACTGAAGGATTCTTCTTCAGAGGATTCTTGTGAGTCAGATGCGGAAGAGTTTGAGCCGCAACAAACAAGTGAATATTCGTCGGGGGAATGTTAGGCTGGGGCATTGCTGACGCGAAATGCTCTAGTTTCAAACCAAATTTACAAAAAAATGCATCACCGACAATATCATCTATTCCATCAACTTTTCAAAAGCCTAAAATCTTACGATGTCGATCACTTGAGCGAAACAAAAAATTGAGTGCCTTGGCTTTTGCTGACGTGTGCTGAACAAATCCATTTCCTGTCGAGGTACGAACAACGTTTTGTGCACCGGACAACTGAAATAGACAAAACACAGCAATTTACTTGAAAACATACACACTTCACATTCACCATATTAATCAATCGTATAGTCTAGTCATGGAAAAATTCATGTAATTTCTTTCCCGCACCATAAATCGTAAAGAAATGAAGTTTTTTTCATGCCTTGGGCATAAATTACGGAATTTTTCTCGTAACTTAGGCCCTCAGAATGAAACGTTGTATGCGCATCTGTTGTGGACGGTTTATTTTAGGCACTTTCGCTTGTCGCCCTCACTTCGTTCGCGCTACAATCCGCGAAATTGCCTAAAATATATCGTCCACAACATATACGTAATAGTTATTTGTGTATCTGTTTTGGACGATTGTTTATAGGCAATTTCGCTTGTTGTAGCCCGAACGAAGTGAGGGCTACATGCGAAAGTGCCTAAAATCAATCGTCCAAAACAGATACTCAAAAAATTTTTCATGTAAGGGGTCGAAAACCTCAGAAAAATATCGAAACTCCCTCATTTTCGGCCCCGACACATGAAAATAACTATTCCTGCACGATATATAGTTCGGAAAAAACTGACATTTCTTAATGAAAAATCATGGCAAAATATGTCGTATTTCAGTTGTCGCATGCACAATAGTTTTTCGTCATTTTCTGTCTTGGTACGAAAAATACTATTTATCTAAAATAAACAATGATGTGCGATGTGAAATCATTTTAAACAAAACTGCAGTCAATTGGACGGTTTCTAATCTAAATTGAAATTGAAAAATCTCTTCTAAAAGTATGAGTAAAAATTAAAGATTCTAACAAAATGAGTCGCAAATGTAGGACAACATAGTTGTTCCAAATTTTATCTTGATATAATCTGACGATTCTTTTCCAAAATGCTTGAGGGTTTAACTTTGACTTTAAATTTATGTCTATTTGAAAGTATCGAGCAATTATTTCGAAAATTCGTGGAATTGAAGGAATTGATTGAAATTATAGGAATTGAAGGGCGAATCCGGCAAGTAGTGGTGTTAATCCGTTAATTAAAGAAATAAAAGGAATTAAGAGCAATTAAAAGGAACTGACAGGAAGTACCTTTAGAAATTGAAAGGAAATTGAAAGGGAATTGAAAGGAATTGAACGGAATTGAACGGAATTGAAAGGAATTGAAAGGAAATAGAGCGAATCCGGCAATTAGACGAGTTGGTCCGGTAATTGAGGTAATTAAGCGGAATTGAAAGGAATTAGCAATTGATTTGCCACCATTTTGGTCAGTCGGTTACCCCTCGTCGTTCCCGTATAATACACCGATGGCAAGTAAAGGTGATATGCTAAAAATTTCTATTCCCTTTTCTATAGCCCCTGCACGCCCACATATCTGGTACATTACATTATTGGATCGTGTGTAGGTGTGTGTGTGTAAAACAAAACCAACAGAACAATCTTATACAACATGAAATCGATTCTGTAGTTTGTGCATAAATGTTCACATTTTCCAATGATCTTAAATCTATTTTGGCTGGGATTTGAAAAACAAATAAAATCCAATCTAATCTTCTACTCTTTAGGCAAAATGTTTTTATATGTTGTTCCCTCCTCCTGCACATCGAAAAAGAAGAGCTTCAATATTTTCTTCTTGTTGTTTCGATAAGAATGTTCCAACGAAGGAAAAGGCAATTGAGAACGTGGCAGATCGCTCCGACGTTAGTATCGTACGAAACCGTATGGCGATGTTAGTTCATTGAGTGGAACAGCTCAGCTGTAACGAAATGCGTTACTTATTTCAAAGTCTCAAACTGTAGAACCTAACTGTAGTGCCAGACTGTCTCAAAAAAGCCCTTCGGGCGTTGTATGGAGGAATTTTTCAAAAAGCCCTTCGTTGTCATTTATCCATACAAAAATCAAAAGGCCCTTCGGGAATCGCCCGAACAACCATAGGGCCAGTCCGGCACTGCCCAACTGAAACCGAATTTTATGGAGCGTTCTGTCTTAGAATGCAGTCTGACCACTATGACCGTATTCAGGCCCGATTCATAAAATTTGATAAATTATCGCCTTTTGATGGAGGTTTTTGCGCCCTTTCTACACTTCGAGCGCCTTTTCCAACATTTCACAAGAGCGCTCTTTGGTAGCCATCCAAGCCCTGACCGTATTCCTCTCTACGTCTGTCAAAATATGATGTGAACGTGCAACGCCGATTATTCTTTGACCTGTGAAAAAGATCTGCATTCACTCAAACGGCTCTAATGGAATAGCGATTTTTTATATCCAACACTAAGTGTTACGAACGGAACATGAACCCTAAAGCCCCGCAGTACTACATACAGGTCTAAAAACCAAAACGATTTTTTCTAGTAGTTTCCCTTACCGCAACGTCTATTGCATCGATTGTAAAGGAAGAGTAAGTGTATTACGAATTACCGACGGTTGTAAGTATATGTTAAGGAGAAACCGATACCATTCAAACGAACGAAGAAGAAAAAAAACCATGAAATTCAACAAGATTAGCTTTGGATGTGCAAAAACTTGCTATTGAAACCGGCGATATTCTCGCGATATATCCAAAGTTATCTTTATTTTCCCAAAAAAAAGAATGAAAAAAATATCCGCACTCAATTTGATGTTTTCGTTTTATTTTCGTCTTCTTTCTTTTTTTTGTTTTTTTATTTTGACGAAAGCTGGGTATACCAAAAGAATGGCAAACTTTAAAAAAATAAGCTTCTTTGCATAAAATACCTTATTTTAAGTTTTTAAGCTGCTCAAACTTTTATTGGCAATATGTTTTTAGTGGAAAATTTACAAAGATTATGGAAGTGTAGTTAAGAGTGTGGTGTTTTTGGCGCATATTTATATACCCATACATAACATTCATATACATTATCGCCATAAAGGGAGTATGACTGGGCGGCAAGTTCAAGGAACACCAGTAAGAGTTTGCAAAATTTTCTGTTTTCCTCACGAAGAACGAACGAAAATAAAAAGAGAAGAAATCCAACTGAAAAATAAGTTAAATGTTGCACACAAAGTTAGATTAACGCATTGTAAAATGATGATAAATTTCCATTTTCGTTTGGCTTGACTTTGGCGAGTTTCCATTTCCCAGCAATTTCGGTTAAGCCATACGATATACGACCTTAAATATCCTTCCCTTACTATCCAACACGTAATACACGCTTTCGAATGCTTTCTGTTTCTATTTTCTATTATGAACCAGAGAGAAAAGGGTCATTTAGATAATATTCGTGTACATGAGATTATGACCATTTTCAACTGTGCGGCGGGGTACTCTGTGCAAAAGTTATGGGTTTCAGCAGTTAAAAATAATGAGCAAGAGAATAGATGATGATATTTATAAAGATTTGTTTGAAGTTCTCGAATCCGCACTACTGTTTAAGTTGGAAAACTTTTCAACTTAATTTCGTTTTGTTTTCGTTACTACATTTTGGCTCTTGCATTGTTTGTGTGTGCCCGAGAATGTGGTGCTTTAAACGAAATTGAAATTATTACCATAACAATTGCACTTGCCATTCCTTTGATGTAGCGAATTCAACGGAAAATTTACGGTGACAAGATAAGAGCACTGGAGACAACGTCCAAACATAAATTTTAAATTGAAGTAAAAAAGTCCTCGTCGAGGTCCTCGTGTCCTGATTTTATTTTTTTCAGAGTAAAGCTTAACGGTTCAGTGATTGTAGTATAAAATCAAAACTAGCAATTCACTTAAATTTCCAGATCATTTCTTTGATTTTGACATACGTCAAGAATATATCAGACAGACGTATTATCGATTATTTTACTCCTTTTTGATCAAAGTTTTTCTAAACAAAATCTATTACTTCATGACACAAATTTTGCTATATAAGACCAAATTAACAGAGCGCATTGGTGTAGTTACTGTCGATAACAATAATGATACAGCTAAAAATTTCTGGCTTCTAATGGGCGTTTGATACAATTCTTCAATTAAACCTTGAACTATCCTCTGCGTCTGTGTGCGATGCCACTCCAGATATAAATTTATCTGTTTTAACAACATTCGCAATATCACATTCGCTTCCACATTGATTGAATTTCATGTTCGTTTCGAGCTTGCGATAGTACATAATGAAATTAGACCCAATCTGACATTAAGCACGTACCTCCATTCATGCAGAAAACGAACCGGAGTCATGACCGCAAATGGAAAATATTATAGTGCTGTGTGGACTACCGTTTTTTTTCTGCGCTACATTTTCCATCAAATTCCTTTTTTCTTTATTCTCATTTTGCGATTTTTTTTTTAAATTTGACATTACAATACACCTCGTCGATGTCGATATTACTCTACTGATTCTACGGGTATAATACCATTGGAAAACTTATTTCTTTTTGATATTCCGTTTACGTATGACTTGACTCGAATGAGATTTTCGTTTTTCTATATAATAGTGAAACTTCAACCAAATATGTGATTTTTGTGGTTCTCATTTTCCTCGTGTCGATACTATTATGTGCTGGCAATAGCTCTAAAAAAAATTCCACAGGACACCTTTCCAAAAAGCTACCAACCATTCAAAAAGCTTCTCAGTGTCCGATTACATTTTCTTGTTGATTTATCACGGCTAAATGCAATGAAAAATCAAATCCTGAACGGGAAACGTTCGTGCGAAACACGTGCCAATAAGCACGCAAATGAATCGCGTTTCTTTTATGATGAAAATAAATTTTGATTAAAAATTAATTTAAAACAGCAAAAAGCACGGGCACCGAACAGAAAGACATTGTTTTTGAAAATAATTGACTCGCAAGGGGACATTCATAAAATGCAAACGCTTATAAGGCGGGAGGACTTTAGGCAAAAGCGTAGACTCCATACAATTTGAAATAAATTTTTATTCGTTTTTGCGTGCGATCGGGTCTAAATTTCGTCATTTTAAACCTTGCGTACTTTATGAATATCGCCCCCAAGTAGAAGGTTAATACGTAGTAAATGAAGAGAATGTCAATTTTTCCTCTTCACCTTTTCGAGCTAGATGACGGAATGTTCAAATTAGTGAAACAGCAGAAACATGAATAAGTTAAAAAGAATGAGAAGTTCTACTTCTTCCCTTTTTCTTTATTTGTTGGCTTCAGCCGGAAGTTAATTTGAGTGGTAATATCCAAATAGACGGACAAATTGTTATATTACGACACTCAAACAAATATGCAATTACTTTATAATTACTGTCTAATTTCCCGTCCAATCTGTTCATATATTATGTCGTCATTGACTGTTACTGGGCGCTATTAAGTCGTTTATATTAAACAGATCCGTTGCTTTATTAGCGTTGTTTAAGCAAAGGTTATTATGAAAGCGAAAAAGCACAAAATATGGAATAAGATTACATTTCCGAATAATTCCACTTATTAAGATAATGATATATGCTGGACTGGACGTGTGTGCGCGCTAACCTCGTTTCCTTTTTTTTCTCTTTACAAAAGAGAGTCCGGTATTGTCTTTCATATCACGATAATCGGACAGAGGGATGTTCGTTGGAAAAATAATGATGGTTGAATAATACATCGAGAGAGCTCATTGTATTTTTTTGAGTTTCATTCAACGTGAAGAATGCTCCATCACATAATTAATGATTTTTGTTGAATTTGAAAATGATAGAATTAGAGCTGTGAATTTGAACGGATTATTTCATTGAATATTATATGCTGGCTGCGGTCGGTATTGTTTTCACGAAAAGAGTTTATCATTCCATACGAAAAATGTTTAGAGAGGCGCTTGGTCATGAACAATATTAATATTCTCGGCCAGGTCAGTATAATTTAATCAGTCAAAAACCCCTGAAGGGTGACAGTTTGACGCAAGTCCTTGTTTCTACTTACAAAATAACTGATATCGCTGAGGGTGACGCATTCTGCGCCTCAACGAAAAAGTTTTATCAATAAAAAAATGACCCAAAAATTTAAGAAAGAAAATTTTAGAACAAAAATCCGTCTCAAAGTGTTGAGAAAACTACTGTTAAGAAATAGGGAAAGCTATGTCCTGAATCATCTGCCACTTTGTGACGCAATTCGTGCAGCAATCGCAATTGTGGATAGAGAAATTTCTAACTTTATTTTACAGTTGCGACAATTTCGTCATGAAAAGTAGGATTAAAACACGTTTTCAATGCCCCGTTTGTTTTCAGCCTTACGTAGCCAATTTGAGATATTTGAAAATACGAAATTTTGCATATTTACATAGAAGAAGCAGGATTTTGAAATTCAATATATCGGCCAAATGTTAGCCTACAGTAACGTGTGATAGCTCGTTGAACTCGTACGGATGCCTAGAAGCAGTACCGGACTGGCTCGAAAAAGCCCATCGGGGGCTCCATGCAACTCAATTTAAAAAGGCCCACAAATTAAAAATTCTCATACAAAAATCCAAAAGGCCCATCGAGAATTCCCCGAATTCACCATATGGCCAGTCCGGGCCTGCCTAGAAGTATTATACAAGTATTATACAAGTATTATACAAGTATTATACAAGTATTATACAAGTATTATACAAGTATTATACAAGTATTATACAAGTATTATACAAGTATTATACAAGTATTATACAAGTATTATACAAGTATTATACAAGTATTATACAAGTATTATACAAGTATTATACAAGTATTATACAAGTATTATACAAGTATTATACAAGTATTATACAAGTATTATACAAGTATTATACAAGTATTATACAAGTATTATACAAGTATTATACAAGTATTATACAAGTATTATACAAGTATTATACAAGTATTATACAAGTATTATACAAGTATTATACAAGTATTATACAAGTATTATACAAGTATTATACAAGTATTATACAAGTATTATACAAGTATTATACAAGTATTATACAAGTATTATACAAGTATTATACAAGTATTATACAAGTATTATACAAGTATTATACAAGTATTATACAAGTCACGCCCACTTACTAACGTGCGGGCATGATATGAAGCTTACTCAATAATAATCAAATAGAAACTTTTGTCTACGTGTAAAATCTGTTACTTCTTTCGATTTAAACATTTTCACAAAATTGATACAATACTACATTACGTCCTTGTTTGGAGATTTTTATTTTGCCGAGAGGGAGGTATGCATAATTATTATCGCAAGTGTCAACGGTGTGGCAAGTAATAAATCTATGATGATGATACATTGATATCACAGGGCCTTATTTATTTAAAAAAAAAAACATTTTATTTGTTTTTGGTTAGCGTTCAAAAGAATTTGATATTGATGCAGAATCAATTTCATGAAAAATGACGGCAGATGGCTTTAAAATATGTGTACAAGAAGAGGAGAAGAAAAAGAAGAGGAGAAATTTCAATGGTCCTCCCAAAATCCCTCGAGTATAATTTCTCCCTTATTTCTTAATTCAAACGATTGAAACTATAAAATTGCAGATCAAAGAAAAATCCACTCAATTCCGCTATTATGTCTAGCTAAAAACGTCTGGTTGTCGTTAATCCTTGACCTTCCACATTACCGACGTTCCACTCAAAATACCATTTCCCAAATAACTGAAAAATGTGACTGTGACTGGTCGGAGTCTTTAATATTGGATTATATCAATGGTCACATCATTTATTTCCATGGTTTTCTTTTGTCCCTATTGTCATTTTGTGCGAACAGAATGATGAACAGGCGGACAGATGGACATCTTCAAATTAATTTTCCATTCTTTACATCTACATTTTGTTCACCAACCGCATCAAGTTGTCACTGTAATATTGAGTAACTGGAGATAGAAAAAACGTTTCTTTTCCTTTACGTTTTTTCCTTCTCCTTTTTTTCGCTCTGGACTATTAATTCGGACGGAAAAAGCGTAAGATACGACATGGAAATTCGACTACGATTATCAAAGAGTGTCTGTAATTAAATTCGAATTGAATCAACTACAACATAAAACTCCTTGGATTGTACGTGTCGGAAGCAACAGAGATTACACTTTTAAAACTATTTAACGAAACGTAAATTGTAAAACCCTGAACAAGGAAAAAATTAATTCAAAAATTGGATTTCAATTTATTTGTGGTACGTTTTCCACCTTCCACTCTCGTGAAACAGTTTTGTTATTCTGTTTTGTATAGTTGTTTATTCGCAACTAACTTTGTTTATAAATAATCTAACGAAAGTTGGTGTTCAAAAAAAAATTTAATTACAAATGTACACACAGACAGTCAACGGAAAAATTATATGAAAAGGGGGGTGAGTTGTATATGGTGGGATGAGTCGTGAAATTGTTCCATGTAATGAGGTCACATCTAATATACCAGATGGGTTCAGATATAAGTTTAATTCTTAAAATGTATACAAAACTCCCGATTACAATAACTATGTCTGCCTTACTACTTAACAATTTAACACTCGAAGTGGAAGAGAGAAATTTTCACTCGAGAAACGAGTTAAGGTATTCATGTGTTATAACTGATTAAACTTTTGAGGGTTACACAGGAACGAAAATAATATTCGACGTAGACGTATACTTATACAGACCGGATCGGTGTGGAGAAGTCAACTTTTGCTAATCTAATTAAAGTTTTAAATGAAAAGTTCAAGCAATTTTATCTACACAAACATTTAATTATACGACGAAATCAAGTCTGGCGTATTTTGTTAATTATATAGCAAAGTATATATCAAAGAATATCGAAAGCATTTTATTGCCTGGAAGGTAGAAATAAAAGGTTTTCCGTTCCGATATTTATATGGGACTGAACGAGAAGCAATGGTGTATCGGTCGATAGCTTGGATATTGAAGTGAGAGAATATGGTCGTCACCTGAAACTTGAAGTGTTGTTCCTCTGTATTTCGTCTTTTTTATCACCTATTTTTGTTGTTATATACACACACACAATATACACAATATTAACCACATACAACACGGTTGTCGTAATGAGAACGATTCGGTGTGTTGGGAAATTGTGGTAAATTTAATTTGAAAGAGTATTTACGTAAAACTTTAAGAATGTAATTTATTTTTCATTTAATTTAATTTGTTTTCATTTTGTTTTTCATTTTCGATCGCAATGGCATCAATAGCATCTAATAAATAGGTGGTATAGGTATATATTTATATGTAAGAGCACCATCGTCGTCTGTTGGCAAAAACAGATGGAACGAGAGGTGAGAGAATTAAATAGAATTTAATCGAATTTCCTTCACCTTCACAGTATTTTAAAGATGTTGTTTAGTTTACGTGCTGTGTATAGTTCAGGGTGTTTTCTTCATTAAAACTTTCAGCGTCTATTAATACTGCTTGAGAAATTACACTGCTTGTGATTGGTTGTTGGCATAACTTTCTTAATCAAAACTGGCATTCAGAGTAATTGATTTTTATCATTTAATTTGACGAAAGTTTAAGTGGAAGACCGACTAGACAAAACTTGTCATTAGGCCTGTTCGGGCATCATTTCTTGTTCGAATTATCTCGACGCAGATGCCTTATTTGATTCATAAAGTAAACAAAACAAAAATTGAAAAAAAAATCAATTTTGTCTCTCACACGGAGTACTCTTTTGGTAAGTGGAAATGAAGCCTTAGAATAAAAATACGCACTCTCCGAGCTGTGCAAAGCAGTTTCATTTTCTTAGAATTCGCTCAAAGTGATAAAAAAAGACGATTTTTAACAGACCTTCTTCTGATCATCTGATCATTCCTTATTAACTCCCCATGCTTATGTACTATTCCGATCACTTGGTCAACTAGTCAGATTTTTACCTCAATGAGTGTCTGTATCGACGGATTTTTCTTCTGAGACGCCAGACTCTTCGTTATTAGAGTCGAAATATTTTGTAAAAGCTATCACCAGAGTAATTTGAAGATCATATCAAACAACTTACCTGTCCTGGATTCTCCACAAGATTACCAATTCAAACCTGTGCTAATGTTACCAAAATTTAAAAGATAAATTAGAGTTAAGGTAGGAAGGAATACTTTAATAGGGGTCGTTAGCAAAACGGCCGCAAACTGTAAATTCAACGGTAAATCCAATGATAACGACCCCTAATTAAACAAAATACTTATTTGATATAATACACTTTTTGCGTGATTTGCTTTAGAAACGGTTAGTTATTTGTTAACGACGACGACGACAAAAATAAATGAATTACTGGCAAATGTTAGTTTTATATAAAGTAGAATAACTATTGAAGTACTAGATTTCGAATGAAACAGTCGGAAATGGTTTGACTCAGAGAAATGATAAGCACGGCGCTTCACGGCTGGGATAGAACACGCCTGACGGATTTTTTCTGAAAAATTTGAAGACGATGACCAGAACGTCAATCATATGGGGAAAGTGCAAGTGGTGAGTTTACAAATTCTCATATATCCACCTTGCCTTACAGAAGATGAGTTGGTGCGAAATAATTTGAAAATAATAAATGATAAATTCACTCGATAGGTTCATTCGATTGTCGTTATTTATATAATAAGTCAAAAATTAGTCAAATGAATCAAAAACTGTTATCAATGACAGCTGTCAATGTTGTAAGATTTCGTGTTTTGATTTTAATTAAAATCGAATTTTCGCTCTAATTAATTTCGAAAGTTCAATGTTTACTAGTAAATAGTGTGCAGAATGGATAGATCAAGTCGATATGAAGAGAAATTCCCGAAGTTTTCCAATGGAATTGATCCTTATACATTAGAGGACTGCAACGACCCATTGCATACCAATTTCGGATATTTTGATTTAATGAATTATTGCATTCATAAACAATTGTTTTGTTGTTGCGTTGTTTAGTTTTCATTTTGGTTATTTTCAAATTATTTAGCGCTAAACCATCATCTGTCTTGCCCTATAGTCAAGCTGTAAATGTTGTTAACGAAAACGAGATATATCGTTATTAAAACCAAACTGTCAAAATTTTACATACAAATGTAAAAAAGTTTGACAGTTCAACCGTTCTATGAAAAAAGCAGTCAGGCGTGTTCTATCCCAGCCGTGAGGGGCCGCGCTTATAATTTCTCTGGGTTTAACCAATAGAAGTAACAGATTAAAAACACTGTATCACGATACGTTTGATTGATAAATTAATAAAATGTTATTAATGGTTCATCGCGTGAAACCTAATTAGCACGCAATTGACAATTAATTAATTCGTTTTTTATACTGTTTCATATTTTATTCTGTTCAAGTTCTTAGAGACTTTTTTTACCTTTGTAGCTAAATTCAATTTAACCATTCTCGGAAAGCATACACCAAAGCAAAAGGAAAAATGATCATCAAAGTGCTGCACTGGACAGCCAGTGTCTATAATTTTCTTTCAGCTTTTTTTTTCTGCGAAAATGAAGTGCCGTAATGTAATCATGTTGTTTCAGCGAATTTCTCTTCAGAATTTATATTCCAATAAGGTCATACAATCTACGAGACGCAAACACATTTATATTTTCCACAGTAAAGATGAATAAAACAAAAACACGAACGAAAGAAGATGAAGAAAAAAATCTCCGAACAGAAAATGTTTCACAAAAATTGACAGATTTCCCATTATCGAATCCATGTAAAAATTAAGACGCGACTGCTTATGACAGATTTTCTGAGATAGGAAAAATGGTTAACCGTATTATTTACCGTATTTGTAACTGGCACGAATGGATCATAATAATCATAAATATTTTTCAATATTTTTTTTTGTACGTACAGGATGAAGTGCGATAAAGACTCCCCGTCGTCGTCAGAGCTTAAGAGCAAAACGAAAGCCAATATGTGCGAGAGATGATTTTCGATATCTTTTTTTGTGTTGACACGGTCTATAACGAGACGAGTGTCCTACAAATTCATTGGAAATAATTGTTTCGATCAATAGGGTGTTTATGGCTAGTCCTTCAAATGTGTAGCCATTTTTATTATTTATTTACTTTTTCCTTCGAAAGGTCAGCCAGTGGCTAGACGCACAAACAATGTTGACAGTTTGATTAAAAAAATTTTATGATTTTCCTTTCCCTTTTTTTTCCATTCTGGCCTAAAACGTTTATCGTCCAGATTTGTATCGGTACGCTCTTCGGTTAAGTTGATAAATAAACAAATCTGCGAACGAAAACATGCAGAGTATCATGCCATTAACAATGAGTATGAGACATGAGACACGCACGAATTTCAAGAGTGTCAACCCCTTTTACAGAGCATAGAAAATTACACGCTGGCACCGAGACCCCGAGACATAAACGAAATGTCTTATTATGTATTTTCATAAAAGAAAGAATAAATGTTGTTGCTGCTGCTGCTGGTTGTTGTTTTTTTTTTTTCTCGTTTACTTCATCTTTAATCCCCTATACGAAATGCTTGAGCACCCAAAAATTCCTTGCAAAAATAAATTGCCTGTCATCATCAACATTTCGTATGAAAAAGAAATTTCAGAAAGATACATCGATTTCAATATTTCATAGTTTTTGTGTCGGTGTATGAATGTGTGTGTTGCTTTTCGTTCGAGACTTAGTTTTACGAGCAGACAAAAAACCGAATTGTATCTATCATGTCTGGATAATCTTGTGCGTCAACAATATTTTGATGATTTCAGCATAACTGCAAATGGATACGCGGTATGGACTTTTGTCTCTCTTTTTTTTGTCTTGCACACCCAATAAATAATCTCAGCCGTGAAAATGAATCATAGCAATTGGAACACATTTATACATAGCTCGCTAATATGTCTTATCGTCGTAATAAAACTGTTTTTTAAAAAAAGTTGAAAACAGATAAAGCTATACGTTTATGGCATCATCATTTAGACACGGTTATCAACAACGCGCTTTAAAGCTACATTCCCGAAACGATAATGTGCTGTGAAAAAGACGATTTTTTTTTTAAGTATCACCATCAATGCGGCAATACGTTGGATTTTCGGGATACAAAATATTCGTTTTGCAGTAAAACATATCGCCTCGTTAATTTTAATGGAGCCGTTAAAATATTTTCTAATTTAAATTTGGCTGCACATGAAATTTGTACGAAGCACAATGCCCACTCTCAATGTTCTCTCTCTCTCTCTGGTATATACATTCACACGGAACTCTTATGTCACTAATTTAGACCAATTTGAGTTTCCAGCTCACTCTCGTAACGTTGTCAGGCCCGTTCGACTAATTTTAATCGCAAACGAGCTTCAATTCATGGACCATTTTAATGAATCGCTCGGTGACATAATCGTTAATATGCTATGCTAACCACATTATTCTCTTACAAGATTTAGCTAAAATTATAGCCTTGATTCTGCTGGCTCTTCCATTAACAAAAAAAAGTAGAGAAACGAGAAACGAAAGAAAATAAAATATAAAATACATCCCTAACATGATAACCATAGCAATTTATATTCCCATGAGCACTTATAAATCCATTAGGAGAAATCCGTGAAGGATACGGATACCATCCACATATTATATCTGGAGAGTAACCGACCTACTATTATAGTTACGAGTTATGTGGATGGGAAGAGACGTAAGTATATCCATATTTTGTACATCTATATAACACACACACGTGAGCACGATATTTATAGCATAGATGTAGTGCTTTGACCTGTAGGATTTATGCATCTTAAATACATTTAAATGGAATGTAGCAATGAAATGAACCAAACATTTTGAGGGCAGATAATTGAGTGCAAGAGTTGGTCTTAACCACATCAACATTCCTTTACCGTGTCAATTTCGTTGTCAATTTTCAGATTTGTTTTTCTAATTCAGATTTATTGGTAGGTTAGTAAATTTCGCAAAAAAAAAAACTAGCAAAGTCTCCGGATCTACCAATTCTACGAGTATTTGTCGAAACCTCTCGAAATGACCACTTCAACCACTTGATCGATTTGTTGTATCTTCGTATATAGATCTAAAATTTCAATCGTTTTTTCAGATTTCTAAGAAAAATTATCAAAGTCATAAAAGCAGGGACTATTTTTGGGAAAAAACTTTCTTAAATAATGAAACAAAACAATTGCTAAATGTTTCCTATGTGCAGAATGAGCACCAGCTGAATATCACCAGCTGGTGTACAAACAAAAACACTTTGTATTGTAAACAATTCAAAGACAACTTACACACAGTGCATTTCTACGTTAACGTCATCTGTGCGCGCTCATAACACGTATGAATGAAGTAACCACATTGTGAAGAATGTGTTTTGATTGTTTATCATACAATAAGTGTGTGTTAGTAGATCCAGCTGGTGATATTCAGCTAGTGATCATTCTGCACATAGGAAACATTTAACAATTGTAATAAAAATTCAAGAAAATATGGGAAAATATCTTTCAAAAAATACTCCCTGCTCAACATCCCCTTGAAGAATCACCAAAGGATCCCCTTGAAGTATCACCAAAGTCAAATCGAAAAGAATAATAAAAAATCGTCAAGAAAATCGATAAAGTACGAGGAAACAATAATAATGGGAAATCTGTGTCTTTATGGCGTTTCTACACACTTTGGCGTTTTTTCTTAGCGTTTTTTCACACTTTGGCGATTTTTCTTGGCATTTCACACTGTGTCAAATCGCCAGAGTGTGAAGAAACGTCAAAATAAATCGACATAGTGTGAAGAAATACTGAGAGACACAGAGAGTGGTAAATTTGTCGTTATAAATCATTTCTTCACACTCTGACGATTTTTCACCAAAGTGCGAAGGGGAAAACACTCTTTTGTGATTAACATGGTTAATCAGTTTATCAGCAACATGATTTTTGTGAGTACGCACGGTTAATCAGTGATTAACCATGATTAACCACCATATTTCACGATTAATTCTAGTTTTACGATGATTCCCGCTGTTAAATGCTGGTTAATCACTGATTCGTCATCATGTTAATCACTGGTTAATCACGTCAATAAAAAAGAGTGTTTTCTCCCTCGCCAAAGTGTGAAGAAACGTCAAAATGCGTCGAATCGACAAAAGAAAATCTTGGAGATCTCACTTCGGCTCAGGTGTCATTACTCAAGCAGTAATGCCCTTGTTCACGTTCACATTCACTCAGATAGACAATTTTGTTTCTCTTAAATTTTAAAAGACCAAATTCACTACGAACAACCGTTTTATTATCCTTTCAAAATAATAGTTGCAACTCGGCTTAGCCTCGTCTGAACCACAAAGCTAACGACACTGTCATCAACATTGTGATCATGGAGTAACGCACGTTAACACCATCACCATGAGCTTTCTGCCCTTCGAAACTCAAATCAAGTGCTTCGGTTAAAAATGAAAGAATGTCCACTTGTTCATCGATTAGTTTGCTTATGGGCGATCCAGCACCGTGCCCAGCATCGGTTTCTACCCGAAGGAGTAACGGTTGGGTCTACAATTGAATCATCTTAAAATTCAGTTCAGCAACAAAATTCGCTTGAGTCTGACCTGGTTTTCGTTTGATCCGATCTCGTGCTGCAATTCGGCGGTATATTTGTACGAATGACTGGGTACAACACGATCGTCATGGTCGCTTGTCGTCACTAAAACAGCTGGATATTGAGTACCATCTGTGGCTGGGAATCGGATGTTATGAAGCGGTGAATAACTGTAGATATTCGGGAAATGGACGATATCTTCAGAGCTTCCATACTCGGACACCCAGGAGTGTCCAATTGTGAATTTGTGGAAACGCAGCATATCCATGACTCTAAATCATCAAACTGTGATTGCGTCACGAGAACAAGGACAAATAAACTAAATTTACCCAACAGAAGCAATTGCCGCTCCGTATAATTCTGGTCTCTGATTGACACACGTTCCAACCAACAGGCCTCCATTCGACCGACCTTCAATAATCATTTTCGAAGCTGATGTGTAGTTTTCAGCAATTAGATACTCTGCCGCCGCTTGGAAATCATCGAAAACATTTTGTTTATTCAGCAAACTACCCCCAACGTGCCAATCATTACCGAATTCGCTGAAAAGTAACCGGAATCAGCTTCAAATGAACGACGGGGTTCGGTTTGAAATAATCTTACCCGCCACCACGCATATTAGCGATAGCAGCAACACCATCGAAACTATCCATGAATACGATTCGACGAACAGAAAATTCAGGAAGAACATTTATGTTGAAGCCACCATAACCGTACAGCATAGCTGGTGTACTTCCATCCAGTGTAAGATCCTGAAAGCGAAATTCCACTAGTTAAACCCTAATCGATCGATTCGAAGTTTCTACAACCTTTTTATGCATGACATACATGGGCACTCTAGTTCCATCTTTGCTGCTGTACCAAACTTGTTTGACCAAATACAAATCAGGATTGAATCCTTCAATGTCCACATTTTCATAAACCTCCAACTGAAGAGAAAAAAGTGGGGAAATTCATTGACCGATCGATCAGTCACATTAAGTCCATTCTCACCTGAATATTGGCGACAGGAGTGGCGAAATCGAGTTTGTAGATTCGATTGGGAACAACATGCGATTCAAATTTAATGAAAATTATTGAGTCATCGATTTTGCCGGCATACGACGATACAGTTCCTTTCTCAATGTCAATGGTTTTGCTGAACGTGTTGCCTTGGATTAGAGAGCGAAGAACCAATTTACTGGACACATTTTCCAAGTAATTGAGCAGAACGTACTCGCTGCAATGTGGAGAATTTAATTGTCGCACTTTACGCACTTTAACATCGCGTAGACTCTTTACCCATTGATAGGCGCTGCCCAATACAAAACATTTTGCGCATCTTCTTCAACCAACGTCGTCCACGACGCGGGATCGGGAGACGACAAACGAATACCGACAATCTTGTATCTGGGCGCATTTAAATTGGTTTGGAAGTACAAAATGCCATTCAGATCCGTAAGGAACTGTAAAAAGAGCAAGACGTACTTGTAAACCCGACCTGATCTGACTCGGTATAGCTGGCAATACACGAATCAACTCACATTATATCCAGCATTAAACTGTTCCACTAGAGGACGGGTCTGCCAATTAGCTGGATCATTACCGGCTAAATCAACGTAATACACTGTGTTATATCCCCATGCTCCACCGTCATCAGACGATGAATCTGGTGTTACTATTAAGTATTCTTCAGCTCTCGTAAGTTTCATGTTAGCACTGGAAAGATTTATTGAATTTAAAGAGGAAGTTTTATCGGACTGTGCGTGGTAGTCCCTACACCAAATTCTTTGGCTTGTCAAGAAACTCGACAACAATCAAATCCTCGCTCTGGGCGGTTCCTACTCTATGGTAACTAATTTTTTGATTTTCGTTTGTTCCAGTATCAGATCCTTCTGGATTTCCTTCAAAATCTGGGAAGTGCTGCAATCAAACGAATTGAACTGCGTTCGTCTTCCTATTCCGCTTACGTTTTCATGCAGTAAACTCACCCCGTAAAATATGCCCTCATTACCCTTCCACACAAGGTTCGTGAACTTCACTTTGATCAGAACATCGTCCAGAGTCCTTCCAGTAGATACATTAAGGAAGTGTACTGTTCGCCAGTCAGAGCCACTAACAGAGATTCCATATGCGAATATTTCACCGTCTGCGGAAAAACTCTGTGTGCCGGTTAAGGCAACTGTTCCACCTTCGGATAATGTATTTGGATCTAGCAACACTCGCCGATTCATGTTACTTCCCTCCAAAGCATCTTGGACGTATAAGATGCTGTAACAAAATTTCTGTGAAGTTCCGAGTTGCCAATGTTCATTTTCAAGTTGAAATTACTTTTGATCTTGTAGTCCGTCATTCGCATACTGAAAATAATATTTTCCATACTTTTGTGGCGGATCAGATTTTCTGTAGTTCCAGACTGCGGATAGCCTATCTCTGATCTGTTCTCTGAACGGACATTGTTCGAAGTACGGTTTAGAGAGAGCATTCTGGGCGGTTACAAAAGATTTCGTTGCTTCGGCATCTGCATCTTCCATCCAACGGTACGGATCATTGACCTGTGAATTGATGAACAAATTTTACCTCTTGCCGTGGAGTTCGACAGTTTTTTTTAACTTGCAGTAGTTCCGAAGTAGCTTTCCTGAACAGTACCACGCGGTGGTCTCGGGTAGGTAAGAGCGTTGGCAAGCGAAGCGATCACGATTACCACAGTAACGCAAGCTGCAGAAATTTGTTTTATTGAAAAAATCTTAAAAATATTTTATGAAAATCACCTGGTAATGTATGACTTATGAACATCTTGAACGATCAATCAAATATGTGATTTGCACTACAGTTAATAACCATATAGACCTATTAAGAACGTAGCAGATCGGGCTACGATAGCCCCATAAGAATCCGTATACCTTGTGCCTAGTGCGATGCACATATCTAGTAAGGAATTTGTTCTCGCATAATTCGTTCACCAAGCGAGTCGCTAACGGTCATCGGTGGGTTTTTATTTTTTATTTTTACATGTTGGCACACATGTATAAGTATTAGTACATTATACTCCCTGAAAATCTGTGCACAAACTAAGCGAGCTAACCTCAGTCTATCAGTTGAATAATGAGATATATACAAAATTAGCGGAGGAAAATCTTTCTTAAAAATGGACGTCACGTCGTCGGCGCCATGACATTACAAAAGCCTGTACGAACCTCCAAACGAACTTTGTGGGATTATAGGCGGGATTTCGACAAATTGAAACACTCTTTTGTGATTAGTGCTAGGAGTAGTGGAGTAGTAGGTATAGGTTCTGATTTATTCGCATCAAATCATAGACCCTTTTTATAGTTAAGGGCCTACCACGAATTGCAAGTGATACAGGCAGCACATGATAAACCTATAATAGCCTCAAGTACTTCGTACGGGCCTACAAATGATTCAATAAAGAAAAAAAATCGAATAATCCGTTAAAATTATTGATTTATTGTGATACAATTAATAATACTACAGGGCTTATCTAATCAACATACATAAAGCAAACAAGACGCACAATTTGATTATTCGAAGGAAGACAACAATTGCAAGTTTTTATCAGTAAATGCTAAACGATGATTGATGATGTTCACATTGACCTCATCTTACTAGTACATTTTAACGAACTACATTTGGATCACAGCGAAGCATGTGCAAATGAGTCAATTTATTCATTTAGTTCATATCGAATCTAACCAATTAGTCAAGAAAATCTTTGTGACTAACTTCTAATGGAATAAGAATTTCATTTTATGCAAAATAAAGTGGTTTAGGTATTCTGTGTATGGGTTTTTAGCATGGTGCGAAGTACATGGGACAAATAAGTTTAATATGCCGTTTGTAACTGATGGAATTTGAGGCAGACGGTAGGTTTACAGCGATTAGTCCAGGTTCTAATGTCGTAAAAAAAGGCTTAGTGCGCCCTAAATTCTTTAAGATTTCTCTTTGTTCCATGTCGTTTGCCACAAAAAGTTGTGGAACAATTTTTTTTTCCGGAAAATGAAAAATCGTTTTTTCGGTCGGAAAACCATTCATACGAAAACCTTCAAAGTCGAATATCTCCTAAAATACAATGTCTTTTTGAAAAATTTCTTCTGTTCTGGAAAGTATGGCTCATTACCGAAGATTTTTTTTTTGAGGAGTCGGAATGGAGGCGATATTAAGGTTCTACCAAAAAGTGTCCAGGAAAATTCATCAACACAGTTTCCCTGCCATTTTCAATTTATTTTTCATAAAAGTGGTGTCATTCGAAAGCTACATTCAATTACTTCTGATTTCAGCCGGCTGGGCATGATCCATGTTCAGGAGCCTGAGATATGACCTGGGAAAGTCATGTGTGTCCATATAAGGATTCTTGAAGTTTCTTCTAGATCATGAAAATATATGTGGCTATAATTTGGGATACTAATTCCAGTGTTTCTTGCACATACAATTCGTCACTACTTCCCCTCTCCTAGATTACGGTTCACGAATTACGGATAGTTCCATATTTGGGATGGTTTATTGACGATTTTCTCTATGAAAATTTTAATTTACTTTTACGAAAGCATTCTCGTGTGACATAACTATTTTATTGGTCCCCTTTCCAGGATGAAATAATTTTTGTGACTATTTATGAAGAAACCCATCCAAAATAATGTCGAATCCCGACGTTTCTAGCACTTCCTTGTTCTAGACGCTAGACGTTTTTGGCCATTTTTTCGGCTAACATTTGAACAAGTTTGAGGTCACCAGAGGTCAGTTCCTAAAAATAAGTGACGTCTTCATGGTCCAATGTCTTCCCAATCCAAGAACTATAGAACTGCTGCGAATTCTGAAAATTTTTCTGGTTCCTTTCTGATTTCTTTCGATGGTTAAAGTATCAGCACAAGGGATGGAACCAGAAAAATCGTCAGAATTCCCTGACACAAGTACCTGGACTAGATAGGTAAATGCTATTTGGAAACTAAATCTCAAATATAATAGATGTTCGTATAGTTCTATTGCATTTCTAGTACATTTTGTCATAAAACCACTAACTACTAATGTCAGCGATCTTTTTTTCTGTGAACCAACCTCACAGTTCGACCTTAATTATCACGAATGTGGTTTCACACATTTAGTAAATTATACTTGATTGCGACAATGATTTTTCACATTTAATTTATTACTTCTGCAAGGCAAAACAAAATTTGACGATTTTGTTAATTCAACAACAGTGACACACAAGCAGCTATGTTTAAACGACTCATTACATTATGTATAATGAAAATTTGGTCTCACTTCTTCGAAATTATGTTTTATGTTGATGAAGTTAATTAAAAACACATTTTTTCTATCTCGTCGGACATTTTGTTTTCACAATATTTGTATGGTGGCCGACTGCGATGTTCGAATTTCTAAGAATAATCACAAGCGTTACATTCGAATGAAACGAGATGGCGACATAGTATTTGGTTTGTACTAACCAATAAGGGATGTGACACCCCTCTAACTAAAGGTGTTATTGTAAAGCTCCTCAATAGTGTATACTTTCGAACTAATTTATTTCACCGGAAACGTACACACATTTAAACTAAAGCGTTTCCGCTAAAACGTAATTTTTAAGATTACCGCCGACATTTTATTTCTACTGGGTCATCCCTTTTGAACCTCACATCACACCAAACGACAATATTGTTGTTTGTTTACATGATTGGTCACCATAAATTTTTCATAAATTCGTTTGCTTTGATGAATATTTAAAGTAAACCGTTGATTGTAATGTTAAAAAAACACAAAAAGCACATTTCCGCACAAAATCTGATTTAAATCACATCGAAATCACCGAAATTATTACATTTTTCACAACCGACACTAAATATTTGCTTTGGTGATTTGACGTTTCAAAAACAGTACTCATGTTACGATTAACGACTTTAACGACGATTCTCTTCGTTAAACCATATTCGACTAAGTTCAAGGTGGATGTGATTTGGGTGTGAAATTGAGTGGGAAGTGCTATTTTCATCGATTTTCTTTTTGTAAAATCTTTTAAATATGACAATATTATGAGAATGCCCGATGTACGACTTTCTTATTTTTCGTATTTCTGCTGATATTTGACAAAAAATCGCGAAAAGAATCGATTAGTCCCTCCCTTATTAGTCGATAGAATCTTTTCGACGAAGACTTAACTGCCCTACTTTGCAAGAAAAACACTTGTCTTTTATGTAATTTATTTGTTGCCATTTTTCGAGAAAAAGTTTTTTATGCGATTTTCAAAATTTCGTCAAAGAAACTGCCTAAAAAACTTCTTATTATTTTGTTATAAAGTCGAAGCATTCTATTCATTTTTAAATAATTGTAGTTTTTCAAGAAATCATTTCGAAAACATTACAGTATAAAAGCTTACACATGCGCATTAGAGCTGTTTCCTCGCGTTATACCTGCGGGTAATCCGTTCAAATGCACGTGTCTAAGCTTTTATACTGTAATGTTTTCGAAATGGTTTCTTCGAAAACTACAATTATTTAAAAATAAATTAAATAAGTAGAATCGATCAAATTATAATGCTCAGACTTTAATTAAAATCGCATAAAAAGCTTCTTGGCGAAAAATGACAACAAATAAATCGCATAAAAAACATATTTTGACTGATTTTGTATTGAAATTTGACAAGAAGCTTTTTATCGAATTTATTTGTAAGAAAAGTCTTTTATGTAATTTATTTGTTGCCATTTTAGGGCAGTTAAGAGCGGCCAAGGGTTTAGCTTCGGACAAAAACCAAAATTGCGCGAAAAAAAGGGCATGTTTAGGAACATAATTCTCAGGATGCAAGAGATGGAATACAACAAAAAATGGACGAAGGGTTATTTTGAACCTTACTTAACAAAAATTGTTTTCACATTTATAATATTGTTTTATTTTCACGAATATTTTTCACAATTAAAACACGTCTGCAAGGCAAAATTTTTTTCCACTTTAGGTAAATTTTTTCGGCAGTACATCGAGAATAATCACATAAGTTCCTATATCAAAACCGTTTCTTATGTCACGAATTACGAAACTATGTTTTCAATTTTTTGAAATAAGTTTTTATTTTTAAGAAATTAGCCAAAAACAATTTTGTTTCTATCACGGCGGCCATTTTGTTTTCACTATATTTCTATGATGGGTGTCTTCGATGTTCGATGTTTGATTTTCTATTGTTATTGAAGACACAATACGAGTTTCATTTCAATTAAAAGAGATGACGCTGTAGTAATTGGTTTTTGTCCGAAGCTAAACCCTTGTACGCTCTTAAATGGAATAGGAAGTTTATTGTACACATTAACAAACGGTTTAGTCTACGGCAAGCGTGTAGACCTTTTAAATTTTGATTTCAGTTTGTATGATATCATGACTGAGGGAGTTGCAGTAAATGTTGGAAGCAATTCACAAGTTATAGAAAACTGTAAACTTTCCACAAACTCCAACAAATTAAATAAAAATGTGTAATTCATTCACATGCTTCTGTACCGAATACCGTTAATTTCATCAATGAAGCATTTTTTTGGTGCCCTCAGCATGTAAACTATTGTACGTAACTTGGACGAAAAATTAAAAGTTACATTTTTGCTAATCTCGGCTTCGCCTCGGATCAACAAACTTCACACGAAAACTACAGTTTTCAAGTTGTCTGCCCTTGTGACGCAAATATCCTTTTCCAATTAATTACTACATAGGACGTTGACAGTGGTCCAAAGCGATAATTTCTCGCAACCAAACTGCTTAATTTTGTTTTGCTGACAGTCTCAGCGTTACAACAACAACAACAGTAGACACTCAACAGAACGGCACTTTTGACGAGAGATATAGAAAATGGGATGTTGTTGTAACGCTGAGACTGTCAGCAAAACACTTAGACAAGTGAGGTAGGTCCACTTGCGACGAAATTTTAAGAATGACTTCAGAAAACTATGGGGATGATTTCACGGAAAAAACGGAAAATGTACGTCTGATTCGATCACGATTTACGTGTGCGTCGCAAATACTACATCTCCTATGTAGTATGTACATCGAAGTCGTGAAATTTTACGTCTAAATCGTACAATAAACGACTGAGTGAACCATTGGTTTTGTACATTGTAGTTGAGTGAGGACAAAACCAATGGTTCACTCAGCCGTCTATTGTACGATTTAGACGTAAAATTTTACGACTTCGATGTACATACTACGTACGAGACGTAGCATTTGCGACCCACACGTAAAACGTGATCGACGCAAACGTACATCGACATTTTGTGTTTTTTCCGTGTTGTTTGATTGTGGTTTGTAAACAAAGTTATAAAAATAATGACAGGGCTATGAAAAAGCAAAATAATACCAGTATTTGTGCTTTGTTGCCTTAAAGTAAAAGATTTTCATTTCAGGTTGTGTTTCATTAATAATTATACCAACGATATGCTTGCCGTCTGGAAAGGTTACCAATGACTTCTTCTGCTAAATGCAGAATCAAAGCATCCAGTGTAGAAGTTAGAGTATTACCTTTGTCAAAAATAGATTAGTTTCTACTATAATGGCATGACCTTGAACTTTTGCAATAATGTGAACAGAACACCGACATATCTTACTCCTCTAATATTTTTCTTTTATGATGCTTTGTACTTTGGTAGAATGTAATCCACATGCAAGAACATTGTTTGATATCGTTGCGTTAAGGCCAGTTCATACTCGCATATATTTTTGCGATATATGCGACCATGAACTGGCCTTAACATTTTTAAAGACAAAATTCTTCGCTAGAATGACAATTTTATTAATCTGAAAATGTACAACTATATATAAGGCATAGCTGCTTCGACTACCATAAAGCCACCGACATAGTCAGAAACGTTATAATAATCGAATAGTGAACATTCCCACCACAACTACTACTGTCATGAGCTTTCTGTCCTTCGAAACTTAAATCAAGAGATTCAATTAGAAATGAAAGCCAATCCACAGAATAAGCAAGTAATTTTGATGAAGGCAATCCTCCGCCATGCCCGGCATCAGTTTCTACCCGAAGGAGTAATGGTTGCGACTGCAATTGAATCATTGTAAGTTCAGGTCAAAAATAGTTATTTGTTCAACGAGGAAAGAAATGTTGGAAATTGCATTTCTAGGATGGTGGTTCTCCCGATAAAATGCAATTTTCAACTTTTCCCCGAGTTAAACACAACTTTTTTCACAACAAAGACGTTTGAAGTTACAACGGAGGGGAGAAAATGACTCTTTTCTCGCCTGTGTTGTGAAAAATTCATTTGAGTGTCACCTGGCCTTTGTTTGATCCAATCTTATACTGCAATTCGGCGATGTATTTGTAAGAGTGACTAGGAACAACACGATCGTCATGGTCGCTTGCCATTACTAATATTGCCGGATATTGAGTACCGGCCACAGTTGGGAATAGGATGTTATGAAGTGGTGAATAGTTGTAGATATTCGGAAAATGGACTGGATCGTTGGGGCTTCCATATTCGGGCACCCAAGTATGTCCAATTGTGAACTTGTCGTAACGCAGCATATCCAAGACACTAAATCATCAAATTGTGATTGTATTGCGAGGTAATTGGGTAAAGTAAATTCAAGAATTCACCCAACATTAACAATGGCAGCTCCGAATAATTCAGGTCTTTGATTGACACACGCTGCAACCAACAGACCTCCATTTGACCGCCCTTCAATAATCATTTTTGAAGGTGATGTATAGTTTTCAGCAATTAGATACTCTGCAGCCGCATGAAAGTCATCGAATGAATTTTGTTTGTTTAATAAACTACCGCCCGTGTGCCAGGCACTACCAAATTCGCTAAAAAGTATCGAACATCAGCTTCAAATGAGCTGAGTTCCCCTTAATATCCTTACCATCCCCCACGAATATTGGCGATAGCCACAACACCATCAAAGACATTCATGAATACAATACGAAAAATTGCAAATTCGGGAAGAACATTTACACCAAAGCCACCATAACCGACCAACATTGTCGGTGAGCTTCCGTTCAGCACAAGATCCTGAAAACCAAATTTCATTTGTAAACTCCACGTCTCGATTCGTAGTCTCTACAACCTTTTTGTGCATGATGTACATGGGCACTCGTGTTCCATCTTTACTGGTATACCAGACTTGCTTGACTTTGTATAATGCAGGAACGAATCCCGACATTTTTACATCATCATAAATCTCTAACTGAAGAGAAAAAGTGGATAAATTCATCGATCGATTGATCAGTGAGTACTGACGTCTTATCACCTGAATATCCGAGACCGGAGTAGCGAAATCGAGTTTATATATTCGATTGGGCACGAAAAACGATTCAAATTTAATGAAAATTATTGAGTCATCGATATTACCCGCATATGAGATCACAGCTCCTTTCTCAATGTCAATGTTTTTCGTGAATGTATTGCCTTGGATCAGAGAGCGAAGAACCAATTTACTCGATACATTTTCCAAGTAATGTAGTAGCACGTATTCCCTGGAACATAATAGAATTCGATGTATCATAAATGGCACATCCTTCAATATTGTATAGATTCTTTACCCATTAATAGGCGCTGCCCAATACAAAATATTTTCCTCATCTTCTTCAATCAACGTCGTCCACGATGCAGGGTCGGGAGACGACAGTCGAATGCCGACAATCTTGTATCTGGTAGCATTTAAATTTGTTAGAAAATACCAAATTCCACTCACATCCGTAACGAACTAGAAACAGATCGAAGTGACACACTTAGATCGATATAAACTTGATGGAATGTGTGTAGTAGGGGAATCCAACTTTAAAAATCAGAATTGTTAAAGAACCTTAGACCCGGACAGTAACAGATTTTTTTTTTATTAAAGTAAGCCGCTCTACTAGCGTAGAGCACGCACGGGGGCCTCCGTTTGGGCCCATTGTACTGGCTTTGGGGTTGGGTTAGACATTCGCTGTTGTATGGGACTATCCCAAACTAACGGTGTAGCAAGCACATGTCTGAATATGAAAAAGAACAAAAAGTCTTGTACAAAGCGTATACAGAAGCCTGTACCGTTTGTACCGATAAAAATATCATTCTGCATTTCCAATGGAAATTTTTCTTACAAAACAAATTCACTGTTCAATATGAATTTTAACTTAGTTTTGCTCAAAAGAAGTCCAAGTACCGCTACAGCTGTAAATAACAATTAGATAGTTTACACATTCAATAATATCATGAGCCATCAGGCAAGAGATCCGTGGATCATTAGAATCAGGTTCATTAAGAGTCCCGACATAGAGCCATACGGCGAAGAGTTCTTTCGAACGATTGTACAACAATTGTACCAGAAATTTCATTGTAAATCCAAACAAAATCATCGCTGTTCATAAGCACATGTCCGTTAACAAAAGAGAACAATAGCCTGTCACAGACGGCAAGCATATTAACAGTTTTACTCTCTGATCTATTACTTCATTTGATCGAAGATTTTCAGAGATTGATTTCAGAAATCTTTTACTTCATTTGTTTTGACCATGCTTTTTGCAATATAAGACCTTTTTAGTCGTAGCTTGTCATTTATTATTACTGTCACTGCCGATAACAGATGACAGCCGTCTGTAACAGGATAGAATTGTACAAGCCGTACATATTGATCAAAGAAAAAGTGGTTCACGAGCAAACGATTTTGATTTTGTCAATAAATTTTAAATTATTTCACTATTTGACCACACATAATTAGCCAAAAAACATCGAAATCATCAAAAAGCAGCACAAAATTAGACAAAATCACAAATCTATTTACACAAAGAAGCACAAAAGAAACACTTTCAGAGAGCGACGTATAAACACGTCCGTTCATTATTAAGAATTATTAAGATTGCTGGAACGCCAGCTTCTTATTTAATTAAGTCATTTCTCTAAGTAATTTGCTTAGCCAAACAAAATCCAACTAATTACTTAGTCAAGTTCTGGTTTTTTACAGATTCTACATGGCTCCCTGATAAAAAATCTGTTTGCATGGAATTAGAAAGATCGGAGACCTTTCAGTGGTGACTAGTCAGGTCGAAAATCATCTTTAAATTATCTCTGATTCGCCTCATCAGTGGTAGTAGAAAGGTAAAGAATGGATATGGGAAGCGCGCTGGTCTTGAGTGGAGTAGGAGTTTGTAAAAAGCAGAAAAATAATTTTCAGATATAAGTGAGGTCATTCAAATAAAGTGCACGCTGTTCTGGGGGAAGGAAGTCAGACTAAAGCGTGCGCTTCACAATTTTTTTCCTAGGGTTTTTAGCGTGAGTGAGCACTATTCCAATGACTCCTATGATTATCGTATACGTTCATCCAAATTTAGCGACATACAGTGTATGCAGCGTTAAACTGTTCCACCAAAGGCCGGGTCCGCCAATTAGATGGATTATTACCAGCTAAATCAACATAATATACAGCAGTGTAGTCCCAAGGTACTCCGTCAGTTGCCGATGAATCCAGTGTTACTATCAGATATTCTTCGTTTCTTGTCATTCGCATGTTGTTTCTAAACGATTTTTTGTTTTTATTTTGTGAAACAGGAAGTTTGATCGCACTATATTTAGTTGCGCTTACATCACATTTTTTGGCTTGTCAAGGAACTCAACAACGATGACATCCTCACTCTGGGGCGTACCTATTCTATGATAACTAATTTTTTGATTTTCGTTTGTTCCAGTATCAGATCCCTCTGGATTTCCTTCAAAATCTGGATAGTTCTGCAAACAATTCAATTACTTCGACTTCCTATTCCGCTTACATGTCGATGCAATAAACTCACCCCGTAAAATATGCCCTCATTACCCTTCCACACCAGTACTGTGAATTTCACTTTGATCAGAACGTCGTCCAGAATCGTTCGAGTGGATACATTTAGGAAGTGTACTGTTCGCCAGTCAGAGCCACTAACAGAGATTCCATATGCGAATATTTCACCGTCAGCGGAAAAACTCTGAGTGTCTGTTAGGGCAACTGTTCCATCTTCAGAGAATGTATTAGGATCTAGCAGGTCTCGCCAATTCGTCTTATCACCATTCGAAGTATCGCGCACGTACAAGACGCTGTAACAAAATTTCGGTGAAGTTCTAAATATCAAATTTTCAAAACTCTTCGGTTGAAATTACTCTTGATCTTGACCGTCACTATCGTACAGGAAATAATATTTTCCATGCCTTTTTGGCATATCGATGTTACTGTAGCCCTTAAAGCCTTTTAGTCTATGTCTGAGTTGCTTCCTAAATGGACATTGTTTGAAGTACCGTTGAGAAAGATCATTTTGGGCGTCTACAAAAGATTTCGTTGCTTCGGCATCAGTGTCCTCCAACCAACGGTACGGATCATGAACCTGCGGATTCGAAGAAATAGTTTTACCTTTCGATGTGGCGTTCGATGAGCTTATAAACTTGCAGTAGTTCCAAAGTAGTCTTCCTGAACAGTACCTCGCGGAAATCTCGGGTAATAAAGAGCAGTGACAAGCGAAGCGAACACAATTACCGCAGTAATGCTAACTACAAACAAAATAATCTTTTTTAACCTTAAATTTGAGACACTGTAAACTACCTGCTAATGGCTGCTGTGATAACATCCTGAATTTATTACGGTAGTTGCGTCACAATTAACAACCGTATATAGGCAATTAAATAAAAAATTGCATGTTTTTATCAGTGATGCTGAGTGATGACTGAAGATTGTCGCGTTGACCTTATCTCACACATTTTTGTTGACTATACATTGGATTACATGTTGAAGCAAATGAATCAATTATTCATTTAACTCATACCGCCTCTGACCAATTAGTCGAGAGAATCTTTTCGACGAAGACTTAAATGGAATAGGAAGTTTATTGTACGCATTAATAAACGGTTTAGTCTACGGCAAGCGTGCAGACTTTTTAAATTTTTATTTCAGTTTGCATGATATCATGACTGAGGAAGTTGCGGGAAATGTTGCAAGCATTTCACAAGTTATAGAAAACTGTCGACAAAATCCAACAAATTAAAAAAAAAATCATTCACATGCTTCTGTACCAAAAACTGTTCATTTCATCAAAGAATGTACTGTAGTGCCCCTTACTATATTAAGTAAGAGAGAAGTAAGTTCTCTCTCTTTAGTATAAGAACCATGAATATGTTACTTAAGTGAATAAAGAATCATTCCATATAATATTGTCAAGCAGTGCGTTTCACTTAATACAACACTCCCGTTAAGACTATATATACCAATTATATATATACATGGCGACAGTGACAGTGATATAAAAAAAAAAAAAAAACGATAAGTGGTCGGGTTAGTGAAACCGTTGTACTGCAAAGTAAATAATTATTAATAAAGTGAATCATTAAATGAATAAATTATGGGCACATCTGACTCAAAGCCGCAAACCGCCACAACGGATGGTACTAACAGTAATACTGATGTTAATAGTGTCAATATAATTCAAGAATTTTCCGAACACAAAACCAGCACTGGCATTTGTTTATTAATAATAGTGGTACTATTGGCAATTCACTTTATCTATAAATTTTACACGTTACATAAAAAGTGTATCGTAAAGCGTGAGAGACAAGTACGCCAAATTTGAATATTGAATATAAAAACAGAAAAATAAACCACGAACAATATTTGACGGGATTTGAAAAATAAATGAACAAATAACATTACTGGAATTGATGGACATCCAAGAGCACAGGCACGAAAATTCGTACAAATTTGGTCCGTGGGGTCCGTGGAAAACAGGAGAACATTGCTAAGTCAACAGCGAAGGCACAGAAAATCATAGATCGCACAGGCGCGTAAGGTCGTACAAAATTTGGCCCTGGGTAAACAGATACACATAGCAACAGGTATGAGTTATGGAAATTAAAATTTGATTTTTTTTTATAAGAAAATGTTTTAAATTTTGAAGTTTTTATATGTAACGACACGCGATTGAAAATTATATTTTATGCTTACGTTTTAAAATCGATGTTATATGAGAACGATTGTTTATTTTGCGACAGGATGTTGAAATATTAAATACGACGAAAAGTTGTTCTAATTAAAAAGAAAGAAACAATATTTTTTTCTGATGTCAGCGAATTTAACACGCGCAGTTTTGAAATTCTTTACACGCGCAGTTTTGGAATTATTTTTTTTTTCGCTTACAATCGGTATTTGGTATTATTTTATGAAAGAAATACGATACTAAGTTTGGGACAGGATGTATAAATTTTGAAAATAATTGCAACATTGTGATTGATAAAGCAAACAAAGCGTATTTAATGGTACGAAATGGAAACGTTTGAATCAAAGCCTTTATTTGATTTAACGGAATTTTTAATTGTTTATTTTTCAATTTTATTTTTCTTGATGGTCTTGTCATTGGTTTTAATTTGGTTTTATTGTCAAGCCCGAACGAATAGATTCATTTGATGTGTTTATATTGTTGGAAATCTGGTGAAGTTGATACGAATAAGTATTTTTTATTTGGCAAAGTATGACTACATGGACACAATTAAGTACTAAATTAGACGAACACAGAATAGAATTTGAAAGAATTTATAAATGCCTGAGTGTTTCAATTAAAAGGAAAATTCAACGTGAAACTTTCGATAAACATTTACAAGACATTATTGAAGTATATAACGCTGCGACAAAGTTGATAAGAACGCACGATCTGCAAGAAGACCATTTGACTTATTGTACGGAATTTCACACAAAAATTAGAGATCGTCTTCTCAAATTGTTTGGAACTTTGAAAGTACACATTGTAGTACCCCCCGGAGTAAAAGAAATTGACCCAAAAGTACTTGATAAAGGTGATTCAGACTCAGATTCAGAAATGGTACAATCAGCTGAAGAGTTTCTTGCCTTGGCAGGAAAAACTATCTCTAGGAATTATGCAGGTGACCCATTAGCCCTTACAGCTTTCATAAACTCTATCAAACTTCTCGAGAAGATGGCAGGTACGACGCACGTTACCCTTTTGATAACATATTTAATGACTAAATTGGAAGATAAGGCTATGGAATCAGTCCCTGAAGATCCACAAACTATTCAAGAAATAATTGATGGACTTAAAGTAGGCATTAAACCTGAGACGTCTAAAGTAGTAAAGAGTAGGTTACAGGCTTTGAAGTTTGACAGATTCAAGGTTCAAGACTTTGCCCTTGAAGCGACGAAATTGAGTGAAGCACTCCAAAGAGCTTTAGTGTTGGAAGGTGTTGGTAAGGTCAAAGCACGAGAAATGTGTGTAGATGAAACTATTGACATGTGTCGGGCGAATGCTCGAAGTGATCTGATTAAAGCCGTATTATCAGCGTCTCAATACAATGATCCTGATGAAGTAGTTGCTAAACTGATTTTAGAATCGTCTACCGAAAAGCAGGAAAAGCAAGTGTTAGCATACAAGGCACAGTTTAGAGGTAAACGGGGAAAAGGTAGAAGCCGTGGTGGTTACGGTAATTACGGTAATAATTATGGAAACTATAATAAATGGAATGGTGGAAATAATAATTACCATCAAAACGGCAATGGTCGAGGTAATAATGGTAGAGGAAGATCCTGGAATCGTGGCCGTGGTCGTGGTCGCGGAAGTTATCAGAATTATCAAAATTATCCGAATCACTCAGTTAGAATAGTCGAGGCTTTGGGAAACGAGGAAGCCCCTCAGCGATACCAGCAGCTGGGGGAAACAACAGCAATGATGCCGTATCAGTCTCAATAGTCCAAAGGAAGGTTCTATCTATGAACCCAAACTACTCAGATTTTATAGTTTTGAGTAGTTCGATTTCAAATAAACAATGCACATTCCTAATTGACACGCAGGCGGACATAACTCTCTTAAAAATTTGCGCAGTCCGCCCAAGAGCGCTATTAGATGTAGAAAATTTGATTGACATAACAGGAATAACGGAAGATCCCATAACGACTTTGGGTTGTACGAATGCGACGTTGGGTAATGACGATTTTAGAGTAAATTTTCCAGTACATGTAGTACCAAATGAATTCAATATTCCGTCAGATGGGATCCTAGGTAAAGACTTCATGAAACATTTTAGATGCAATATAAATTACGGAGATATGACGTTTAGATTTACATTAAACGAACAAATGATTACGGTACCAATAAGGGAAGGTCCCGAAGTAAATACGATAGTTTTACCCGCGAGAAGTGAGGTAATTAGACAATTCAATTTGAAAAAAGAAGTGTTAGAACCCCAGTGGGTCGATTCTTGGGAAATTAGTGCAGGAGTCTTCACAGCTCGCACAATAATTAGCTCAGCTCAGCCGTTGATCCGAATTCTCAATACTACGGATAAAGTACAAATAATGAAAAATGACCGTCTACCAATTCAGAAGTTGTCAGATTATAAGGTTTACACAACGAAAAAGGAAATCTCTTCTAAAGAAAGGACAGAAACTTTACTGAAAATTTTAGAAAACAAAGTTCCTAGTTACGCTAAAGAACAGCTTTTCCCGTTGATAGAAGAATATGCGGACGTTTTCGCATTAGAAACTGACAAGATGACCACAAACAATTTTTATGAGCAAAAATTAAGGTTAAAAGATGACACACCGGTTTATATAAAAAATTACCGTACACCGCACAGCCAGATTAATGAAATAGAAGCTCAGGTGAATGAATTTTTAAAAAATGACTTAATAGAACCAAGCGCATCCGAGTATAATAGCCCTTTGATTTTAGTCCCGAAACCCCCTTTGAATGGTCGTGAACGATGGAGACTATGTCTGGATTATCGCCAAGTTAATAAAAAATTAGTGGCAGACAAGTTTCCACTGCCTAGAATGGATCAGATATTAGATAGTTTGGGAAACGCAAAATGTTTTTCGGTCATTGATTTGTTCCAGGGATTCCACCAGGTGCCATTAGAAAAGAATTCCAGAGACATAACGTCTTTTAGTACTAGTACTGGGTCATACAGATGGAAAGTTTTGCCTTTCGGGTTAAACGTTTCACCGAATTCATTTACTCGCATGATGACAATTGCCTTTTCAGGTATCCCCCCAGAACAGGCATTTCTCTATATTGATGATGTAGTCGTGATAGGGAAAAGCGAGAAGCATCATTTACAAAATCTCAAAGCAGTATTCCAAGTGTTGCGAGACAGAAATTTGAAAATACATCCTCATAAATGCAAGTTTTTCGAGCCCGAAGTAACCTTTTTAGGACATTTGTGTACTCCTGATGGCATATTGCCAGACCCTAGGAAACACGAGAAAGTTAAAAATTATCCAGTTCCCACAGACAAAAACGCTGCACACAGATTTGTATCATTCGCAAATTATTATCGACGTTTCATCCCACATTTTGCGACTATAGCAAAACCATTGAACAATTTGACTAAAAAAGACGTGACCTTTGAATGGACTGAACAATGCCAAGAAAGTTTCGATACATTAAAGGAAATTTTGACAAAACCACCAGTTTTAGCTTACCCAGACTTTTCTAAGACTTTCATAGTCACAGTCGACGCCTCAATAACAGGTTGTGGGGCTGTACTGAGTCAGCTACATGACGACAATGATCTACCAATTTATTATGCATCAAAGTCATGGTCTAAAGCAGACGCAGTGAAGTCGACTCCAATTCAAGAATGTTTGGCCATTCACTTTGCCTTGACCCAATTTAGACCTTATGTGTACGGAGTACCGTTCCGAGTCCGTACAGATCATAAATCACTTATTTATCTATTTACGCACAAGACTTTGTCTCCTAAACTTATTCGTATTAGGCTGGACCTCGAAGGCTACGATTTCACAATAGAACACATTAGTGGAGCTAAGAATGTAGTGGCCGACGCCCTATCGCGATTAAATATTAAAGATTTACTAGATTTATATGGAAAAACAAAGACAGTATATGTTATGACAAGATCCAAAACAAGAAATTTGAAAAAGGAAAATGAAATGACGACCAATGAAAATTTAAATAAAACACAAGAAATAAGTTACGTACCGGTAATTGAACAATTAAATGCGCATATAAATAAAAAGATACCTCGAATAATGTGTACGCGTACAGAAGGAAGTAAAGACGAGGTAATAGAGCTCAATATATACGAAAATTATAAGAAACTGATCAGTATGAAAGTTCCGGTAGAAATACGCAATGATTTATCAATTCTCGAGAAAGTAATTAATAGTTTACAAGAAATTGCGATAAAGAAAAATTTTAACGAAATTCAGTGGTCGCTAAACGATATTATGTTCAAATTTGTATCAATTAACGTTTTTAAAGAAATTTGCAAAAATAAATTGAATAAACTACGAATAGTGTTAATTAAAAGCCCGATTTTGATCAATGATAAGACAAAACAAAATGAACTCTTAATGTACTTTCATGACAATCCGATTTTTGGAGGACATGTAGGTCACAAGAAACTCTACGCAAACTTAAGGAGTTATTATGCCTGGAAAGGCATGAGGCGAGATGTTGCCTCTTTTGTCAAAAGTTGTACGAAGTGCAAACTAACGAAAGTCAGTGTGAAGAACAAAGAAGCCCTCGTATTAACAAATACTCCCCAGGCCCCCTTTGATGTAGTAGTGATAGATACCATAGGCCCATTGCCTACTTCCCTTAATGGAAATCGCTATGCGATTACGTTAATTTGCGATTTAAGCAAATACTTGGTAATCATTCCTATTCCGGACAAACAGGCTCTTACGGTAGCCAGAGCTATTTTCAATAATTTCGTGTTAATCTTCGGCCTGATGAAACAGGTCATCACCGATCTGGGAACGGAATATGTGAATTCAGTGTTAGAAAGACTATGGGTCCTTTTCCATGTGACCCACAGCAAATCCACTGCTTATCACCATCAGACAGTGGGTACAGCAGAGAGGAGTCACAGAACGTTTAACGAGTATGTCAGAACTTACATTTCCGGTCAGCTCGATAACTGGGAAGAATATTCAAAATATTTCTCGTTCTGTTATAATATCTCCCATCACGCGTCTTATGATTTCAAATACTCCCCCTATGAATTGATATTTTGTAAGAGCCCAGTGCTCCCATTCGATTGGATGGATGGTCGAATTGACCCAATCTATAATATCGATGACTTTAGCAGGGAAGCGAAGTGCAGACTACAAAGAGCACACGTAGACGCCAGAAATCTTATTGACAAGATGAAACTAAGGAACAAAATGAACTATGACCGTTCTGCCAAACCGATAGAATTAGAGTTAAATAATAAAGTAAAGTTGTTTAAGGAGCCATATGATAAACATTCGGAACGCTACGACGGTCCATTCATAGTTAAGGATATCCAAGGATCAAATGTTACGATCACAGATGGCGACAAGTTTTTGAAAACTGTGCATAAAGATAGAGTCCGAAAATATGAATGAATCGTCACAAAAATAAAAGAATGATTTTAATATTTTTATGATTTTATTGTGAAGTTTTATTTTTAAATTAAGGTTAAAGATTAAGGGTTAATTTACAATTTAATCTTTATTTCAATCTGCAATTCAGTTTGAAATTATGTTATCATAAATTTCTTTAAAAAAAAAAAGGGACGGTGAGAGTCGCAATCTCACAAAGTGAAATCAAATCCCAAAGATTAATAAATTATAAGCAATGGTTAGTTTTAAGACTAAGAAAAGTTTAACTTTCAAAAGGAAATAAATAATGTACGAAATAAATAATAATACGATTGGCATACACCAATCTAGCCGAAGAGGGATGGTGTAGTGCCCCTTACTATATTAAGTAAGAGAGAAGTAAGTTCTCTCTCTTTAGTATAAGAACCATGAATATGTTACTTAAGTGAATAAAGAATCATTCCATATAATATTGTCAAGCAGTGCGTTTCACTTAATACAACACTCCCGTTAAGACTATATATACCAATTATATATATACAGTACGTAACGTTTTTTGAGATTTTAACAGATCGAACGAAATTTTTCATTTCTGGAACCTAGACTCGAATTTTATCACATTTCAGACATTTATTTGCTTATTCTATGCCTATTGAACGCAGTTACACCCAAAGTATATAAACACTGAAGGTATAACGCAAATCCGCAAGAACACACGGACCAATACTTTCGGGTAAATATAGTTTTTATAATGTTGGACACAAGTCAAATTTACTTTGTTAGGTTGCAACACATGCCAAAACTCAATACTACACAACACACTTCCAACAACATTATCGCGCCAAACGACACGGATGCAACATAACAAATCTTATATTGCTCTCAATCTGTCTCTCACAAGTAGTTTTCCGAGTCGTTGGAAAGATTCGTATGTCGTTCCCATATTCAAGAGTGGATCTAGATCGGATGTGGAGTGCTACCGTGGTGTAGCGATATTGCCGACGTTTGGTAAGCTCCTCGAGTCTCTAGTATGCGACCTGCTGTCGGACAAGTTTAGAAGTGTTATATCGGTTAAGCAGCACGGGTTTATGAAAGGACGTTCTACCTCTACGAACTTAGTTGATTTTGTGAGTGAAGTGATACAGTCGGTAGAACGTGGTCGCCAAGTCGATGTGGTGTATACTGACATGCGTAAAGCTTTCGACAGGGTACATCACGGTTCATTGTTGCGTAAGCTAGGACAGCTCGGCGTGCATTCGATGATGTTAGGCTGGTTGCAAACGTATCTTGAAGGCCGTACCCAGCATGTCAGGGTAATGGGGTGCAAGTCTCAGTCATTTCCAGTCACGTCTGGCGTTCCCCAAGGCAGCCATCTCGGCCCGCTGCTGTTTCTAATCTTTTTCAATGATGTTGTGAAGGTGTACCGCGAGGTGAAGTCGTTTGGAGATGCATTAAAGTTACAGCACGATCTTGCCGCAGTCAGTCAGTGGTGTGCGGACAATTTTCTTTGCTTGAATGTGGGGAAATGTGCGACGATATCCTTTTTCCGGATTCGGAATCCGGTTCGTTTTGGCTATGTCGTCGATGGAACGGTTCTGAAGAGAGTGACTGAGGTGCGTGATCTCGGAGTCGTGTTCACCGAGAACGTTTCGTTCAATAGACATATGGAGGTTGTTGTGGCGAAAGCATATTCGATGCTCGGTTTCGTGAAGAGAGTGTGTCGCGACTTTAGTAACGTTGAGGCGCTCAAAAGCCTGTACTTTGCATACGTGAGGTCCCATCTTGAGTACGCTTCAGTAGTGTGGTCGCCTTATTACCAGAACCACGTAGATGCCATTGAATCCATTCAGAAAGATTTTTTAATTTACGCTCTTAGGCGTTCTGTGAGGAGAGGCGGTTCAATCTGGCGGCCATGTTTGTTTACGACGTTTTGACCGGTCGCGTTGACTGTCCCGCGTTGCAAGGGAAGTTTAGGGTTAACGTGCCGGCTAGAGATCTCAGAGGTACCAGCTATTTGGTGTTAGCCAGACATCGTTCCAACTATGGTCTGTTTGAACCTGTGAACAATTTGTCGAGGATTTTCAATTTGTTTTCGCATCACTGTGCAGTCGCGACCACTCGAGGAGTGTTCCGCACGTTAGTGAGATCGACGAGATTGACTGATGAAGAGATGAAAAAGCACGGTTTTTTGGTGTCAGCTGGATGATCTGCGTGTTCGTTAATTTTGATGTACTGTTTCTAGTTGTATAATCGATAACTTGTTTCTCTCTTCATTCATGTCCGATCAAAACGACACATTGGAACCATTTTTGTATCGTACATCGTATCGCTGTCATGGTTGGTTCATTGGTTCAGCCTGTGACGATTGTTTTTCGCTGCTCGAAATGGCTCACACAACGAAGGGTGAATGGGACTCCGACGGGTCGACTGGGTACTCATCTCACTTTCGGATTCGTTGTCAATGTTTATATTGACGCGCTAGTCAATGTTTAAATGTTATATTAGCCGTGTAATGATGCCATTGTATTGACAAAGCCAGTTAGCAACAGCCGTTGGCTTTTAAGTAAATAAAATAAAATATTCACCCGGAACTTGGGGTCCGTATTTCTTGCTATTCCCTGAGGATTTGCGTTACCTTCAGTGTTTATATACTTTGATACCCTGTGCCAGATGACCATTGAAACGACTTGGACAATGAAAATGAACAGGTCGTTGCCCGAAAACCACAGATTTGCACACTTTGGTCATTCATATTTCCACATAAAAACAACTTGTCTAAGTGGCTTCAATGCACAATGTGCGTCGCACATCTCTGCATATTAAGGAAATGTTCTCACAGCAGACATCGTTATTTTATCGAATTAGCGGCGCTAACTTAGCGCTACCGTATTTGGATTTAATGTGGAATTCTCTGACAACGCCAGACTGACGTTCCATATTAAACATTTATGTAATAGACTATGTCAAATGACTAAATTTTTTTGCATAAAGTAGTTTAAAATTGATAATAAAGATACCCGTGTCTCGTCTTTTGACGGAAAAATTTTTCACTTTATAAATTCCTGAAATATGTAATTTGCATCATTTTCCACCCAAATTCCCTGAATTTATGTCCATAGAAATTCCCTGCAATACGTTTCGTGCTAATTCAGTCGATAAAAAGTGAAGAAAACATACAAAAAAGATGTTGCCATTCAGGTAAACAAAAATTCTTGACCTGTCTGTTGTGAAGATAGTCGTAAGTGACACCACAAAACTTATTAAATTATTTTGAACGTTAATTTAAAAAACGGTTTTTTGGCGGAAATGCTTTTATTTGAATGTGCGTAAGTTTCCGGCAAAATAAAATAGTTGAAATGTCACCACTATTGAGGACCTTTAAATTGCCATCATTAGTTAAAGTTGATTGGCATAGGCTATTACCGAATACAGCTTCATTTTTGACACAATAATATTCATATTTCCCGCAACTCCCTGTTGGCAGACAAACAACGCAATTGCTTTATGTATACTTCTAACAATGCGAAAGTCGTACTCTTGTTCACATTTATAATAACTGATTGATAGATTTAAGTAAAATTTAAGTCGTCATTTACCGGCAAACCGCCCTCGTTTACCGGTTAATGTATTCAATTCGACTTTCGACTTATGTTGTCGATTTGATGTAGAGTTTGGGACAATTTCCATCAAGACAATTTCAGTGATATCATCTAATTTACTACTTAACGAATGATTAACTATATGTTCGAATCTTTTGTTGCCTCCTGAATGGAGTGACAACTGGAATATGCAATCAACAATCGCCCCACAACATGTATTGTGTCGGTTTCCATGATTTTATGATATTCTCGAAATTAATTTTCGAAAACAGACTTTGCTCTTTCAAGGTATATCTACCATTTAGATTCTATTAAATCGATGCCGGAAATGTTACGAACACTTATTTTCAAGACGTTTAACCGCAAAGTTTAAAACTAACTTACCATCTTCCTTCAGTGGCAACAGGTTTACGTTTTGTGTTACGATACATTTTGATCATTATCGCCTCCGCATCGTGCCAACATATCGCACACACATATATATGTGCATCTTCTTAACTGAATGTAATTGCCATCATATAATGCTTTAACCACGATGCTACGTAACACATCCTTACAAACTTTCGCTGTGATGTGAATTATATTTTGGATTAGTGACCCAACAACATTTTATTTCATAATTAATTTTATCGCTCTAGACCCCTGCTCCCTCCTCCAGACACATCCAGAGAATGATTACATTGTGTCCGCTTCTCTATCATACTTTTCCACATAATATAATGGCTGGCTTGGCTTTTACGGTACACATCCTTCACCGTATAATATCAACTATATTTTGTCTTTTGGTGTGACCGACCTCGCCTCTGGCATATGCCATAAATTAAATTATTACAACTGCGAATGGGACAGATCATACCTTTATCTCGGTACTAAGCCAAAAATATTGCAGGTATTACGATATTCCGAAGTGATGGGCGATGTGAATACAAAAGCCTTTTTCCCGTGTAATATAGTATTTCGTTTCCCACAGTAACGTTTTCTACAATCTCATATATATGGAATACATGCCCGGTGTACGAGGAACATTACCACATTCACATCAAAAACCCCATGGTACGGTGCGGCATATAACACACTGGATGGCATCACAATTTTGGGCTGGCAAATATGTTTTTGTGGAATACTGTAGGTATATATTGTCGCATATCAACGTAACATGTACGTACGTTTGCATTGCATATAGATAAATGTACGCAGAGTATCGACACCAAATTCTATTCCGAATCAGAAATGAAATTGTATAAAATGCAGGTCGAATTTGCTTCCAGGCACAGATTTTAAAGTGGTTTCGGGTAATGATTATCCCGATACGCATTCGGATTTTCACAAAAATAGAAGAGCATTTTCCAATTTTCATTTTGAGCTTATAAATAAATATTTTGATGTGTGACTGATAGGTTTGTGAAGTGATGTCAATATCGCACGGCAAATATTATTATTACCAATAATCAACAGAGGATTAATTTTCGTGTGTGCAAAATATTTTCGTACAATTCATTTCCGCGCTCGCTGAATGCACATAGCGGAAATATCAACTGAGATTGGAATTGTGTTGTTTTGAAATTGAACAACTCGATGAAACTCAATAATCTCATACATTTCCGTAGAAATCGGGTGTGAAACTAGTTAGGATTTGAAAAGGTTATTCCAATAATACTTAATGTGAGTGAGTATAATAACAAAAATTTTGGTGGTTGTTGTTATTTACAGTTACCCAATTATATTATGACTACGGTTGTGGGATTCATTCCTTTTACATCCTACACACTTCCCACATTCAATTGAACCAACGAATTCAATTTCATTTTTGATTTTGTCGATTGGCACCATTGACAGACAAGTGGTTAGTTCTCATTATCTGCTTGTGGTGGCACCATATACTTTGCGTGTCCAAGCAGTTAAAGAAGTACTAGGTAGCGTCAATCAAAATTCTGAAAGAACAGTTTAGATCAAATCTGATTTGATCGCAAAGGCAGTAAGCAATTTAGAAGGTTTTTTTTGTGCACTATATGTATTTTACATGCTACATGCGTCGAAAACGGTACTTTTCGGATAAAAAGATGAAATGTCTCGTTTTCGCGTGTTTATTGAACTCGGCTACGCTTCGGATCAACAAAATTCACACGAAAACCATACTTTTCATCTTTTTATACCAAGTCATGTAAAATACTAATGCTTTTCTGATCTTTCAAACATGAGAAGGGAATTCGTGTGAAATGGGAGAAATGTAAAACCCTAATGAAATACATGTAGAATGAATGGAACGAATTACATGAAGAAAACCAACAAAACCGTTAAAAACGTGTGTTGATTGTTGAGTTTAAATTGGACAAAATAGCAAAATTCTAATCATAAGATGTTGTGCAACAAAATAGCGATCGGCTGTACCTCTACCGTTTTTGATATCCGCCTTCTTGGTACATAACATATGCAAGATTCTTTTCATAACATTTTCATTGTTCATTTGTAAACAGATTGCGAAGTGACATTTCAGTTATTTTTAAGCTTTTCGTAATATCGCAAAAACTGCAGGTTATTTCATTATCTTTGGGAACACGGGTTCTCCAATTCAAATGAGTGATAGATCGTTGGATTCGTCTTTCAATTCTAGAGAAGTCGCATCTTTAATTTTTTCGATTAATTTTGTTTGTTTTCGGTGCAAAGTGTCCAAAGTGAAGGCTTGTCAGAGGGTCCCGTGAACAGTTTTTCAGCAATAACTCAAGAAATAATTATTTAAAATCATTGGTATGCTGTACTAATGTCGGTCTTGGGAAGACGTACTACAGGTGGAGTGTATGCACTGGCTGGTGCAAGTACTCCTCCACAAGATTTATGACCAAAAATATAGTGTTCGCCTTCTCTGCAAAATTGATGTTTCACGGGACTGGCTGTGTAGTGTTCTAGCCTGCCTCACCCACTATCGTTTCACATATATAAGATCCCAGGTCTTCTGTGTGGCAAGCCTACAGAAACTACAAGTCTTCGGAAAAAGGAAAAAAGTAGATAAAAATGACTGCACTTCCAGACGCTGTTTCAGTAGCAGAGCCCCTAGAAAGAAAGTTAAAATTTTCAACTTTACAGTAACCTTTTTCCGAAGACTTGCAGGTTTTGTAGGCTTGCAACACAGAAGTACTGGGATCTTATATATCTGGAACAATAGTGGGTGAGGGAAGCTACAACACTATATATTTGGTGAGCAGTCTTTTTTTCGCCTGTCAATAAAAAGAAATAAAACGGTAAAACGTTATTAGGTCCAAAAAAATGTTTTTGTCATAACTTTTGTGGAGGTATACTTGCACCAACCAGAGCATACACTCCACCTGTAGTACGTCTTTCCAAGACCGACATTAGTACAGCATAACAATGATTTTAAATAATTATTTCTTGAGTTATTGCTGAAAAACTGTTCACGAGACCTCTGACAAGCCTTCACTTTTGAACACTTTGCACCCAAAACAAACAAAATTAATCGAAAAAATTAAAGATGTGACTTCTCTAGAATTCAAAGACGAATCCGACGACCTATCACTCATTTCAATTGGGGAACCCGTGTTCCCAAAGATAATGAAATAACCTGCAGTTTTTGCGATATCACGAAAAGCTTAAAAATAACTGAAATGTCACTTCGCAATGATGGAGAGTTGACCTAAATTGACAAGACCAAACTTTGAACTTGAATTTCTCATCGATTTGGGAACGATGTTACATGGAACCACTTTTATTTTAAAGATTTATCTTTTGTTTACTTAATTAACATAAATTTTATTAATTATTGAAGATTTCGTTTAACAAAGTTAATTAATTTATAAAAATGCAGAGTTAACCTACGTGAACCGTGAGTTATCCGATTTCATATAAATTCAATAAATCGTGAATTGTCCTATATACAAACGTCATAAGACAACTCGCGGTTTATTGGATGGTGAGATGACCTATCATTTTTTCTTCATACAAACTTACACGGACAACTTAAGATCACTTTTCCACTAGGTCAACTCTCCATCATTTACCTTAATTTAAAAATTTTCCCATCGAAATATTTTCTTGTTATGTTATTCTTACTAGTGGTGCCGCCCTCTACAAAAACCACTAAAAATATTTCATGTCCACGAGAGGTCGAATACAAAATTTTTCAAGCTCACCGTGAAAAGTGTATATTTCGAAAGATCGGGTGCGATTTAATGATTTTAATGTTCAAACATTTATACATTGCTGAAAGTTAGGAAACGAAAGCTTCAAAACCTAAACCTCCTAAAACGTAAGTTGATGTTGTTTGACAATTTGAGTAAACTAACGACCAAAAAAAAATTGATCGAACCTACCTAGTCATATATATCAAAATATAAAAAATCGACAGCACATTGAGTGGATTTCGATATTGACAAAACGTTGTATTGCTTTCATCCCTCAAAAAAGAACACGTAAAACGTAAGTCTAAAAAACCTACTAAAACGTAGGTTACGTTAGCTCATGTGGTTTGACTCGTTTCAGCCTTTTTACTTCGTCGGTTATTCATTTGCAGTACAGTTTTAGTTTAGAATTATATCCAACCAGCCAGTACATTTTTCTCGTTTTATGTTTCAATTGTTTAGATTTTTGTTTCACATGGTGTTTCCAGTTCAATTTGTTGTCCAAATGTAAGCCCAGATATTTGGTTGACTTTACCTGTGGGACCTGGATTCCGTAAGGTAAATGTGGAGATTGGATTTTGACTCGTTTAGCTTTATTTTCCAATCAATGGTCCACACATATTTATTTTGTATAGAATTATTGAAGTAAAAAGACGGGACCTTCTATAAATTTCACATGAAATTTAATACTCTTGTTTAATGTATCGGTGAATTTATTAGTGTGATATGTCAGGTAATTTAAAATTCAAATCTGTAACAGAGTTTCACATATTTTTAAGGCACTAGTGCCTTCAGCGCACTAAATGTAATTCTGAAATGCAATATAAATTCTGAAAGGAGTGGTAAAAAGAGAAATCTCTTTCCGAAATTCGAAATACTAACTTCTATTAAATACTAAGTACTAACATAGATATATGAGAAATAGCTACTTTGCAATTACGCACTAGTGTGATAACGTAGTCATAAAAATGCATCGTTACGAAATGTTTTGTATATGAAACACTCATGATGAAATGGTCCTTGTACGATGCTAGTTTCTACACTGGAGAGCTAGGTTTCTCGACACAGGCAATTTGTTCTCTCTTTCTTCTCTTGTCCTGAGGAGCGGATAAACTATAAAATCATCTGTCAATAGCCCTTTTGAATTTTTAACGCGTACTGGAGCTACGCGGTTTCATTGTATCAGGTCACTTTTATCAGATATAAATGAAATGAATAAAAAAATCCTTTGAAAATTTTGTGAAAACTACGACAAAAGATGTATCGGAAAATCCTCGAAAAACTAAACAAAAATTCTAAGAAAATCCTTAAGAGTAGATGGAAATCCTTGAAAATACAGTAAAGAAAGTCCGATTGAAATTGCAGAAAATTCTCAGAAAATCCTCGACGGGGTCTTTGTCAGCGAGATTTGATATTCTTTTAGTTTTCAACCAAATGGTAATTGAACGGTAACATCAATCAATTTTGCATGTTTCCATTCAGGTAAGCTGTTCAAATTATTCACAAATATTAGAAATTTAATTTTTTTAATCAAATATTACCATAAACTATGCTCCATGTACAAAATGTAGAGCCATACAACAAACAGTAATTCATAAATCTGAGAACAAATATCATAAATTTTCCACATCTCCGACCGCATTATTTATTCAGTATAAATAACCTTTCGCTATAACATAAATTTGCTTTGCTTCTTCCTCGCCCTAAGATAGAAATAGAACAAAAAAAATCTGATATCTCAATTGTTTAATATCCATCGAAATTCAATAAAGTAATATCCAAAAACAGATAAACGAAGATACATGATGATGGTTAGGCATATGAATTATATTTCTGTTAGGAGAATTCTCGTGTATGTATAATGTAACGAATGTAACTCACATAACACGGTCAATTTAACAAATATTATTTATGTTACTTGGAAAAGAATGGAGCATTTCCTATTCCATGTATCTCTCGTCTCTGAACTTGATTTTTGGGTCATTAATCAAATTAGAGTTAGAAAATAATATCTCGAATGTAATATAGGATAGGATATACAATTTCTACCGAAGGCATCACATTCCATATTATTGAAACATCATCTACTTTAATGAACTTTGCGTTCCTTTTCATACGTCATGTCATACAGAAATCGAGAACAACATCATTATGGCTTCACTTGAGCATATATCTTGAGATATAAATTTCAGTTGAAGTTCTCTGGAAGCGGATGGAGTTAGACAATTTGTTTTATGTTAGATGGTTTCAAATAAAAATCGTTTTCATTCGTTATTGCGGGCAAAAGATCACACCTAATCGCATCCTTAATTTTCATGACGAGATTTCGTTGACGACGGTATGTATTGTCACGTAAATTAACGACTAAGTGTTTCGTCGACACCGACGGATGCATCAGGTTTTTCATTATTTCGGAAACATATCAGCAGTTCTTTTACTTCTTTTGGAGTAATAAGTTTCTATGTATTGGTAAGAAATCTTGTACTTCATTTCTTTGCCCATGACTTTTTGCTGTATAAAAGGTCACATTAATAAGATCTAATCGCAGGGATTCCACGCACTCACTTTTCTCACTTCTTTCAACTATTTTCAATTTTACTATTTTCAGACCCTTTACTCACTTTTTCAACTAAAGGAGAATAGAAAAATGTTAGAATTGTAAAATTTCGCCTTCGGCGCTAGAAACATTTTACAAGTATATTCTCCCACTTTAGTATTCTCTGAGATGAACTTACGTATCTCCGCTAAGTATTTGCACCTTTGAATTAATATTTTATGCATCGATAGATACCTTTTAATTATGGTTTCAACCATAGGTCGACCGACTCAACAGCGGCTGAAATGTAGTTCGAACTGAAAGTTCTCTGTACAGGTATAGGACCTAGGAAAAAGACCTTGACTTGACTAGAGTATGGTTTCGCTCAAACCTGTCAAGTCGAGTTTCAGGTAACTTGAAACATCCATACAAACTTTCTAGGTAACATGCTAGGATAAAACTTGAAAAACATCAAGTGAAAGTTGTGATATAATGTTACAAGTTCGGGCAGCCTGAGCTCATATTTTAATGTGGATCGGTAGAGGGAGAAATACTAAGATATACTGAGCAAAAATTTTTGCTTTTGGTCATCTGCTCTCTGAGCTATAACGGTTGAAAGTCAAAATTTCCCCATTTTCGAAGAGTGATATATCCTTGACAAAATGACTGAGGCAGCCAGTTAAGAATGATTCTAGACGCAGTAAATGAGCTCTTTCAATGGAAACAAAAAATTTTCAAAGTGGTATTTTATGTTCCATTCTCAGAGAAGTTACGTTTTCCGCTAGCCCCGGTGAAACTTGGCCACTTCTGTACCTTTCTGGTAGCCTTATTTGAAACTAATATTGTAGCCCAGGGCCTACTTTAAGGAATTTAATTTCCAAAAATTTCCAAAATTTCACAGATTTCACAAAAATTCTTAAAATTTCCAATTTTTTTTTCTGTTAGATCTCATTCCGAAGTAATCAGTTAAGCTCAAAGACATGAAAAACAACTAAAAAGGCAGTAAAAACAACATTTACGATGCAATCTGTTGTGTTTTTAGATGAAATGACGAAAAGTGATGGAAAAATTTGAGAATTTTTGGAAATTTAATTTCCTTAAAATAGGCCCTGTTGTAGCCTGACGACTAAGCTTTAAAACGATACCAAACATGCCATACTTGATCCACAACAAGTACTGTTGATTACTCAGTTTTTCAATCGAAGTCACTCTACTCGAAAATCTGGAGCCCTCGAAAACGAAATTATTCACCTTTCAGGTCCTAGATATATGAAAACAAATTTATGGGCCGCTACAATACCCCAGTCCAGAGTTGCACGCAATAAAATAATCCAAAAATATCGATGAATCAAAATATCTGTGAGAAACCATAAGAAATTCGCCAAAAAAATGTAAATTCAAAAAATGTTGTATCAGAAGGAATCAGCTCAGACAAAGCGGTGTGGCTTTTAGTATCATCTAGGGTCGCTTTACTACCAGCAATGCTAGTTACCCTTCATAAAACTTTTACTTGCTTGTGGACCATCGTGCAATACTTTCGGCGATGGATAGAGCACGAAAATCTGTAGAACAAATCTGTTTCCGCCCATTAAAAAATGTCGATAGCGGAGGTCGTTTGGATGCTTTTAAATTCCGATTTTTTAAAGCATGCCATTAAAACATTTAGAAAATCATATGGGTTTTCGAAGTTTTGCTCAGCTGTTAACGACACCGACAAAAAAACGTGATGAATTTTGGCTAATGTTGTCTTGTATAACAAAATTCTTGTCACAACTAATGAAGTACAAGATTTAATTCCAGTCTCATCAAAATAGTTATACCGAAGGAAGTAAAAGATTCGATAATTAATTGGTGAAATTCTTAACATTAAGCAAAAACCAAAAAGATTTGTCCGGAAACGTATTGAAATCCAATATGGGTATTTTGATTTAGAGAACCGACAGTAAAACTCTATTTGAATGGAAATATATACAACAAATTGACACTTTTCCATAAACTACCAATAATCCAATATTCGCTTAGTATGATTAACTTCGGTTTTGTGTACACACAAACCGTACTTTATTGCTTCTCTCGTCGACCTTTGCATTACATTCGCTAAACTCCATTGTAACACAGGCCGGGCATATTGTGCTGTAGTATTTCACCATTGTTCCGTAATATATTCCTCAAATTCAATATGTTTCCATTAAATTGTTGGGTAAACAAAACGGCACTTTTTCATTATTTATTTCCCGTTACGGCAGCAGCAATGGAAATAAAAATTTATTTTGTGTATATAACTCAAAGTCAGAATATGTGAGATTTAGTACGACTAACATAATTCCTTCAGCGCAGAAATTTCTTACAGTAACTTAACGCGGCTCTCAATTCCTCCTGTCGTTCCTGTACTGCAAGAAATTGATCGTTTGTCGATACATATTTGCTAGGCAGTGAAGAAAAATGTGGTTCGGTTAACGTCGTATAAATGGTTCTTAGTGTCAGCTAATATGGTCCTTGATATACCAGCGCAATATATCGTAACTTTATTAAAATCGAACTTTTACAATAAGCAACCGCCACTTCGATTTCGCAATGACCATCAGACATTACGTTTCAAAGCGACTCGTAGGTATTTTCATTTGAGTGAATCGAAGTGAATAGACTTGAATTTACAGTAATGGAATGTGTAAATTTACAACAGTACCGAACTGCAGTTCAGAATTCATACCATACGGATATTTTTCTGTAACGTAACCTGTCGGTAATAGGGTTTTGAAAACATATTTCAGCTGTAACCATCTATGTTTGCTCATCCGAATGGTAATTTGTACACTATTTACATGAAGAGTACAAACAGCACCAGTAGTATGCAAAAGAAATGGTTAACCGTTCTGAATCAAGCCAGTTTGAATATTGCCAATGAAAATCATATATCTGGTAGATAGGTAGGAGCACCGACTGGAGAAGCAAAAAAAAAGTTGGTAAAAGCAAAATCAAAGTTCTACCTCACTCTAACACAATTGGACGAGAAGTCAATCGGGTAGGTATGAATTTACTGTTTTTGATTTCCGTTGTAAGGTTCGATGATTGTGTATCATCCCTCAAACTTGTTATAATTAGTGAATTCAACCGGTAAGAGTGTGTATGATTTTCGTGAGAGGTACAGTGGACGTCAGTGAAATTTAGTGAGAAATTCTCTTTAGCTGTTTTTCAGCTCGCCTAATCATACAACTCGTTAACATGGGTGGAATTGTTACAGTTCCATACACTCGCGTGGCAGTGGACAAACCGTATATAGACGTATAAGTAGTGTTGCTTCTATGAAAGGACCAGTTAAAATTAGCTGTAACAAAGGTCTGTTAAAGGTTTCGTCTGTTGCAGGTCCTTAGAATTGTAACGCATTCTGGAGCTACGCGGTGCGATTAGTTAAAGAAATGATTTTTGGAACACTACATGTCGGGCTGTCCACAATTCACATCTTATTCAGATGATACTTTAGGGTCTTGTGTCCTACCTCGGCTCAGATTAGGCAAAAAATTCACAGCTGACAACTTGACAAAAATACTTAAGCTTGTCTGGTTTGTGGATCACTTATCTAGTTCCCCTAGTTTCTCTTTACACAAAGGATTTTCCTAAACCTGCCTGACCTGCGAAAGCTGGCTTTGGTCCAGTTAATGCAAAAAATAATGTTGCCACAAACATAATTCTACCGAGCATTTTCGTTTGTATTATACTTGCCAAAGGAAGATAAGGAGTAGCAAACGAACCATTGATTTCCATTCCTTTCACTGTGTTGTGACAAAAGCGGAATGTACAAAACTAAAAATGTGTCAGCGTTCAACAATCAACAGAGACATATATATCAAAGCGACAATACAGATTTTCCTTAAAGTGCATCTCGATGTTGTACATTTCACTAAACTGTAGCAGCATTGATGTTCCACATAGAGATAAGATTTCTTTGTTGATTTTGCGAATCAATTTTTAGAAAATAGAATTTCTTCACGGAGTTTTCTATTTTGGAAAAAATTTGTGCAGACAATGTCTGTCTCGTCTTGTCGAAAGGATTTTTTACTGATAAATCACTGTACCAGTCTCAATCAGTTGTTCGATTGGTTTTATTTTCCATGAATGCAAATTGAGCTAGCACCCAGATTGTATAAATGATTTACAAGTACAATGGCTGTACAATTAGACGAAAATTATTCTCAAAAATAATAAATTCGAATTTTCCAATTTTTTTTTTCAATTTCATTTTGCAGCTAAAATTTGTAATTAGCCAAATTAACGATTTGGAAATGAACAACAAATGTAAATTCTGAATTACACTCGGGTTAAATAGAAAATCGATTTATTACTCATTTTGCAGTCATTATCCCAAATGGCATTACATAATTTTCGATGTACAAAACTACTATCGAAATTAAGAATTTGTTTCACAATTCGAGGAGAATGAAAACTTTTCAAATTTATGTTAATTACTATCATTAGTTTTGTTTACTGCATATAGTTTCGGGCGATAAACAATTTCTTCATTGGAGTTATCAGGGTAGCTGATTAACATTCCAACAATTTATATCTATAGAAGGTCGATCGACGTCAATGAGGATAATTCTCTTAGCTTTATTATCTCTCAGTTCATTTTTGATTTGTACAAATAAAAGTTTCAAAAATTCATGCATTGGAAATGAACAAATTTGATTGATTTCCTGAGATAAAAGAGCTTTCAGTTGAAGTAGATATATTTCGTTTGTGTTCACTGGTTCGATTTACAATAAGAATTCACTCTTTTATCTTATATTATGCATGCGTAGATCAGTAAATTTTACGGAATGCAGACAATATCTTGCATTTTCGATTAACTTAAGCTCTTTATCGTTTTCCAGTTGCTTCCATTTTTAAATAAATATTTTTTTTGTCATCAATTTATGGGAGTTTAAAGTGAGGTGTGAATAACCCTCTATTTTCTAAACTCGAAAGACGACGAGAAAATGATGTTTTGTTGACGCTTCGCCTGATGACAGTTCGGTAAAGAAAATGTCTATTGGTGGCCTGTGCTGTGTTTTGTTTTGAAAAATTGATGTTTTTGGAGAAAAACGATAATTATGTTCATATCTAAAAAAAACATTCCAATCCTCGCTGCGCTCTGGCCACAAATCATTGCTCTTGTTTGAATCTCCGATTTTCTTCCCCTAGGTAAACAATAGTTATTTACAAGCTCCATGTGTCGAAAACCGTACTTTTCATGTTTCAAGCACGTCTTTCGACGCCCCAGCATGTAAAATCCATTACAAAACTCGGGATAAAAAAAGAAAAGACTCGTTTTAGTGTTTTTTTTTGACCTCGGCTTCGCCTCGGATCAACAAAATTCACACGAAAACTCTACTTTTCATCTTTTTATCTCTAGTCATGTAAATACTATTACATGACAAGGGATGAAAGGTTGAAAAGTCCAGTTTTAGTGTGAAGTTTGTTGATCCGAGGCGAACCCGAGAATCACACGAAAACGTGACCTTTCATTTTTATACCGAGTCTTGTAATGTACTTTAGGGATCATTCAAACCTGCTGGCAGCACTGAAAAAAGCGGACGTCATTCATGAATGATCCCTTACATGCTTTATTTGACAGACCAATTCACTTGTTTCCCTAGTAATGTAATAAGCTACTTTCGACTCTAGGAAAATCAAAAGCAAGAAAATAACGATTAAATTGCAAAACTCGAAAAACGATTATTAAAAATTCGAGCAACAAGAGGATGTGTGTTTGTATGCCGGTCGCTTAACACAACACACAAAATAGTTACAGATTGTTCATTTCATTTTTACACAGTTTCTAAAGATTGTCGATATGTCAGAGTTTTTAGTGTACCCAGTCAATTAAGTTCTTCCCAAATTGCGCAATATTTGAATTCGCGATAGAAATTTTAAATTTTGCGCCAAAAATTCATAATTTGGGAAGAACTTAATTGACTGGGTACATTTAAAACTCTGACATATCTAAAACTGTGTAAAAATGGCATGAACAAACTGTACTTATTGATCTGTTTTGGAAGATTGATTTTAGGCAATTTCGGTGTTTATATCCCCACTAAGAGTCACTATTGAATATGAAGTGTTCTTTTCATTAAAAACAGGATTTAACTACTTTCCTTTTCATTTCATCAACTTGCTAAATACGAGACAACATTTTTAGATTAAAATAACTGGAAATTGTGAGTGAGTGAGTGTCGTTGAAAATCTAACTTCAGTTCTTATTTAATAAAGTATATCAAATACCCTATACGGCTCGTGTAACTGGAGAAATTTTTGTAAGAAAAGTGCAAGTTTTCGGTTTACCAGCCACATAAGCTTCGAAGAATTTTTTAGAAAGTGATTTTGGCTTCTAGGGTCGAATACCTTTCTATGCACATATAAACAGAGTCCACTGGAAAATGCGTCTTGTAAGCTGTTTTTGTAAAATAATCCCTCAGCGCAGCAGATTTTGCAGAGATAATTATCTAAAGTGATCATTTGTTAACGAGAGCGAAGACAAACGAATAGCTCTGGTACACTAAGGCTTTTATAGCACATCGGATGTTTGAACTAATGAAGTAAAAGATTTTGTGTCAAAACCTTTTTTTAAAAGAAAAAGATGGAAAGAAGTAATAGATTCGATAAATAATTATTGATGCTACATGTATGATGTAGCTACCAGCTAGATAATTTAAAATTCAAAGACCACTAGACGCTACAATGGTCACATGCATTTTCAGATTTACATCAATTGTTTCAGTGAATCTTTTCTCAATTTTCGTAATGCAACTGAACTAATCCAATTTTTACTCTTAATTTGATTCGTCTGCTGAATCTAATTTCAAGTTACGTTTTCCCATAAGGAGCACTCAACAAGACGAAAGTCGATAAAAATTATTTTAGTTTTCTTTCGCTATACAAGCAGAAGAGGTCACAAAAATTGCTACACATTTTTTTATGCATTGCCAGCTACGAATTGAACATCAAGTCGTAACTTTAGATTATGCGTGACATCTGGCAAATAAAATTTGCTTTTTTTAAGAAAAAAAAAGTTGGAAAATTGAAAATCGAATTGTATCAATCGCATTACCATAATGAAACCCTTTTCTGTATCGAAACGAGAGATGGAAAAACCAGTACACAAGGTATATACACGGCGCATAAAAAAAAATCAAATAAAAACTAAAGTTGAATAAGAAAAATAAGAAAAACGGCGCACCATGTTACCGGTGTATCCACACATATTACGAATCCATAAATCACAAGTCAATAGTTTCCGTTTGTAACAAATTTCCATGATATTGAATTCACTGAATTAATATATTCGCTTGTGTTTCTTGTGCCAAAAGGAAACAAAAGGAAATAAATCGATGTGGTCAAGCTATTTCCTATGGCGTTCAAGCGTAACAAATGTCAGATTCAATGTTTTAAGGAAGTTAACTCGGAGAATGTTACGGGCGTAGAATCGGTTCGAAATGGAATTGTTAATGTTCAAAGTGTACGTTTGATTTACCCTTTTATGTAAATGCACCGTACGGGTTTCAACGTTTCCGTGTACGTTTGTTTACTCCTCTTCTACATCTACAATCTTGAATGTCGGTTTCTTCTACCTTTGACGACGATATTTGCAAAGCAACGGAAATGTCGTATACGTATTCATTCTTGCATATTTATACTCCATTCGAAATTCGAACAGTATTACAGCACACATGCCCGCCCCCACACATATCCAGTCTGTCGTCATACCATGAAAATGTTTTCGAAAGCGACAACGAGGGTGAATTAACAATTTTGTGTGGAGCGATAAGTTTTCTAAATTGCTGGTGCCCTAATACGAATGAAAATTAAAGCAAATTTAACAACAGAAATCGTTCGGGCCTATAAATACAATGTGGGCGAACGATTGTTTCACTGTTTAAAAAGTTCGGATATGGAAACATCGAATGCTTGAGGACAGCTGGCGGGTATGAGAAACGGTCGAATAACATTCAACATCCTTGGCGTTGAAAGTATTCAAACAATGCCAATTTAATCGAAAATATTTTAATGGGTATGTAGTAGCCGCTATATATAGCACAAAAAATTCCTACATTTTTATGATATTCTTTTGCTCCCTCTGCACGTTAAAATGCGACGATATAAAAAGAAATGTTTTTGCAATGAAATTTCGTAGCATTTAGCTTTAAATAAAAAGGTAACATCAAATGGATCGGTAGAGTCGTAGAGTATGAGTTGACCATATCGGAAGCCATATCAAATATAAATTTGAAGCCTAGTACCGTTCTGCATAGCATTTTAAGTTGAATGGTATTGACATTTAATACGAAATTATTTGTTTGTACGTTAAATGTTAAATTGTACGTTACATCTCTGACATTCTAACAAATCGAGCCAAGAAAATTTTACTCACTACCAGTACAGATGGTCTGTTGACTGCTATCGATATCGGAGCTCGGTAGCACCATCGATATAATATAGGGTAGATAAGGAATGTCAAAGCAACTTTATGCGGAAAGATCACATGGATGTATGTGTAACGTAACTTACGTTTTGAGAAAGCGCGCGAAATAATGCCAGTCAAGGATGCTATTGATGCATATAAATATTCCCATAACTGATTGTCTGCTGTCACTTTGTCGCCAACTATCGGGTTTATTTAGATCTTCAAAAATTCTAAGCTGAAAAGAGTTGATCGTGAACATAAGGACAAAAAAGCGAAGGAAAAAATATAAGGGAAATCGATAGATCGATTGGTCAGGAATTGGCAACGTTAAATGTGGCGGAAAAATTGTTGATCGACAGTAACAAATGTTTGAGCAAAGCTGTAAATTCACGGCAGAGTAAATTAAACCAGGCAGGAGCGGTTCATTTTTAAAACGTCAAATAAGCAAGCAAATAAGGGACCTAATATACTGTATAAAAATGAACTCAAATGAACACTGACATAATAATAAGGCTACTAGATTATTCAGGTCCCTAGTCACATCAAGCACTCCTGCCTGGTTTACTTTACTCTTCTAACAGCTCCAATCCAGCGAACGAAGAAGAAAATCGAAGAATTGAAAAAACAGAAACCGTAAATAGAAAAATTGTTATTTATGCAACAATCGAGGTGCAAAGTACTTTATTAAAGGGCCTATCTAGTATAGTTGATATTTTAGAATTTAAAATAGGCCGTTTGTCATAATACACATCGTGAGCATAACAAAGTAGTAGCACAATGGGCCCACTGGCCTAAGTGCATGTTTACTTAATATTTAATAACAAAAAACTTTGCATTGAGTCAAATTCAACATTTTATGCCACAGAGGCATCTAAAGTTTGTAGTGGCATAAATAACTACTTTGAACCATAGTTGGAATGTCTGTTATTTTCTTAAATAAATCTCAAAAAAATGTCCAACGTGTCCTGCGGTAGGACACGAAAATTTTAGTGGGACCACTGAGATTGTTATTTTACCACGAGGGATTACACACACCCCCTGAACAAAAATAAAGTTTTACCGAAAATACACCCAAAAATTGATTGCTGTTCTAAATAGAGGGACCCTAGAGGAGTTCAAAACGATGGTCCGTTAAGCTGGACCAGATGCTTCCCCACGCCCATACAACTAAGGAAAAAATTGTATGGGATGGGGAAGCATCTGGTCCAGCTTAACGGACCATCGTTTTGAACTCCCTAGGGTCCCTCCATTCAGAACAGCGATCAATTTTTGGGTGCATTTTCGGTAAAACTTAATTTTTGTTCAGGGCGGGTGTGATTATAGCCGTTGCCTTCGGCTCTAACTACAAACCTCCCTCCCAGCAAAATAAAAATCTCCAAACAAGGCCGTTATGTACTATTTCGTCGACGAAGGCTTGAAATTACCAAGGCTTTAAACTTTGGAGCCCAAATAATTTTTCATAAAAATTTCACGGTAATGGAATGTATTTTCAATTCTCCCTATTACACTTTTGAACCTACAAATCTTTTCCGGAAGCCGAAACCTGCTGGTTCCAACCTGCGATTTTTTTCTCAGTTTCAAACCTGCGAATTTAGAACGTATGAATTTTGGATAGTAATAAACGGGAGATATAAAAATCAAAAAAGGAAATATAAAAATCAAAAAAGGAGATATAAAAAACAGAAATGGAGGTATAAAATTAAAAGTCGAAGATAAAATATTTGAAATTGCAGATAAATAATTAAAAACAGGAGATAATAAAATTAAATTTGGAGTCATACCGTCTCCTTTTTTGAATTTAATATCTTCATTTTAATTTTTTTTATCTCCATTTTTGTAATATCGTTATCTCCAATTTTTAATTTAAAATTTTCATTTTAATATATATTTATCTTCAAAATTAAATTTTTTATCTGTAAAATATATTCATTTATCTCCAAAACTAAATTTTTCATTTTCAGAATTTAGTTTTTTATCATCTTTTTTATTTTATTTATTTCCAAAATTAATTTTTTTAATTCCAAAATTTAGTGAAAATTATCTCAATTTTTGAATTTTATTACGTCATGTAATGTGCATACAAATTTTTGAAACTTGAGTCAGTTTTCATAGCAAGCGCTCTAATTGTGCAAAATTGTAGTGGCAGGCACAGTGCCGCATCCAGCATATTCAGCGCCCTGGACCATTTTGGTTTCTAGGGCCTCTTTTTATGAAACACCTTTTTAGTTTTCATGATGTAAAATAGATTGAGGAAATTGCTCTCGTCACTCCTTCGAGTCAGTCTTTCCAATGTCCATACAATCCGGAGGAAATAGCGATTTTATCTAAAAAATTCACCTCTCAATTAAAATCATTGAAAGGTGAGTTTGTTTATATGAAATTGCTATTTCCTACACTCCATAGAAATTTTGACATTAGACCATACCTGGGAAATTCCAGCGTAAGTCATGTTACCAAAACAGAATTTTGTCTCTTTTCAATGTACGAATATGCACCAAAGAAGATGCGAAAAAACACACCGTAAGTCATGTTACCAAATGTGAAAATGGATATTGTAGAGCGCTATCGCTACAATACAGTGGTGATGTTGTGAGAGTGAAAGAGAAAAATCACTGTCACAAAATACGTGGATTTACCCACCTATTGAGTATACTTTCATTGGGTTTTTACTGTACGATGAAAGAAACCTATAAACAGTTTTGTTTTTATATTTGGATTAGCTTAAAAACAGCTGAAGCAAATTCATCCTGAAATTGCATTGTCTCTAACTGTATTGATACAATATAAAATTTCTAAGAATCTATACCTTAAAGTATTGGTTTTAGTAATAGTTGTTCGACTTTATAAAAAGCCTAAACTTTTAAAGTTTGACCCTCACCGCAAAATCTTACTTTTTTTTCTATTTTCGTTTTTGTAAAAAAAAGTTGAAGATCGTTATCATTAGAGACGAATCTAGCACACATGAGTGGTAAATCGAAAAATCTTAAAAAATTAGCCTGCAGCGCTTCAAGTTGTTTACTTGAGTTAGAACAGTGGAACTATATATCTTAAGATGGATATTAAGGTGAATTGTGTTAACCCATTCACAAGGGTTTGTATCTGGATTTTGAACAACGACTCACATTTGTAACTATTTTATCTTCCTTGAGTTCGAAAACTAGAAAACAGACCGCAGCTGAAATGAAGTTGCAACCTTACAACTCTTCAATAACTAGTCTGCATCCCGTGGCACTTCGTGCCACGTCGCATCCTGGCAAGCTAGACCGGGCAGACACCTGTTATTGAGAAACACCTGTTCGAAATCAACTCTACATTTGCTTAAAAGAGATATACGAAAATCGAGGGGGTGGTCAGTAACACACAATAGCTCAATAGCTTACACTTTGGTCCCTTCCACACAACCACTCTTTCAATACAGAATAATTCTTTGCCGAAGAAACTAACTCTGCATCTGCTCGAGGGAATGGTCACTAAAAGCTGACTTTGCTTTATGTAAAAAGGCCCTTTAAGGGTTTGTGACTAATAAACACTCCATCTGCCAGTCGCAGTAATTTCAGCACATTTCTGCCCCGGAAAAATTATTAGACGAAGCGAGAGAAAAAAAATTAACACCTAAGTTACCGACACCGTTCCGGCGCCCGGCTCGCATTGCGGCCCTCCGCTGCGCTCCGGGGCAATGGGCCGGATCGCTCGGCGTGTTAAAACGCTTTTTATTTGCAATGAGTTACACAGACTAATTATTAGACGAAGCGAGAGAAAAAAAATTAACACCTCCAAGATTGTATTTTCTATCTCGAAATTTGATTTTTATATCTCCTATATTAATTGTTTTTAACTCCTTTTATGAATTTCATATCTCCAACTGTGAATTTTTTATCTCCAAAAATATTTCCCTTTTTGATTTTTTTATCTCCCGGTTTAATATAATCCATGAATTTTTACTAATTTCACTATGGGTTTTTGTAGGTTCAAAACAACGAACTTTTTATTTCGCAGTTTCAAACCTGCGAATTTTTTATAATTCTTAAAATCACTAAAAAGTCATGTGAAATGATCGTCACAACGACCGGACTATAATGTAGAATTCGCAGGTACTTCACAGACATCACTAAAAATTTTACCAAAACTTGCAACAACATGTTTATGTGGAATGTCTGTTTTTTTGTTTATGAATTATTTCAGTCAAATGTGTAAAATAAATGGTGATAATAGTTTCAATCAATTATAGTAGATTACATGGGATGCTGCGGAGGTAGTTCATTACATGAGGGATCAATTTTGTGATACAAGCCGAACTCACAAGTGTGGTTTTAAGCAACAAGCTTTGGAAACGGTTATTTTGACAAGTGTAGAGTTTGCATATCCGAGCCGAAGGCGAGGTATGCAACTACACGAGTCAAAATAACCGTTTCCAGAGCGAGTTGCTTAAAACCCTACGAGTGAGTTCGCGAGTTCATAAAATTGATTCCGAGTGTAATGAACTACCAAGCAGCATCCAATGTATGCTGTGTTATTGCCTATTCACCCGGAATATTGTTGTTACGAGTACATTTTTCCACCCAAGGACCTGACAGTTCAAAACCAAAAGTGTTCAAGAAGACACTAGCAGATTCTTGAATACCAAAAGATTATTGTAAATTAATGTATAATTTCACAACATTTATGTCGCGCTATTTCATTCACTGCCAGACTAATAATAAACATAAAAAATACCGACAGCAAAAAACCAACAAAAAAAATCTGTTGTTGCATTGCAACGTTTATAAACGAATCTAGTCTGCTCATGAAATCGGCTCACACTTCTTCTTAACATTAATCCCAAAAGCATCACTGGCAACACTACTGTTTTGATGACATGTTGACAAACTACTTCGACTGTTTTGTTTTTGTGAAGTGCTAGATTCATATTTTGCGTAATATTTGTCGATTTTGGTGGTGTTACAATAAATTTTGCTGTGAAGTGAAGTGAATACATGATAATAAAGACAAAAGTGTTGATTGTTTTTGAAAATAAGTGAAAAATGCGAAAATTTAAATTGTTTGGCCATAGGTGTTCGTCGAAGTTGAAAAAATTTAAATTATGGCTATAGACAAAATGGCCGTCACTTATTTTTGTGTTTTTTATTTCGAAAGTTTTTAATGAATTTGCTTAGATTGGTGTGCACTTAATTCAAGTGACAAAGTTTGTGATATTAAAACTAAAATAACATCGCGAGCATTGTTTCGATTTCAGTGCTAAAGAACATTTTATGTGATACATTTTTGCTGATAAGTAATGAAATTCTGCTGGTATGTAATGAAAATCTCCTGATATGTAATGAATTTTCATATGAATATTCCTTCATTTGTGATGTAATGAAAAAGTTCCCACATGTAACGACCGCTTTCCGCGGGTGGGAAATGTACGTGTAACAACAATATTCCGGGTGGGTAGTGTCAAATTATATTTTTATAGAACATTTTAAGTGAAAATAAAATTTGATTGAAAAACACTCAAGCATTCAAAATGTCAAGTAAACGGATGAACCGTTTCCTAAACGGAGACCTCTCCGTTTAAGTGCGCTGGCGGCCTAAATGTTATTCTATATAGTGCTTGGAAGTTGGATGGAGTAAGAGTGTGCTAATAATTATTAATATTTTCTGGCATTTAAATGTCATTTCTCGTAGACATGGGATACTTCTTGATAATTATCGATATTTGACTTTCAAACAGAAGTATCGCACACCACCACCACGTCTATTATTCTCATTCCTCACTAGCAGTATATTATTCTGAAAGCCTCCAAAGTATCGGTAACCCACGATAATTACATCGCCTCGTAAACAGCTTGTAATGCTGATGAGTACCACCTACTCATATGCTACTTATCGGAATATTTGAATTTGAAATTTTAATTCATTGATACATGAACAAACACTGCTGATTGAAGGTTATTTTCCATTAAATTTTATTAAAACGAAAAAACAAAATCATTTTTTATTGCCGTTTTGTATAATGTAAATTTGTATTGCGAATGGTAACGGTGCTGCTTTAAATAATTCCGAACCTTCGATTTTATTTCTCTTTAGACTGGAAACTCTTTTCCCTCATTATTAGTTGTGAAGGTAATATAATTCACTGAATGTGAAAAAAAGGATCACAGCGAAAATGCGAAAAAGATTTTCGTCTGAGAAAAGCTTTAATTTGATTGCCACACAGTTGTGTATACTTCTTCGAAATAAAAATTCAAATAAACAACTTCACCCGATTGAATTCAGGTCGACTTGAAAGGGTTTTTGTGGATCTTATGCAAGCCTTCTTGGTATACTTGATAAAGGAACCACACAGGTAAGGTATTTTTCAAATTGAGTAGAACAACCTGAGGCAACAATCTGGAATTTGTTTCATTTTCTACGTTATGCTAAATGTGAAAAGACGATGCGGTGATGCAGTCAAGAAGTCAGATATAACATACAAAAAAGACGTTATACTATTGCAAAATCTGACGGTTTGGGCAATAATTGAATTAATGGGATTTTTGGGACCAAGATTATTTCAGCTTGTTTGATAAAACAATTCATAATATTTGGCCATTTGAACTTTAGCAAGGTTTAGCAGTTTGGTAGAACACCTTAAAATACAACTTTTATTATCAGTTTAATTAGAAGTATTAGGATATGACCTGGGATGAGTTTATGTCTGAGTTCAAGGATTTAATTACAAGGTCTACCGCTCCTCTTACCGAAAAGCAAACATTATTGGAGTCGAATCCTTCGCATAAACATCTCCGGAATACAATTTACGATTAAAAGTGACCTCGGTCAATCAATTTGTACTACGAAGATTATGACTGCAGCGCAATTGTTTTTGTGTCGCGCAACGCAAGTTCTTAAACGGATTTTTTTAACTAGAGTAGGGCTACTCTGCAATCAATCATTCGATGTGTGTTTGTATTTTGGAATTCTTAATTCAATAGAGCAAGGAATTTGTTCTCGCATTATTGTAATCGACCAATGGTACAAAACTTTATTTTATCTGGAAGCCAGACTAATTCCAGGGGTGGCGTTATCTAATATGCGGAACAATCACTAAAACAAACAAAAAGAGCATAATTACTCTTCCCTTTCCCATGGATCGCGTGAAGCGAAAGTGGAGACAAAATGCTGTTTCGACCTCCAGACCTTTCGACCTTTTGGATCGTCTTTTCCATGCATTGAGACCAAGTCAGTAGTCACAAGTTTAGTTGGGTTCGTTTATTGCGTTTGTTTGTTGAAATTGTTTGTTATGATTCTGTTTGAATGAATTTTTTCTGTTTTTTGCTGCGCTTGGGTGTTTTCACAGCAGTTTTCCACTTTATTTCCCGATTTTCCATCAGAAGATGAGCTTGCTCTTGTAAACTTTCGAAACTCGTTCAACTGAAAGTGTACTGCTGTCTCGTGTAACGGACCAGTGGAAACGACTGAAGATGGTTAGACCACGCTAACCTCTGACCGCCACTGGTTCCGGAGGTTGAAACAGCATTTTATCTCCACTTTCGCTTCACGCGATCCATGGGAAAGGGAAGAGTAATTATGCTCTGTTTGTTTGTTTTGGTGATTGTTCTGCATATTAGATAACGCCACCCCTGGAATTAGTCTGGCTTCCAGGTAAAATAAAGTTTTGTATCATTGGTCGATTACAAATCGCATTATTCGTTCACATAGGTACATTATACCCCCTGAAAGCCGTGCTTCCACCTACATAATAAATGCATACTAAGTGAGCTAAACTTAACCTTTTGTGGAACGGAAAATTTTCGATTCTCCTTTTATAGCTTTAATGACTGCCCCGCACCTTTACATGTACTATGATGATAGACCAGTTGGTTACAGTTTTCTAGTTTACTTTATTTCGATTCACTACAATGTTAAGATTCTAAATCATTTTCGTTGCCCTTTTTTTCGGTCGCAGCTCTTCTAGGATCGTGTCCAACGATTTCCCTTTGGTTTCCGGTAAAACGAACCAAATGAACGGAACGAACAGATAGCTGAATCCGGCGAAAATCCAAAACGTAGCGTAAATTCCAATGTCATCTGAGACAATTTGAAACATTTTCGCCACACCAAAACCGATGGCCGAAGCGAATATCGTGAAAACAGCACCAGCTGTTGCTCTCAAATTTTTCGGGAACACTTCACCTAATACAACAAACGCAACAGATGCAAGACCAAGCGAGTATGCAACAATAAATATCATTATCGCTGTCATCGGAAGCCATGCCAGTCCGCTAACATCTTGACCATTGGCACGTAAATAAAAGTAGACACCGACAATTGTATTACAAATCGCTGGAGCCAACACCGAAAACATTAGCAACGGTTTCCGCCCAAATTTATCAACGGTGACCGAAGATAGGGCAGCTGCTGCCAACTGAACGACAGCTAAGACAATCGTACTTTCAGCTCCTCCAAGGTCACTGCCGACTTCATCGAAAATGATTTGTGCGTACGATATAACAGCTTGACTACCGCACAACTGTTGTACGGCTGCGAGACCCAAAATGATGACAATAGCATGCAAATTGTCCCATGACATGATTTCCTTGAACGTTCCTTTGTTCTCTTCAGACTTTCTAACCGCACTGTGCATCATCTCATATTCACTTTGGACATCTTTGTGACCTCTGAGCTTTTCTAAGCTTATCAAAGCATCTTTGTCTCGATTTTTTCCAATCAGAAAATACGGAGAGTCTGGTAACCATATGAAGAATATTACGAACACAATAGGAGGTGCCATACCTATTTGAATCCGTTGTTACTACGCTATCATTATGCAATACCATTCGTCTTACCTATCCAAGCCGTTGTTCGGTAATCTGTATACGATCCAATAGCATACGAGCATAAAATACCAAATTTAGCCATGACCGTCAACATGATTGTAATTGAACCCCTAACTTTATCCGACGCAATTTCGGCCAAATACATCGGCAGCACGGAATAACTTAATCCATGCGTAAATCCACATAATACTCGGGCAATATAAATTACCGTAACGGACTGACTAACACCAATCAATATCCATCCGATGACTAGTGGAACAGCTCCAAGCAAAAGTGTTATTTTACGACCAAGTCTGCATAAAATTGGAGGACAAGTATTCGAACGGCTGTTGTTAGTCATACAAACAAAATCAACTTACTTTTCCATCGAATAAGCCACGGGTATCGTTACTAAAGCGGATAATAATTATTACGATTAATCGCTCATGTACACAAGCATCAACCGTTTGTACCTACTTACAATTGTTCCGATAACATAAATGGCAACAATCCACGACCCTTCATCGCTAGTTATGGGTATTGGAGATTTATCAGGATTCATCAATAGAGGAAGCGTTGGTGATGTCCATCCATACGCAACATTCACCGAAAAGGATAACAGGGAAGCTGTACAGTAAATCACAATCAAATAACAATGAAACAGGAGAGCAAGCAGGTAATTGTATATAGAAGGCACCTGAGAAAGCAACGAAGTACTGAAAGAAATACGTATCAGCCGTCTTGATAGGTTTGGGATCGTCCTTGCCCATGATACAAATTCTATCGGATATTGTTCTCACTCAAATTTAACTCTTCGACTGATACTGTTGTTTCTACTGAGAATGAATATTGGGAACATAAACTTAATGTTCAAAAAGTGATAACAAAGTTATACACGTGATATCGAAGATAAGTAACTATATATGCATAGGTGAAGAAGCAACAATGTTTTATTGATACTTCACGTCATTAATTCGATGATGTGAAATCTTGAGTGTGGAGTAATCACACCTGCTTACACTATGAGTTTATCGAAAGTCATAGTTATCAAATTACTCAAATTTTCAAGCAGATACATAATCTACTTTCGCACGTGTTTAATATGATGGCCATGCCATAAAACTAGGCTTCACCTTTTGGGTGGGTCGGATCCCCTGACTGGTTTTGATTTTTCATCGAATTCAAATTTTGCGCCAAAATATCATCAACTGGTAATCACTTTTATTCATTTCAACTACATGCCAAGGTTACCAAGGAAACACTCTGATGAATCTAAATTTGTGTTTTCTCAAGGTGAACAAACTGTAATGCAGAAATTTTCTGATTCACAAGACGGTTAAAAATGGAATTGTTGCAATTATCGTATATTTGGCCACATCGTACAGGCCTATGCCACACCAACACCACAGACTGTGGTAGTATCTCCTAATCTATGCCTTCGATTGTTTTGTTTCTTTTTACAGCCGTCTTAAACGCATTGCAGCTCGGTTTGGGATTTTGTGTTTTAAGCGACACGTTTTCGTGGGAACAAGAGAATGTATCGTTGATAAAAAACACATATCACGAGGTTCATCTGGTGTACCAATACAGCTGCTGCGGGCTCTGAATGGAAAGCATACGATTGTGTAGATGTAGGAGTCTAACTAAACCACACGAATAGGTGTTAAAATGATAAACAAGTAATGGCTGAGGAAAAGCAAATGGGTCTGGGTCCAACAAAGAATGACCTCAGTGCTCAGTTGCGATTAAAGTAACTACCTCACAGTCAAAGCAACCAACTTAAATCGATAATTCGTACGCTCTTTCAGGTAGAGACAGTGAGTTGGAAAAATGCATACCTTATGTATAGCTTCATTGACCACAGCAATGTTTTTAACGTAGTGCGGCTCATTTGGGCTTTCGGGTCTAAAATATTTTACCTTACTAGGAAAGTAATAAGGTCATTACTGTCCTAGGTCAAAGCCTTTACCAACCTCACAAGTGATAACATGAATGTTTCAATCATAGCGAAGGATAATTGTTCGAATTTTGCGAGCAGGAAGATGAAGTACATTTTACAACAATAGTTAACTGCTGAGTTAGATAGTGTGGGATTTGCCTGGTTACCCAGGGATCCTGATGAGTATAATAAAACGCCGAACGGAGACTTCGTTGTCAATCAACGCTTTATTAGGAACTAAAATCATTACAATAAAACAGTCTTTTATACACTTAACTTTTCTGATATTATGCAAGTGGAACTCATGTTACACTTTCATGTTTAAAAACTCTTTTCACGGAAGTTTAACATTGTAATTAATAATATTCGTTTATGTTGCACTTTCGTGTTCTCATTACTTCATAATCAAAATAGTGTCATTGTCTGACTTACTTTATGCAACAGTCATTCTAGGCCACATACCACAATAGCAATGTAAATGTGACAGATGCACAATTACAACTCCGAATTTCCAATGAAAGTCTAGAACAGGTATGGTCGATCGGCGAATTCGTCTTAAACGCACTTACATTTTATGTCAAAATAATATGAAAGTGAGCGCGTTTAAGTACGAAAATCAAATTTTTATGTCCTCCGGGCGGACAATAGACCATACCTGTTTTACACTTTCATCGCGAATTTCATTCACAAATTGCAAATTATGAATGAAAATTCGCGTTGAAATTTCGCATCTGTCACATTTACATTGCTCTCTAAATGGCCAGTAAGAGACAAATGTTCAAATTGAATCCATTTCTATTTGGAACTAGTTTCAGATATACTGGAAAGGCAAAGCCATTCACTTTCTTCTTTGATGTGCGCCTTTGTCTCGCCTCATTGTTTTCATTTTTAAATTATATTTGTTAGGTACATGTCGCTGGCACCGCCACCATTTAGGGCTGTGTCGAGTTATGGCTCATTTTAAAGGGCTCGTTTAGGGCTGACTAATAAAACCGGTCCCGAGTTTAGGGCTGTCGATTTACGTGAGTAAAAATATTCTTCAGATATGCTAGAGCCCTCACAGTCCCTCTATCCTTTATCTCTACGGCTAGATTAGAACACAATACTACCAAGTCGTAACTTACTAGATATGGAATAACTTCATCCGCTAAGCGACACAAATTCGTTCTGTAGTTCCAGAAATACGAGAACAATCATAACTTAGTTTATGTCAAAGTTTAAAGAGTCATATCGCCCTGAAATCTTGGCGACATTCGTACAACATTCCAAAAATTAAAATAATTTTTTCTTGAGTTATTGGTTACCCTCTGACATGTCTTTACTTTTGAACGCTTTTCACAGAAAATATTTTTTTTTTTCGAAAAATGAAAGATACGTGTTTGCTAGAATTGAAAGACGAATCCAATGAGCTATCACTCATTAAAATCGGAGACCGCTTGTTCCATAATCGCCCGAAGTCTTGGCGATATGACTCTTAAAACTTTGACATAAACTAAGTTATGATTGTTCTCGTATTTCTGGAACTACAGAACGAATTTGTGTCGCTTAGCGGATGAAGTTATTCCATATCTAATAAGTTACGACTTGGTAGTATTGTGTTCTAATCTAGCCGTAGAGATAAAGGATAGAGGGACTGTGAGGGCTCTAGCATATCTGAAGAATATTTTTAATTTTCAACTGATCAACAATTTTGAGCTAGTTTATTACTAAAATTTGGAACCAAACATGTATTTAGGTTAGCAATCCATCAAAGACTAAGAGAGGTGGTTTACTCTGAAAGTAATACTCTCATATTAAAAGATCCATAAAAATGTTGAATTAAGCGATAGGGGTAGAGGCTTGTTTATCGCTACAAATCAGATAAAGTTATTGAATCTCTTATTGAGTATGATTGTTCTAACAATGCTAAAATGCACTTAAGACTAGAGTATAGCACTGCCTTTGGTCTTAGTTTTCGAGAGGAGAAACTGTTCAAATAAAATAAATATCGTAGTTGGTCTTGAAATAATGTTGAAAAATACCTCAGAGACAACGATGGATTCACGTCATAGACTTGAAATCTGATCATCAGATATCTTGAAAATTTCCAATGGAACAGTTGATGGGTGATAACTCGAATAACTCGTTCAAGATCCCTAGACTTGAGGTCGGATTCAATTGTCAGCCCTAAATGAGCCCTAAACGTGAAGCTATGATTTAATTAAGAAACACATTGTATATCAACAAAACGCCCATTATGACATGCTTTTTTTCTTAATCATCGGATAACTTTGGTCACTGAGCGGCTCCAAACTCTGGACCGGTTTCAATCATCAGCCCTAAATGAGCCCTAAACGATAGACTATAATTTTAGTCAGACGCTTTTTGAATATCGTTGAAAGAGCTAATATGACATGTTTGTGTTTAGAGAAAGCTGAATATCATTGGCGGGATAGCAGCCCTAAACTCAGGATTGGCTTCAATTGTCAGCCCTAAACTAGCCCCAAACGTTAATATATACTTTCAACTAGGAACACTATGAATAACATCCAAAACTGCCAATATGACATGTTTTTTCGAGAAAAAATTGAATAACTGTGGTATTTGAGCAGCCCTAAACTCGGGACCGGTTTCAATCGTCAGCCCTAAACTAGCCCCAAATCATAGATTGAGTGGAAAGTCAAAAACCTATTCAGTTTATGACAAAACACTTAAGTGACATGCTTGAAAACTTCAAAACGGTATAACTCACGTAAATCGACAGCCCTAAACTCGGGACCGGTTTTATTCGTCAGCCCTTTAAAATGAGCCATAACTCGACACAGCCCTAAATGGTGGCGGTGCCAGCGACATGTACCTATATTTGTTCCCACGGATGAAAATTAGCTTAGACAGTTCATTTGCATGAATGCAAGCATCGAATTTTCTTTATTTTCTTTACTTATAATGTTTTCGACGAGTGTTCTATGTGGACTTTCCACTTTTATATTTTGAAAAGCAAATAATAATTCTGTTTATGAATGAAGAGAAAATTTTGTACCAACATTTTGTATATCAACTTTCCCGGCTACAGTCAAAGACAGTCAATTTTCAGCATAAATTAGCTTCAGCTGTTTTTCAGCTGATCCATACAAACAATCACAACCGTTTATACGTCTTTATACGGTTTTACCACTATCATGCGCGTGCGTGTAGCAGCTTCAACCGTATGAACAAGGAAAACCAGTTTTGATTGTATGTGTGGATCAGCTGAAAAACAGCTGAAGCAAATTTATGCTGAAAATTGACTGCATTTGACTGTAGTTATTTTTGTAGCAAATGTATATCAACTTTGAATGTTCATGTGATATATAATAAACCAAAAAATTTTCTTGTTTACCTTTTCCTTTACCGAAGTTTATACATTCTAAATTAACGAAAAACAAGCATAGTAATTGAAAGCAGATTCATTTAATGCAAACAAAGTTTTCAAATGGTATGAAAAGGTATTGGCGTAGCATAAATTAAGTTTCCAAACAATCAGAGGCTTTCTCTCACAATCTGTGCTAAAACCGAGTGATGAATTAAATAAACGTTCGCTTCTTTTACGTTTGTGATTTTCTTCCGTCAAAGTCTCTGGCAAATTGTGTTTGCTGAAAACAATCACTTTTGTTAATAAACACCACCCAATCCCGGTTATTAGATTAGAATTTCGAAATTGCCACCCAACGCGCAACATAGACCATTTTTGTCCCATTCTATTAAAATTTAACCAGCGTCACCAGAGCGTGTCGTACGTTCTACGCTAAAAACTGTACAACTTCATCAAATCAACGTTTTGTGTATATATATGTGTTCACAATGATGAAACACCCGCACCGTCGTTCGCCGATGAATTTAGATGTAACGACAACAAAACCATCTATTTTGAAAGTGGTTTTTGTGTTGTTCTGTTTTGTTGGGGCTTATGCGTTCTAATAAATTTTTTCTTCCCTTTCCTCTTCCGTTAATTCCCACAAGGTACAGGTAAAATATTGTGGTGTACTCAAAATGGTTTTTAGATGGATTAATTTCTGTTTAATTGTATTTCTTTTTTGTGCACATATTTTTGTTCAATTAGTTGTCTTTCGGGTATTAGGCCGGAGAAAATCCATTGTCTCTTGAATTTTGTGGTGTTTTTCGATGATTAATAATTTGGCGATTCTTTTTTTTGCGGTCCCGCTGGATTTAATATTGTATAAGAACGCAATTAAGGGAATTTTCAGTTCTACTTTTTTTTTCGTTTGTTTCTATACCAAATGTCTTGGAAATGATAAATTGGAAAATGAAAATGAATTTTGTATCAATTTTTACGGTGAAGGTAACATGTATTATACGACCACCCACAGGATAAAGGTATAATCCAACGAAAATGTAAATTAATTTGTAATATGTCTGGCTGATCAAAATAGCACGGTGTCGACAGACAGTTAAACATTTTGGTCTTTGTCTTTTGAGTAGATCATTCAAAATGTTTGTCAACCTCGAAGTGCACGCTTTAAAGTCCGAAGAATAAGAAACAGGCCTCTCACTATAAATTTGGACTCCTAATAAAGGAATTAAGGAGATTTTAGCCCAAAAATAAGGAGAAATAAGGAAATTGTTAGTTGAAATTAAGGAAAAATGAGGAGAAATTTTTCGATAAAAATCGAAATTATTCCAAGATACAGCAATTAACATCGGATGTCCGCCTCAACTTTAAAATGAAACGCATTATTGTTTATTTTGACGTACAGGCTTTAACATTTCAAATGTCGCACTGTCATTTTTTTCAAAGAATGTCATTGTGAATTCGCAATGACACAATGAAATTCTCAGAAACATTTGACAGTGAGACATTTGAAATGTTAAAGACTGTATCGTTTTTGTAAAGCTGTATCGTAAAATTCACTTTTATCACGATGAAAATTTGAATATTTTGGGCGCGCTTAAGGCTTGAATTAGATTCTTAGCAAAGCTTAGCTCTAGCTTTACCAATTATCATTGTAAGTGCGCTTCAAAATTCAAAATAAAACGCATCACTGTTTATTTCGACGTACCTATCGTTTTTGTAGGGTGGCAGTTTTCAATCAGTTTTCGACACAACAAAATTTTTGAAATTTAAAACGTACTTACTGCGTGAATTCTTACTTGACCCCACGCCCACCCTCAAATTTAAAAAATTGCTGGCTTAGATTTTGATCTCGTTACCTGCAAAAGCTGTTGTTTGTTATCCCGTTCGAATTTCGAAAAAATAACGAATTGGTGAAAGTATAAAAGCATAAATTTGAAAGAAGTAAGTGTAAATAAGGCTAAAACCTTGAATTGTTTGTATCAAGGACGCATGTCTGAGACAATGTTGAGGGAGATGTACATGTTAAATCAAATAGTCCTACTCGAGACTCTCGAGCCGAGAGGCGGCGTGGAACCACAAAAATATATGTTTAACCGGTCATTATTTATGTAACGATTAGCCGTTGACATCTGAAGTTTAAATGCTCAAATCTATCGAAAAATGAGAAAAATTCGATTTTGGTACTGACCACCCCCGTTTGTTTAGCGAATTGACTTGTTTGGAGAATTTTGTGCAGAATACAATACTCTGACGAATTGCCGAAGAAACTATAATTTAATTTGTACTACTTTCCGCTAGGCGATGTCAAATATGTGAAAAAACACAATTTTTGAGATTAGGATGCCCATAGCCCGAGAATGACCAAAAATCAAGCTTATCACTTATCACCCAAACTATTCTTTATCAGTGACCTATTTGCCATCGATTCCAGCAATAACATTTTGTCGACCTACCCGTTCCCACGCCTTGTTCCATGTGTACTATTAGAGATCTACAATTACAGTACAATTAGTACAATTAGGCCGTGTGTCACCGCACATTCTTTAAAAGAATTAAAAAATTCTCAAATAAGTTGACATTTTTCGTCCGAACATTTCTGACAACAAACTTGATGTAAGCCTACACGCCAAATTTTCCAATTTTCAACAAAATAATCCTCGCCGAGTTAATACTGCAAAATACGAATACGACACACAATTTGTGACTTGGACTTTGCCAAACAAAAACAAATTGACAATATAATAGCATTTCAGTTGATCGCTAACAAAAATCGAATACACACAACATTGTCCTACAAGTTCACCACACTAATTTTAACTGAAAGCCAGACTTCCACTTCCAAGGTCTTTAGGCAATATATACCTTGCGCTTTGCGTATTTGTGGGGAACATGCAAAAGTTCATCACAGTAGGCTATTGAACCCACTAAAATCTAATTTTAAATCGCTAGAATAATTCCATAAATCTGAATGTGATGCTAAGAAACCACGTGTTTCAATAAGTCCTGGGAGCGATCCTGAAGACATGGACCTAATCCTTTTGGGCTGAACGGCGTACTTTCGTTCACTTTTCCAAGCCCTCTCAAGAAATATCACTAAATAACTAAAGAAATCCAACATTACATCTACATTACACATGAAATCGGTTTCGAATTGGTGAGGTTATCTCAAAATTTAGGGGTCACTTTTTGGGAAAGCCAATAATCGACGCCATTTTGTTTCGCTAAAAAAGGGTTTTACGAAATGTGGGTAATGGATCAGGTTTTCAAGGGAAAATAATTTGTCGATAAATCGTGTCTTATTCAGTGGACATTTGAATTTTACTTATAGAAAAGCCGGAAAAGCGATTTTCAAAAGAAAATATCCATGCCATAAAACGTAAAGCGAGCGGAGCCGTTTTTCTGACACAAGGGACTGGACGATACCATGATAACGCAAATTATAGTATCATCTACCATAATAATGATGTGTTTCGAAACACTGATATGTGTTTTAATTTACCACTGTGATAAATAGCTATTTTGCTAACTATAGTTAGTGAATGGGGTTGCTTTGCGCACTAGATGTGCTTTGGCAACACATCGTGTGCCCAAAACCTTGTCAACAACAAGATTGCATCAGCTGTAATGTCAAAATCACCATAAATTTACACAATTTTAATCAAAATATTCATTTATATTCATGCAAAAACACTTCGTCCGCCAACCCTAGCAATACACACACATGAAATTCCAATAGAATCCATGCGTACCTGTCAACTAACGCACTGATATGTACACTACATGTCGTGCTATCCACAATCCACATCTATTCAGATGATACTTTAGGGCTTGTGTCCAGTTAGGACTCTTACTAATCTACGGAGCGGAGAAAATAGCGATTTCATATATTTAAACAAACTCACCTTTCAATGAAAATTGAGAGTCTTTATTCTCTATTTCCTTTGTTTGTATGCCCTCGGACACTTTTACTCATCTGGATACGAAATATCAAATTATTTCCCGTGTGTAGTATGACGTTTTCCTTTACTAAGGAAAGAAAGACTTTTTGCTAGGGACGGAAAGTCCATTTTCCCGCCCTAGTAGTTGTTCCTAACTTATGCTAAAGGACTTTTTTTTGCGAATTCGATTCCAGAACTCGCCTCCGGCTCGTGCTGGAAACCTCTCATTCGCTTTAGCATGCCTTAGGAAAAATACTAATATTTGACTTGATGAACTGAGAAAATATGGTTCTCCCGATCTATGACAGAATTTTTCAAAGCTTTTTTATGCATTCTCACTGATTGGCTGTATTGAAACGGTGCCGTAGTTAAGAATAAAAAAGTATCAACCAAACATAAATAGTAAAAACGTGTGTGTGCAAGTCTCAAAATCGGATAAACAACATAAAAAAATTGAATTAAACAATCCAATCAAAATCCAATTAAAACGCAGCACAACCTTCTGCCATATTTCGCTGTAAAAAAATATACAAATTTTCGAAATACACATTTTGCTAAACAAATCTAATTTGCAAATCGATAATACTGTGTTTGTTCAATATTATGTATTCTGGAGTTTAACCCCTTTGCCATGTATACGACGTATTTTACGTTATGTGCGAGGTACATGTATGTTATCCATAAAATTGCCAATAACCATTAACAGAATTCAATAATTTTTCAGTAAAATGTAACGGTTCGTTTCCATACAAAATGATACCGAAACCGAATATCGATCGTTATCTCGGTTATAATACAGTCACTGGTACCGTGGTGCTGGATGAATTTCATTTAATTCATGAAAAAAAAAATTAATATTGCAAAATGTGCGCTTTTTTGAAATAATCATTCGAACGATCCAAAAGCTTTCCATGCCGTTCGTTGCCAAAAATTAGCTTGCTATAATAATGTATACATATTCCAATGTTCTTGCATACATACCTAATGTGGCCTGTCTTTAAAAAAAAATGTGCATGCAGATCATGCAGGCATGTTTGTAATTAAATTCAAAGAAATTTTCATTTTTATGCTAATATGTGACCGTCAGTGTGTAAGTTTGCTTGCAGACTAAAGTAATCTAAGTTCCGTACGAACCACGGTAAGCATTAGGTTTATTTATGTCCGTAACATCACGAATTGGGAGTAAATCTAAGCGAATTTCAACGGAAATGTAATTACGTTGGCGTCATAAAGAACTTTTCTGGAAAAGTATTTCAATTTCAGGGTTTCCCTATAGTGAGAGGCAGTGAGATTTCAACACGAATTTGATTCAGTTGTTTTTCAGCTGATCCACACATACCATTAAAACTGTTTATACGGTTGAAGCTGCTACAGTAGTTGTAAAACCGTATAAAGACGTATAGACAGGTTTGATTGGTAATGTGAATCAGCTGAAAAACAGCTGTAGCAAATTCATGCTGAAATTTCACTGTCTCTAACTGTTCGCTTTAGAAGTGAAAAGTTGTGGTTGTGCCATTTTAGTAACACAAAGCTACATTCATAAATATGTGCACAACATGCTCCATGCGGTAACATACAAGACTTTGAAAAATTCATGCAAAACTTTCTCAATCGCATTGGCAACAGCACAGAGGTGATATAGTTTGTAGCCTGAAGTTGACGAGTTTATACCCTTGAATCCATTGGTTCCCATGTTGCAAGTAGCCTCGCAAGTAGCATCTTCATGCAATTGCTCCACCCCAATACTCTCTCTTTCTAGCAAACTTCTATTTAACGCAGTCGACTACCTTTTTTTCACAAGGGTTTGAGTTACACAAATTATTCACAACAAAAATGGACACACACACGACTCATACTTTATGTCATTTACTTTTAAAAGTGTAAAATTTTCTATGGCAGCCTACAATTATGTTCCTAATCTGTTTGCTAGACAGAGTATTGACTGCCCACTACTCACATTATTATAATTTTCAAATAAAACTTTTACTTTCAGCGTGTATTACTTTCTCACCGTTTGAATGTAGAACTAATTCAAATAACTATCCTTTATGAGTCCATGAATTTCCAAAAAAAAAGTATCGAAAAAATCGTCAGAGTAGTCTACGAATGAATTGTAGCGAAAGTCATGTCGTTTCTGTTATTATTTATATCTGTTGAAAACATGGCACCAACCACCAGATCTAAATTTCGGTCACTAAAATACGACCAACAAATTGCGTATTTAAACAAAATTGCAGCTAATTCAGAAGATGATTCGGATGACGATTCAGATGCGGATGCAGTTTCCACAAGAAAATCGAAGAATCCAGTGTTGTGTAAAAACAAAAAACTTAATCAGAAAGTAGTTGAATATTCGGATATTGAAGATGTGTACAATGATAACGAGATTGAAGTGGAATGGGCTGATAGTGATAGTTCGGATGATGGATTAATTACTGATGAAAGTGAAGATGAGTGCGATGTGGATAATGACCCGAAAACTTCCAAAACATCTAAAAACAATGTTTGGTACGGAAAAGATAAGACGAAATGGACATCGAAACCAACTATTTCCAGTAGCAACAAAACTACTCCACCAATCGCAACCGGTCCAAAGGAGTCAACCAAAAATCTTTCAATTCTCGATACATTTAATTGTATCTTCAATGACGAAATGCGGAACGTTGTCATTACAGAGACGAATCGTAAAGCGAAAAGTGTTTTCGATGCAGAAAACAAAAGTCATCCCGATAAGCCGTTGAAAAGTTGGAAGCTACTAACGACAGATGAGTTCAATGCATATTTGGGAGTTCTCATCACTTCAGGTGTTCATCATTCAAACAAGGAACACGTCACAGAGCTGTTCAAAGAATATTCCCATCCACTTTATCGAGCTAGCATTGGAAAGAACCGCTTCAAGGAAATCTCGAGATTTCTGAGATTCGACGATTTCCACACTCGAGAAGAGCGATTAAAAACGGATAAAGCAGCGCCCATTTCGAATCTATTTGGTATGTTGAATCATAATTTGTTCAAGTACTTCGACGCTTCTGAGTGTGTAACGGTCGATGAGCAACTGTATTCGTACAGAGGAAGGACACGGTTCACCCAATACATGCCAAATAAACCTGCAAAATACGGTATCAAAGTGTGGTGGGCATGCGATGCATCGACTGGCTATCCGTTGTTTGGTGAGATTTATACCGGTCAGCCGAGCTCTGGCCGTGAAGTAAACCAAGGCGAACGTGTCGTAAAGAGTCTGGTCACAAAATTTAAGGATACGGGACGAAACATTGTTACCGATAACTTTTTCACAACTCTGCCGCTTGCCAAATGTCTATCGGATTGGAATTTAACGTTGGTCGGAACTATTAAAAAGAACAAAACTTGCATTCCTAAGGAAATGTTGGCTGATAAACAGCGCGAGCCGTTGTCAACTATGTTCGGCTTTCACGAAAATGTTACAATTTGCTCCTACGTTCCAAAGAAAAATAAGGCGGTTACTCTAATATCAACTCTACATAATACGAATGCAATATCGGATGACGATAAGAAGAAGCCTGAAATTATCAAACATTACAATAGAACTAAAGGTGGTGTTGACCTAATGGACAAAATGGCAGGGGCATTTTCAGTACAACGAAAAACATTACGATGGCCGGTCTCATTTTTTTATAATATCATCGATTTGGCTGGCTTAGCCGCATACATTATTTACAAAAATAACAATCCGATATTTGGTAAGAAATCCGACTCCCGGAGAACATTTTTAAAAAACCTTGGCAAAGAATTGGCAATGCCTACAATATTGACCCGTTCGAAAACGCCTACAGTGTATCGGAAATTCACAACACGGGTTGCCATTGAATTTATGATTGGTAAACCGGTTGAAATGCCAGTACCGATCCAACCATCAGTCGAAACCGAAGTCATCAGAGATTCTACAGGCCGACTTCCAGTCGTTGGAGTTTGCTTCAAATGCGTACAGCTAAAAAATCGACGCAAGACAAGAAAAAGCTGCAGTGAATGCCGAAGACCAATTTGCGCCGAACATTCAGAAACCAAAACCATCTGTCCACATTGTACAGCATCAACAAACTGGTAAGAAAAAGTTTCTATTTCACGCACTGAATATGTCACTGAATTTTACACAATATTACCAGTGGCTGAACGATTGATTTACGGCAGTATTGCATGAAAACACAAAATGAAGACATTGGATAAACGACCAGAGACCCAAAATATTATTTTTGTTGAATTGTCATCTATTATTGAAATAAAATAAAAATTTGTCGGCACTTGTCGACATCAAAAAATACACAAATTTTCTGCGAAAATGTGTTGTAACAACGAGCACTCGTTATGCACTGCGGTTAGAGAACTGCCAAATTACAAAGAATGTTTTTGTCTATTGTACGACGCAATGTATAATTTCGGTAAAATTTGAGGTTTTGTTTGTTTGCTTTTTTTTGACAGTATACTACGATCAACGACCTATGTTCTGTTACTATAGTTACGAGAGATGAAACAAGCTACGACACAAATTTAAAATTGTGTACCCGGGTGGTTGTTCTTGGTTTGATGAAGGATATTTGAGCAAATGTTGAAGCATCAAAGCACGTTTAATTTAACACAAAGAAAATGAAAAACTTTCACTAATTCGATGATTCAAAGCACTTTAGACGATTTAACATGCGATTTTGTCATAGAAGTTTTCATTCACAAATCTGTTCCGAATATATGCTTAAAAGTATGCATGTTATGTCACCGGCAATATAGCGAAAGAAGTCACTTTAAAAATAGGTCACCTAGCTAAAAGCTGCAAGCATAAAACTTATTCACATTATCGTGGAAGTGCTGTGCTATGAAATTACTTGCAGTAAACTGCATATCATCCAACAATCTCGAGGAAAAGATCTAAGAAAATTAAAATATTTAAGAAAAAGTTTTTTTTATTTTTTACTTTTAAACTGCTACAGGAAGTAGATAAAGTATCAAACATTAAACATAACTAGTTAGTTGTTTGCTGTTGTTGCTTTTTAAATTGTTCCAGCTGGATATGCAAAAATTATTTTTCTTATCTAAATTGAATGCACTGGGACACAATGCAAATTTATACATTTTTTACAGAACCGGACGATTGGTAAAGTGAATTCTTTCCTCTTATTAGTCTTATTTTTAAAATGGACTTAAAATAAATGGAGAGGGGGAGATTCTTTTGAAAAATGACTTGCCGAAATCGAACGGATTTTCTCCACAAATATGTCGTGGTCTTAGATGTCAAAACTGCGGAGAGGAATTACGGCATTTATTCCACTTCTTCTTTTACGTCAAGTATACAACCACTCGCAGAAATGAAATTCTCATACATTTTTTCGCACGATCTGAAAATTTTGACAGATGCCCATATATTTTCTGTCAAAATTTCATTTCACCGGCTATACTTGGCTTTTTATGTCATTTAAGAAGACGTATAAAGTCAGAGCTTCAAGTGAATACTGATTAACTGAAATAACTCGAGCATTAGTGTCGTAATTATCGACGATTCATTGGTCTCAAGGATTATTATCTCTGTAAGAATCTGCGAGCCGTAACTCCCGGAATTGATTGATCTAAAGATTTTGATACTTCGAATCTAGAAGGCTCATCATGGTCAAGTAAAGTTACTAAGGCAGACTCAAAGCGTTCGATGATTTGTAGCTGTCCAGAAATTAATCTTAGTCTTGATAACTTTCGGTTCGTTAGATTTTAGACTTTTCCAGCCGTTACTGCCATTAAACAGTTACTTCCATATTGCAGCTGTAGAATGAGAAGTTTTGGGCGAAAAATTGTGGATGGAAAGAAATTCGATAAAAAACGCAGACAGAAGAAAACTCTTAAATCATTCCTAAAAATGGCACACGTGACGACTTTTTGCATCTCTTTCTATCACACGTTCAACCACATCTTGCGTCTCACTTGCACGCGTGATCGTTTGGAAGTGACAGAATCTGATGAAAGTAGGTCGGCTGCTACTTCGATTGCACTATTCACTGTCAGTGCAGTGAACGATGAAAAATGCTAGTCATATTGAAACAGGACGTAAATGTACAATAAATCTGAAAATTTTCCGCAAAATAAATAATTTGTTTAATTTGTACCGCAGTCCAATTTTTTTTTTCCACAAATAAATCAAAATTCCATTTATTCGATGAATAATTTTTATTTATTTTCTTGCTAATTTTGCATTTTTTTCAATTTGTCGATTTCATTATGTCCGCTTACGAATGAATTATTGATATCGCATTTATGCAAACTACATTTGACATCGACAAATAAATGTAAATTAGTTACCAATTATTGGGATAGTCCAAAATGCAAAAATGTCAGGTCATTCTAGACAATGGAATAGAATAGAGAATTGCAGAGGAAATAGAGAATAGACTATGCCAAAATGCATTTTTTCCTCAATTGTATTGCATAAAGTAGCTAAAAATTGAAAATAAAGATACCCGTTTTAACAATTAGAAATTAATGTCTGTTTCTTTTGACGAGAAAACGTGAAACAGGAAAGATTTTTCACTTTATAAATTTCTGAAATATGTTATTTGCGCCATTTTCCACCCAAATTGCACATAAGGTCTTAAGTTTGCAACATTCAAATTACAGTACCTATTGTTCAGCCAGTTTTCACTAGTTCAGTGAATTTTGTTTTGATGAAATGTCAAATCGCCACAGTAATTTTTTAATCTAAAACAATTTTGTGTCGAAAACTTGTAGTATTTCGCGTAAGAATAAGTGATTTAACCTGTTACAGATGGCAAGCATATGACCAGTATTATTATCAGGTCTATTACTTCCATCGATCAAAGTATTTTTAATCTGTTGATTTCAAATCTTGTACTTCAATTTTTTTAACATGCACCTTACTATATGAATAAACATATTACCCAGAGCTTGTCATTATTTTTGTTATCGATAACCGATGTATAACCGTATGTGATAGCACGACAGGCAGTAGCGGTTCATTTTCGAAACGTCAAATAAGGGACCTACTACACTGTACGAAAATGACTCAAATGAACACTGACATAAATTAAAAAAAATTATTAGCAAAAAATATAAGGCTACTAGATTATTCAGGTCCCTAGTCAAACCAGCGCTCCTGCCTGGTTAACTTTACTCTGTCGTGGTTAATTTCAATTTCTGTCAGAAAATAGTTCAGAGTGTGCTTATTCTAGTTTCATAAACAGAATTTGAGAAAAATTTTACAATAATTTTAAAGTCGAATAAATTTCGGTGAAAACATTGTGGGTGTTGTGAAATAGTACATTTCGTACCTAGGACTAAAAGTCTTTTTTAGCGTGTGAGAAGTTTCCAGACGCCAAAGGCGAGGTAATATTTACTTTATTTAATTTTTTTTAAGCGCAAAATTTTCTACAACAGCGTAACTGTACAGTTTTACCACCCTAATTTTCCTGGTTTGTTTGTCATTATTGTCTCAATTCAGTAATTCAATGTGAAGACTCGACTTACACACTGTTGAGGTGTCGACCTATAATGTTGTCACATCATGTCCGCTCATTTATTGCCTAATATGTTCGACCTATGAGAGAAGGGGACTAAAGTCAGTTTACAAAGTTGTTAGCGTTGACTGCTTGCATTAATATTATTATAGTCATCATCTTCGAGGCCGTCTGAAATCCACGTTAAGAAATGTCACTTAAGTTAAAAAAATCTCATTCAAATGAATAAATGAACGAAACATTTAACGAAACTTAAGTTAGGTTACGTCTGAAAGTATCGTATCTTGAAGATGATCTATTGTCGGCGGACGATAGCAAAATTTGTTAAAACATAATTTTGAGAAAGGTCACTTTGAAGAATTTTTTTTGTCTTCAAATTGTCAAATTTCCACTCTATATAGTGTGTTAAAAGAGAGTTCCTAGATTCAGTTAAATTATCACATTTTTGTTTTATGTACGATCTGATATTTCTAGTCCCACACATACTGACAGCTGTTATATTGAATAACATTTTTGAATCTTTTCCTAGTCGAAATTTTTGTCACGCACCTGTTTACTGGGATAAAAACCAAAAAACCATTCAATAGCAAGACTGTCAAATTTGTGGATCTAGAAATTATGTAGAATCTGTTGAAAACAAAAATGTGATAATTTGTTAATTTTGTTAAGTGTATATATACATTCAAAGTTGACAGGAGAAGAAAAGAAAATTTTTAATTAGGTGTCCTTTGCGTCGCTATGTGTAGCTAGAGGTGTTTTAAAAAAGAAAAAAATGCAGTGAGTGACGCACCATTTCGTTAAAAGCATTGCATATGAATTTTTCCTAGGAATTAGGCGTATTGAAAATAAAAAACCAAAAAATCTGTGCAAATAGTATAACCGTTATGGTTGATGTTGATATGGCTGATTAATTAAACATTTTTCAAATCAAATAAATAAATTATGTCAGCAGCAATAAACAATTAACGTTAATCAAATACACAAGAGAAAAGGTTTTTAATGTTCAATGCAATAATCCCAGCAGTATGTACAGCTCATTAAGTTCGAATGTGGAATTAACTCATTGCATTTCCATTATCAATTCACTGTTATTATATCCCAGATGGAGCTCGCTGACCGCGTGTGAAATTTTGGAAAATGAATTCATACATTTTAGAGGCAGCGTGTTAAAATTATCACAGCCAACATGACTAAATAACATATGGAGAGAAACAAAAAAATATTAAGTGAGAACTACATTAATAACGAACTTGTTTTAAGCGAAGAACTAGACATATTCGTACAACATTTTGCCCAGCTATTAACTTGCTGCAAGTGAATGACTAAAAACATACAACACTGCATTCGCTAAAAAGAGTGAATTGATAAGTTGGTACGCCTGAGGCGAGATAGAATGAACATGTGAATGACAGCTTGTATCTACATATGAGAGAGAATATGTAGAAACAACGCACTGTCTGCCTGACAGTGCTATGGTAGAACCAATTTTGTTTGACTTGTTCATTCTATCACGTCTCAGGCGTATACCACCTTATCATTTATATGGCTAAAAAGTGAAATCACGGCAGAGTAAAATAAACCAGGCAGGAGCGGTTCATTTTCGAAACGTCAAATAAGGGCCCTAATACACTGTATGAAAATGAACTCAAATGAACACTGACATAAATTGAAAAATTTTATTCGCAAAAAATTAGGGCTACTATATTATTCAGGTCCCTTGTCAAACGTCCACTACTGCCTGGTTAACTTTACTCTGCCGTGGTGAAATGCAACGTGTTTTCTGATTTGAAACTTGTTGTGGTTTGTAATTATTTCCACAAAAATTTCGTTCAACAAATGAAAATCTAGATTCAGATCTAGATATTTAGCATTTACAAACCACAACAAGTCTATAGTCACTATACAACAGTTCGGTTTATTTTATTTTTTTGATTTTCGAAATCCGAATATTTCGGATTTGTGATTTGTCTCAGTTTTGGTTTTTCCCTTTAATTTGTGCAAGAAAGCATGGATGTGTTAAGAAGCATGGATCCTTATCTAACCCACACCGCAATACCGCAATAACGGCCACGAATGTTATCCTCTTAAAGTGGTACCGATCAGAATGAATGGGTGAATGAATTACTGAGGTCAGAGTTTTTATATTTTTGTTGGTGTAATTCCAATAACAGTTTAGATACAAAAGTTGGATTTTTTACATGTGCAAAGCAGGACGGTTTTTGTGATTTATGTTGATTCTCTTTGAAGTGCCCAGCCACCACTTCCGTAGAACGCAAATCGCTTCAAAAGCTTTCACATTTTGTCAGCTGATCAGTTCCCACCAATAATGTGTTTTTAAGGAAGTACATGACTTGTCCAACTTGTTTTTGGTTTTCGTTATCGGTTACATTTTTTAGCCTTGGCTGCATGTCATATGACAAATGAATTGGCCAGTTTGAATGTTTTCAGGAATGAGTTTCCAAATGTTACAAATTGCTGAAGGCTTGGTCAATTGTATTTTAACACCGTTACAATTATCCTGTAGACTTTGTGGTTCAGTTGCATGCCAGAAGCAGCAGTTAACAATGAACGTTAATCAAATACACAAGAGAAAAGGTTTTTAATGTTCAATGCAATAATCCCAGCGGTATGTAGAGCTCATTAAGTTCGAATGTGGAATTAACTCATTGCATTTGCATTATAAATTTACTGTTATTATATCGCGTATGTAGCTCACTGGCTGCGTTCGAAAGTTTGGAAAATATATTCATACATTTAGAGGCAGCGTATTGAAATTATTACAACCAACATGAATGGATAGAAAAAAGCTCTTCCATTTATAATGGACGTCTACTTCATACGAAAACGGGAATTTGTTTTGTATGTAGAACGGATTAAAGTGTAAACATGGAGTGCCTCATGCTGAGGCAGGCGTAACATATTTCAATTAAAATGATGCTAATCTCCAAAGTATATAAACAAAACACTGGTACCGCAGATCCGCGCGGATCCCTAGTTTCAGGTGAATATAACTTTCAGAACCATCTTGCGACTCTGTTTTTTTTCTCGTAACATTAAGGCCAGTTCATGGTCGCATATATCACAAAAATGTATGCGAGTATAAACTGGCCTTAACATCTCTTTTACAACTCTCTTTCTCAACAAAAGGGATTTATTAGATAAGTGGTAGAAGAAATTTAATTACACTCTTTACACAAAATAGAACAATTCTGCGTTTACGATAATTAATAGTATATTACATTGGATACTGCAGAGGTAGTTCATTACATGAGGGATCAATTTTGTGATACGAGCCGAACTCACAAGTGTGGTTTTAAGCAACAAGATTTGTAAACGGTTGTTTTGACAAGTGTAGGGTTTGCATATCCGAGCCGAAGGCGAGGTATGCAACTACTCGAATCAAAAGAGCCGTTTCCAAAACGAGTTGCTTCAAACCACACGAGTGAGCTCGCGAGTTCTTAAAATAGATTCAGAGTATAATGAACTACCAAGCAGCATCCAATGTATGCTGTTTTATTGCCTATCCACCCGGGAATATTGTTGTTACGAGCATCACTGGCAACACTAATGTTTTGGTGACATGTTGACAAACTACTTCGACTGTTTTGTTTTTGTGAAGTGCTAGATTCATAATTGTAAATTGATTCATATTTGTCGATTTTGGTGGTGTTACAATAAATTTTGCTATGAAGTGAAGTGAATATGATAATAAAGACAAAAGTGTTGATTGTTTTTGAAAATAAGTGAAAAATGCAAAAATTTTAATTGTTTGGCCATAGGTGTTCGTCGAAGTTGAATTACATATTACATATGAACGACCGCACTAGTCTGACGTCATACTTTCCTCTGAAATTATTGTTCTTCATTAATTTAAAAAAAAAACCTAAGGAATATTTCGATGAGGTGTAGTGGTAAATTATGCTTATTTTAACATCAAATTTCTTTTAAAAATGGTTTGATGTGATTTCACGATTATGCAACATGTCTATTATGGCTGTAGACAAAATGGCCGTCACTTTTGTTTTTGTGTTTTGTATTTTATTTTTTCGAAAGTTTTTGATGAATTTGCTTAGATTGGTGTGCACTTAATTCAAGTGACAAAGTTTGTGATATCAAAACTAAAATACCATCGCGATTATTGTTTCGATTTCAGTCCATTTTTGCTTATAAGTAATGAAAATCTTCTGATATGTAATGAATTTTAATATGAATTTTCCTTCACTTGTGATGTAATAAAAAAGTTCCCACATGTAACGACCGCTTTCAGCGGGTGGGAAATGTACATGTAACTACAGCTGAATTTTTTTGTAAAAATAATTTTGACAGATGAAGACTCATAGTAGCATTCAAAAATTTAGGCGCATTTTTTTGAAAACCGAATTCCAAAAATTTTGATTGGAACATATTCATGAATATTTCAATTTACGTGAGTGTTAAGTTAGTGTGTTTCACAAATACATCACATAAACTCAACAATTACATAATTTAAAAGAACAATAGTACATTACTATACCAGTGAAGTAATTTGATATCTCGTACTCATCGTGATACGAGATATCAAATTATTTCACGTGTAAAGCATGGCGTTTTCACTAGTCTAGCCATTTTTGGAAAGGCCACATTACCTCACTAGTAAAGTAAAAACAATTTTAAGTTTACACTTCATTTTGATTAACCAAACTTGAAAGTGACCGCCCCTTTACAGAATACACCACTGAAAAAATAAAGCGTTCTGATTGGCTGTTTGAAAAAGTGTGAAATGTCAAAATTATTTTTATAAAAAAATTCAGCTGTACAATATTCCGGGTGGATATGCAATAATGTAGCTGATAAATTTAACCGTCGACAAATGTGACATTTCTGCGCCATCAGTAACAGCTGATAAATTTATTGCGTAGCCTCGGGTTGACAGCTTTTTGGTATGTTTATCGAGATAAAAAACGCACGAAGTTTCAAATTTGTGTCTCAGTCTGTTTGAACAACGGTAATAATGATCAACAATGATGGATTATGAATTTATTTGTTCGTAATGTTGATTCTGTCATCGAATTTCAAATTCTCATGCCATAAAAGTGAAATTCCAACACGATCGTCAAAATTGAAACTTGTTATGATATAAGAGAAATGACGTGACGTAAAATGAAACTTTAACCAACATGAAGTTGTTTGAACGAATTCATCACATTAGTGTAGGTCGCATGTAGCATGTTCAACGATTTGAAGTTTTGATTTTGAGCAGAATCGCCGTACAGCCAAAAGTAATTCACATTCCATTTGGCTAAATAATTGACAAACATTATTTATTATACTGACAACCCGTTAAAATGCTGACGGGAATTGGACTATTAATGTTTCAAGTAAACTTTCATTTCACTTTTAAACCAAAACTTATCATAAGCACAATAGAATTATTACTATGACGAAAATGTCTATAGATGGGCCAAGAAGTTTAAATATTTTTGTTTGTCTTTCGCTCATACTGTATATCATGGATGACGCTCTTTTCTTCCACGTTCAAATATTGTCACAAATTAATATCCATACCACATTTCAACACAATACGAGAAACCATTAGCACTGGTAAACTGTATAACTACACTTTGTAGCGGTTGAAAGCAAGTACTGAAAATTGAAAATACCATAGAATGTAAAGCAGTAAAATATGCTTGTCGAAAGTCAATAGACAGTTTGCGCAAATGACGTATAATTTGTAGGCTAACTTTTCAATCCCAACTTTCCAACTTATAAGTTATACCATTGAATGTACCATTTAAACGACGACTGTCCTGTGACAGTCGTTCCAACAGTCCAATATCATTTTTTCCTATGGAAAATTGCTGCGACAATGACGATGCTGTCGAAGCATCAAAGTTAAACGAATACGATCAAGAAGAGGTGCCACAACGACTCAGACTGGCTCGGGTACCACTGGACGTGGTCACGGTAAACGTCGTCGCGGCAATCAATAATAAAAACAAGTGCCGAGACGACAAAAGCAAATTACAGGAAAAATACCATCGGATACGTTAATTACATTCAACAGATACCAGGAAACAAACGAACGAAAGATCACCCATGGACTCCACCGAAACAGTTCAAATACAAGTCGACGTGCTTTCGATGGATTAATAAAAGTCTAGCGCACGAAACTCCATTGATTCAATACGCCTAACCATAATACAACAGATCATCTGAATCGGATGTCGATAATTGATTTTGTCACGATTCTTATGATTATTAAAACGAAAAATTAATTGAGTGAAAAGTATGTTAATATTGCTAAAAATGTCATCGAAAATTTATTTTGTAACCATAAAAGTTATGCGATATAAGTCAGGTGGTTATTATGACTTATGTCGCTACTTACAAAGTTCAATTTATAAGTTCGTAAGTGCATATGTCACATCTTTATACATCGACTTTCATCACTTATGTTTAAACATCGTTGCAGTACTAAAGAGAACGTTTGCGCAAATGACGTATAATTTAAAAATTTTGAGCTACATCCTCATACAAGAAGTTCTGGATGGTTACTTATAATTTCTAACTTATAAGTTGACTTACAAATTATCCGTCATTTGCTCAAAATGTCTAATGTTGAAACAATGAGCTCTTTATGACATCAACGTATATGAATAAATAAATTTAAATGTCCTTGCTGAGCTATGTCATTTTCATTGTTTTGGACTTTACGAAAGCTAAACATTCATCTCTAGAAATGGTATACAATTTACGAGTGAAACTCTTCTGAGTCCCTTCAATATCTTTTCGAGTGCAATTCTGTTCTACTCTAAATTCCACGTAATACTCTTAAAGAGTGCTTTTTCACCGCAAATCTCCTTCAAATGGTTATTTTCGTTCACGCAAGTACTACCTCGACACAAACAAATAAAATCTCTTTTGTTCAAAAATTGTGTATCAAAACTAACAAATTTTGGGAAGAATTTTTTCACAAAGGAAGTCTGATTCATCGAAAATAATTTTTTTTAAGCTAGCGATACGAAAATCCTTTTTTCCCACTATGAGACGTTGGTGAAAATGGAATTTTTTGTCATTCTGAGAGGCGCCATTTTAGGTGAGGGAATAATAATTTTCTAACCTAAAATGGCGGGTCCAGCCATACTGGATCAGAAAATAATCATTTTCTCACCTAAAATAGCTGAATACCAAAACACGCTATTTATTTTATTTTCTTCAAAATGGGCAAAAATGCGGATTTCCACAAAACGCTAGCATGAAAAACGTTGTGTTCACCTCGAAGAGAAATAGGAAACTCCAACTTGAGGAAATTGCAGCCCTCGCTTCGCTCTGGCCGCAAACTTTTACTCTTGGTTGAATTTTCTATTTTCTCCTCTTGGTTAATAAATAACTATTGTTCACCGGACAACTGAAATACGACTTTTTCGAGGACTTTTTTTCTTAATCGCATATCTAGCTTTGAAATGTATACTTTTGTCAATCTAATGCGAGAATGAATAGTATTTTTCGTACCAAAACAGGAGATGACGATTTTTGCAGCACCAGTCCTAAATTTCCTTACGAGAGGAGCAAGAGATAGCAAAAGAAATGTATTGTCGCATTTTGAGCATTTCGAACAAAATCCACAATATATCGTTCTGGAAAACTTGACATTTCATAACAACAAAAAATCAAGGCAAAATACGTCGTATTTCAGTTGACCGGTGCACAATAGTACATTACTATGCAAGGGAAGTAAAGTGATATCTCGTATCCAGATGAGAAAAAGTATCCGAGGGCGGCAGCCCGAGGTACTTTTACTCATCGTGATACGAGATATCACTTTAATTTCCGTGTGTAGTACGACGTTTTACTATGCGAGTGATGTAAAGGTTATTGCCTATACATGTAGTAGCCTTATTACATGCACCAGCATAGTAAATTTCATTATATGTTTTCCAGAACGAGTTGTGGTAGACTACTTGATTATTTGAGTGTTTGTCGAAGTGATTTATTGATTTATTTGGTTGTTTGTCTATTGTTTGTACACCCTAAATTTCCTCCCCGCTCGTGAGGAAAACTTAGAAGTGGTGCTGTCTTCTTACAACAGACGACAATACAATGTATGACATCGTCATGCTATCTGATGTTTAGCATATGAAATAGCTACTTTACCAAAACAAAAACAAAAATCTTGCTCCACCCAAGAGTCTTAATTGACGCTACCTGGTACATTATGTAACTCCTTGCGTATATGATAAGCTGTGAAATATCATCTTGGACAAAAAATATGTGGGTTCTGTATTCACGAATTCAACGTGTGACAAAACAGTAATATGTTTTCAATTTAGGCTTAACAAAGCCTACAAATATTGTGTTGGAGCTGGAAGCAAAATCCAAACGTCTAGACATAATTTAAAAATAAATCGAGAACTTTAGTTTTCATTTATGCGCTAGATACATTTTTTTTAAAGTTAAGCCAGACATCAAACTGTGTGAAAAACAGTGATAAAATTTCGGAGTTCTGAGTGGTGGAACTTCTATTTAAGTAATCTCAATTTTCAACATAGTAAGAACACATTTTCCAAAATAAAACCGACTCATTTTATGTCAACGTTTGTAAAATTGTGAAAGTATTTTATTATCTCCATTTTTGGTGGGATCGAACAGCGTTCACGTTCAAAATTATCGATAATATCAATCGAAAGAAATTATCGATAATCGATTAATCATATCGTTATCGATAATTTAATAATTATCAAAATATCGAAATTCGATAATTATCAAAATATCGATATTTTGATATTTATCTGAAAATTCATGATAATATACCGATATATCGGAATATATCGATAAATATCGGATTTTCGGACCGAAATATCGATATATCGAATTATCGATATCTTGATAATTATCAAAATATCAATAATTATCGATTATCGATACTTTTTTGATAATTTTCGATAAAAAATGATAATCATTATCATTATCGTCTATGCTTAGATCGAACATCGAAAGTAAGGAATTATGCGGTTTCAAAACTCAATTTTTATTTTAAACATTTCGGAAAATCTCAGAAAGTTGCGACGAAAATGGAAAATTCGGAAAATTTTAGGACGGTAAAAAACTTTGGACTTTCCTTTTTCGTTTAAGCTGCATATATCTATGGTAGGTGCCGTAGTTGCCTATCAATAATTCGAAGAAATTATCTCTGCACCGAGAACTTTGCATAACCCCCACTAAAATTTTCAAAATTTGTTTTTTATTTTGTGGAAGATTTTGTCTTGCTGAGGACTTTGTTCAACTCTATTAAATTCCTGTACAGTGTAGTGCGTATAAATTCAATAAATAATATTCATTTGATGAAATTCGCTTACAATATAGTTCCTAGCTTGTGTTTAAAATCGCATACGGCACGACGTCAACCTCGGTTTCGATTCTTAAGTTTTCACGCTCTTTCCGCAAAACTTCGAATTAACACTTAAACGACGAATTAAATGCTTTCAAAACACTGTGACGATAGAGCCGGTTGCATATGCTGGTCGAATAAGCCTTATCTGATCCTCAAGTGTACAAAACATAACAAATGCGAAGAAATCTCAATTAAAAGAATGCCAGCTGAACAGCATTGGCAAAACCCTTTATGTGAATGCAATTTAAGTTGTTTAGTCTGTATAACTGTATCATCGCATCTATTGGATCGGTTACATACACATCATCATGTATTGCAATGAAATCGGAAAAGCCTCATGGGAAAATGATTATATGGGGCAGCATGCACACACATCTCTGTATAGATATAGTTATATGCGACGGTATAACTCTTTTATAATAAAACGAAACTGGACGCTTCGTATGATATAATATTATAGACTTTCCCCACAACAAAACATTATATATGATGGGTATGGGATACTGTATTCATTCGCAACCACCAGGTTTTTGTATTATAGAAGCCAATATGGGAAACCAATTAAAAGTTTTTATATTACTTTAGGTTCAGCCGTACGTTTTATCTATGCACGTTTAAAATTTTTCCAACTAAACTGTTTCGAAATTGGAATTTTTTTATAGAAATGATGTTTTTGTGGGCGAAAGGAGAAATACTGAAGCAGTAAAAGCAATAATAATTGAAACGTTGCATTTTTGTGAGGTTTTTGATTTTGGTGTTGAGAATGACACACGAACAATACATATGGGGTGCGCAGACGGAAGCAGTTTAATGTTTTGTTAAATACTAACCGTCATTTAGAAGACTTCGTAATTTTGGATAAGAGTTCTGAAATACATTGAGGCAATTATTTGTCCATCAGCAAAACTTTAGAATGGTTCGAGATGAGGACTCTATTTTTACGCTACAATAAAGGAATGGGAAGAAAATTGAATTAGGATTTAGAAGATTTTTTGTCCACTCTATTCCTTCCCAATGTTACAAGAATGCATGCTGCTGAACGCTTTTCCTCTGATGCTTCTTTTTCTCTGTTTCTGGACCCATGCAACCTAAAGATTCAAAAGCAAGCGGGTTGATTAAATAATTTTCTTTAAGTTTTCTATAATGCTTATTTAGAAGTTTTTCTTATGTATGAAGGACCATGGATGAGCCAATGTATCACGCACTGTCACATCCCATAAAAGAGATTTACCTGACTCCATGGAATTAGAGTCATACTAACCGGTCTTTTACCATCATCTCTATAAATTCCTGGTGGCTGCAACACACTTGGAACATCTGCCGCAGAAAAAACATGAGAAAACTCTCTGTTTACAGCATCATGTCGTGGCGTTATCCCTCTTTTAAGGTTGCATGATATGCCATGTAAACCTTTTTAACTAACTCACCAAAGACACACCTATCCTCCTCGCACAATTGGCATCGTAAACGCAGACCAACAGCAATTCTCGCAGTATTGTTATCTAGTAGCAAACCTAGCTGACTCGACGGGACAACCCATAGCCACTTTGAAGACCTTTAATAGATGAAGCAAGCAATCTCGCACGATTAACAGATTCACCAGATTCAAACCAACGGAAGCTCCCGATTCCTTTGTACTTTTCTCTCATCATCACTACCTGGAACAAACTCACTATAGGAACTGAACCTGCTAATCTCAAAACACTATTATCGATCACCTAAATATTAAATCTCTTCGAAATCTCATCACACAAATCATCGGACGTCGAATACACAGAAGACTGATAAGCTGGAAGTGCCAATTCCTCAACTTTCCGAATACCTAATCCACCGAGAGCTAACGGCAGGATAGCCTGATCCCACGAAAAATTTAACAGCCTGCCATTCGTAATCGCCACAAGCGTCTAATGAAAAGCCTCATCGATATCCTTCAAATAACCACTTAGAAAGACAACCACTTAAAAACAAATCCAAACGATTTCAAATTCCAACAATCGGAAACATTACAGGAAAAAACCACAACAAGAACCTTCAATCAAAATCTATTTGAGTTACAACGCCATCAAATGAAATGTGGTTACATGTTGTTCCATCACACTCACTACGCTTCTTATACTTTACAAATGCAGTAAATTATTAATGAGAAACCTAAGGCTTCTTGAAGGAAAGATAAGTGCAAGTGCATTTAAACACGTCGACTTCTTATTGGTTGTGACGTCAGTTGGTATGCTTTTTCATTTGACCCTAACAGTTTTGTTTAAATGGCATTGTATTTCAATACTTATCTGATTAGCGTTAAACAAAGTCGTAGAAAAAGCAGTAGACCATGGAGAAGGAGTACAAACTTAAGATGTCTGATACATTCCGGAAAATGAGTGCAATTTACTTTATTGTGGGCTTGTGGAAGATCGACCAATGGAAGGCCTCTTTCCGGCAGATCTTCGCCTTTCTTTTATTTGTAATATGCATGATATCAATATGCGTGAAAGCTTTTAAAACGGACGACAAAGATGAGTCTGTATTTCTGGGAGTGACTACTCTTATTGGCTTAATACAAATCTATCGGTTGTACTACATTATATGGAATGAAAAGAAAGTCATTGACTTGATGTATGCAAGCAGTACTAGCTGTACTGACGATTATGAAACATTTTTCCACGTTAACAAGAAATTGGCAAACTTCACGACATTCACCAAGTGTTTCTTGGTCGCAACGTTCGCTTTGTTTATTATCACAGCGTTCACTCCGCTACTGACAAAGCAATTAATCTTCAACTTCGCTTTTCCTTTAGACTACAAAACTGATGAGGGAGCGTTTTGGATAGCTTACGTATTTATTGCCACATCATTTCTATTGTCTGTGACTTGTTGTTTGTTCACAAGTATGGTTTGGTACATTATGATGAACTTTGTGGTTAAATTTGAGCTGCTCGGCAACGACTTTAAAAATTTGGTCGTGGTGCGAATAGAAAAACAAGATGCGGACAGTTTGACGAATCGTCAAGCAAAACAAACGCTTTACCTCCGACATCTGATTGAAGCGATCAAAAGTCTAGAAAGTACCACTGAGTGCGCAGCCGATGTTTTCACAAGGGAGAAAAAACTAACTGAAAATAAAAATAAAATATTTCATTGCTTCTGTCCAATGAAACTATAATGTTCAGTTGGTTCTTTCTCGTGGTGTTTGAGTTCCAACTGATTTTCGTTAACTCATTTTATTTCTTGCCAGACTTCTCGAGGAGTTTGCATCAACCTTTTCCAATCTATTTCTACTGCAAATATTCACAAGTAGCCTTTGTATCTGTGGGGGAGTCTACAGTTTGGCATTTGTAAGTAAAATCTCGAATTTCAGTTATCCAAACTATGAACTTTCATGAATTATACAGAGCTCTCACGACGATCCCATTCAGGATGGATTTTACGCTATAGTTCTCTTCTATTGCTTCTTCGACACGTTTACCCTGATGTACTTGGGTAACGAAATAATGTTTTCTTCTGACAGGTTGTCTTACTGTCTTTTTGAGTCCAACTGGATAGAACAGACGCAATGTTGCAAACGGAGTATTATTATCGTGGTCGAACGCTTAAAACAGCCGCAACAGATAATTGTGTGTAAACTATTTCCGTTGACTTTGGAATCATTTTCGATCGTAAGTCAATTATTGTTGAATTTTCTCGAAATAAAATACTTTCCTTACAGATAGTTAACCGTGCGTACAGCATGTTCAATATCCTGCAAAATTTTCGAACATGACCAATCCCTAGACAATTCGGCTCATCCCATTCTGAGAGTAATTGTTGTCAGCATTTGAACAAATAAAAAGTTTCACAAGTTACGAAATGACTTTCAGTATTCTGTTCAAAAACAAACGAATTGCCTTTGAGATTGAGGAAATACGTCTATTCTTTGAAAACATATCCGCATCCAGTGACACCGATAATGCTCTTCTAATTTCTGCATCTTCATCTATTGTATTTTTGTCTCTTTGTGAAATTGTAATTATAAACAAACATTAGATGGCAACAATTGTACTAAAATTGTGTACGAAAATATACAGTAAACCTTGGCAATATTTTTTGTATGCTGCACAGTGCAACATCCCCGAAGAAAATCGTGATTCCTTCTTCACACATTCGGAGAAAAATAGATTTCGGGATTTTAAGAAAAATCATCGTTTTCATCGTAACTCGCATCAAATGAACCATACATCATGCCATTCAGAAGGTCACCAGACAGTTAGACTTCAGGTTATACTCTTCGATGAGTATAATAGAAGAGAAACGGGCAAGAAAGGTTAAATCGACTAACACTTTAAAAAACAAGTTTCATTTTTTTCGACGTACAAAACTGTTTCAGCACGATACTAACGATACGCAACAGATTATCGTAACCGTGTACTGTAAAATGGATGATTTCGGAACTACTCCGTAAATGAGAATGCTTTCGGTTTTAAATTTTTTATAAATTTAATTTGGGAAATTTGGGTGCCAATAGTGTGGCTAATGACATCGAATGCCAATAGTGTCTTTATAATACTGTGGCTAATGACACTGGGTGTCAATAGTGTCTTTATTATACTGTAGCTAATGGCACCGGGTGCCAATAGTGCCTTTATAATACTGTGGATGATGGCAATGATTAGCCTTAGTATAATAAATAGACTAATGGCATCGGGTGTTATTAGCCACAGTATTATAAAGATTCTTCCAATTATATTCGACCATAATTTTTTTGGGACCACTGGAATTTTTCGTTTTACAAATATTTTAATAATCTCAACCTTATCGGTACCAATTGCATGAAAATATTGGTAAATGGAATTATTTTTAACGCTCAACCCAAAACTAATAACGTTCGCTTATTAGAATCAAAATTATGACACACATTTTCGAGGGGTGTCGTTGAACAATTGAACAATTCTATATTCAGAATGATGGAATAATCTATCAGTTTGCCAAAAACCTTCCTAACATAATTATGGAGGAGACCACTGGCAAGGAACTTTAAAAATAGATAGACATTGCATCATAATAAGTTGTAGATAATTTTCTGAAAAGCCAATAGAGCTAAAACCACAACAAAAACCTACAATCAAAATGTATTTTCTGTTTGGGTTGCAACGCAATAAAATGAAATATTATTACATGTTGCCCACACGCAATCAGGGCCTATTCTTGGGAAATTGATTTCCTAAATTTGCCAAAATTTTCCAATATTTGCTAAAAATTGCTAGAATTTGCAGAATTTGTCATTACCAAATTTGGCAAATTTCGCAAAATTTTGGAAAATCTTAGAAAATGTTGGCAAATTATGACAAATTGTGGAAGCTCGATTTCCCAAAAATAGGCCCTGCACGCAATATATTTCCTTGCGTAGAAAATTCATTAAATTGTTAATGGAAAACCAATAGTTTCTTGAAGTAATTATTGGTGCAAGTGCACATCTTATTGGCTATGACGTCAGGTACAGGTAGCATGGTTTCATTCCATCCAAGAATCGTTTTCTTAAAATGGTATAATGTGTCAGTGCCTATTTGATTTGCGTTAAACAAACTGGTAAAAAATTACAGAAGGCGATGGAGAAAAAGTACAAACTTAAGATGTTAGACACATTCCGCAAAATGAGTGCAACTTGCTTTATTCTGGGCTTGTGGAACTCTCAGCATTGGAAGGCTTCGTTCCCTCGCATTTTCACGTGTCTTTTATTTTTGTCATGCACGCTATCAACAACCCTTCAAGTCTTAATAACGGACGACAACGACGAGTCTGTATTTCTTGGAGTGACTACCTTAATTTGCGTAGTGCAGACCTATCGTTTATTTTACATTATATTGAAGCAACGCAAAGTTATCGACTTGATGCAATCAAGTAGTGCTAGCAGTACTGACGATTATGAGGCATTTTGCAACGTTATGCAAAAATTGACAAACTTCACAATGTTCGTGAAGTATTTTTTGGCCACGACATTCTCATCGTTTCTTCTTGCTTTGTTCACTCCGTTAGTTACAAAGCAATTAATGTTCAACATCGCTTTTCCATTGGACTACAAAACTGATGATAATGCATTTTGGATGGCTTACGCATTTATTACCGCATCATTTCTATTGTCTGTGACTTGTTGTTTGCTCACAAGTATGAATTGGTATATTATGATGAACTTTGTGGTCAAATTTGAGCTACTGGGCAATGATTTTAAAAATTTGGGTGTAACAACAGTGGAGGCGGAGGGACAAGAATCAATCAGTTTGACGAGTCGTCAAGCAAAACAAACGCTTTACCTCCGACATCTGATTGAAGCGATCAAAAGTCTAGAAAGTACCACTGAGTGCGCAGCCGAGGTTTTCACAAGGGAGAAAAAACTAACTGAAAAGAAAAATAAAATATTTCATTGCTTCTGTCGAATGAAACTATAATGTTCAGTTGGTTCTTTCTCGCGGTGTTTGAATACCAACTGATTTTCGTTAACACATTTTATTTCTTGCCAGACTTCTCGATGAGTTTGCGTCAACCTTTTCCAGTTTATTTCTACTGCAAATATTCACAAGTAGCCTTTCTATCTGTGGAGGAGTCTACAGTTTGGCATTTGTGAGTTGAAAAGTATCGAAATTCAGTTAATCCAAACTATGAACTTTAATGAATTCCACAGAGCTCTCACGACGATCCAATTCAGGATGGATTTTACTCTATAGTTGAATTCTACTGCTTCTTCGACACATTTGCTCTTATGTACTTGGGCAACGAAATAATGGTTTCTTCTGACAAGTTGTCTTACTGTCTTTTTGAGTCCAACTGGATTGAACAAACGCAATCTTGCAAAAGAAATATTCTTATCTTGGTCGAATACTTACAGCAGCCGCAACAGATAATTGTCTGTAAACTGTTTCCGTTGAATTTGGAATCGTTTTCGATCGTAAGTCAATTGTTGATGAATTTTTTCGTTCTTTAATTAAATGAAATTATTTTTCTTGTAGATTGTAAACCGTGCGTACAGTATGTTCAATCTTTTGCAAAATTTTCGAACTTAGGGCAAACGGACCAATTCTGAGATAAATTGGCTTATCACATTTCTCAACTTTTTTTTGTTAGCACCTATGCTTAGCACTTAAAGAAATAAAAATGTATTTGTGGAGATGCGATTATTCTTTGAAAGCGCCTGAGAACGGCGAAAAAAGTTTCCTCTCCTCCGATCCCATCTCAAGAGCTTGAGGATTTTTTTAAGATTCAATTTTGAAATTATTAACATATCATATTGTGACGGTTGGAACTCTGGCATCCCTAATTCTATCAGGTTATCTAAGCTCACATACATTTTACAGACCCTAATGAAACTAATGAATAGTGCTGCTAGTTTCCACTTACAAGTTGGCGCTACGTAAAAAATGGAAATTATAAGTAACCTCTCCACTCCATGGTCTCCATACAAAATGTATTCCGAGTCAAATCATGAATCATAAGTTTTACGTCAACCAACGCACTTGGCATGAGAGGTACTATAATTAGGGTACTGATGTAGATAATTTTTCATGCCTTTTGGGCAGAAATTTCGGAATTTTTCTTGTAATTTACGCCCGCGTCATGAAAAGTTGTATACGCATCTGTTGTGGACGGTTTATTTTAAGCACTTTCGATTGTCGCCCTCACTTCGTTCGGACTATAACTCGCAAAATTGTCTGAATTGTACCGTCCACAACAGATGCATAAATAACTATTTCTGTTGTAAAATCCTTAGAGTAATTATACGACAAAATGTGGTCCCAACATCAGTTTGTATAAGATACACATTTCGTATACTTTTACACCAATACATGTATACGCTGACGCTCTTTCGCTTTTGATAGTTCAATTTGCCCTCTTAATTTATTAAGATGGCAAACACACATACCAATAAACATTTCGTATTTCATGTTGGGACCACGTATTTTACGTAATTTTGTTCGAAATTTCCTCTCTAGGTATAATTACTCTTAGGTAAAATCACAACCAAAACCTACAATTTACAATAAAAACATAATTTCCGTCCTGAAACGTAATAAAACGAAATGTTGCTACATGTTGTGCAAGCACACGCAATATATTCCCTTGTTGATTACCTTGAGAATTCATTAAATTGTTAATATGAAACCAAAGTTTTCGTCAAGGGCAGATTAGTGCATTCCAACGCGTCAATTTCTTATTGGCTGTGACGTCAGGTGGGATGTTTTCATTTTACCATAACCGTTTTGTTTAAATGGAATTTTATGTCAGTCCTTATGAGGGATTCTTTTGAAAAACAGAAGATCGATTTCGGACGTATTTTCCAGTAAACATTTTTTATATGGGCGTAGAAAGGTATTATATTAGACCCTCGAAGCCAAAACCACTTTCAAAAAAATTCTTCGAAGCTAGTTTGACTAGTGTGAGGTGATCAAAAACCGAAAACATGCACTTTTCTTACAGAAATTTCTCCAGTTACACGAGCCGTACAAGGTCGTGTGGAGTGTCATTAGCATGTACTTTCGGGGCAAATAGGGTCTATTGGGTTTAACATTCATCCACGCTGAGATATGTGCAGTTGTAGTTTTCGCGGAGTACAAAACATATATGGTCGTATGGGGTGCCTATGCTAAAGTGCCTGCTCGAGCATTATCCCCTATTGAAAGTGAAAGTAGTATGAAATTGGCAAAACTCCAGTAATTTATTTCTTAATCAGGAAACAACCAACTCGATAAAATTCAATAATTTCTCGTCTTTTGAGTAGAATGGTAATCATATACAAAAACCGATACTTCGTTCGTACATAATAAATAGTTATCTTCCGTTAACCACAACAAAAACCCACAATCAAAATGTATTTTCAATTTAGATTGCAACGCAATAACGTGAAATGTTGTTACATATATTACGTAATGTCAGGCAATAAATTTCCTCGTATAATTACTTGAAAATTCAATAGAAAATAGACCAATCGACTCAAGATTTTCAAGCAAGGGTGGAAATGGAAAATGCCAATCAAATGTGCCCAATTTTTTTTTTGTTGCTTGGTCAGCTGTTTTGTTTATGTTTGACCAAATAGACCCCTATTTTGTATTTATTTCTCAAAAAAAATTGCATTGCCAAAATTCGTGTGATACCAGTGTCCAGTTTCAGTATTTAGAGTACCACTCATGTTTTAAATGCTCATTCCAGCGTTACACATTCTCAGAATTCTACGAAATTCCACAGAATTTGAGGGGAGAACAAAAGAGTTTCTGTGAATTTCGGTTGAAATTTGTAGAGTTAACTCAACGCTGGTATGACCTTCATATCTTCATACAGTACTCATAGGCTTCAGGTAATAGAACTAGTGTTATTCGGAGTAATCATTGATATCTTTGTGCACCGTCGGGGTCTCGTTGTTAGGCATTGTTTAGTGTGTTGTGTAATAGTTAACGCACTCGTCCTGTACCCTTTCGCGTATACGACCATGCAACTGATATTTTCTGTTGGTAAACCACAACCAAAACCGGCAATCAAAATATATTTTAAATTCAGGCTGCAATCCAATTTACGTGAAATGTTTGAACATTATGCAAGGGAGATAAACAATAGAATTCTTCGCTTCCTAGAAAATTAATCATAAACTGGTAATTGGAAATCGGGACGTGCACACATCACAAGGTGGAAATTTGTTATTTTTGCGTCGCAATTCGGTTTAGGGAAAAGTTCTAATAAAGAGAAAAGCAGAAAAATTCGCTCCTTTCGAAACAATAACCTCCCATTATTACATTATCTATAATATAGTGATTTATTGTTGGGATACAGAAGACAAACATGTCCTTGCACAAATATCTTGATAAAAGCAATAGTTCTCGGAAGTTTGCCAACACTCTCCGGACAATATTACGCCTTTTATACGCACATTTATAAAGGAAAGATAAACACATAAACAGTAATGTGACATATCCACACACATGCATCCACACACACCCACCCATCGACAATACAAGTACGTACACACCATTCACCCAAAGTAATATGAACGAGATTTCTTTACCGAAAAACAAGAGAAACCACTTCTATATGTTTTCAAATCCCCAAAGGGTATGGCATAGAAGTGCAGATAAACCCCTAATGAAAATAATAAAAATTTATGTGGATCGAGCTATTTTGATACCCATGGGCGATGTGATGTGACTTTCTTCTTTTCTTCGTGTTTTTTTTTCGCCTTTTTTTTCATCTCCCGAATACAACATCAGTAAACAAGATTAAAGGAGTTAAATTTATGGCAGCAAATGAAGCCGTTCAATACACACAGTGGCTGGATAATGATATGGTTTTGGTTTCGTGATTTTAGGTGTGTGTTTGATTTTCAGCATATATTTTCAACATCGGGTGTTATTTTCGTCAATCTATTCGCATTCACATTTGTGCGCTTGAAATACAAAAATAGAACGACTATTCCTGAACCAACATACGTCAATAGCACCAACAGAAAGAAACGCCGCGCGTATAAATATATCACTAACGGAAGGTATAGCATGTCAATCGAAGCAAACGTAAGGAAGTGGAGAGCCTATAATAGGAAATTGAAGAGGATACAAGTAGACATGCAAAGAATAGGAGCAAATATTACCTTCCTTGGACGTACTATTTCCTTCTATTATTATCTAATCCCTTCTATTTACGGCTTCTTCTTCTTCTTCTTTTTCAGCCTGTTTCTATCCACTGCTGAACGTATTCCTCTTCAATTCTCCTTCATTCCGAAGGATCCGTTGCCACTTGTTGCCAATTTGTGCCTGTAGTTCTCTTTATATCATCATTCAATCTCTCTGGTGGTCTACCTCTAGGTCGTGTTATAGGTAGTCTCCTGTTCATGATCTTTTTGTTCCCACGTTCATCCGTCCTTCTTGCAATATATCCCGCCTAGCTCCACTTCAAAGATGCTATTCTTTCCATGACATCAACGACTTTTGTTTGCTGTCTAATCCATTGATCTGTCATTCTATCGCTGAGCGTCATTCCAAGCATACTTGCTTACATGGCTCTTTGTGCCACTCTTAATCTATTTTAGGAAGCATTTGTTAATGCTAACGTTTCCGAATGTGAGCACGGGAAGGACACACGTATCGAACACTTTACGTTTCAGATTATTGTTCATTTTGCTTTTGAAAATTAGCCTGAGTTTTCCGTACGCTAACAATGCAAGACCAATTCTACATTTTATTTCTTTGGTTGTCCAGACACATAATTTCAACATAACGTTCAATGACATTATCACCAATCTGTCATCGTCAACGTTTGTCATGATTTTCGTGTTCGACAAATTCATCTTAAGGCCGACTTTGCTTGACTCCTCCTTTGCTTGAAAAACCTTCAGATCGAGAATGATAGCAGAGTGGCGCAGTGGAAGCGTGCTGAGCCCATAACCTGATGGCAGAGTATTAGCGATGGAAATAATAAATGCGACTTGTCGTATTGAGTTTACAATCAGAACTAAACTTTATTCAAAGAGTTCTCATCCTAATTACAATGTATCTATACGTGTTATATTAGGCGGTGAATATAAGTAGTCGGGTTGTTCTCAACAGAGAAGCATCTGTCGTATAAAGTTGTTGACTCCTCATTCAACTGTTGTAACATTATCTGCGCCTGATATAGATTACGGCTATTCCCTTCTACTTCTAACAGTCAGTGGCAAATACCACTTATCCCAATATTTGTTAGCTTCGTTTCCATCCACTCAACGAAATGTCATAGTGTTCCCATTAGGATTTCTCTGTGCACCGAATTAAAACCATTTACGTCTGCAGCCATGATGTAAGTTCACTTAAGTTGCGATTTAAACACAAGAGGAAATACAAAAGGAATAGAAAAAAGAAACCCAACGTGCTGATGTTAAAGATTTATTCAAAGCAACGATGAAAATAAAAGGAATAATTTAAAACGAAATCCAAACATAAAAGGAAACCCATGAAACCACGAAGAGCAACGAGATTATAAAATTCAACATTAGCTGTTCAGTTTACAAACTACTAATATCCTGCTTTACTGCACTGCAGCATAAATTCGGTCAATGAAAGACAGTTTCCAAAACACATAAAGAATGCACTGGGTTTATACCATTTCCTGTAGATTTTTGCATTTTACAAAAGACTCGTACTAACATTTCGTAACATAATAAGTGTCACGTCTCGAGAATTAAAGTCACGTAATTCAAACAATACCGACCAACTCTTTAAACCTTTAAAAAAGATTTTAGCATTTAAAACTAAAGATATTGCCACACCAAGTTTACATTCAAAATGTAAGTGAAACACACTATCAACAAACTCGTTCTGAATTATAAACAAAAGGACACGAAAAAAAAAACTAAACTTGAAACGAAGAATGGGGCGAAGAACAACAAAAAAAGTGTGGAAGTAAAACTGTATATGAAAATTGTGTTTTTCTTTGTGTGACACATCCTTAAAAAGCGAAATACCACACTATTTTATGCACTCTGAATTGCACGCTTCTTTTGTTCAACTCTCGTACAGTAATCCCTCTATATAAGTAAATACAAACTTTCTAAGACTATTTCCAAGCATACATCACGTAATATAGTTAGCGTAAATTTTACAAAAGAATATCACATTTTCACTGTGCTCTGTGACATACACACACCTAATATTTACACTCTGTATACACAACACCCAACCGAAGAATACTTTTCGAAGACCTATTATAGCATACAGTGTCATAAACTGAATTTCGTAATATACCTTGAGCTATCATATGAGGAAAAACAAGAGAAATGGAGCTTTTATCTGTACATGACATTATTTTACAGTAAAACTCCTTGGATGGATAATATGATTTGCTTTATGTGTGTATGAATGTGTGTATGAATGAAAGGCTCTCTCAATGGGTGGGTGTGGATGTATGTTTGTGTGTGTTCCTTTAACTTAGCGAATTATTTCGAAAAGCAACATAAAATGCAATTTGTGAATGGCTTGTGTATCGTGACTACATATTCTTTTTAACAAAAAGTCTTGCTTTTGGCGTTTAGAGGAATATCAAATCGAAAACAGAATTACTCTTCTGTGGAAAGTATTTTCTCAAGTAGAGATTCCTTTTATTTTATGCATCAATTCGGAAAGCTTAATAAAATATTGTACATGAACTATGCTACTAAGCATTTTCCATTCGAAATTAAAAACAAAAAGAAAATGCGAAAGAAGGTTTTTTAATGAATTTATGAGAAAACTTAATTGTTACAGGAACGTCACTTTTCCATTACATTTTCTAATTAAAAAAAAAAAAAATTCTTTGCACTACCATCATTAGTTACTCCTTTGTAGATGTACATTGTAGACCAAGAGATGCATTATAGATTACCTCCACAGATTAAATGGTAAGAGTACGGTTTGGAGGACAGCTTAAAATATATCACACAATTTATGTGAAGTAAAAGTTCTAAAGCATCCGTTCATCCGTAGGAAAATTGTTTGAAATGCCTTCTTGTGTGCCTTTGGTTTTTTTTTCTCGGATCAACAAATCCACCCTATTTAGTCGTAATCAGTGTCTGTCAAAGTACAGTGAGTTTGATGATAAAACGCACTCTCTGTTAAGGCGATAATCATGACATTAGCTGATGACGCACTAATGACGTGGATATTATCTACTGGATGATGTTTCTTATGATTAGCACAATGAGATAGCCACATCATAGTTTGTCGATTCTGACACAGGTATCGACACAACACATGGAGATTCTTTGAGCTTTTTAATAAAAATGAAATCCTGTGAATCTGTAAATTACAATTAACAGATGCTCCATACGAGCAAACAGAACATCTCTCTCTCTCCGATGTTTGATTCATCACCATTTCAAGTAGAGCTATAGTCGCTTTACGTACCATTCACCTCCTTCCAAAGTGCAAACTGCAGCTGAGCCACTCAGTCTACACATAATAATGATATCCGCGGAATAATAAATCATTATTTTGAATTATATTATATATCGTGGATTTGAGCACTATTTCGCAGGACTGTTAGTGATTGACGCTGTCAGCAAGTCGGTCTGCCGTTACTTCACACAAACAATATTTTCATGGACAATCAAAAATTTAAATGTCGTAACAAATGATTTGTTTTTTAAATTTTGGAGCTCAAGAGACCGACTTGCAGGCATTTGCAGTAGTGACGATAACAACTCCCACAATTTATTAGCATTGTTTTGTGATCTACAATAAATTATTGAATCTGGTACTTTTTGTGATAAAATCTTTTACTTCGTTTGTTTTACCATGGACTTTACTATAAGAATATACTTTCAACAGTATTGATTCATTGATAACTATTGTCGTTGTTGTCGATAGCAAATGGTTGATTTTCCTCGCCTTTCGGACTGGATTGCTGGTTCCTCATAATAACGGCGTTTCCATAATGTTCTATCGACTAATCTCCATTCGTGATCTGATGTGGTATATGGGCTCTGAGTCTATTGTGTTTGTCAAAATGTTTAATTATCTTCGCTGCCATAGAGTTTCATTGTTAATAAAAGAAAATCTCAGTCGTTCACGAAGGAAACAACAAAATTCATGGCTTCACTATAAATTCCATTTTTCCTTTGAACAACAACGACGCATTAAAAAATGTTCCACGAAATTCCGAGAAAAAACAGAAAATTTCTTTGAATTTCCATATTCTATTTTACTGGAAATAACAACATTCTTCCACGCACACACTTATAGTGAACAAAAAGAAGAAGAAGAGAAAAAACGCATCGCTTACAACATGATGATCTCTTAATCCCATATACTCTGTATAGTACATCTACGTGGGATTGTGGAATATTATTTATTAGATCCTAAATTATTTAATCTTGACAGACCCGTCTAATAACATTTTCTCGCTATATGAGCTATAACAAACAGCTTAAACCAGCATGTTGACCAATTAGACGTCTGCTGTTGTCTGGTACGCCTCAATAAATAATAATAATAACCTACGATGACACAAGGTAAACGACCGTTTTAGAAGCACTAAAAGTGTTCTGCAACAGTCTCATTTCAAAAAGTAGTTGAACCAAACTTAAGCCACGTAAATCATTTAATTTAAATGTGATAAATAAACAATATAATTCCGAAGTACTTTCCCTACGCCCTCCTCCCGTCTCTTAGAAAAAGCATTAAACCATTTATACCCACCTCGTCATACATCCGAAATCATATATATTCAGCAACAAATAAAAAGAAAATACCTCCCAGCCCAGAGCTTTTGTGTATCTGTGCCATGTTGTACGTATCATATTTAGCATCCCTTAACGCAATAAATTTTTGCTCTGCCAAGTTCTATTTTTGTATTATTCATATATGAAAACAAATAATTCATATTTGAAGAGGAATTTTTTTTTCCGCCGTCTTTCTAGGATCCTATTAATTTGGCAAGTGACACGTTTGCTTGTGGAAGTATTTTGTACATGTCGGAAAAATTTTTGTGTTTATGAAAATCGAACCAAAAAGCATCGTTATACGGTCATTGAATAAGTGGCGTAAATGCTGAAGAATTGAGTTACGCATCAGGGATTTTGCTACTCAAGTGAGACTCAAGTGTAAGTATTTTCGTATGCCACATGCGTCGAAAACCGTACTTTTCACTTCTTTCGAAGCCTTCGAGGCATACAAAATACATTCGAAAAAATAAATAAAAGTCACATTTTCGTGTGTTTGTTAACCTCGGTTTCGCCTCAGATCAACTTTTCAAATTTTTATCACTTCTTACATAAATGGCCATTTATAAAAAAGTGACTTTTCATTTTCATCCCAAGTTTTGTAATGGATTTTACTCACAGCACCATCGGGAAATGAGTCATTACTTCATTGACTTACCCCTTCTTGTTTGCGTAGATGCTAATGTCACGTCATTTCGCCCGCGAATAGTCAGCATGAAAGGAAAAATGCTATTGGCAGGAAGATGCTATTGGCAGGAAGATGCTATTGGCAGGCGCCACCCAATAGTATCTTTAATAATAATTTGGCTATTGGCAGGCGCCTACGAATAGACACTACGTATTATTTGGAACTTTATATTTTTCCTTGTATAAATGCAGCCCTTGCCGACAGCTCTGGTTGCAACCGTCCGATTAGGCAAAGTAAAAAGTTTCAAACAAGGACAAGAACTATTACATGCTTTTGAGCTTAAAGTCAATTTACCTTTCAGCCTTAGTGTTGTAATAAGCCACTTTCGACCCCAGGGAAAACAAAAGAACGTAAATAAACTTATCTGATTCGACTCTATATATTGGGCACTCAATATTTGTTAGCCTGGAAGTTCTAAATTAAGGCCCGTCATTGGGAAATGACAGGACAGTTTCCCGAAAATGTATGGAAAATTTTATCACAAAAATTAACCGAAAAAATTCAAAGAAACTCACCTCTTATACTTTCCATTGTATTCGGGCATAGTTTCTTTAGGTCGCCAAGGCATATTTGAACACAAAACACTTTTTACTCGATGCAAAAACAAAAAGTTTTTTTTTGGTTTGTCGCGACAAAAACACAGAAAAAATTTCGACACAACTGTGACACTCCGCTACTATAAGTACTAGAATTAATGTTTGCTGTGTTCACTTCGGCGGTAAAATATTTTCATTCAAAAAAGTGTCGGACGTTTGAAAAAAATCATCAAACGGTTGACAAAGGGTAGCGTATACATTAATGCTCATCGACCATTTTTTAAAGCTTTACGAGAGCTCAGCGGACATTCTTTCAACGATGGGAGAGCATTTATTAAAAATTTAGCCTCTCGTAAGACTGCGCTGAACGTAAATAAATGTACGTTCCTCTTTAGTAAGCTAAGAAGACTTTGCGAAGTCTAATTATGCCACCTCTTTGAATAAAAATATCGGCTGAGGTCGAATAGTTGTCCGCTGAGCTTTAACAAACCTCCGCTGAGCTCTAATAATTCTCCGCTAGGCTTCAGGAAGTGTCCGTTGGGCCTAAGCAAGTTGCAGGAAGGCTTAATGGAGCGAATCGGACACTCAGCCAAAGCTAAGTGGAGTCTTATTAAATCATAGCAACAATTATTAGGTATCCGCTGTTGCTTATTGAGTGTTCGCTTAGCTTCATTGCCTTACTACAACGTGCTAAGGTCTGACAGACTCTTACTGAAGCCTAGCGGAGAATTAATAGAGCTCATTAGAGGATTGTCAAAGCTCAGCGGAGAATTATTAAAGCTCAGCGGAGGTTTGTTAAAGCTCAGCGGAGAATTATTTGACCTCAGCCGATATTTTTGTTCAAAGAGGTGGCATAATTAGACTCAGCGAAGTCTTGTTAGCTTACTAAAGAAGTGGGAGAGGTTACAATTTTAATAAATGTCTACCATCGTTGAAGTGTCGGACACTTTTTTGAATGAAAATATTTTATCGCCGAAGTGAACACAGCAAACATTCATTCTAGTCCTTATAATAGCGGAGTGTCACGGTTGTGTCGAAATATTTTCAGTGTTTTTGTCGCGACAAAACAAAAAACAAAATTTTGTTTTTACATCGAGTAAAAAGTGTTTTAGTGTTTAAATATGCCTTGGGGACCTAAAGAGACGGTGCACGAATACAATGGACAGCATCATGGGTGAGTTTCTTTGAATCTTTAAGGTGAATTTTTGTGATAAAATTTTCCATACATTTTCGGGAAACTGTCCTGTCATTTCCCAATGACGGGCCTTAAGGTGAATAAGATACCCATGCCATCTACGCGCTGTTCTAAGTAAATGACGAGTCTACTCTTTCTATGTGTAAAAATCACAATATATGGTGGCACTTCTTACTACCTACATGTATAACTTTAGTGAATGTACAAAGTAGCATAATCTCAAAGTGGTTTTTCGAGGAAATATCAGTAGTTCGAGTCCACAAAAATTGATTTAAAAAAAATACGGTGAACTTGTCACGTACTCTTCAGTTTGCATATACATATAACATACAGTCTTCATTTCTACAGAAAGTAATACAGACTTTCTCGGTCGTAGTGATTCTACATTTATTTAATAACGGAAAGACTGGCACTCTCTCAATGCGCACAAAATTTTATCGAAACGCATAAATAACCCAAACGCAAATATCAACATCGCATTTTGGATATTATTACACCACATTTTGAGCGTTCCATATTATTTTCGAGATTAATTTGACATGAATAATTTCATTTTTGCGTGTGCCAATCATTCGTACCTTTTTTTTTCCTCCCGTATAACGGTTGGACCATGAAAGCGTAACCAAAGTACATAACATCACTCGCACAAGAATCATTTATAAGGATTTCTTGATGGATATTGTGCTATAAGGCAGATGGGAAAAAAGTACGACGAAGAAAAAGACAGAAATGTATGGTGTTATACATGTTGACGTGACGTTGCAATGGATGGGCAACGGATGTAACGGGAAGGAAATGTGAAGATTTTCATGCAATATTATAGTATATATCGGTGACTTTGTCGAGATAGAGTGGTATGATACGAGAATGAACGTGAGTAGCGATTTGAGTTACTTTTGGGATAGGTTTAGATAAAATCAATTATTTTCGAAATGCTCTGAAAATTTTCGCTGCAAATATCACGTACCGAAATGTATTTTAAAGAAAAACATAAATTCAATTTCAGTTTAAAGGACACACCTAACTATTTGGTAAGGAAGGTGGAATTTTTGAAATTTTCGGCAAAGATACTTAGACATTTAACTAGGACTTGAGTTGTTGTTTTACTTCAAGTGTTTTCCGATGCTAGTCTCTGCGCTAGCAGATATATTTGGACCATTTTAAGGAGAACCTACCGCTATGTGACCAAGTAAATGTCCTTTCACCTAGTCACGGGAGACCTTCTCTTAGAGGTCTGCGTTAGTGTGGAAATTTTAGGTACATCTAGAGTTTTCCGGTGCTGGTCACTGCGCTAGCAGATAACTTTAGAACTTTTTCCTTAGTATTATGGCGATTGACAAGTATTATCATTAATTCATTGCTACCATTATTGAATTGTAAATTACCGATAAATGGTTGATGATGTTCACGCTTATCTGTATTTTATCACATTATCACATCGGTTAAAGAGGTACTTTTGATTATTTTTATCGGTACTCAGGGACATCCCAATTCTAATTTATTATTTTGCTATGCTATTGGTAATGATTATATCGGTCATTTATTATTTTTTAATATTTCACCGAGTATCGGTCGGAATTCTAAGAAAAAAGTTACTCAGCACAGTCCCGTTAAGTCGCTTTTCGTTTTTCAATTTGTTTCTTTATCACATGTCACCTCAAGAATCGCTTACATTCAGAAAAGAACGAATCCGTTAAAAATACATAAAATCTACAGTTTTAGAGCTGGGAAGACGGCGAAATATCAGACAATGACTTAACGCTAATGAAATGTCTATCGTTCAGTTAGTTAAAAACGCTTCTGGCGTTGAATCATCGAACTATTGTTATCATTCTATGACGTTTCAGGACTACGCCTAAATGCGAAGAAATGTGAAGTTTTCTTTATCAATGCTGAAGAAGAAGTTCATATGTATGCTGATATATCAGCTTTGTTACCGGGTATTAAGAAGGTTGACGAATCTTCCTTAGAACTGTTAGGAACTGTTAGGTCTCGGTATTTGAGACAGGTTTAGAGAGGATGTTTTCTTCTAAGACCAAATCAGTTAAGTTGATGTGTGACCGACTTAAACTGATGGATGTCCATCCTGCTTTGTGTGTTTTTAAGAGGTCGTTGAGTGGTTGTAGATTTAATTACTTGATGCGTACTTCTAGAGCCTACTTGTTACCCGATCATCTTAGATCTGTTGATGAGATGTTTCGGTCGACATTGGAGGCTATTACGAATACGAGAATAGAAGGTTTGTCGTGGGATCAGGCATCTCTCCCTTTGTCTTGTGATGGTATAGGTATTAGGAGAGTTGAGGATTTGGCAGTGCCAGCCTATTTATCGTCTGTTTATTCGTCGTCAGAATTATGTGGTGTCATACTCCAAAAGTTTAACTTAAAAATAATTAATGATCAGATTTTACAATTATGCTTAAAAAAGAACAAAGGAATTGGGATCTTCCGAAGATCAAACATCAATTCGATGAGTTGTTTGAAAATGGTGATCTTAAGATTCGTGCCCGATTACTTGCGTCATCAACTAAAGAATCTTCAAAGTGGCTGCAAGTGATCCCATCGAGTCAATTAGAATTGTTATTGGATAACAACTCTGCCAGAATTGCTGTTGGACTTAGAGTTGCTTCACAATTATGTGAGGAACACAAATTTATTTGCGGTAAAATGGTATAGAGAGATGGTTTGCATGGTCTATCATGCGCTAAATGCGCAGAAGGAAAATTAGCTAGACATGATATTATGAATAACATCTTCGCTCATGCTTTCTCTAGTGCAGGTGTCCCAAATATTATACAGCCCCCAGGTGTTTCAAGAGATGATGGTAAAAGACCAGACGGCATGACGTTGATACCGTGGAGTCATGGTAAATCACTCTTGTGGGATGTGACTGTGAGGGATACTATGGCTGCTTCTTATATTAATGATTCTTCAAAGAAAGCTCGCACAATCGCAGACAAAGCTGAGAGACATAAGCATAACCATTATATTTCTCTAAAACAAAATTATTTACTAACACCACTCGCCTTCGAGACTCTAGGTTGTATGGGCCCAGAAACGAAGAAATTCATAGACAAATGGGTTCCTTAATGAAAAAAGCAACTGGTGAAGCTAAATCGAAAGACTATCTTTTACAAAGAATCTCAATCGCGATACAACGTGGAAATGCCGCTTGCATTTTGGGAACATTGGGGAAAAAGAAGATTGATGATTTTTATTTATTGTAATTTTATTTTTTTTTATATGAAAAGATCGACTTTTTACTGGCTGCGCCACTATTGTGAGCAGTCTTTTTTGTCGCTACAATAAAATGACTTAATCGAACTAAAAGTGACTCGAAGACATCCACAGCATCCTGAGCTTTTAAGTGGCTAGGATTCAATTTTAATACATTGTTGGGTGGCTCCTCTTCAAAATTCATAATTAAATATTAGTTCTGTTCAGAAAAAATAGTAAGCAATATGAAAAAATCTCGGTTCTCAGAACCGTGTGAATCCTGACCTAGATGTTGAGATATATCTAGGAAATGGCATAAAGCCCACTATGCAGAATTCGAAAAGAGCTCACTTCAATTTTCTAAAAAGCTCTCAATTTAACCTGTCACATACGGCTATTTATCTGTATCGATGACGACGACAAAAATAATGACAAGTCCTGGGTATGTACTAAAATGCATGTTAAAAAAAATTGAAGTACAAGATTTGAAATCAACTGATTAAAAAACTTTGATCGATGGAAGTAATAGACCAGATAATAATACTGGTTTGATGCTTGCCATTGGCAAACGCCCAAGCCGAGGGGTGACGCACTTCCATTTAATCCATTTAATCCATTAAATCCATTTAATCCATTTAATCCAAAAAAAATTTTTTAGTTTTACCGAAATAATTAGGCTACCCACCTGAAAAATTTGTAAAGTAATTGCGAAAAATAGATTTGCACGATCCCCAGCTCGTTTAAGTACTCGTGAGGTATAGGAAAAATTTTTTTGTGAAAAATGGTATTAAATTTATTTAATCCATTTAATCCACTTTACACCAAAAACTCCTAAAAGTGGATTTTTTCGCTTTTTAACATTGTAGTATGAGTTGTAGTACGTGGTTCGATCAAAATCAACAATTTTTAAGACTTTTACAGTATTTGGTAAAATGAACTTTTTTCCTATTTAATCCATTTAATCCAATTTTTATTCCATTTAATCCATTAAATCCATTTAATCCATTTAATCCATTTAATCCATTTAATACCATTTAATCCATTTAATCCATTTAATCCATTTAATCTAGAAGTGAGTTACCCCTCGGCCCAAGCTATGAAGTAAAGGATTCTCGAATAGTTGTCAAAAATATTTAAATCAATTGAAGTAGCAGATCTCATTTTCATCTTGACGATATAATACTCACCGACTTCTATATTGCCATGATAAACACTGTTCCAACAAATAATCCAATCATTGCGCTTCCGATTCACATCGCTACAGTTTATAATTACAGCCAACAAATATTTTCTTTTGTCTTAATGGTTTTAATGGTTGCTTCTTCAACATTATTTAACACTGCATCGGCTCACAACTGTGTCACGATAACTAAATATATATCAAAAAAAATGTATCCAAGCACAATAACCGTTCATTTATGTACTTCCAGACATATTGAAGGAATTTCAAGCGTTAAGTTATCCTTTCATCGTAACAATGAACGCCACTTAAGTAGTTTTCTTTATTACACTCAAAATGTGCTTTATGTCTGTATATTTTCTAAAGCGAAAATTGGAACCGTGCCAACGCTAGACGCTATTTATGGCCATTGATATATGCATCGAACCTATTCGCTATGTATATATGTACTGTCCTATCGTTCATCCCATTTCTAAATAAATTGCATAATATGCAGGCGAAATGTATTTTTTTTTGTGATATTTCATATAAATTGTCAGAGGAAAAATCTATTTCCATTTATCTAATACAAATCGGATTAGACTTTTAATCGATCTGTTAAAGCTGTAGAGCAATATTCCCAGTGATTAATCGTGATTGTGTATGTATTTATGAAAATATGAATGGAATTCGTATAATAATCCCATTGTGAATATACATCTTGAAAATATGGTCGTCTTCATTTCCGAGCACCACTTTAAACCGTATCATAATAGGAGAACGTTTTTGAAAGATCCTTATCGTCATTATATTTTATAATATGAAATTATGATACGAAAACTTTGTATTGTTCGGCTGGATGGGTGGGAAGTTATTTGCGGAGTAGTTATGTTGACAAATTTCTACATAATAAAACAAATAAAACGCAAAATAATAAAAGAGAGGACTATGTACAAACGGTTTAGGGTTATTATGATCATTCAACATAATACAGCATGCTTGGTAGGTACATTAGGCAAATAAATTTAATGTTTTATGAGATAATTTTCGGTACATTAACAGAAATTGTACAAATTTTTCAGACGTTTCTGTATGGAACAATGTTTGACTTCAATGTTTGTTATAATTTGAAATTTTGATGAAATTAGCATCTTTCCTTTCGCCATAATGCAAATTAACTGTTTCCATTGTTCCAATCAACGTTCGCTAATCTCTGACTGTTACGAAGGACTGTAAGACGTTTCAATTTGTTTTACTCAAAACAAAAACGTGAGGTAAAGTGAACTTTCCTTCACGGATGGGAAACTTATTCTCAAGTTTTTGTGCGAAATACTTTATAAGACTAGACAATGCAGCAAATAATGGAAATGCCTCTCATGGGTTTTACCAACACAACAAAAATTACTACTACTACAAGTAGTAATTACTACTGCTGCTACAAGTAGTAATAGTCGCCTCGAACTTCACACACCATTTCCATCATTTGTCTCATTGATAAATGAACTTATACCACCCTTTCATTACGTCACTACTGATGGTCTTGATGTCCTCAATAGTGCTATTGTACTATTGCTATTAACATTCAAAACTTAAAACTTGTATGAAAAATTTACCACAGGCGCCATGGAAGCACTTTCGAAAATTCAGTACTAATGCCTCTTTGCAGGGCTTTACTAAAACATTAAGATGCAAAAAGTAGAGTCCGCTGTAATAATTATTTACAGAAAGATGAAATAGTTTTCGTGTAAATGGTTTTGGTCCGGGGCTAAGCAGAGGCCAATAAACAAACGAAAATGAGACTTTTCATATTTATCTGCAGTTATATAACGCTACGTGCGTCGAAAGAACAACTTGAAACATGATAAGTGTGGTTTTCGTTTACGACCCATGAAGGTGTAAAACCCATATATCTACCCCTTCGAACGCGCTTCCACAGACATCAACTGATTTCTTTTTCAAGTCAAGAAGGTTTTTGAACTTGAAGCGAACTTTGTACGCCTTTCTGTATAAACAAATTTAACTGGCCATACGAGACTTGACCTTGGTAATGTTACCTAAGTTGAACAAAACAATTTAAAACAATTTGTGGTTATACGAAAATTTACAATTTCCACTTGATTTACCGCTTAAAGGGAATGTGGTTTTGTCTTTTCTGTCCAATTATTTCCTTTTACTTGAAATTTCATTGCGAACAGAAATTTTACTCGAAAAGGCCTTTGAAAGCTATTCTCGTAGATCTTTGCCTTCATTTAGTTTCAATACACCATGTAAGCGAATACAAGCTAGAGCTCATCGCATTTGTTTTGTTTGTAGTGCTCAGTGGAGAAAATGTTTGTGTTCTTCACTGAAATATTTGCTCAAAGCAAACATGAAAGTATCTGCATGCAGCAACGTCAACATCCGTTGAGAGCTACCCTGCCCGAGATTTAAAATTCCTCGGTAGCTGTAACTCCTAGCGGGCTCTGAGCACTGGAAATCTACACCCGAAAAAAAGTTCTACGTTTCAATCGCCCAAAAACACGATAATGGTTTGCTATATGTACATTTAAAACGTACAGCAAATGCCAGACAGGCAATGACGTTTAAATGTTTATTTAAGAATAAATGCAACTTAATTAATGATTAGTAATGATACAATCATATCACATCATCTGCTTTTACGGTTTTTGACGAGAAAACAAGCAAAAATAAATAATAAAAAAAGTTTGCACTGGATTTGAACCCGGCATCTCTTACTTGCAGGGCTCAGACGTACTAGCTGAATTAACGGGGTACTGAGAAGAGTGAATGTAATTTCAAACAGCTTAAAATGTACGGTTGAAAAGCAAAGTCAACCATTGATTGGGCCAGTAACATGGTTGTGTTTTTTAAGTTTCAGTTTCTAATTCTCAAAATGTTTGTCGATTAAATTTTATTAAAGTTTTATTATGCAATTGAATTTTGCCCAACAAACATATAATTATACCGATCGAGGCCGGTCAAATCTATAAAAAGGAACGTTTATATTGATAACTGACACGACATTATGATTCGTTTTGGCAGTCTTCTGCCAGCAAATAGTTTTTACTTATCAAATCTAAGCATTGGCTAACGACATCAAAATTAACTTGTTTGAGGATATGCAGTGTCGTAGTCGTCTCACGTGTCAAATACAGATATCACAACTGTCACCTAATAAGTACAGATTAATCGCACAGCAGTGTACGGATCAAGTGTACATCGATGTACGGATAAAACTCCCAAAAACACGATAAGACGATAATGGTTTACTCATCCGTAAATTGTACATTTAAAACGTACTTTCTACGAGGTACTCGTTAAAATTGGTCGATTTTAATGTACATCAAAATCTGCATTTTTTTTGGTGTATAAGCCCATAAGAGTAACAAATACCCCATAATCAGTAACAATATAATGAGACGTTACCGATGTTTTCCACGATTTCGCAATGTAAGCCATTGTTGTTGAAAGGTTTATTTATGACAAAATTTCCAGAATCGCGTAATCAGCTAGCTTCTCACTCTTCACACTTTCATATTAACTTGTTGCAACCATCATCCGAAGCGGATAAATAGAAATAATTTATTGCAAAATTCAATCCACAAACCGTAATTAAACCGAACGTACATATACTGTACACTTCACTTTTTTTTCTCGGTTTTATGGCAACAATTCATTTTCAAATAAAATCCATTGTGCATGCGTTTTTTAAGAGTCGAAAGCTGCTCCATATATATGTGAAGTACACCAGAACAAAAAAATAAAAATATAAAATGAAATTTAAGCTCACTTTCCAATTTAACGCTACACTTCAAACATGTTTGATGGTTGGCGTGGTTCGGGAACGATATGAGTTCTCGATGCAAACCATCAGTATGGAAAATGAGGTACTTTTCTAACAAAAAAGTAAAAACAAAAACAAAAAAAAAACTTTTCAAATAAAAAAGCGATTTTTTGACAACGAATGAAAAACCGTTTGAATTTAAAATAAAATAGAGAAAAACTTCTGCATGCTTTATGGTTTTCCGGGTTTCACTTGACAGAGAGGAATGTATTTTTATTTGCAGGTGTTATTCGTTGAAATTCAACGTAAATACGATACACACTCAACATTATGTAATAATAAACAACGGCGGCACAATGATGCAAGACTTTTTTTGTTGAAAAAAAGAACAAACACGTGGCACACATAACTTTTTCACAAATACAACGAAACAGTCGAATATAAACTGAAACAAGGAAAGCTCTTTGGGGTGGAGTGCTACAGCCGATATCCATAACATTTTATCTCGCACAACACATGAAAAGAATCCTTTTCGAAAGCTTACCTTACCTTTGACCTTGGAACTCCGAACAGTGCCTAACTGGCACTGTAATGTCGAAAAGGCACGTCGTGAAATTTTTTGTCGGGTCCATAAAATTTTGGAAAAGTCTCAATAATTTAATTATAAAAACAAGGCATCAGAACAGTCGGAGCGTTTGCTGCGACTTAGCCCCGTACGATCCGTAATCCTATTTCGTCCGTAACCATAATACGTCCGTAGCCGTAATACGCCCGGAACCCTAATACGTCTACAACCCTCTAATGCGTCTGTTACCAAAATGCAAGTCAAGTTGGGCATGGTCAAATTTACTGAAAGTGTTCATTTTTAAAATTGCGCATAGCGCAATTACGAAAGCCCGTACGAAGTACCTCTCAAATAAAACCAACAATTTACGACATTATTTTATAAACCCAAATTTTTTTGCCAACTTTCCATTGGGTATTCAATTACCTCTCAAATAAAACAAAAACTAGCAAAATCGGTTGAGATTTACTCGATTTATGTGCAAAAAGCACTTAGGGCCGAGTAGCGGCCTTAGTCCAAGGGCGCAAATTTGAAAAAAAATTTGCCATCATTCTATTCGGCATTCAATTATCTCTCAAATGAAACAAAAACTAGCAAAATCGGATGAGATTTACTCGATTTATGTGCAAAAAACACTTAGGGCCGAGTAGCGGCCTTAGTCCAAGGGCCCAAATTTGAAAAATTTTTCGCCACGTTCTTTTCGGTATTCAATTACCTTCCATAAAAAACTAAATCTAGCAAAATCGGATGAGATTTACTCGATTTATGTGCAAAAAACACTTAGGGCCGAGTAGCGGCCTTAGTCCAAGGGCCCAAATTTTAAACTTTTTTCGCCACGTTCTTTTCGGTATTAAATTACCTTCCATAAAAAACTAAATCTAGCAAAATCGGATGAGATTTACTCGATTTATGTGCAAAAAACACTTAGGGCCGAGTAGCGGCCTTAGTCCAAGGGCCCAAATTTGAAACTTTTTTTGCCATCATTCTATTCGGCATTCAACTATCTCTCAAATGAAACAAAATCTAGCAAAATCGGATGAGATTTACTCGATTTATGTGCAAAAAACACTTAGGGCCGAGTAGCGGCCTTAGTCCAAGGGCCCAAATTTGAAACATTTTTTGCCATCATTCTATTCGGTATTCAATTATCTCTCAAATAAAACAAAATCTAGCAAAATCGGATGAGATTTACTCGATTTATGTGCAAAAAACACTTAGGGCCGAGTAGCGGCCTTAGTCCAAGGGCCCAAATTTGAAACTTTTTTCGCCACGTTCTTTTCGGTATTCAATTACCTTCCATAAAAAGCTAAATCTGGCAAAATCGGATGAGATTTACTCGATTTATGTGGAAAAAACACTTAGGGCCGAGTAACGACCTTTGAGCCCTCCCAACAAGCTCCCGTTGCATCCTACACAAAAACAATGTTCAGCAACTTTGTTCTACTCGTCAATACCTTTCATTTGATATATCACAAGCAGCTATTACGTGCGTATTTCGGTAGATATCGTCGAAAGACTGAAAAACACCTATAGGGCCCTAGCTCTGGAAGGGCCGACCCTACCATGCCCATTTTCGAACTTGACCTTACTTTTGTCGATACCAATCGGGGAAAAAAAGAATTTTGAAAAAAGGTTGTGATTTGCTCAAGCTAGAGGGGTCACGGACGGACGGACGGACATTTTTTTTATTGCGGATTCGTCATCTATGAACATAACCAAAAGCTTTGCCCTTACTGTCTGCTTCCAATTCGACGTGTTACAAACGGCATATTAATCTTATAAGCCCCCTGTACTTCGTACGGGGCTAAAAACATAAAAATCTCGGCCCGGACTTGCCATATGGGCTAATGCTAATGCGCTCTTGCCTCGTTTTGCTTAAAATTTCCAAATTTTAGCCCGATCCAGGTGGAGTTTTCTTCCTTTACAAAGTTTAAGCGTTACTTTAAGTTGAATGCACGACACGCCAGTCCAGGTATGGACGCTGGACTGACTCCCAATTTTGATTACACTTTAACTCAAAATTAGCTGTTCAAGTTTTGCTCGTCACGAACACGAGTACATTTTCTTAGATTGGTTTGCAATCCATAGTTACAGGTCAATGTTTTGACCTGACTCTCTCTCTGCTTCGACTTCCATAACATGAAACTATTACCAATCAATTTCTGAACACGATTGAGAGGGTACGGAACACCCAATTATCATAAATATCATTTAACAACGATAACGACCACCTTTTTCACTACCGTGTGACAACTACCATAACGACAGTCATTGTTACCATAACCATAGCCATAACCATTATTCATCTCGATATGATTTTTCAACATTTTTCTCTCATTGTCACTCTTCGTATTCAAAACTCCATTCACATTTCGGTGAATTATTTTGAAGTAGCTGTTTTTTCATTGGATTGTAGTTGAGACAAATGGAAATTGCGGTATGGTTTCAGTTTCTTACTTTTATGGACACGACCATTGTACAACTTTGATATATAATCATCAGTACGATAATCCTATTTTTAATTCATTAAATTCATCAAATTCTTGAAAATTCATGAAATTCATTAAAATTCTTGAAAATTCATGAAAATTCACGAAATTCATTAAAATTCATGAAAATTCGTGAAATTCATCGATTTTCATTAAAATTCATTAAATTTCTTTAGGCTTCATTAAAATTCGTTTCCGTTTCAAATTTGTTGGAAAATAAAAAGTTTAACAAAAAATTGTCTACGCAGGGCTAAAGTGAGCTTTGCTCGGCCTGGAAACACTAGACTTAATTTTTTTGAATGTATTTCGTTTACAATGTATCGATTTTAATTATTTATAGTTTTATCAGTAACAATTTTTTTCAAATTCAAGCTTTTTAAGTAGTTAGAGCTAGCTGGGCTTTCACGTTCGTCTTTCTTATATGATTAAGAATAGCAACGGTGTTTTCCGCAATGATAAAGATACTATTCGCAAGCTACCTGGAATACGTAAAATCGTATGACTTATTATAGCTTATAATTTCTACTTTTTACGTCAAAGTGTAATGAGGAATTATGAAAAATTCCAACTTACAAGTTGACTTATAAATTATACGTCATTCGCGCAAACTGTCTATTATAAGTGGAAATCGAGATTTATGTAAAATATAACATAATGAAATTGTATTTACGCGGTTTTTGAATACAGACATAAAGCACGTCAACCATGTCCGCATAAAGTAGTTTCCGCTTAGAACGTATACAATAGCCTCATCTGAACTATACCAGGCCTGGACTGGCCATACTGTTCGATACCTGATGCGCCTTTTGCTTTTTTGGCGCCCCTCAGACCAATAAAGTTTATTTATGCGCCCCTGAGCCTTTTTCAGCCAATCCGCCCGATGCGCCTTTTGGTAGCCATTCCGGCACAATATACGACTCACGATTTCAACGGCGTGGGGTAATCTAGCACACGGTGCTAAAACGACGCATTTTTCTACTCCGTAAAATGTGAACTCGCACACAATTTTTCAATACCAACATTTTGTAAAAGGAATCATAAAGTCGATTACGTAGTTCAAAAGTGCGTTCTTTTAGCACTGTGTGCCAGATTCCCTGATGCCGATTTTAAAGGCTAGAAAATATTTAAGCAAATGTGTGAACGTCTAGAGATCCGATGATGCTCGGAAACAGATTGAATCTTTATTTACGGGTCATAAACGAGTTGTAACTAACGTAGAATTTAGTTATTTATTTTATTTTGTAATTAATGAGAAATGCTGGAAGTACTTTCATATACAGCACTGTGATCACAATTCTTGAAAATTCATTAAAATTCATTAAAATTCATCAAATTCATCAAATTCATCAAAATTCTTTAAAATTCATTAGAAAATCTGAAAAATAGGCCCTGGTACGATTGTTAGTTTTACCATAGTTATTCATGCAGCAAAAGCCTACGTGTTGCAATTGAATAGTTTAGGGTTTCGGTCCGTTGGCGAAGTTGGAGGCGACGCCGAGTGCAGAGTTTCCTGCACTTTTATTTCACTTATTAGTCAACAAAATAGTACATGTTACGTACTACATAAGACAACTTTCATAGAAGTTTCTACTCCGTAAAATGTGAACTCGCACACAATTTTTCAATACCAACATTTTGTAAAAGGAATCATAAAGTCGATTACGTAGTTCAAAAGTGCGTTCTTTTAGCACTGTGTGCCAGATTCCCTGATGCCGATTTTAAAGGCTAGAAAATATTTAAGCAAATGTGTGAACGTCTAGAGATCCGATGATGCTCGGAAACAGATTGAATCTTTATTTACGGGTCATAAACGAGTTGTAACTAACGTAGAATTTAGTTATTTATTTTATTTTGTAATTAATGAGAAATGCTGGAAGTACTTTCATATACAGCACTGTGATCACAATTCTTGAAAATTCATTAAAATTCATTAAAATTCATCAAATTCATCAAATTCATCAAAATTCTTTAAAATTCATTAGAAAATCTGAAAAATAGGCCCTGGTACGATTGTTAGTTTTACCATAGTTATTCATGCAGCAAAAGCCTACGTGTTGCAATTGAATAGTTTAGGGTTTCGGTCCGTTGGCGAAGTTGGAGGCGACGCCGAGTGCAGAGTTTCCTGCACTTTTATTTCACTTATTAGTCAACAAAATAGTACATGTTACGTACTACATAAGACAACTTTCATAGAAGTTTCATTGAAATGAGTACTTCTGGGACTCATTTTGTAGATAAAAATTCGGTTAGTTACGGTCAAAATTCATGAATTCGAACAACCTACTTTATACTTACACTATTGAAAACCCTGTGAATTTTTTTGCGCTTAATTTAAATAATTAATTTGAATTTTTGTCATGCCTGTATCCGATTCAATTGTTCTGTAATTACCAGCCTTTTTGATGTACAAAAGGTTTACGAACACAATGTAATTTCAGTCTGAAAAGTTGTTCAAATTAAAACGAACATTACTCATGCGTTTTTTTTCGGTTTTGCAATTTTCAGTAAGCTTCACCACCAAGATAATTTACAATGAAATCATTTTTGCTTGATGGTTATTTTTTCCACTAATACACTCATTCATACAAAAAAAAGCTTGCGTAAAATATAGAGAGGGTTAAAAAAATGTGAACACAATAAACGTGACCCACAGGAAATGCCAATGAAAGTCGTTAAAATTGGTAGGCCGTAAACAGTAAACTGCATGAATTTAACCCATTTTTCGTTGGGCTTCAGCTGGATGAGTTAGTTTGCTCATGTCGTTTAAAAAAAGCGAACCAGCTCTTACGAGACAAAATGAACTTTAAATTAAGAAAAATCTCTCAATATTTTATATTTATCTTTAGAACCTGCTGTTACAGCATTTAAGACACATAGAGTGTACGAGAGGATAATTAATTAAAAGGAAAAGAGGAACTTGTTCTTTTGAATGAAACGAATGGTGGCTTATATATAATTGTGTGTATGTACGAATATTTATATTTAATTTATATACATAACTGAGAGCCATACCATCCATATATATATAAACATTTGTACACACAATGGGTACGAAATATTTCGTCTTCTTGAGACAACCACTTTGTTTGAAGATATTTATTATCCTTTTTGCCACCATATGCTGCCTTACACTCTTCCATGTCGTGTTCTATGTTACGCTATGAATATTAGAATATTTTATGCCTTTTCTAAGCATTGCGGAACTACAGCTGCGTAAAATATTATTTTGATCGTTATGTATGTTAAAATGTTGCATGGTGGCTGCGGAGGGTCGGATAATATGTGCGGGAAGACTATAAAAGAAAATTGCAGAGATTTAATACAACTATGGGTAATACGTTGTGACACATCTATACATGTTGTATCGCTCATAAATACGCGCATATTAAGTGACTCACCGTGAGAACGGATAAATGCACATTAATATTCGCGTGATGTTTATACACACACACACACCCCCCAGGAAAAAAAGAGATGAGTGGAAATTTCGCTTTGATTTTTATTTTTCCCTGTTGAATGAAATTACGCATTGCTGGCATTAAGGTAATTAGCGAATATTTCTGCGATTTGTAATTTGGTTGGTTTGATTCGGAACGTAAAATATTATATTCCGTGTTGTTTAATTGCACATTAATTGTTTACATTAATCGGTAATTATCAATGCTATATTTATGCAAATTAATTTTAATTCCATTCCAAACTAAAATCTAAATTAACCAAAAAGCTTTTACATAAATACACACGTATGAGCTGGCACAATACTGAATAATATGCTCTGTTTGCTTTTCAGTTGATTCAGCTGATTTTCGGGGTTGCTGAATGTAGTTTGAGTATTATAAATTGTGGTTGAATGATCAATGGCAATAGCTAATAAGCGGCTTGTAATCGACAATTTTTAAATTGAATAAAAAATAATTTTCACAATTTTCAATGGTAAACAGGTCATACCAATCGACGATGCAAGTCATTCCAATCATTACACATTGCATCTCATATCTCACCACATATAGTACGTGTTACTGTCTCAATTTCAATTTCTCGCTGAGACATTTTTTGTTGAGCCGTGTGGTGTGGGAAGGTTGTATTTCGAGCCGAAGGTGAGGAATATATCCCACACGTCGAAACAAAAAATTTTCCAGCGAGACAATACGGTGCTTTGTCGTCTTGCGCCTGGAAAATGCGAAAAACTGGTTTTTGTTTACACGTTTCTGACGTCGACATAGTCTCGTGCTTAATGTACACGAAAAGGTTGTCAACCTGTGGAACGTATGGAAATCAGGCAGAAAACTCAAGTTAGAAACCTTTTGTCATTCCAGTTGATTCCACCGCTGCGATGGTTCTAGTGTTGGTTAAGACAAGAGCTCTTTCAACGCACTTCAAGCATGAGTAGTACTGAAAGAGTACTGAAACTCAAGGTTCTGACAGAACAGGTTAAGACACCCACGAAGGCGGTGAACACACTCATTTTGACAAATAGACACATTTTGTTGAACAGACTCATTACATAGATTGTTTGAAATGACAACTTGAAAAAGTTTTTATCAAGTTTACATTTCAAACAATCTGTAATGAGTCTGTTCAATAAAACGCATCTATTTGTCAAAATTTGTGTGTCACTGCCTTCGTGATCAACTCAGAGGTGTCTTAAACCTGTTCTTTCAGAACCTTGCTGAAACTGGACTAATTGACGTTGGCTCTTTCCATTTTCTGTAGTGAAAAATATTTTACCTAATTTTATGGTTCACGATTCAAGATCCACAATTCTTCGTGATCCCATGTTTTAACATATAATTTTGCTACTTTCTAACAAGGCACGGGCTGGTTACCATAAGGCGTGTTGGACGTTCTGCTTAAGAGGCTTCAATATAGGAGCCTAAAGTAAAAAAATAGAAAAATGAATTTGCCCGATAAGCCCAAACGGCCAGTTCGGGCCTGCTAAGATCTTCTATTTTGTTTACTTTTTAAGCATTTATCATCCAAATATTTATCGAATCTGACTTCTTTTAAAAATAATTAAGTTCATTCAACAGATTGCTGCTTCCGTGAATTGATTAAATCAAAGCTTTTGCTATAAATGGCGGTATTAGTTTGTGCTCAAAGAAATAATTAAATTTCACCAAATCCCAAAGTTATCCAACTGTTAAGGAATCTTACCTCACCTCTGCAACTATTCCAATTCAACTTATACCTCAATATCAATTCTTAATTACTTTAATTTCGATATTCAAAATGTATCCACATTCCTGATCGAAGCGCAAACACGAATTCCGATTAAAGCCACATAATAATATCGCATACACTACACATAACAAATAACATGCAGAACTTAATCGCTAGTATAATATCCATTAGTCAATTGAATAATATTTGCTGAAATAGAAAACCAATAAATCTTGAAATTTGCAGCTCAATGAATTCGGTTAGGAAGAAAAAAAAACTCCTTCCAAAGCCACAACTAATTTTCTCCGATTTTTTTTTATTCTCTCGCAAATTGATGAATCGATGGTTTTACTGTAGGCGAATAAAATAAATCCTTTTGAGAGTTCAGGTTTGTTACGAAAGGCACTTCATAGGAAAATATCGAAACATAAAGTTTATTGAAATGAATACTGACTTTTACAGCGAAGGGGGAATTCAGAGCTGTCAACCTGGTTTTTGTTTTATGGAAATTCGTTGTTATTGCTTTTATCTCTTTCCATCCGCGTGCATTTATTTTCCGTTAGCATGCAACTCTTTGTTATCACTCTATTTTTAGGTGATTTCCCCCTCGAATAAAGCAATGAGTATGCAATGTTGTTAGTGGTTTCGTGTGGCAATAGAAACATTCCTGGGAAAACAGGGAAAAAAATGAGCAAGAGTGAGATTGTTACTTAATTGAAAGGTATACCATGAAGCACAGATTAGTCGAAAATATTTAAAAGCTTTTTCAACGAGTTCAAAAGCTTATCCGAAAAGCCCTTTAGATTTAAACCCCTTTAAGGTGTTTAATTAGTTTAGTTTAATCCTTTAAATTCGTTTTTATTTATGCTTTAACTTGGTCTGTTGCATCTACAGAAAAAACAAGCACTTCTCGTTCCCGTAACAATGTACAATGTGTACAATGTGATGTGGTATTCGGCTATTATGTTGAACGAAAATACATTTCTGTCCGTTCGGCTAGCTGATCACCAAAGAAACGTAATATCAAATCATAGAAACTTTCAGACTGAACACAGAGAAGCAGCTTTTTTGTTGTTTTTTTTTGTCAAATTCAAAAGTTCTTTTCTTGCGATTCATTTTTATAATGTGGAATAAAAAAACGAAGAGACAAAAGACTAGTTCAAACGGAAAAATAATATCTTGAATGCTCAAATGCATTTTCCATTATATTCTTTTCTTCTGGAAATCTATGCCGTTGCCATTCATTGTTACATATTTATTGTGATTCGATAAATAAATACTTAGATGGACAGACATGACAAAGTTGTTCCCTTTCAAATTTGGGTGGATATTTTTTTGGGTCATTCCCGTATTGATACAATGGAGAAAAAGAAAATTCAAAATTCAGAAATTTTTGTTACATTCTCTTGGTCGACTGAACCCACTCACTCATAGGGACCATTCATAAATGACGTACCAATTTTTCGGGTGTAGCAACAAATTGTCCACTTCAATAATTTTTGTTTTCTCCGTTGATAAACCAGATGACATGGCTGTAAAAGATTGTTAGTTTTGGTAGTATTTTTATGAACTTTATGTTGATTTTCCTGAGAGGGGTTTCAGACCTAGTTCACATAATGTTCAGATTGTACTTAAGTGCTTCTTGTGTGACAATACAGTGTCAACTATTCCAAAACAAGAATGACTAAGCCTCAGACTTTTTTATTTGTTCTATTTCAATTTAAAACTGGAATAAATCGTTTCGACCTACATAGGAAAATATCCGATGCAAAATTTATATTCCAAAATAGATTAAACCGTGTCCTGCCGCACAAAATTCTATTTTTAGCCCCGTACGAAGTACAAAGGGGCTTATAGGATTACGATGCCGTGTGTAATTGATGGAATTCGAAGCAGACGATATCTTGAGTAAATCAAATCCGATTTCAAAAATTTTTTTTTCCCTGAAAGATAGTCGAAATAGTGAGGCTAAGTTCGAAGATGGGCATATTCGGGTCGGCCCTTCGTGAGTTAGGGCCACCTAAGTGATTTAAGGTCTTTTGGTGATATTTATGGCAAAATAAACGATGGAAATGTAAATGACACGGCAAATGATAGGTATTGTCAATACCAATCCAGGAAAAAAAAGTTTTTTAAAATCGGGTGAGTGGACCGTGAGTTAGGGCCTTAGAAGTGAAATGCTACTAGGGCCCTATGTATATTTTACATAGAACTCGAGCAAATTTCATCCGTTTTTCGTAATTTTTGTTTCATTTGGAAGGTAATCAAAGGCCGAATAGAATGTAGTTGAAAAACAATTTAAATTTGGGTCCTCGGACTGAGGCCGATACTAGGGCCCTATGTGTATTTTACATATAACTCGAGCAAATTTCATCCGTTTTTCGTAATTTTTGTATCATTTGGAAGGTAATCAAAGGCCGAATAGAATGTAGTTGAAAAAATTTTAAATTTGGGTCCTCGGACTGAGGCCGATACTAGGCCCTTCAAAAAATAAAATTTTAGGGCGATTTGAAATTTTTGTTTCATTTGAAAGGAACGTCGTACGGGGCTTCGTAATTGCGCTATGCGCAATTTGTAAGATGTACATATTACATAATAATTTTACTTTAACTACATTAACCGGCGCAATAGGCTTACGGTCAAAGTAGGGTGACAGACGCACTAGGGTCACGTACGCAATAGATATACGGGTTTGTACGGGGCTCAGTCGCAGCAAACGCTCCGACTGTTCTGATGGCTCGTTTTTTATTTGATTTTATTTACATCCACATCTGCTCTCGATTGAACTTAATTAGTTACTTTGATGAATATATAGTGGCAACAGTATTGAAAACATAATCGAGTTCTTCTCAATTCGATTTACCAGCGACGTACAGTATAGCTAATTTAAAATCAGGTCAGAACAAAATTATTTTTCCAATCCGAGAATTCCTTCTAAAAAACACATAAAAAAATCTAGGAATCGAAAAATATTTTTTTCCCGGCGTGATTGAGTTCTGTATTAGCCATTATTCAGATGAAAAGACTGAACAAATTTCAATCTTATGTTGATCCGCTATCCGATGTAAAAATACATTGGATGTCACAATGAGTGTTATTTTAGTAGAGCAAATGAAGTAATAGATTTGAATGAAACACTAGGCGATACTTTAAACCAATGAAGTACAATTTACCATCTAAATGACCTTTCTAAAAGATTCGATTATCTTCAGGGAGCGTTTTGACAAATTCAAACACAACATTGCATTGGAACAAGACGTCTTCGTTTCTTTGCAAGTCAGAGCGTTGGTGCATATACCAAGTGAACAGATCATATATTTACAGAAGCTGTAGCGTTTAAAAGCAGAGACTCGAACATTCTTAAAATTTCTAAACATGCAAGTAAATTCTTAAAACTTCTGAGAATTTCCGAAAAAATTCCGAATTATTGTTTAAAAAGCTTTATCAAGTCCTCCTTCAACTCTGGCAGGACCCCCTTGCAGGTGCAGGACTTATTATTCAGAATTTATTCTTAAGAATTCTCAAAATCCTGAATTTATTTTCGAATTTTCAGAATTTTTTTCACGAAATTTTAGATGTTTTCAGAAATTGTAAGAATGTTGAGGAAATTTCAGAATTTTAGGAATTACGGACTATTTGAATAACCCCTCACCGAAATCGAAAACTCATGCATCAGAACGGAGTTTCATATCTCGAAAAATCGCTTTAATTTTCCAATACACCGCAAATATAAATCGAAATACAAAATGATACCTATCACATCAAATCAAAAAAAAAAAAAAACTATTCCCACTTCCAGTGAAATGGTGTGACTGAAGACGATTGCTTACGATTTCCAAAGTGAATATTTTATTATATTCGCGATATCTCGACACTTTTACCCAACATTGATTTACGAAACTGTGTGTGATATTCATTTACATTCGGTTTTCGTTTAAAGATTGAAATTTAGTGACAAAGTCGGTTAAATTCGAACGGGAAAATCTAATTAATTGATACGAGAAACCTGAAAACCACCCAAATTCATCCATTCACCCACAAAACATACAAATGTTCTGGTTATATAGGTCGATGTGTAGTAGCAATTGTGTTATATATCGTGAAATTTGTGTGAAGTGTCGGAACGCATTGAACATTTCGAATAATACAAAAGAGAATATTACTAAAATTCGGATTTATACGTACGTAGCGAACGGCGCTTTCGGATTCGTTGATTTACCTTAATCTGTTAGAATTAATGGAAATATGCAACCCATTTTCCAAACGTTGTGTACCAGTGCCTATGAGCATCGAAATACGTCATCGATGTACCTATAATATACATTGTATGATTGGGATGTAGTCCCACCGTCGTCGTCGTCGGTGCTGATAATATACCGGTAAATAAGCAGAACATGTGTATCTATATCATCTATCTATAGATATATATCTAACTGGAAAGTCTCTATGTACGTAGGATATAATGTTCATATTTTGCGGGAAACTGGTAATCAACCATGTCGACGTGTGGATTTTCGAAATGTCATATATGGCGAATGATTTTGGTTACGAAGCGGCTTAAAATAATTGGCTGAATAAATTATGATGTTTGCTTAGAAAAGGGTTGAATATGTTTGATGCAATAATAATACGAATGAATGTACTTGTCACAAAATGTCAAACATTTCATGGTATAGCACCGAAAATTCGGTCGATTGTGTAATTAAATGCATTCGCTTATGGTATACCTGCTGATAAATTGAATTAATTTCCACCAGGGATACATTTGGGATTAAATGCTCAGTGTCTTCTACTTCTGCGGTCAGATTCTTTTTCGTTGTTGTTACTGAAGTGACGAACAAAATAATAGTTTTCTAACTCAGTGAAGAATTAGTTATTTACGCAACTTGTCGCGAAATTGGGTTGTTTTCTTCACACAATATGGAAATAAAACGAGCGAAGCGAGTGACGAAAACAACACAATTTTGCAACAAGTTGCGGTTGAGTCTAAATTCTTAAAACGATGCTCATGGTTCAGCATATGATATTTACCAAGCTGTGAAATGAAATGTAGTTACCTTTCGTCATTTGTGGCATGAGAAAGTTCACTTTTTGCAGCGTCGTTGCAGAAATAATTATTATGTAACAAGAATCGTATGAAGGTATATTATCGCACTAGATGTCTGATTGCCAATCCGAGGAGAAGTCGAAAGAAAATCGCATAAATACCGAAGATAATCTTAGTGTGACTTCAGTATCACGTGGCTTTTATCACACTAGTGCGATAAAACCCATTGCAAATCCTTTATCGCACTAGTGAGATAAAATGCGTTCATACAACATTGCACACAGGCGGCGTAAGTTACAAATATCATCACTGAATTGCATAAATAACTATTAAGTATAGTGTTGCGATCACAAAGTAGTGAATAAATGAATTTTCATCACTAGATTTACGCACTAGTGCGCAAAAGTGACTTTCGTAAAAATGAGAATTCCATTATCGTTCATAAAATATTGTTTCTAATTTGCGCCTAGACAAAGGGGCAAACCACTCATAAGAGTTGCATTGGAAAATTAAAAAAGAGTTGCAGACGAGTTGATCGCTAGAAAATTCTAATGTTTTTCAAGATATAAGCAGAACTATCCTTAGACTACACAGATTTTTTTTGTGGATGTGATCTCTGCAGAACTATTTTACAAGACAGCTGAATACTATTTTTTAGTATATAATGCATATATTACTTAATAACGATACTCTGTGTAGTACACAGTGTGTACCTAAGGTGTACTATCACGGCAAAGTAAAGTAAACCAGGCAAGAACAGCCGATTGGAAGAGGGATCTAAATGTATAAAGTAGGATTTTGATTTTGGTGCAAAACGCTTACTAATACAAATGCATGAAACGAATACGTAAACGATTGTAACAGGATTTAGGTCCCTTCTTTGAATGTATTTGCGTGTCTGCTCCTGCCTGGTTTACTTTACTCTGCCGTGGTACTAAGCACTGATATGTCGACAATTAGTGCTCCCGAAATTTTACATTAAAACAGTATATGATTGGATGCATCCAACTGTACTATTCTACCATTGATCTGTTCAATATTCAAGCAGAAGTGTATTTACTAAAGACCTCTTTTCAGCCAACCAAATTTCATTTGCACCACATGATGAATGGATGAAATATTTTCTGTAGAGTTCTGTTTTGGCCTTTTTATGTGGCAATAATAGGGAATAGTTTCTCCCATTCTGCAAACTAACATTCATTTTGCGAAATAGTTTTCTGTATTTGACGAAACAAAATTATTTTCTGTCTTATGAAGAAAATGTTGCGCAGAATTACTTGCTAGGCTATTTACCGTTCTATAAAATATCCATCCAAACCACAAAACCTACAATATACGTGAGGGGCTACACACTGCATTGTGGTACGGAAATATTTAAATCTCAAATTTAGTGCACTCTTTGTGGCGTTTGCTCAGATCGCCAGGTGAATTTGAATTTGTTAGGATCTTTTACTCATATTATAGTACAGGTAACCACATTTCCACCGATTCATCAGTCATTATTAAAATCGGTGTGAATGACCCCCTTCACCATATGAATTTATGTTTTATTGCGTTTTATTTAATTTCGAGAAGGTCTTTGTGAGTCTGGATGCAACGAAGTCGACGGTAAAAGCGTTAAAAATGGTTTTCCACTTCAAAACATTTAGTGCTACGGAAAGCTAAAAATTAGAAAACATTTCATTTCAATAGCGAAACTTTTTTTTTCCCCAGTAAAATGAAGAAAACGAGAGATTTTGTTTATAAGTTTGTAAAACGCTTTGCCCGCATAATATTTCGTATTACGTGTATATAAAATGCGACACCCATTTCCTCGGCTTTCTTTTTTTTTAATAAATGAAATGATTCCTTGAAAAACGTTTACAACAAAAGGCAGAAAGTAAAAAAGCTTGTTGTGTTGTATTAATAATAAAAAGAAGCGAAAAAAAACCTCGACTTTCTGGCTGTATAATAAAAAGCGATTTTACTTTTTAATTAAGTGGTAAACAGCCTCCAAAGGAAATTACCACCCGCGTTGTGATTTTATTTTAAAAGCCACAACAAAGCAAATTACACAACATCTTTCTGGGAAGAAGTATAGAAGTTTTAATGTATCATGCACCGAAAGAATGCTGTGTGTATAGTTCGGTGATAAGTAGAGGAAATTAAAATATTTTATGGCATCGTTAATCGTATTAACGCAAGGATAAAAAAAACCTGGCAATTGCGTTGTGTAACATAAGACCGTGTGTTCAGATTTTCAAATGGCTTTGATGGCTTTGATACACAAAAGAGGATATTGGATTTGTTATCTACATTGAAGAAAGTAAATTAATTACACCACGGTCTTCTTGACCCATTTAAAATGTAAATTGAAGGGAAATATATGTTCGGGCGACAAGCGACCCGTTCATATCTAATGGAGTCCGGAGTTATGTTAAATTTTCGTAGAGATTCTTCTGAACTCCATTTCCAAATTATATCCACTATAGAACATTTCAACGCACGTTTCTTGACAAGCACAGTACGGTCACCGGTGTATGCATTATTGGACCATTGACACTAAATTTTATGACGTAAGAATCTACAGTTAATGTCAATAAAATTTGTCTCCAAGTTTTCTACAGCTGTCCCATTCATGGCGCGATTTTTGCGTGCTCATATATGAAATGAAACCCGTAGAAAGACGCATGAACAGTGTGTATTCAGCACCATAAGATGTAAAATTTCCAAACTTTAGATCTCTCTCTGTGGCATAAAACGTTGTATGGATGTAACTCGATGCAAAGTACTTTATTAGGCTCACGATGTGTATTCACGCCGTAAGTGTGCCTAAAATTTGAATTTTAAGTGAACGATTCGATGAAAAAGTGAATCGAAAAGTACATTTCAACGTTTCATTTTATCAAAATGACGCTACGTTAGAAAGACCTTCGCACTTTCCATTTTGAATTTCGACCCCACTTACGGCGTGAATTTGTATTTGTATTTGTATTTGTATTTATTTCGACAAACTAACAGGCCACGTTGCCTAATAACAAGTTCATCTTAAATTAAGTTTATAATAGGATTGGTTACAAAAATCATAATTATTTTCATCGGCTTTTAGGTTATGTTTTTTAATTTCAGCTTTGATAGGATATAGTTATAGGATTATTTTTAGACTTTCAAGTTTTAGTTAGAATAATTCAAAATTAGAATCGGAATAATTTTATAGAATCATAATGTCACAGACAACAACATCACTCGTATTTCATCAAGTCTTCCACCTTTGACAAAATATGAAATTCTTTGTCACTTTTCTGATGATAAACACAAATTTGTCCATCGTATGAATAGGCTGCCGCAATCTTACCATCTTTCTTTAGCTTTTTCGCACGCCGTAACAGGTCCAGATTATGTTTGGTTAAGTTTTCATTGATGAAAATCCGGTCCTCAATACCATATCCAATGTGCGACAATTTCAGGGCATTGGATTTGGTGAATGTGAAATATTTTGCATGGAACAAGCGTCGGCTGCGAGGATTATTGAACTTCACTACAACTGGCATTGATATGACTCCACCATTATCTTGTGTGTTCGACCTTGGTGTTTGTTTCAGCCGCAGAATACTTTGAATTGATCGATCATCTTCAAAATTTATCACTCGACTAATTTTAGTGATCACTGTTTGAAGATTTTCATCATCTGCTAATGGAATCCCCTTGATAATCAAATCCACCGTTTTTTCTCGATTGGCACTGTTGGCTTCAAGGGCATCAATTCGTTTACAAATGTCCGCTAGTTGGTTTTTTGATTCACTTTGCAAAGCCACCATTGACTCCCGAATTTCCAGAATATTGTTGTTGGTTTCAGATATGTTGTCGTCCAGTCTTTGATCCAAATTCGTCATCCTTTCCGTGAATGCATCGAACCGATTTCCCATGGCACGAATTTCTTTTAGTAAATCGTTGTTTGAGACCGGCATTTTTACATTTACTGTTTGCACAGAGTTCGAACACAGAAAGCAGAACAAAAGATCGTTAAAAACAATGGTCTTCACGCGTGGTCTGCCGTATCAAACAGCAAATAATCGATTTTTTCGACACTTTTCTCGAATTTTTTACACTATTAGATTAATTTACTGATTCATACGCACTATAGCAGTTTTCAACACGTTTAATTTGGTAGGATTAAAATAAAAAGAGCATTTTATTGGAGGATAGAAATTTTACGTGTCACTCAGTGTCGGCCATCTTTCGTTATGCGACCTTGTGTCATAGCTCCTAATTAAGTACTTGATTGCATAAATAACTATTTTGTATGAGTTGAGTAAGGCTCGGAACGGGTTCGGGTTGACCTGATCAGTTCAGGTTATGACCCGAACCGGTCTTAGACCCGAACCGGAACTAAGACTTCGGGTTCAACCCGAACTTGACCCGAACCAGAATTTTCGATTTCGGGTTCAAACCGAACCCGACCCGAACCCGAAGTTATTCAACCCGTACTTGACCCGAACCCGAATTTTCATTTCGGGTTTGACCCGAACCTGATCTGAACCCGAAATTTTCAAATAAATCAGGTCCGGTTCGGGTGACCCGAAAATTTTACACTAAAAAATGCCAAAAATTTCGGGTTAACCCGAACCGGACCTGATTTATTTGAAGATCTCGGGTTCAGGTCAGGTTCGGGTCAAACCCGAAATGGAAATTCGGGTTCGGGTCAAGTAAGGGTTGAATAACTTCGGGTTCGGGTCGGGTTCGGTTGGAACCCGAAATCGAAAATTTAGGTTCGGGTCAAGTTCGGGTTGAACCCGAAGTCTTAGTTTCGGTTCGGGTCAAGATCAGGTTCGGGTTCCGGTCTGACCGAACCCGACCCGTTCCGAGCCTTAGAGTTGACTCTGGCTTCTATTCAGATATTGAATAAATGAATCGACCAGCTTGTAAAACAGCTGAAGCAATCCCAAGCACAATAATGTGGTTGACATTATTAGATTTTCATAGGCGAAATGAATTGCGTGAATTCTACAAGACGCAAAGCAACAACAGACAATTAGAAGGAAGTCAACATTCGACAGGTACTATAAGTACTGTACAGTACATCCGTTTTCATGGTTAATAAATGTACTTTGTAGAAAACTGTTCGTCCACAATCTATCTCTTTCCTATTGTAATCGATTTTCTATATTTTTTCGTTTGCAAATTTTATAATCCAAGGCAGTAACAGGTTCTGAACTACCATTGCACCACTTTGCGATCCGATTTAACGGACCACGTTTTAAGGCTTTAAAAAGCTTTCTTTGAGAACCAAAAAAATTCTAAAAGTTTACTCCGTTGCCTTCTTAACCTGTCGCCGACGGCAAGCATATCAACAGTTTACTATTCAAACTGTTACTTCATTTGATCGAAGATTTTCATAGATTGATTTAAGAAATCTTTTACTTCATTTGTTTTGAACATGCTTTTGGATATATAAGACCTTATTAGTCAGACCTTGTCGTTTATTATTGCGGTCTTTGTCGATAACAGATGACAGCCGCCTGTAACAGGTCAATGCTGCAACTATAACAACTGATTGGTCTGAGTGATTTTTTTTTTCAATTTTAATTTTAGTTCCGTCATCATTGCATCTATACATATAAATCTGAACATCGGCGCACCACGACGCCCCTCGGGGCACCACGGAGCACCTCGGGGCACCACGGAGCACAATGTGGCCTCTTATGGGTCAGCCGGTCAGCCGGTCAGCCGTTAGAGGCCATTTTTAGAGATCGGCCTCCGACGGATTATCCGGTCAGTCCTCCGAGGCAGGTTTTCAAACTCGCCCTCCAACGGTTCAGCTGGTCAGACCTTCGACGACATTTTTTTAAAATCGGCCTCCTAGAAGCCAGCGGGTCAGCTCTCTGAGGCCGTTCTTCAACATCGATCTACGACAGATCAGCCATTCAGCCCAACAAGGCCCTTTTGAACATCGTCCTCCAAAAATTTAGTGGGTCAGCTCTCCACGGCCGTTTTTTGAAATAGACCTTCTAGAGATCAGCCGGTCAGTCCTCAGATCGCGGGGGAAACAACACGAGCGAATGTTAAGCGAATAATGAACGAATAATTGCGAATAATGAGCGAATGAAGGCGAATAATGGGGAAGTAATAGGCGAATAGTGGGAGAATGGCCAAACGGTGTGACAAGATTTTCCATTGTTGTTTTCCCCTCGCCTCAGATGCCATTGTTCATAGTCGGTTTCCGACGGAACGGTATGTTAGGCAGTAGACAGGGACTAACCTAAGGATTTTTCTGTGGGCGGGCATATCCTTGGGCCGCCAAATACAAATTTCATCGAAGTTGTTAAAGTTTTAAATTCTGTTTTGTTTGTCATTAACGTAAAGATATAGTATATGTTACATCACTAGGATCGAAAAGGTGGGTTTTTGACCTATAGGTGGTGAAAAACAACTGCTTTTTGATCCGAGTTATGTATACTATTTTCCATCCTGGAGTACCAAAAAGTCACATTCCAAAAAACATAACAAAATCGAACTGAATATTTTGTGTGAATCGAGGAGGAACTCACCTACCAAAATAGTGGTTAATCAATTACTAATTTCTTTCAATTCCTTCAATTAATGGATTAATTCCGTTTTGGCGGTTTCGCTGTTCAGTTCATATTATTTCCTATAATATTTTCTGTTACTTTATTTACTTTATAAAAACAATTTTCCAAAAATTTTCTTGATTTTGATAATTTTCTAAGATTTCCTTCAAATGTAAAGAAAATGAACAAAACCGCCGAATTTACTGCAGTTTCGAACTTGCCGGGCAATTCGGTAAATAATCGTAATTGAAGGAAATACTAGAAATTGATGAAATTTAAAGGAATTGAATGGAAATAATAGAAATTGATTGAAATTGAAAGTAAATGAAAGGAAATACGAATAAATATGATGAACGAAAGAACCAGCGACCGTTTTTCGAGAATCAGCCCCTGATGGAACAGCGTGTTAGGCCATCGATGTCGATTTTGAAAAACACTCTCCCCTGTCATTTTTCAAAATCAGCATTATCAAAAATCAGCTAGCAGCCTCCATCTCGGGTAATCTTCCCAAAGAATTTTCACGAACTTTTTACCCTGTACGAGGTGCCTTGAGATTCCGGAGTAAAGGAATTTATTTAGGTATGACTACAGACTACAAATTTGCAAAAAAAATGAATGTAAGCGTTGGTCCTTTGCGATTTCAAAACGTTTTTTTTTTTAAATTGAAATTGTGGCCTTAAGTTCGTAGATGAGCAAAATTGTTAGAAGGGGTCCAATATATCATATTTTCGAGCATTTTTGTTTTGTTTTTTAAGGCTTTTCGATTATATTTGCAAACTTGTAAATCACACAATGGAGTTCGGTACACTAGATCAGAGAACGCAGAGTAATGGTTAAAATGTTACTGTTTCATCGGCAAGGTCTCAGAAATTTGGGAGTAAAATAAAGACAAAATAGCAAAAATATGGAAAAGTTATCAAATTTGTTTTCCTGGATTTTTCATTAGCCACGTGATGCTATGCACAATATTCTACTAATAATACTTTCTCGAGTTAATTGTGACTTACTACTTCCCAAAGTCCATAGAATAGGTAATAGGTAATCGATTGATCGTGGTTCGCCAGAAGCTTTTCGCATATTAGTTAGGGAAAAGTTCCAGTGAGAAGCACACATCTAATCTAACAAATATTGCACACAATGGGCCAAACAGTGGCCGCCGTTCAAGTTTCTGTGTAGTAGTGTAGAGAGCAACTATTTTTAATTAAAAAAGGCAAATAATTGTTTGGTCAAAACTCCTGGGACCAGTGCGCCCCGGCTGTTGTATTTATATGTTGTACGGCAACATGTGGTACAGCCACATTTAAAGGTACTAATGGTATTATTGGTATCAAAATACTACTCTATTTGACGTGTAAATACCTCTATTAGCGTGGTCGATGCTTTGACGGCAATCTAGCACAACACGACGCGACCGAAGGCCGCGTACCAGTGCTAGTTTCCTATAAAAACTCAAACTTCCATACTTTGAACAAGTCTAAAAAAACGATATTTATACGAAAGCATTTCCATTTTATACTTGCAGTTGACACATTTTTTTTGCTAGGTAATGCGTCATGCTGTGTGATATATTACGCTGTCAATTGAAGTAATTTAATTACGGTTCTGAAAGTGCTCATTAGCATCAAATCATATCCCATCGCATTTCCTCTTTATATCGAACTGTCTCTCATACACATCCGCGCATCAGTCTTCTGTGAGTGAGTTTTCTAATCTTTTCAAAATCGAACGACATGAAAAAGATTTTCCTCCCACTAAGATTCGTCTTGCACATATAAACACACATATATCAGCCACCCATCATCATCGTCGTCAAAAATTCACTCTTTTCCCCCCCACTCGTTCTGCTAACTTTACTCTGGGTTCTGTGTGTAGTCGATGTCTCCACGTCATATACATATATAAATATAGAAAGAATTCACTGGATATCAGATTATTATAGCTCAAAAATTCGTTTTCTGCATGAATTCTCATAATGTCATCATGAAAAATGATCCAACCAATTGGGAAATGTCAATGTCAAAAATACATCTTTAATAAATTAGTGCCATCGCTGAATATTTGCCGCTAAATCGAAAATCCCTCCATATCGTTCGGAGCCGAAAAGAATTTTTATTCTTGACACGTTTTACCTTATATTCCATGGTGGTTGTGAGAATTTTTATTTTTTTTATTTTTATTTATTATGAGTGACTATAAATGGGTGTACGTCGCGTATAATAATCAATATATAAATAATATGGAAAGTACTTTACTTCAGGAGTTGTACGTACATATATAACCGTCGTCATGTAATATATAACTTGTACGAGAACGCACATATGATGAATGATAGTCTCGGGGTGATTTCGGAAAAGCTTTTTATTGCTTATAACAGTGATATAGGCGGGTATTAAGCGTGTGAATTTTATTTGCCGGCTGCAATAAATTCTCAAGTAGGTGTATTATATAAAGACTGAAGAAATGAATGTTGTGCTTTTTCCTACATTCAATGAAAGTTTCTTTCAAACCAGCAACCAGCAAACAAGAAATGAAATGAAATAAAAACAAAACGAACATCTTTCGAAATGAAAAACGAATAAAATTTTACAAGACATGTTCTACCATCCACATCTATATATGCAAGGCATGCCTGTAGACCGAGAGCCTGAACACTTTACTCAACGATTGAGTTGCCAGTACGTGGGTTTGAAATCACAGACGGATTTGATGATTCGATCGGTGGATCTGTAACCAAAATAGCGTCTGATTGGTTTGGTTAAATTATTCTGTTCAGTAATCTGGCACACGATGCTAAAAAAGGACATTTTTGAAATCAATTTTTCACAATCTCACACGCAAATATAATGTTACAAATATGTGTTCGCTTTGTCATCAACTTAGTGTTTCATTTATGGGAAATTGTGTTATTTTAGAACCGTGTGCCAGATTACCCCACGTCACGGTTCTACGAAAATGTTTACAATGAAATGTTGTCGAAAAGTCTTGCCCGATGCCTGATACTGAGCATAGGCCATCTACGAGCTGTCTACAAGTATCGTTATGACGATTTGCTCTAATATCGACCGTTAAGTTTGTTTGAAAACTAGAAAACCATTGCATCAGAAAATCCTCAAAATCAAAGAAAATACTCAAAAAATCAGAAAACTAAATACTAACCTTGGAAATCGCAGAAAATCCAGCTTAGAAGAAAATCATTTTAAAAAAATTCAGAAAATCACTAAAAATCCTCAGAGGAAATATATGTCCATCGGGGCTATCCAGCTGATCCACTCATACAAACAAATGTGCTAATACTTGTTTATACGTTTGTGAACAATGTACACGCATGCGCACGGTAATGTCAAAACCGTTTAACGATATAAAACCATATTTGTTTGTATGAGTGGATCAGCTGAAAAACAGTTGAAGCGAGATACGTCACCAATTTCAAAGTGGCCGACTGTAAACAAGGGCACAGTCCTAAATTACATTTGGGCTTTCCGCAAGGGCTGTACAATTCATCCAAATGTCCTTTCACAATCTCGATAGGCCCGAAATAATAATCTAGGACGCGTGTACTCTGTATTGAATGTTGAGGAATAATCAAAAAGACAGAATTATCAGTACCATCAACACCTTCTTGCTGCTTAGTTACTGTAATAATATGGCATAGGTTTCAAGTGGAGGCCTTTTACGAATCCTACTGCTATGAACACCGACTCTCGGTCTATTCCATTCGAACAACCTATTTCCACATATCGTGCTGGTTGGATGAGTTTTGTTCTTATAATAATGTCTAACGTTTCGTGTGTATACGCAACGTCGGAACGAATACCTTTTGTAATGTTCTCCCTTACACTGAATTTAGATATTCCGGTTCCGACTTTTTCAACGAATTTTTTTCCCTCGTTTTTTGAAGGAATTTTCATTTTTTGCTCTATACAGTTATAGATATATACAAACGTGTTTAAACACTGGGTATACACACACTGTAGGTACGGACCGTATTTTCTATCCTACCGCCAAAATCATTACCATAATAAAAATATATATCAGTCTGGGGACCATTTTTTTTTGTGTTGGGTTCAAATAATATAAAAAAAACTCCGTTTTACGGAAATTTTAATCCTTTTTTCGGTAGAAATTTATTTGCTCTTTAAATAAATTTTGCAAAAGCGAAAGCATTTCTCTTTTTATGTTATTTTCCGTGTAGGTGTGTCCTAATTGCACAGATTCGTTTTTTTTAGTCTTAAAAAAGGGTCAAAACGCCAATAAGATTCTATGATTCCGCACCTTACACCTCAGCTTGTGCTCAACTCAAATTGAAATCGTTCTTACTCAACGCAGAGTTAAGTGAAAAAATATTGCATCCAGTTGTGTTTTGTCACCTTTCCGCAATACTGAATAATAATTTTAGTTTCGTGATTCGATGTAAGTAGCAGAACGTGACCGAACGAAAGTTCCAGTTGTATAAATGTACACAACAAAGGGAAACCGTTTAATTGGTTCAATATGGCATATAAACGAAATGAAAACTTTCGTATTATGAACTGAACGTCGCACTCTATAAAATAATAAAACTATCGTAGAGTTCGAGGTGGTGGAGGTTTCACGTTGGCTTTTTTTTGTTATTTACACTGTAATGTATATTTACTCGGGGATTTTTAAAACAAATGATTTTAAAAACTGTTTGTATTAAAACCGATGTACGGAAGCGAGTGATCTGGTACTTTATTTGGCTAGTCAATATTTAAATGTTTCTTTTTATAAAATCAATATCCACAGCTCGTTGCGTAACTAATCACCGGCGAGAGGTAACTTTAAGTACAGCTGTGTAGCCAAAAACGTCCAATATCAACGCACTCAGTATATTCATGTTTGGTTGCTTAGAAGAGACCTCACTGCTGCACCACGCCTCGAAGTATGCAAATACTCTCTGAGGAACGTTTGGTGCTTAGTTCATACCTCGCCTAAGTGTATGCTAGTTATTTGTACACAAATTCACCATTCATTAATACCATTATGATTGATGGTGTTACGTAGAGTAGTATTTTGACGCAATGAACATTCTATTACATGCTAGGTGCTTTGACAAAATCTAAGACCGCTTATTGTAGAAGTTTTTCTACATTTGACTTTAAACACAAAAGTAAAGTATAATTGGCCAACACCTCGTAAGGCCAAACGTACGATGGTTGCAGATAATTGGAAATCCAGAGTGGAGATGTTTTACTTTTAACACGTTACCGGTCTGACTTTTGATTTTTAGAAATTTATTTGGAGGTATTCCTCGACTCCCTTAGCACTTTCCGATGTGTCTAAAGTGCCTGCTCGAGCATTATCCCCTACGTGTTAAAAAAAGCTGCTGAGGCGTTTGGAACAAAAAGAATCAAAGCAAACATCGGAGGAAAGTCAGTCATAATTGTACAATCGAACGGAAAATATAGAAAACTATCGAACGAGATGTTCGGGGGATCGCAACCCCAATTGTAATCGTCTCATTGTATAGTAGAACTCCTGACAAGTGGCGCAGCTGAAAGGATTTTGAAAGTCGCTAATAAAGATCAATTGTGGTCGTCTCATTGTAAAGTAGAATTCCTCACACTATCATTTTTAGACCAAGTGAAGTACTGGGGTCTTATAGGTTTACGCATACGTTTGTTACACGTCGAATTGGACTCACTAAGTAAGGGGAAACCTATTGTAGTTGTCCAGAGATGCCGAATCCGCAAAAAAAATCATGTCCGTCTGTCCGTCTGTCTGTGGGTTCTCTAACTTCAGTAAAACACATCCGAATTTGAAAATTCTTTTTTTCCCAATTGGTAATGTCAAAAGACAGTCTAAGTTCGAAGATGAGTGATTTTGGATCGACCCCTCCCGAGCTGGACCCCAATAAGTGCTTTACGGTTTTTCGAAGATATCTCCGGACATTTAAACCCTGTACTCGTAAATGATACATCAAAAGAAAGATATTTACAATACCGATCGAAAAAGAAAAGTTTATAGAAATCTGGGCCCAGGGCGGCAAGCCGTTTTTGCTTATAGGTCGGCCAAATTTGAACCGATTATGACTAATTTCGCTTTAATAAATAGGTATTGACCGTACCAATCAGTGAAAAAAAAATTTATGAAATTAGGATCACCTGAGCGTGAGCTAGGTCTCTTGGAGTGAGCTCTTATCCTGCTACTCGGCCGTACAGTGAACGTGAAGTATTTTGTCAATATCTCGAGTAAATTTTGACCGAATTTCATGATTTTTTTTTGTTTGAAAGGTATTAACGAATGTAAAGCGTCGGTACTATTTCCGGTCTCCTAACAAAATGGCTGCCGGCGGCCATATTGGATTTTATTAAAAGTGATATCTTGGGAAAAATGGTACATAGAGAGTTTCTGTTAACATAGAAGTAATTGGTAATGTGTGTGGGGTGTTTCAGGAATTCTATATATGGACATCTATATATACATATATACAGCTATATTGAGCTATATACAGGCATATAGAGCTATATAATAGCATATTCATCTGTGAAATGTTTATTTATAGGTAAATATAGCGGTATATAGCTGTTTAAATAGGAATTTATGAAAGTTGACTTCGTACGGGGCTGTCTATATTGCCTCCGGCAATTTATTTGTTGATGATAACAAGGCAAAGAGTGGATAACGTAAGTGATTTTAAAGGGCGAATATCTTTTCAGTAGAGAAGACTATGAAGTAAGAGAAATAAAGAATTTCACATTAAAGGCTTTTGATACGAATAGGTGTTTCGTACGGGTCGGCGTTAGCTATGTTATAACTTGAATGTTTGATTGTCAACATGTCAAGGTCATGTTTAAACATTAATTTGACCAAACAAAGTAGAAGTACAATTGTAGCTCAAGAAAAAATTAAGTACGAGACTTTGATATTCTCACACTAGAATGTTTAAGCTGCTTGGCTAACACATCGCAATATCAAAATATTTCGGTTAAATAACCACTAAACCAAACAATATTTTCTGCAGTTCTAAAAATCAGCTTTGTAGCAATAATATAAGTAGCGATCTACTGAGACTTAGACGATTTATACCAAATTCTGCGGATCAAATCAAAACACACACAACCAACAAATAAAACTCATGAGATAACCGAATTCAAATGATCGTGCACACAAAGTGTCGAACTAAAAAAATCTAAATATTTTTATTTTGTCATCACTGACCAACTGGGTCACATTAGTTATCAGTTACTTGATAGAACTCAAACGGAGTGCGACATTAAACTTGACTAAAATTTTGGACAAGTTCAGTTATTATCAACAAAAAATGGAAACGAGGCATAATGGATTAGCATTAATAATTTTCCTGTTGACCATTAATGGTCTCTTCTCACATCCACTAAGCGACCAGGAAAACTCACACCCACTAAGCGACCAGGAAAATAATTATGTTCCTGTTAGTGTGAGTATATTCTGTTATGTTGTCTTGCGATACTTTTTTGACCAGAATGGTCAACGTATTATTTGCAACCCCAATTTTTGTATATGTTTTCTTCAAATTTCACCGACTGAATTAGCACGAAGAGCATTGCTGGAATTTATAAGCAAATAAATTTAGACAATTGAACACTAAATTGCAAAATCGGCGCCGAAGTGAATACCTAAGTTCAGAACCTTAGTGAATACCCAGGTTCAGAACCTTAGTGAATACTGGGTGAACAATACCAAGGCTCTCAAAGAACATGTGGTGGTGAATATCGAATTACAGTGGAATATGTAGGATAATTGCTCGTGTGTGCAAAAAATTAGGAAAAGTCAATTTTGCATATTTTATTAACTCTGACTGTTTTTTTTGCATCTGCATTTCTGAAGGAAAGGAAACTTAATTGAGACTGAGCTACATCGACTTTTCTTCTCGGAAAGTAACAGAAAACTAGGAAATTTGCAATTTAAGTTGATTTTTAATCTGCGCTGCTCCTTCATTAAGCTTCAATAAAATTCGTTTTACTAATTGACCTACATACATACATTTCTTGCAGACCGACATCACGCCTGAATGTCCTCTCGGGTTCAGATTTGATAAGGTCAATAATAATTGTCAAGTAGTGTGGCTAACAGCCGGAACATCGAATGGAAATGAAAATCTAAAAATTTTATGTGCCAACGGTGATTTCGATGAGAACAGTAAAACTTGTATCCTTACCATAAAACCATCGCTAGTTATTACAGCTCCTTTAGTATGCCGACCAGGAATGCAAAAGGATCAAAATGGATTGTGTAGAGAATCGTTTGGCGGTTGATTTTGTTGATAAAAAAAAATTGTGCCATTAAAGAAATCTGTATTCTGTCGATCGACACATCGCATTTTTAATTATAGACATTTCACCGTCAAAAATTCATTTTAATTTTCCATTTCAGAACGATTATTCTCAACCGACAAAGTGTGTATTTGGATATGATTTTAATCCGAGCGACGGTGAATGTCAATTGACTAAAAGAATAGCCGGAAAGGCTGATCCAACCACTACAAACTTATTCGTTATCTGTCCACTCGGATACTATTATTTAGGGAGTGGTAAATTGTGTGAGAAAGCGGCTCGAAGATTTTTGATCGCTGCTCCAGTTGTGTGCGCAACAGGGAGTAAACCTGATTTGAATGGAAACTGTAGAGATATGTTTGTTTAATAAAAAAAAAAACTTGAAAATCGGTTAAAATGTATATTAGAATAGAGACTAGAGCTGGTCCATTTTTGTTCATTGGTTTGGCATGAAAACGTGGAATGAAAAAGTAATGGCCGACGACGAGCTTTCCATACAAATTCAGACAATTTTAGTGGTTGGTACTACCAACTTGGTAGTGCAAAATGATGTCATTTAAAAAAAAAAATATTTTCGGCGTTATCCGGCGCACATATCTGGTACCCTTCAGTAAACCTTCTTTGACAAACTCTTTTTTCCTGACTTGTATGGTCATGACCAGAAGATCTTCTTATATGTTGTGCTGTACAAGATTCACACATAAATGCCAGCACTTTCACAATGCAAACACTAGTTCACTGGCCACTCGACCCATTTTGCTCATCTTCGAAAATATTTTCTACAACAAAGTGTCAGTGTGAAAATACGACACATTTTGTTGCTCATACGAGAGGAGAAATAAGAGTTTTTCACACTGTTTTTTTAAAATCTCCACACTACTTTTTCATTTCCACACGGTTTTGGTTAGTTTACTTGAAAAGTAAACTAAACGTTAAGTACAATATGAGTAGATCGCTCCGCTCGTAAGGAAAATTTGTGCTACACTGCCACACACTCACGGAATTTTGAAAACCGATCCTTTTTCTGTTTTATGGTTAGCTGGCTCTTTGTGAATTTTGCATGTATTTTTATGTGGAGAAATCGAAAACTCGAGTAAAACACAGAAACAGAAAATGTGTCAGTTTTCATTCAACATCGGCATTTTCATTTTCAATACAGGTGATAAAAAGATGAGTTAGTTTTGTGAATTTTGTTAATCCGAGGCGTAATCGAGGTCAATAAACACACGAAAATGAGACTTTTATGCGGATTTATGTAAAAAAAATAAAATAAAATTGAATCAACAACATTAAGAAACTCGTTTCCATTTTCGCAACTTCCAGAAATCACAATAATTCGAAAATGCACATTAGATCAGCGAGATTTTCCATCGATGATGAGCATATTTTCATATAAAAATACAATGATATTGACGATTGCTGTGATGCAAGCTTGAGCTTAAAAAATACATTCTGTTAACATAAAAATCGATGCATGTTGTGCATCATATAAATAAAAAATCGAAGTTTTTTTTTCCGAGTTGATTGATATTGCATATGATTGTAAGGAGCATGATGATGTTGTTGCTAGAAAATCGATGCTGAGGGAATAAATTGAATTTTAATAATATTGCTTGAACAGCAAAAATTGCAACAAAGTATCATGGGGTTATTTTCAGAACTGTAGCTGTATGATCTATCACGATAATATAGTTGGGTGTGTTATGCAAAACGTTTAACAAAATGCAGCCCAAGAGGATGCTGTGTTTATACAATATTATATTTACTCTCGTATTTATATCATCAATCAAAATGGATAGATAAATAGATTGTGATTTATTCAAATATCAGTTGTCGGAAGTAATCTAGTACCAATAAGAAAAACTGATCTCATGAAAATTGTAAATATTGTCCAAAGAATATGGATTGCACTTTAGGAAGCATCACAGCCAGCATATACCGTTGCACTCTCTGGTATTACAAACCTTAACAAGTTGTGAAATAGTAATTCATAACAACGAGTGAAAAATGCTATTTTATGCACTAGCTGTGTAAGTTCGAGGACGCAAGCCGAATGTGATAAATGTTTTTACATACTACATACGTTGAAAACCGTACTTTCCATAAACCCTTGTTTCGACGCCCTCAGCATATAAAATCCTTTTTGTTTAGGAAAAACGTTGTTCCCAGCTTATGTTAAAAGGCTTTTTTTTAGCGAATTTGATTTCAGCACTCGCCTCCGGCTCGAGCTGGAAACGTTACATTCGCTAATAAATTTGCATGCGTTGGAAAAATACCTATCACATATCTCGTAACAAAATCATTTTCGTAAGTTTATTGACCTCGGCTTTGCCTCGGATCAACAAAATTCACACGAAACATTTTCAACAAGTTTTGAGTGTTAATTTACACATCTAGTGCTTAAAAAGCATTAAAGGATTGTTCATAAATGAGGTCGCCACTTAAAAACAGACAGAATAGGTCCGATTGAAAAGGGCGCTTACAGAAACAGGTATAAGTTACCATAAGTTGTTCAGGTAAGTGTTGCGCAGAGTGTTCTAACAGAAAGATATAAAAATGTTTCTGTGTCGTTGTCGGTTCAGTTAATCACAGGTGTAGACCAGGCTAAAGGACTGTTATAATCAGAGCGAGAAAACCGAAGACTAGTTAATATAACTTGCCTTGGGATACTTTACAAAGTATTTAATTCTCTTTCAACGTGGTACATTCAGAGCTAGAGGACAGAAGACCAGTATATTTTAACTTGCCGTAGGGTACTTGTCAAAATATCTTCTTCTCTTTCATCATAACACTAAACATTCATAGCACTTGGTCAATGCTCTCTCTTATGCACGAAAGAGCTTTGACGCAGTGTTCATCCATTTAACACTTTCTTTGATCACTAAAATAAATAGCTACTGAAACTTGGCTTATTTCTACCAAATTTTGCAGGTCAAAATTCACACAGCCAAAATCATTTCAAATGATGTGCTGGTACACAAAATGTTGAACTAAAAAAAAATGTTTTGTCATCAGTAACCAAGTGGGTCACATTAGTTATCAGTTATTCGATAGAACTCAAACGGAGTGTGACATTAAACTTGACTAAAATTAGTGTTATTATTAACAACAATGGAAACGGGCCGCGGGCAGGGATTATCATTAATAATTTTCCTGTTGACCATTCCACTAAGTCACCAGGAAAATGATTATAGTGCTGTGAGTGTGAGTATATCCTATGGTATTGTCTTGTCATACTTTTTAATGCTCGATAGCGCGTCAAATATGGTTCCACAATTATCTATATATAAAGTGGTTATCGTAACTTTCAAAAAAGCTTTAATTACATAAATACCTTTTACATCTGTGGAAGAAGCAAAACTGAAGGGAATTTTATGGTTGAATGAAATTTAAGTGGATCTTTTTATCTGGAACTGCTGCTTATTTTGGAATCGTTTAATTAGTCGGCCTAATATATGCATTTTTGCAGACCGACATCACGCCCGAATGTCCTCTGGGGTTCAGATTTGATAAGGTCAATAATAATTGTCAAGTAGTGTGGATAACAGCCGGAACATCGAATGGAAATGAAAATCTGAAAATTTTATGTGCCAACGGTTTGGAATTCGATGAGACCAATAAAATTTGTATCCTTAAAGTAGGACGAACGGTAGTTATTACAGCTCCAGTAGTATGCCGACCGGGAATACAAAAGGATCAAAAAGGATTATGTTGAGAATTGCTTGCGGGTTGACGTTGTTGACTTAATAATTTGTGTGTGTGCCATTAAAGAAATCTGTACTGTCGACCGACACATAGAAATCGCATTTTTAATTCCTCATTTGACCGCGATATAGGGCAACATCAACAAACAAAAATGGAACGAGAGCAAGGAAAATTGTCTCCAGCTGTGCGTTGCTAACGTTTTAATTAGACCCGTACGAAGTACTGGGGTCTTATAGGTTTACGCATACGTTTGTAACACGTCGAATTGGACTCCCTGAGTAAGGGGAAACCTATTGTGGTTGTCTAGAGATGCCAAATCCGCGAAAAAAAAAAATGTCCGTCTGTCCGTCTGTCCGTCTGTCCGTCTGTCTGTCTGCACGATAACTTGAGTAAAACGCATCCGATTTTGAAAATTCTTTTTTTTCCCGTTTGGTAATGTCAAAAGACAGGCTAAGTTCGAAGATGAGTGATTTTGGATCGACCCCTCCCGAGCTGTGGCCCAATAAGTGCTTTACGGTTTTTCGAAGATATCTCCGGACATTTAAAAGTTAAACTTGTAAGTGATACGTCAAATAAAAGGTATTTACAATACCGATCGACAAAAAAAAAGTTTATGGAAATCGGATGACCGACTCGTGAGTTAGACCCCTTGGTGTGGAACAGGCACAGGGCGGCAAGCAGTTTTTGCTTGTAGGTCGGCCACATTTGAACATATTTCGTTCGTTTTAGCTTTATTAGATAGGTATTGACCGTACCAATCAGGGAAAAAAACGTTTATGAAATTATGTTCTCCGGAGCGTGAGCTAGGTCTCTTGGAGTGAGCTCTTATCTGGCTACTCGGAAGTACAGTGAACGTGGTGTATTTTGACAATATCTCGAGTAAATTTTGACCGAATTTCATGAGTTTTTTTTTTGTTTGAAAGGTATTAACGAATGTAAAGCGTCGGTACTATTTCCGGTCTCCTAACAAAATGGCTGCCGGCGGCCATATTGGATTTTAGTAAAATAGAAATATCTTGGGAAAAATGATACTTAGAGAGTTTCTGTTAACATGGAAATAATTTGTTATGTGTGTGGGGTTTCAGGGATTCCATATACGGACATCTATATATACCTATATACAGCTATATTGAGCTATATACAGGCATATAGAGCTATATAATAGCATATTCATCTGTGAAATGTTTATTTATAGGTAAATATAGCGGTATATAGCTGTTTAAATAGGAATTTATGAAATCTGTCTTCGTACGGGGCTGTCTATATTGCCTCCGGCAATTTAGTTGTATATGATAACAAGGCAAAGAGTGGATAATGTAAGTGATTTTAAAGGGAGAATAGTTTTTCAGCAGAGAAGAAAATGAAGTAAGAGAAATGAAGAGTTTCACATTAAAGGCTTTTGATACGAATAGGTGTTTCGTACGGGTCGGCGTTAGCTATGTTTTTTTCTTTGTGATCTTGTTCCATCTAAGAAAAATTGGTGATCTTTCAATTATGGACTTTATCAACTTTGATACTTTATGCATTGTAGCTACAAAGTGTACGGGGGCCGAACGTACCATCGATTATCTACTTTTTCAATTGGTTTCTATTTAAAGTTACGCAATTTAAACAACATAAATTATCGAAAAATACGGTACAGTGAATGCAATTAAATTAATTAATTAAAAAAAAATTAAACACAAAAATGCTAACAATCCTGTGCTGAAATAATTCGAATATATTTGTTTTCAACTGTATACGAATAAAAAAAAATCGCGTACTAAATGCGTATAACATTTCGTTGTCCTATTAAATTTAATTAATTTAATAAACTCGCATTGAATTAACTAGCAATAAACAAATTGCTTTTGAATTTGGAAAATCTCGACGTAAAAAACATTCGTTTAAAGCAGACCGTTGCACCATTCTTTAAATGATTTTACCATTTCGATGTTCTTATAGAACTGAAACTTATTCCGAAATGAAGCGTCTAGCAGTGAGCCTATATAGACTTTGAATGGAACGATGGAAAATTGTTACAAATTGTATTTATCAAACGACAACAATGTAGCACAAATTTAAAAAGAGGAAAATAGAATGTTCTCCCAGGCAAAATATATTGTAGCAAAATACAGCCCAAGCTAATTATAATAATTATTGCCCATAAAATTATGAAATGAAACTTAATGAAGCTTTTCCCATGAAATGAATCTTTTCAGATTTTTAATTAAGAATCTAGGAATTTCCTTTTAATAATTTTTAACTCTCCATAACACATCCCATTTCTATGTTCCGAGTTTATTTACTTTTATATCCAGAAAATTTTAACATCTCGACGTTGATTCAGTTTTGGGTTGAAGTATATAAATATTTCCCATTTGGGAAGAATTGTCGACGATTTAGCTCAATGTATATATGGTATGGAGCACTAAACGTTAATAATTTTCCTTTGGATAATTTTTGCGCAACAAAAATTCACAAAAATATTTCTTTTATATTACGAAAAGTCATTAAAAAAAATAATTCTCAAATAAATATTTTTTCACGTATACACTACCGCCACATGTTATAGAAAACGATAAATTTTGTCAGAGAGTGGAATTAGAAGGAAGAGAAATTTCGAGGAAAGAAAGAACGGAAAAGTTTTTGAAAAGTTCAAGCATTAAGAAAAATTGTAGAGAAAAAAGTACATTTCATTTGAGAATTAAGATTCATAATGTTATACTACACTCGTTCCTCCACTGAATATATTTTCCGCCATACAATGTTGAATGTTCGCTGGCGAAGTGAAATGGAAGCACACACACATCCGCCCGCATATCTGATATATATATATAATACGACCGGCTATCTCGCAGCCTTCTTTCATTTCATTTCTATTATGAACTAAGGGTCGACTTTCACATTTATTTTTTTTTATTTTCCCAGCACCATATAACCTCATTTTGAAACTTCATCTTATTAAATGTACAATGTTAAGCGTATAATATGTACGATTGTGCTCCTCAGTACCTATTAGATGGAGGAAAACGAAGGAATACACAAAAAAAAAACTACCAAACCGAAAACGTAACATAAAAACGTAAAAACACAAACTTGTTATACCTCAGACAGATGAGGTGGTTGAAATTTATTTGTTAGCATTTTATAAACTTTTAGTTTTTAGTTTGTGTAATATTTTCGTAATTAGTTTTACTACTCCAGCTTTGGCTCGGTATTATGGCTACGGGCGTAGCTGTAGAGAGAAAACATAATCATAAAAAAAATATTAAATTTCATTCAATTAATTTTCATTCGCTGTTTGAGTTTAACGAGGAAACATCCGTGTGATTTTTGTAAGATTTTTTTTCTGCGATTTGTTCAAACAGTTTTTAAAATAAAATTTAATTAATTAATTCAATGGAATCGGTTTGCTTCATTTCGAGTAAATTTCGAATGTAAACTTTTTGAAAATATTTCCGGCCTGGGCGTATAGCGTCTCCGGTCGATTGTGTGGGATATGAAAATGAAATTAATGAAGAAGTCAAGTCAATTCAATCAATCGCACAGAATATGCGACCATATGTGTTAGATCAGAAAAACTTTTCGCTGAATATTTTTAGCATTTTTTGCGAATAATTAATTAGATTTCCGTTATGGTCAAAACACATTGTGAATTACTGTCATCACATTTTCATACCAGTTTCTAATTATAAAGCATTTAGCAGTGAACGAAATGAAAGCCAGCACGAATACAGGTCGGCAAATTGTATTGTATTTCATCATTGAGTCGGAGTTTCCCTCAAATCAAGATTTTTAACGAAAATGTAGCCCGAGTTAATACTGGCAGATCTTCCAGTTAAAAGGCTGAGTTTCCTTGAGTTTTTCTTCATTTAGTTGAAACTACAAACACTTCGTACCAAAGACTATAGTGGGAAAACATTTTCCAATATTCTCTTAAATTTTCCCACATTTTCTCAAAACGATTTTTTGGAAAAATTATGAAAACCTAGGAAAATATGGGAAAACATTTTCCCAGAAATAGTCTCTGCTTCTCAGTTCTCATACAAACGCCGAAAATCGTGCTCGCTCCGCTTGGATGTCGACTATTTACTTAAGAATAGAAATAAATTAAAAACTGCTGGCTCATTTTATCACATGATTCTGATCGTTTCTAATATCTACACTATCCGTCTGTATTCTCATACGACTAGTGCTTTACAGCAGAAGGTTGATACTACTCAAGGCTGTATACTTTGGGGAGGTCACGCAAATACAGATACGCGGGTTACACACCACAGTTGATGATAAAATGGCCGATTTCATACAAAAATTCACCTACTCTGATGATTCTCGTCGTCTTGATGATGTGGTGAATTTTTTTACATGTAAAATCATCAGAAGTGGTGTGTTCCCGCGTATCTAATAAAATGGCGGTCTGCGTGACCTCCCCAAAGTATACAGCTTTGGATACTACTCACCTTTTACATACGGATTTATCATAGGTTATCGACAACTGCGGCAAAAATGAACAACGTCGTGCTATTATAGCAAAATGTGTGTTAAAACAAATGAAGTAAAAGATTTTTTTTCAGTCTGTCCTTAGATCAAATCGAGTAACAGATTCGATTCGATAACTATCCTGTCAACGCACTCCAAGAACAGGCACAAGAACAGAATTAAATAGGAAGCCTTTCCATACAAAATAAGAGGCCAAATGAACGTTAAAAAAATCTGAACCTGTTCTTGTGCCTGTGTAGATATCTGTTGAAGTTTTTAAAAAGAGAAATTTTGATTCATTTATTTCGAAGGAATGTCAAACACCGAAAATGCATTTGGTAAACATTTTACCAATTTTTTGTTTTTCAATTTTTGCCTAGCATTAAATGAAGTATTAAAATCAGGTACTACTTTTGCGGTTGAAATTTAAAAATGTTTTGATCTGGATGGTTTTCGATAAATTGCATTTTAAGGTACACAAAAACGTTTTCCAATTATTTACCAGTTTTTCCCTTTCCCTCAAAGCCTTGCATATTTTCCCGAACAATGTTTTTGGAAAATTTTGGAAAAATTGGGGAACTGTTTTGTCAAAAATAGTCCCTGATTGCAATGAAATCTTCGACAGTCCGAAAGTGAGTGGCTCTACCTGTAGTTAGATAAATCCAGCAGTTCGTTTACATCACAATAATTTATTATTTATGACAATCCTTTCTGTGATAGAACCAAAGTGACAATAACATTGAATATTAACCTGTCACACACGACTACTCATCTGTTATCGATAACGACGACAACAATTATAATTACATGCTCGGGGTAATAGGGTCTTTAATATAGTAAAATGAATGTTAGAAAAATTGAAGTACAAGATCAACCGATCAAACGAAATCAACCGATCAAAAATGCTTTGATCGATGGAAGTAATAGACCTGGTAATAATACTGGTCATATGCTTGCCGTCTGTGGCAGGTTAAAAGAAGTCTTACAAGTGAGCAAAAATTTACATTCCCCTCAATGTCTCGTCTGTTACAATCAAGAAAAGTCTGATTGGATCAATTTTTTTCGGTCGCTTCAATTGTCTGTATTTGAATCAATCAATTCAGACACAAAGACATTGCGTCCGTACGTGATATACTTCAATATGCTTCAATATAACAAACGAAGTTTGAATCATTTGGCTGATTCGATTTTATATCGGAGACAAACACAGAGCTTCAGAGTGCATAATAATTTCCTTTTCCCATTGTAAAATTTTACACCAAATAATTACAACAAAATCCACAATTTAATTCAATTATGAGTGCGCTTATCGCTATACCACAATGATTTGTGAATTAAATTAACGGCAACAACTAAAACAGACGAAATATGCTCTATCGAACAACGTTTTGGTGATTTTATCAGCAAAAGCACAGCAGCAAAACGTTGTTGTTCTGTCGATTCCATCTAGAGTGTGTCAAATAATGTTTAATGTTTAATGGGTAAATTGGATAAATCAAATGTTAATACCAATAAACAAAAAAAAAGTTGTTGTGGTATTTACCAAAGAGTGGGAGACATCAGGGTGAGTGATTCGCAGAAGGAAGAAAAATAACAACCAAGGCAAATTAATCGAATTAAATTAAGGTGTACATTCAAAAAGTTATGCTTGTAATTTCCACTCGACATTGCCGTTAACGTTTGCCCATGTATATATCCACACAGCGAATCGTGGAGTGTCGGAGAACACCAATTAATATTTATTCCTCTTTCACGAAAATATTTCCACCTAAATCTGATTGAATTCATATCGGAACCGCCTTGCGGGGATAACGAATGTTTATTGAAGCGGATAAACGAGCAAAATTTTTGAACCACAAATGAACACAAATCTAATAACGGAAAATAGCAGATGGTGTCGCAGTTTTTTTTTTTCATTCTGGTTTGCACAAAAAAAGGATATATCGTGGTGGCTCTGTGTATGCCATCGTATACATTTATACGTAGCGTCAAGTGTATGAATTATGTGATTCGCTGACGTATGCCACTTTTTATTGTGGGATAGAAAAATATTAGACGAACTTATGGTCTTTCGGGTCGCGTAGACGTATCACCCGAATTTTTATTTGTTGAAATTTGCGCTTGTTATATTAATGCTGCAGCAGACATAAAACTTTAAGCTGCAATGATAACACTGCTGTTTATTCAATTCGCTTGACAGTCTTTGTTTCGGTTAAATAGCAACGAATAAAGTCGTATGACGGGCAAACGGTGAGAATAAAAGACCTCGAATTTGTAACGCTTGGCTGTGTGTTCTCCATAACATTACAAGAGTTTATTTGTCTCTTTTTTCTGTCGTCTCAACGGTTACAGTTGGTTTACCATTTTGACTTATGTTCTACACTTACACACCCCCTTCACCTCTTTCCACCCCATTCATCACAGGTTCAGGTGAACAAATTTGCATTGTTGACATGCCAGAACAGCGGAATAAGGAAAATATATTCGATTTTTGTTTTCTTGATTTTTCCAATAAATATCAAATCGAATAAATCGCTTTTCGGTATAACATAACATTATAATAATACACACACTCGCACACACATATACACTCATATAGCTATCCCACCGAAACGAATTATTTATTTACATTTTCACTTTAGCACACATGTAACCGATCGCAAAAATATGTAATATTCGATGCTCTGCTTTGCCTATTATTATTGTATTTTTTTATGTATGGCGTAGTCGGTTATGTATATCATTGTGTCGTATGGAAATTGAGTTTTCCTTGGCAAAAATGATATAATATTTTATGCAAAAATAAATATTCTCTATAACAGCGGAAAAAAATGCCATGTATGAAGTATGTTGTCATTGTGTCATAAAAATTGACAGATGTTCAAGTGAAATTGGCATATTATTTTTTTGTTTTCTTTTTTTTCATGCGACGACGATTGTTATTATTTTATTTTTTAGTTGAACTTTACAGAAATTTTTGATAGCTGTTTGTTTTCATCAAACGTTCCATTTAATTCAATCAATATTTGTGCTATCATTCGTATTTATTAAATCATAAATGAATGAATTGGATAGAAAGCTTTTCGCTGGGCTTTTTTCGATTTACACAAAGCAAATTCAATTGGTGAAATGAACGTTTTGCTTTCCTGTTTCTAATGATAAAACGGGCTAGATTGGTGGATTAAAAAGATTATTCTTTTACATGATTTTGTTTTCCCTAGGATCGAAAGTGGCTTATTTCACACCTAGGGAAAACAAGAAATTTTGTTTAGGTTTCAAAAGCACACCTATAAAAAAAATATTTGGGTATGGTACCCGTGCAGTTCATTTTACTACACAGCTGAACATTAGTTTTCAGCATATCTGTATATTGTACGTAATTGCTGAATTTTGAACGTAATGACAGTACTATGTACAGCTAAGATGTACTATTGTTCTGTTACGTTAACAAATATACTGCTACGTTAACAAATGTACTTGTCCCGAATTTGTACAGCAGAGCAGTACATGATTTGTGACAGATTCAAAGTACCATTCAGATGGACAATGTACACTATAGCTGAATGAATGCCAGTTTGAATGTAGTGGTCGTGAAAACTTCCATAATGTTAAATGAGACTAAACACTGCACGAACTTTCGAGACAATTTAGGAACTATTTGTAATTAGTAGAGGGGCATTTGGTGTCTACCCATCCTAAATTATTAGCGAAAATGTTTTGATGGGATAATTTTGAGTATTATTATTAGTAGTCAAAAAAACACTAATTAGAAATTTTTTAGGTCGCGGATCAACAAGGTTTTTTTAACAAACAAAATTTCGACCGCCAATATAAAATCGGCGGTACAATATAAACAATCCGTTTCTTCGGCGACATTCCATGATTTTCAACAGAGATTGTATATAAAATATAAAATTAATTAAATAACGCGACACTTACGTGGAATCCGAAATATGAACGTTCGCGAGCTTTGTTAACGTAAGTACAAGATGCACTTAATGACGATTCTCCTTCTTCTTCTATACGTCGGTTCTTCATTCATGCGTGCATTTGTACATACGAATAAAGAACCGACGTATATGTAGAAGAAGAAGAAGAATCGTTTTTTCGAATCTAGTACCTACGTTAACAAAGTACGCGAAAGTTTAATTTTCGATGATGATTCCACGTAAATGTCGTGTTGTTTAATTAATTTTATATTTTATACACAATCTCCGTTGAAAATAATGGAAGAAATGGAGTGTTTATATTGTACCGCTGATTTTATATTGGCGGGTGAAATTTTGTTTGTTAAAAAAAAAACCTTGTTGACCTTGAATTTTTCTAATTAGTGTTTTTTTGACTACTAATAATACTCAAAATAATCCCATCAAAACATTTTTTATAAAATCCATAGGAAGGCAAATCACTTTTTTTGACGAAATGCCCCCATACTAAATTCAGAAATTCAAGTTTTAAATAATAACGTATTTGAATAATGAAGGCTCAAGAAATTTTTTTAATAAATGACTTGGTAAATGATTTTGTTACACTATAAACCTATTTTTTGACATTCGTAAATATCAATCTTTCTCTTCTGTTCGAAAGTTAGCACTTAAGGGGCACACGTTATTCCACGAATTTTGTCATAAATGTAGCCGGCGAAAGAACTCAGCCTCGATGCTTGTGAGAAAAAGGCACTGATTAAGTAAATCCACGCAATCGATTCTTAACACATTTTCAAACAGTTTGCTCAAAAAAATGAATAAACAGCTTTTCCTAAGAAAAATTTCTCACTTTTAGTTTTCATTCGCATACAAAATCATGAAATGAAAAAACTGAAGTCTGCAAACAAAGGATAACAAATTTGACGTACACATGTGTAGTACTAGTTGCGTTTTAACCGCTGTTGAGCGAGACAGTAATGACGTATTAGTAAAATTGACTATGTTGCTACCCTTAATTTTAATAAGCTTCTGTCAGACTGTTGGGTGTCTAAATAATATGTGACAAAAGCCCATCTGCCGGAAACTTAACTTTTTCTTTCAAAATATTTATTCTTAGAATTATAGAATAGGAGAAGAAGACTTAAGTCTTACAATTTCCTAAAAAATAATTTACAGAAAAAAAACTTCCTTCTTGAACATTTGGAAATTACATTACCACACAACAGTATTAAAATACGAGAACTTTTAAAGTTCAATTTCACAATACTGATCAACTGAACATTAATGTTCAGCAAGACAGTACAGTGGAGACGTACGATGTTATAAGATAGCTTTCCCATAATGTCTTCCGAACACAAGTACTGAGTTGGGATATGGGTAAGGTGGTGGACTGGAGTGTCTTAGGTCCCGAGTTCGAATCGCACGGACGGCAGTTTTTTTTTTTTTTTTTTAAATAAGTTGACGTAAATAAACGTACTAAATAGTTTAAAGATGAAAATTTATGAACTCTGAATAATATTTTCTGTACAACTTTTATTTTTCGATGAGACAACCAATGTTCGCCCGACTGTACATTGATACAGCTGTACTGTAAATATTACTGCTACGTTAACATAATGTACTTGTCCCGAATTTGTACAGTACATTCGTACAACGACTACAGCTGAGCTGGACAAAATTTTTATAGGTGCATGTAAAGTCATTTACATGCTGCCTGCGTCGAAAACCGTACTTTTCATGTTTCAAGCACTACTTTCGACGCCCTTAGCATGTAATAGTTATTTACGTATCGATTGAGTAGGCCGAAAGAGTTACGTATTAAGTTTTGTATGCTTGCTAAGAGGACCGAAAGTAAAGAAATGTCAATTGAATTGACAGCTTTACTTTCGGTCCTCTTAACAAGCATACAAAATCCATTACATAACTCGGGATAAAAATGAAAAGTCTCGTTTTCATGTGGTTATTGACCTCGGCTTCGCCCTCTGATCAACAAAATTCACACGAAAACGTCACTTTTTATTTAGTTTTCCCTAGTCATGTAATTGTACATTACATACTTGTGCGGAAAATCGTTGCTTTGAAGAGTGTGGAGTTTGTATTTTGAGCCGAAGGCGAAGTATACAACCACACGAGTCAAAACAACGATTTTCCGCACAATTATATAGTTTATTTTACCTCTTAAGTGCGGTGAAAGTGAATTTTTCTTCTGTGAAAAATGAATTTTCGCAGCACATAGGAGGTAAAATACATTACATAACTTGATATAAAAATGAAAAGTCTCATTTTCGTGTGTTTTTTGACATCGGCTTTGCCTCGGATCAATAAATTTCACACGAAAACTACTTTTCAACTTTTTCTCACTTGTTATGTAAATAAATATTACGCGTACGTGGTAATTAATCTTAGTTTACTTTACTAGCGAGGTAATAGGGCCATTTAGAATTTTTAGAAGGAATTGTCATTTCCCCGTTTTGTTGTCTCGTTTTCGCTCATTCGAAAAAGCACATCTGGGAGAAATAGAAAATTCCAATTTCTAAGAAATTTTTATTTTGTCTTATAGGATTGCTGTTCTTGTCTTCCGGTTCGGGCTGTCAGCCTAACACTTCTTGCACTTAAAGTCTATCGTTCAGCAAGGTATATACTTTCGTGAAGCATTTTGGAATTAATATCAAAAACTGTTGGATGCTACTATTCGAAAGACATCTAAAATCTAATAGAAACGGCTAGTCATCTGTTATCGACAACTTCGACAGAGATAAGTAATAAGCACTGGCTAGTGTTCTATTAAGTAACAAAAAGTAATTAAGTAGTAGATTTTGTACACACAACACAAATGAAGTAACAGAAAAAATGATTTTGTTGTGACACGACTTCCGAATTCCTAATGCTCAGAAAACGAGAAACCGGAATAATACCAGGAAGTAATGTTAGATTCAGGCAGCCGGAAGCATACGAGCTTTCGACGTAAAAGAAATGTAGATATCGTTGTACGGTCAGTAAAAGCTCGATGGTCAGACGGGGCAATAGAATATTTTTGTTTTGACGAGTGGCTCAAAATAGATGTTGCATTTATTTCGTAAAGTCAGGAGTCTTGATTTCTTGGTGTGAATAAAATCATACAACAAATGTTTGAAAATTATGAGGCATTTTGACCGATTTTGACATTGGGAAAGTGAGTGTTCGTGCTACGAGTGAGGTAAAGGTGATTTTACTTGATAGTGATTTATTTTTGTAAAATTTTCTTTCACAAATTTTTTGGGTCAATTTTTTGTTGATGAAACCTTTGCGTACGGCACACAATGCGTCACCCTCAGCGATATCAGTTATTTTGTAAGTAAGATAAAGGACTTGCGTCACATTTACCCTTTAAGGGTTTTTTGACTGATAGTGACATAACTTTACCTCAACTTTTTGATACTTATGAATGGAATTATTGATAGAGATGACACTGAGTGTTTTGTATAAGTAAATTCGTCTCAATCAGGTAATGAATCATTTCTGTGGGTAAAAAATTTACCGTGAGTAAAATAAATCTTAATAAGAACCAACAAAGCAGCGTTAGCTTGATGAGCTTTAATATCTATTGAATATTGAATATCTATCTACTCAAATGGTCAACATTTTATTCGTATTTGGACGTACTTTGTCAATTTGACGCAAATCAAAAGTTTTAAATATCAAAATCTGACATTCTTATTGCCATCAAATTCTAACGAAAGTAATTAATGGGCACACTCTTAATGAATTTATCGAAACGAGATATTCTGCAAAATTATTTTCAATTTATATTATACACTTCCATCAGAGCCAATAAATCATAATTTATGTCATTTTAGTTTGCCAACTTAAATCTATATATAAGAATAGATAGAGAGAGAGACGTACGTGTAGATGCTTAAATAATACGAAAAAAAATACCCCGGAAATTTCCATAATGTAACAAAGTTTCTGAATTCTTCGGAAACAACGTCTACCATTCTGATATGCTGCCGTATCCATTATATTAATACAACCCATAAACTGATAGATTTCAATCAAAATTTTATGCAATATTCTAATAGAGCAACATCTTTTTTTGCGTTGTGCCTCTTTTCGGCCCCTTTCCCCCAGCTTCCCTTCCGATGTATTTTTACCAGCAAAAAACTTTTTTAATCTATTTGAAACCGAAAAAAGTAAGATTTCTCATATTGACATAATATAATATTTTAAAATAAAGAAAAGACGAAAAAAATCATAAAATTATATGGGAAAAATCTATCTAAACTTTCACTTTGTAAAAGAATTCCCTCTATCGTTATAATGGATGTGATGCGAGGGAGATGATGTGTCTGCTGTTCGCGTTGTTTGACATCATTTCCGAAAGTTATTGTTTGATTTTGATTTAGCTTATTTGCATTTTTATTAATGTTATATTACGAGAGCTTATGAATATTTGAGTTTCATTTTGTGTATTTGCAAGCATGAGAGGAATTTTAGTTTCGAACATTAATTAGGCTGGTAATTGAATATACTAACTTGGAATGTTGTGTTGCAGTTCGCTGTGCAGCAATACAAATAAACAAAAACCTTTCCGTACGGAAAACTTTCTCAATAATTTATTAGCTAGATTTTCAAAACGGGGGTAACAAACAATTTCCCGAGCAATTTTCATAATTTGTCCAGAGGAAATTGTAGCTTTTACGTTACGATATAATGCGGATGATCTTGGACCAGTCGCAAGCCTCACACACTACTTTCTGTGAAACGTCAGACCGAAATGTGAAGAGAACATTTTGCACAAAAACAATGCCCAAATAAGTAATTTATGAGAATTTAGGATGCTGCTTTGAATTGCTACGTATGCAGACGGTTTGGGGTGGGAGAACATATGCCTATTTCGAGACTTTGAACATGACATTAGATATTTGGTATGGAAGAAGTTCTGAAGTCAAAATATGACGCAAAATATACTCGAAATTTGCAATTCAGTGCCATTTTTTGGAAGATATTTTTGTATGTAGTTTTTGAGGCACTCAAAATTTACAAGAATATATACCAGTACTGACTCAACCTTCAGTTTATCCAGAAACAGAATTTATACTCCTTTTTCTAAGTTTTAATTTACACGCGAAATGAAACATGAAACCCAAACAAAGACTCTTTGATGACGAGAAAAATTGAATATAGGTTAACGTGGGTTGATACTTTAGTACGGTTCACACTCAACAAAAAGTACTCCGTGAGAGAGCGAGCAAAAATTAAAAAAAATCAATTTTGTCTCTCACACGGAGCAAGTGGAAATCAAAAATTAGAAAGACATAAATTCAAAGTCCCCTGCGGAACATTTTTTTCGTATTACGTGCCTTAAATCTTGCTAAAACCCAATTCAGTCGAACTTGAAGATATTTGTCGATACTATTTGTCGATCAGGGCGGATCCATTTAAAAAAAAATACTTCAAAAAGGACATAGTGTTATACATCCGTTAGAGTCCCCCAATCATTTTCCCAAAAACAGATTTTTTTAATTTTAGCTTTGGAATTTGTTCCTAGACGCCTCCTTTTGAATTTTTGAGGAGAGGTTATAAAATGTCGACAACAATATTTCCAAATATTATTTTAGTATAACACTAAGTTTAGAAAAAATCATTTTTGTTAGTTAAGTCATCGATGTTCCCAGTCAATAAAGTGTTTCCAGTTTATGTTATTTTGGCACAAAATTTGAAAATCCCTCAGCGAACTCAAATTTTGCGCCAGAATATCATATGCTGGGATCAGGAATCACTTAAGTGACTGGGAACATCGATGACTTTTAAAACTCTGATAAATCTAAAATTGTTGAAGTAGTTTCTTAAAGAATGCAAAACAAAAGCGTTTTTGATACATGTTTTTAGAAAATGTGCTTTTCATTGATGTTTAAGACTGAGGCGACCCAAGTAAAGGATTTTTGACAATTGTAGCAGGCTGAGTTGTCGGACTAAGTGAATGTTTTTACTACTCAAATGTGTTCTACTGAAAGAATGATGAATGAAGAATTAAAGATGATCAGAAGACTCTGGTCATAGCATCTGCAACCAAGCAGTAGAACACATTTTTTAAGACCCTGAGTATACAACCCTGCTATGTTGTTATGTTAGTTGTAAATTTTTAAATAATTTATTTTATCATTCCATAATACAGTCTATGTTGTCATTATTATAAAAGATGAGAGTTGCCGGTGTACTATATTTTGGACACACATGCTCGATAATTAAATGTTTCATCTAATTAGTTATTGACAAATTTTCATTGAAGATTTTCTATAGAGAATTTCCATAAATCTGTTTGAAATGACCTTCTGTCTACATTTTAAAATGAACTAAAAATTTAAAATGTTGATACTTTAGGGGCTCTCATTAAACTTAACTTGTGGCGGTTCATAAAATATCGTTTATTTTGTGGCAGATCATATAAGAGAGGCTAAATATCTGTTAAAAAAATCTGTTCTAGTGCTTTGTTCAGTGCACTACTCTGGCGCTTACGAAACACTCAGTGTTTGTTTTTATATTAAAATCACAATTTTTAAAACGATCCACCCTACTACAGAAGCTTGTATCAATCGAATTATTTGATTTAGTTGAATTTTACGTAACGAGTATTTCGTTGGCCCTGATAATGTAAATGCTGTCCATCGAAATTCCTCATTGCTCATATTGTCATAGTGACGTAAGAAATACAGTTTAATAACAATTTGGTAAATCTATCATGCGAGCAATGGTTCATCTCGTCCACAACTCATTCCGACAATTATAATTAGTTTTACTTAACTTGCCTAACGCATTTCCAATCTAAAATCGAACAAGGAATCACGTACACTAATTAAAAGTTCACATCAAAATCGAGCTTATTGCTCAAGCTTTTATATATTGCTTTGCGTAATCAGACAGTTTCAACGATTTATTAAAACGTTACCATTTTGACAAGTCCTCTTTCGATTTATTGCTTTCATTGTTGAATATGTATGTGGTGCGTGGGGCTTTATATATGGCATATGAACTGAATCTCCCCACAGATAAAAAAATCGATTGCGAATTGTATACGAACAAAATGATGTTGGCATACAAGCAGGGCATATTTTTTTAGAAAATGTTTTCACAAATTTTTTATAATTCTCTACAATTTCTAGAAATTTCTAAAGCTTTCTAAAGTTTCTACAAAATCATAAAATTTCCTACAGGCTTTTAACATTTCAAATGTCTTGCTGTCATTTTTTTTCAAAGAATGTCATTGTGAATTCGCAATGACACAATGAAATTCTCAGAAAAATTTGACAGGGAGACAATTGAAATGTTTAAGACCGTAGAGTTTCTAAAAAAAAACTCCTAAAAATAGACCCTGCTTACAAGAGCATTCACCAGTTTTGGATTGGGGAAGCCTGATACCGATTATTAAAATCCAAAAAAAAAACTGTCAACTGAATTTGATGAACTGCTTTTTTGAGCATCCAATTTTAAAATGATTTTTTTATTGTATTTCTGTCAAAATGTGTATTCTATCAGACAAGGATATGGGTATGATGTCATGTTGCATTTTGTTTGTAAACGAAGAAAAAATTGGAAGAAGAGGAAATCGAAACAATATAACCGCTTTTTTTGAAAGACAGGGCAATTATGAACTGCTTCAGATTTTATTACCGAATCTCTTTCATTGTCAAATTCGAAATGTGTTTCAGGAAGGCAGGTAAACAAATGTATCAATGCAATGACAATGTATGCAGAGCTTTCAGTTTAGTACGATTTGGATGTTTCCATTTTGAATTAATTTTCTTTTTCAGTATTGAATCAGGATAGTTCATAAGGTAAAATTGAGGGAAGGGTTTAGTGTCACTAAACTTTAGTGAGTTATTTGTAGGTAACCTACATCTACAAGACTATACAAATCGCCTTTTTTAGATTTTATCCACTCCACTCCACAGTGACCTACGTGACAAAACTGCGATAAAATCATAAGATTCTGTCCCATGGTTGGCTGGCTGTTTATTGTTGACCGAGTCATTTACAGAAAGAAATTATAATTACATCCAATACCGTTAAGAAAAATAGAAAAAAAAATCGGAAACAATTAAGCTCTAAAAATTGAAAAAAAAAAAAAAAATTCGAACAAAACGTCTCCAACACTTAGACCATCTTCGTTGGACCTCATGTGTTTTATCAACTTTCAGTCCCCTTCTTCGGGTATAGTTAGCCATCTGCTCTCTGTCACGAAAGACAGCACTTCAGGAAAATCTAATTCCTAAAAATAGCCTTAATCAACGCACTTCAAGCAAAAGTGCTTCGAGTGACAGCTGGCAAATAGAGTAGTATTTTGTATAAAAATTTTTTTCCAGATTTCTTTACAACGCAAAAAATTCATGCTTGAAGTGCGTTGCCTAAAGGCATTGTTGTATGGTTCAATGAATAGACAGAATCCATTCTCCTTACGTGAAGTCTATTATTTTTATTATTAAATATGGCGAATGGGCCCATTGTACTACCCATATACGGTGACCCTTTCCATACTTCTTACATTAACGTAGTTAAGAATATTCCTCCAGTGCATAATTTTGACGTTACCGTAAATAAAACGTATAGGTAAAGGCACTCAAGCATTTATAACTCTACAAAATAAATGCTCGGCATTGGCAGCGGCACTGAATGTGTAGTCATTACAAAAACAATTCTATAGAACTTAGTACAAGTTTAACGTTCCTCATTGTCTTGCCAGGCAACTTTGAAACTGAATAGATCATATCGTATGGTTAACGAAAACAAAGTCCGACTAGGGCATCACAATCTCATTGCATAGCTCGACTAGAGCCGTTTGCTTATCGTATGGAAACTATCACGATCTATTGTCACGATCTATCACGAAAGAGCAATAAATTTCAACAATGCGCCAGCATCATGCAATACTACCGCGTAAACAGCTTTCATTCTTGTTTAGAACTTAATTAGGTCGATTTAACACATAAATCGAAAAGAAATTCGCTGAAATAAAAATTTTGTGGCAAAAGACGAACAAAAAAAGTTCGGAGAGCGACGTTAATACGTCGTATACGGCTATTCATCTGTTATCGATAACTACGCCAAAAATAATGACAAGCTCTGCGTAATATGGTTCTTTATATTTATAGTAAAATGCATGTTAAAACAATTGAAGTACAAGATTTAAAATCAACTGAATAAAAATACTTTGATCGATGGAAGTAATAGATCCGGTAATAATACTGGTCATATTCTTGCCGTCTGTAACAGGTCTGTAACACGCCCGCTCTTCATGACGACTTCTCTTTCTTCTGTGAAGTCTAAGTGTTTGTAATGAAGTTGACATACATTCGTCGTTATCGTTTACATCGAATAGTGACGATGTGCAATCACAATTGAAAGTGAATTATTATCGGTTCTTTGAGAAATTTTATTGAAGAAAATAAATCCGTTTACATGTTGCAATCATCCACTACCCTTACCATATTACCTAAGCTTACTTCATATTAGTGACCAATTCCATTATTCCATTCGTACGAAAAATCTACATCCCGCCAAACAATGTGAAAACCGGTTCGATACATCTACACACTCTTAACGGATAGAAGTTTGAAAAATATTTCTTTTGTTTGGGTTTGAGGGAATTGTCAAAATGAGCGAATTTTCTTTTGTTATTTGACTTTGCCCTCGAACCCAGCTGAATATATCTACGTTCACACTGTAGCCAATGTTAAGGTGTCCAATTTATTAATTCGCTGTTTTCCGACTCTTGTATTGTAAGTAATCTGGTGGTGTGTCTGTAATTGTCATTGCCCATCCACTCAACGGTTGTATTGTAACCTCGTCCATTTTCACTGAATAGCCCATGTGTCCAGTTATTAATGCAGCATTGTAGTGTTGCTGTTCTGGTCTGGCAAATTGATCGTAGACTTGGATCGGAACATTGACAACTCCATGTGTAATGTCAACGGTGCGTAAACGGTACCATTCAGCAGATGGGTTAGTTTTGTAGTTTCCGAGCCAATTGCCCAACTTATCGAAAAGACTAAAAGTTGTTATCCACCCGTCAAGGAAGCTCTGCCGCGTGATTCCACAACCTTGACGAACATATTCGTCTTCAACGCTAATAGCTTGTCTCCAAAATTCATCATCTTTTCTCAAACCCTCTTTTACTCGTACAAATTCGCTTAAAATGCGACCCAGCATCGTTGACCAGATAGCCATTACTTCGCCACCATTTAATTCATATTCTTTGAGTTTTTCCACTCGTTGGCGAATCTCTTTCCAATCGTCTGCATCGCCCAAAATAGTCACCTCGGGTATTCCACAAATTCTTAGAAACATTTTAAATTCATAATACCTTTGCAATGTTGCCATCAAAGCTGCACCAGCGGTCAATTTATCATTCTCTGTTGTTGTTGTAAAATTTGGTGTAATCCAATTGGAAACCGTTGGTCCAATATTCTCGTTAATCATAGCAACGATTTTTGTAATAAATACATCGATTGGAACCTCGTCGATTGGTGTAAAAAATGAAACTTCCAGCGTTTTCTTTCCATCAAAGTTTACGAACTTATGACGTAGAGCCTCAGCATTGGCATTCACGTAAAACGAAAATTGGACAATAATCGCTATCCACACATCATCCGGACGTATGATCAAACTGTGATGCTTTCGATAACTGTAGAAAACGGTGTCAACGAATCCGGACGACGCTCTCCATGAGATGGAATCGGGATATTGTGATGTAAAATTGGTACCTTGTATGAAGACCGAACCGCCATGGACTTTCTCGTATAGGGTTGTCCATTCAGCCAAGTGCTTCGTTGGATCAGAATTGGTGTCAGCTTCAACTTTTTCGGCCGTAACGTTGGCATACCATTGAATGGTCAATGCATTTCCGTTTTCACTAATTTCCGCTTCAATTAAAATGAAAAAACTTAATGCAAACGCACAAAAAACCGTAACACTTTTAACTGTTGAACTTTTCGCCATTTTTTCTCGTATTGTTGTGTTAGTTCTAAGCTTGATTTAAGAGAACTGTCTGCAGACTCCAATGTCCTACATCAGTATAAATACTAAATGATTCGGCTGTACCTTGTTATTATGCGAAATACAGTGAGGGCTTTTTCTGAAACACAACACTTCGAAATTGAACTAAATATATTTTTATGGGTGCCTTGAGTAGACGCCGCTGAATGTGTGAATGAACATGGATTCATTGGATTCATTTGCAGCACATCGTGTGGAATGATCCTACCAGTTGGGTATAAAAGCGTCCGAAGTTCGACGAGGATTATCCAAAAGTGAAATTTTAAAAATTGTAACGGAAAAGGTCACTTAAAAATTATTTCGTTTACTATTCCAAAGGGTTCACTAAACTCTTCTGGGATCACCATTTACAGACTTCCTCAGTCGCTTCGTAATCATTTCAGCCTCTGAAAAGTGTGAGATTTTCACTTTCCAATGCTGTTGCTCCATGAAGAAGCGATCGAGGGCGACAGTTATTACACTGTACATCTTAGAATTTGTCGCTATACCAATTAGTAAGAATGTAAGCCTGACGTTTTTACTGTTTCACAAGCCGTGGCTGAGGCTACTGCTGTTTCTTCGCTTAAACTTGTTGACTCGTGTTTAAAATCCTAGATTTTAATATTTGTTTTAAATTTCTTTATTATAACGGTTTGATCGGTTTTACAATTGTTTGGTTGGATGGTTAAGATAGGTTGGTTGGTTGGTTGTTGTTTCTTTAGTTGCTTAACACAGAATGATTCATGATTCTAATTTCGGTTACAGTTCAAAAGTCCATACAATTAATACATATAATTTACGATAGATGGCTCGTATTAAACATTAGTTCGTACTGAATATGAATCACGATTCAAATAACCCCGGCAATATTATAAAACTCGAATAGGACTTCTATCCTCCAACTCACTTATGAAAAAAAAACCGGGATGGCAGCTTGCATGTTTATTTAAAATTCGTTCAGCCTCGTCTGTCGTGAAAAGATATGTCCGATTTCGTGATGGCGCTTTTCAAAAGAGTCCCTCTGTGCACTCTCGTTTATAAGTAACAGTTCGCCGAATATTTATTTGATAAGAGAGGCGATTCTTATAATCAGTAATTTGTATATTGAAGCCACTTACTTTCAGAGAATTTATTCATTTATTTAGCAGCGTCATTCATAATTGAATGTGTAGCATCGTTAGAGATAATTTATTTCACGAGAATTTGGTCGAAACGGAAATCGCATTTGTCGGTGAAACAACAAAACAAATGAAATCATCAAAACATTCTCATGCAACGCAACATTCTCTGAAAATATCTTGATACCGGGGATTTTTCGATGTTTTGGAATTTGTATGGAAAAAAACATCCGTGATTCAATGGCTTGTTCTAGAGTTGTTGTTGCTTTCAATAAGTAATTCCTTACAATTGTTTTTAAATTGAATTTAAGCGCCCGGTGAATATTGTGCGTTCCTGTCCCACTTGTGCATCAATTTTTTAATTTCAAATTACATGTCCACAAGAACACTACATGCCATACCACACCTACCACAGATTTTCATGTATACATTTACGCACTAGTCTCTTATATATCTCATTCGTTGCTGATGGTCCAAACACAGTAGTAAAGTCAAAAGGAGTGACATTCCATCATCCATCATCCTAGTTTTTCTTCATGAGATAGGTAAATCGTTTGTGAAAATTTTTTATGCAGACACTCTTGCATTACTGACCCAGTGCAAAAACTACATTATCTGCATAATCTGTTGAAATTAATCCTTCAATACTTATAATATAATTTACTTTTGTGTAGAACCTTTGGTGATTCGCAAAAATGAACGATTTTTTACACCTCTTGATCTAGTACGTTCAGTACTGCCATTTTGACGTATTGAAAAAGCGAAATCAAAAATATTGTTGATGTTTACAAAATGGTTCGTTGTGTTGATGGAATTTTGTAATAGTTGAAATCAAAACTCAAATATTTTAATATAAAATATTTAGTGTTTGATGACGAAATGTTGTGGAATCGATAGGCCTTATCTTTTCGCAGGTAATTTAATTCATAAACAGGCACATCCAAATTTTCGAATTCTTTTAGGAAAATGATCCAGCATCAACTGTTTACATTAGATTAGATCAGAATATTGCCGGTCCAAACTTTGGGAAATAGATTTTTGTCTTAGAATCGATGCGTTATGATGATATTGTTGTGTACAAAATCCAAGCGACATAAAGATCTCTACTGTAAAATGAAATTTTGGTGCCGCACATCAGAGTTGGATCGGTTATCCGAAAAACCGAAAATTTCGGTTCGGATTAACCCGAACCGAGAATTTCGGTTCGGATTGAACCGAACCGAGAATTTCGGTTCGGATTGAACCGAACCGAAAACTTTGGTTTTGTCGAAAAACAATATGAAATGAAGGCAGACTCGTCAAAATTGATTGATTTCATTATGAACTAACCAAAAAGAAGTAAATGGAGCAATTGCATGATACTTTTATTGAGAATTGAAAATCTCATAAGTTCTTGTGAAATTCGTTTTCTCACAAAAATCGCATGCAATTGCTCCATTTACTTCTTTTTGTTTAGTTCATAATGAAATCAATCAATTTTGACAGGTCTGCCTTCACTTCATATTGTTTTACGACAAAACCAAAGTATTCGGTTCGGTTCAAACCGAACCGAAAATTTCGGTTCGGTTCAATCCGAACCGAAATTCTCGGTTCGGTTCTATCCGAACCGAAATTTTCGGTTTTTCGGATAACCGATCCAACTCTGCCGCACATTGAAACTCTTGGAACATCGAGTAACTTAAAATCGATATACTGACTCGGACATAAAAATTTTGTTCAAGGACCCCCCTCAACTTTCTTTTGTGAACATTTTCTCTGAAGAGACCAAAACTCTACGACGCCATCTTGTCGCCGTACCAACGTCAAAGTTGTTGCTATGTTTTAGCACATTTTTCGACTTTTCTTTTTTTTTTTAGAGAAAATCGAGAAAAACTGTCAGAAAAAGCAGTTTTTTGCTATTTGTGGCCGCTCACAGGCTTCTGGCCGCTCCCAAATGTATTTTATTGGAAGCGCCGACATGAAAAACCCATTAGACACAGATTTCACTCCAATCCATTGATTTTACGCGAAATGACAGCTATTTTAACTTTCAAAAATTCCGACTTTGAAACCACCTAGCGGCTAAGCGACGCATAAAAAAAAATTTTGACACACATTTCCTGAATCAGCATCAAAACCACTACTGAAATCAACGATAAAATCGTTAGGTCCGAGGTTCGGCCTCGGCCCTACCCTAGGTCTCAAGCCGACTTTTCCACATCTAATCACCCCACAGAACACTCCTATCTACTTTTTAGATTTTTAAAAACGACGATGCCCTTCGGGCATCGTTTTTTAGATTGCTGTAAAGTCATGTATTAAGAGCGCAGCGCTTCGCGCTGCGCGCTCAACTAGTGAGTAGAAGTGTAGGATCCGATTACTGTATATACAATATGCTGCATCCAATCTACTGCATCTACTGTAATGTCAAAATGTTCATAAACATTCGTCAAATTGTAATGTGCAGCTTTAGAAGGCTTGAGAAAACTTTTAAAAGCTCGCAAACAAATGTACAAATCCTTGCTTTATTCAGCTTGGTGGTAGCTTACCGCGCACTGGCCATGAGTTAACAAATTTACTGATGAGTTGAAATTTCATTTCGACTATGATTCGCTAGACTTGCTCGTGAGCAAAATGGTATAGTGTTCATAAAGCCATGGAGCCTGGTGCGAAATGGAGTTTTTACGACTCGTTTGGCCAGATTCGATAGGAGCTGATAAAATAATAGTTGGTCCAGTGAAGTGTACTAAAATCATTTAAGGCTAAATTGTCCTTGGTCAAAATGATGAAACTAAATTTATACTCAAAAATACCGCTACCTTTCTTGCATCACATACCACTTATTGTTATTTGAACTACGGAACCACTGGTGGTCAGCTAAAATCAAGCAAATCTTTGACTTGGCTCTCATAGAGTGGGCTCTTTAAATTGAGGGTTTTTAGATTGACCTATAGCCTCTGAGTTAACTACTTTTTTTGTCGTTATCGACAACAAATTAATATCCCTTTCAGTAACAATTTTAATAAGTCACGTTCGAAAGGACAACCTCATTGTATGTACTTGAATTATCAATCAAGCTTGATTGTTTTCTTTCACATTATTTATTGATTCCAATAAATGGTATAGTAGCAGGTCAAACCACGGTATTGCTAAAAATATAAACGTTAGCCAATCATGTAAAATATTACGATGACCATTATGGTTGCAAAGCTTCAAGTTGTGATTCGATATTTTTCAAAACACAAAACCCATTCAACATTAAATTGCGGGTAAAACACAAATTTGTTGAACGAAATGAAATGGCTTTGGAAAGCGGTTTCATTTAATTTTTTTGAATGAAAAGTCCTTTAAAAATACTAAATAGAATCAACATAACAACAACATTAAATTGAAAATAAAATATTAATTGGAGTAAATAAACGATAATTTGGAAGCCTTGGTTATTGGGTATAACAATTCAGATAAAAAATATAAAATATAAAATGCGATACACGTCGAAACAAGTAATAAAATTTGGTGCACAAAATTGAAAAATGGCAATCAAGTAAATTAAAATTGGCAATAAAACCCAGATGCTGTTTTATTTCCATTTCGACCACTAAAAATGCAATCTGTTTGTGGCACTGATTTATCAAAAATTTACAAATAAAATAAACTGAACGGAGCTAAATTATATGTGTGTTCCGAGGACAATAAAAATTGTCGTTTGTCAGCTTGTATAACAGATGATAAAATAAAAAAATATTTCGGTCCGATTCCGATACGTTGACACACAAATTTAAGTTTAATATTAATAGGTCGTCGGTAGGTGGTCGATTGAATAGTATTAAAGTTTAAAGCCACCAAAAAAATATAGGAGATTCAATATCTTATTCGTACGGCTGCCATGAAATGAACACAAAACGAGGTAAACGACTTTCTAAACAAACGTTTTATTCAAGTTAAATGGGAAGCACCAAAAAATTATCAACATGGGTAAACACACCCATTATTATTGTAGATCCTAGACTTTTCTATTCACGCATTTTGAATATCACCAACATAACTATCAAATTATGTTCCTTCTTTTGATCTGATTACTTGCAACAAATTCGTACAGAATCTTTTACTTCATTAGTTTCATCGTAAACTAACCTCATCATAAGAGGGATTCTTTTGAAAAACAGCCTACCGAAATCGGACGCATTTTCCAGTGGACTTTTTTATATGTGCCTAGAAAGGACTTCGACCCTAGAACCCAAAACCACTTTCAAAAAAATTCTTCGAAGCTTTTGTGACTGGTGAAAGGTGATCAAAAACCGAAAACTTGCACTTTTCTTACCAAAATTTCTCCGGGTACACGAGCCGTACAGGGTCGTGTGTCGTGTGGGGTGTCATTAGAAAGTTAATCACATGTACTATTGAGCCAAATAGAGACTCATTGGGTTTAAAATTAATCCACACTGAAATATGTGCAGTTGAAGTTTTCAACCGAAAACTTTCACTTTTCTAATCAATATTTCTCCAGTTACACGAGCCGTACATGGTGGTGTGGGGTATCATTTGAAAGGTAATTTTATGTGCTTTTGGGCCAAATAGGGTCTTATGGGGGTTTGAAAGCATCTACGATGAAATATGAGAAGTTGAAATGTTTAAGTGCCCATATAAGACCCTATTTGGCCCAAAAGCACATAAAATTACCTTTTAAATGATACCCCACACCCCTCTCGTGTAACTAGAGAAATATTGGTAAGAAAAGTGCAAGTTTTCGGTTGAAAACTTCAACTGCACATATTTCAATGTGGATTAATTTTAAAACCAATGAGTCTCTATTTGGCTCAATAGTACATGTGATTACCTTTCTAATGACACCCCACACGACCCTGTACGGCTCGTGTACCTGGAGAAATTTTGGTAAGAAAAGTGCAAATTTTCGGCTTTCGATCACCTTTCACCAGCCATAAAAGCTTCGAAGAATTTTTTTGAGAGTGGTTTCGGCTTCTAGGGTCGAAGTCCTTTCTAGGTACCTATAAAAAGTTCCACTAGAAAACACGCCCGATTTCGGTAGGCTGTTTTTCAAAAGAATCCCTCTAAGTCTTTACTTTTCGTGGATTTTGTTTGTTTCTTTCGTTTTGTGTGTTCCACAAGTATTCTGCTTCATAAAAACGAAAAGAGTAGTAGGGTCGGATTGATACATTGCTCATTATGCAAATCATTTAAGCCTTCCAGTCCCGTGGAACAGTGTCGTAGTGTTGTGCATAGGTTGAATAGTTTTATCAAACTTTGGGGACACAGATAGAAATAGGACCTAGATTTTAATCTTTTAAGAATCTTTTTTGGAATTAATTCACTCTGGGATTACATTCGAATTTTTCGGGACCTTAAATAAAAATCCAAAAAAAAATTGGGAAGTGGTGACATCTGTTGTCGTTTTAATCGTTTGTAGGGAAAGTCGACGATCTTTCCACTGCTACAATTCACGTCGTAAGTGCGGTCGAAATTCAAAATGGAAAGTGCGGAGGTCTTTTTAACGTAGCGTCATTAGCCCCGTACGAAGTACAAAGGGGCTTATAGGTTTACGATGCCGTGTGTAATTGATGGAATTCGAAGCAGACGGTAAGGGCAAAGTGTTTGCCTATGTTCATAGATGACGAATCTGCAATAAAAATTTTGTCTGTCCGTCTGTCCGTCTGTCACGTCGATATCTTGAGTAAATCAAATCCGATTTCAAAAATTTTTTTTTCCCTGAAAGATAGTCGAAATAGTGAGGCTAAGTTCGAAGATGGGCATATTCGGGTCGGCCCTTCGTGAGTTAGGGCCACCTAAGTGATTTAAGGTCTTTTGGTGATATTTATGGCAAAATAAACGATGGAAATGTAAATGACACGGCAAATGATAGGTATTGTCAATACCAATCCAGGAAAAAAAAGTTTTTTAAAATCGGGTAAGTGGGCCGTGAGTTAGGGCCTTAGAAGTGAAATGCTACTAGGGCCCTATGTGTATTTTACATAGAACTCGAGTAAATTTCATTCGTTTTTCGTAATTTTTGTTTGATTTGGAAGGTAATCGAATGCCGAATAGAATGTTGTTGAAAAAAAATTAAATTTGGGTCCTTGGACTAAGGCCACTACTAGGGCCCTATGTGTATTTTACATATAACTCGAGCAAATTTCATCCGTTTTTCGTAATTTTTGTTTTATTTGGGAGGTAATCAAAGGCCGAATAGAATGTAGTTGAAAAAAAAAATAAATTTGGGTCCTCGGACTGAGGCCGATACTAGGGCCCTATGTGTATTTTACATATAACTCGAGCAAATTTCATTCGTTTTTCGTAATTTTTGTTTCATTTGGAAGGTAATCAAAGGCCGAATAGAATATTGTTGAAAAAAAATTAAATTTAGGTCCTTGGACTAAGGCCACTACTAGGGCCCTATGTGTTTTTTACATATAACTCGAGCAAATTTCATCCGTTTTTCGTAATTTTTGTTTCATTTGGAAGGTAATCAAAGGCCGAATAGAATGTAGTTGAAAAAAAATTTAAATTTGGTTCCTCGGACTGAGGCCGATACTAGGCCCTTCAAAAAAATAAAATTTTAGGGCGATTTGAAATTTTTGTTTCATTTGAAAGGAACGTCGTACGGGGCTTCGTAATTGCGCTATGCGCAATTTGTAAGATGTACATATTACATAATAATTTTACTTTAACTACATTAACCGGCGCAATAGGCTTACGATCAAAGTAGGGTGACAGACGCACTAGGGTCACGAACGCAATAGATATACGGGTTTGTACGGGGCTCAGTCGCAGCAAACGCTCCGACTGTTCTGATGGCTCGTTTTCATACAGGGAAGCGTTGAAATGTATTTTTTGGTTCACTTTTTCATCGAATCGTTCACTTAAAATTCAAATTTTAGGCACACTTACGGCGTGAATTCGTTCTCAATTTCATCGTAGATTATTTTGAACCGATGTCATAAATAATGGGCTTTATGTAGAAATGCAAATTACAAGATGACAAGATCGGCAGTAGGAACCTCACGATTTTTTCATCTTTTTTTCTTGAATGTTAATTTTAATCTGATTTTTTATCTGTATCCATATGTATCAAGTAGTGATTGATTTTCATGTGAAATGGGGTCTTTTAACATCAACTGTACAGTTACTGTGCATAAAATCGTTTTTGTAGTGTGATAAAGCCTTCGGTCAAATTCGAAATCTAGTGACTCAATTGATGTCGAAATGTATGTTGGTATTTCTATTTGAAATTATCTTACTAAAAGTACCATTTTACCTTACACAGTGCACTCGAAACTTCCATACTGTCGAAGATATAATATTTCACAACAAAATCGATTTTATTTTTATGAAAATGTTCTGTGACAGGTCCGGTCCACAAAACCAAATTAATAATTTAATGTACCAGAACGGGAGAAACGTTCCATGACAAACCATAGATACAAAAGCCGCACTTAAAATACAATAGTCATTTTCAATCCCATGTCTATTTTTCCCTTTTTTTTTGGTGCGCTATTCCGTGTATATGGCTGGATGTGTACACATATGTGCAAAAGGAAACAATAAATTGTTTATAAAAAATTACTTCTCAACAAAACATAAATTTGAATTCCACACGGACATTTCTTCAAACGATCAAAAGCGAACCACACCACACACATACATTTTTGAAGCGTTTTTTTCTCGTTCAACATTTCATTTTATTTTTTTTGGGAAAACAAAACTTTTCTGACCGGAAAATAAAACATTTTCTATGATTACCGTTCTATGTGATATATGGGTGTTGTATAATGTAAATGACTAGCGTACATCTCATATTGAAATAAAATATATTTCAGATAATAAAAGTTTTTGTTGTTTCTGGTGCTTTTATTGTATAATTCCATGTTGACCCTATACCTCAGATAATATGCTGGTCCGTCGCATTCATTTTATGCTATGTATATACACACAGCCATGGACTATATTGGGTTCACAATGTAAAACACTTTACTATTGCTAAGAACAACAGAATTTTTTTTTGTGGTCTCATGTGGCTACTTTTGTTGTATAAATCGTGTATACTAGACCATTGAGGACGTATGTCACTGACAACTATACTTATGCGATTTATTCGAAATTGAAACGGTTCAGCCAGTTATTATCTCCCAATACGAAGTTTTTCGTTTGGAATGGAAGCTTTTGGTTTTTAATCATTTTTTAATTTGATGAGGTTTAATAGAGTAGATACATTTTAGTAGCAAGTACTTTTTCCATATTTACCGGTTCACGACGATTGATGTTAAAATCAATGAAGTAAAAGATTTTGTATGAATAATATCTAAGCAAAAGACTGCAGATTCAATGGAAGTTAAAACCACACCGTGTTTTAGCCAGCTCATACTTTTCTGCTTCTCTTTGATGATAGATGTTTTTGTCCATTATGTAGGAACAATATGACAGCATGATAAAACTATGAGCTAGAAACAAGTGAACATATATTAGGACGGAATGACCGTATCAGTATCACACAAATGGAATTAAAATTTGCATCTAAAATGACCGCTTTCACCACCATTTCTCTAAAAAAAAACTTCACAAGGAATTCACACCTCCGTTTTCATCAAACAGAAATTGTAGCGCCACCGGACATTTTAGATACACATTTTATATGTGGAAATTTTCTATACGGCCATAACCTGTTATAATGTTCATCGTTTAACACAGGTACGGTGAGTCAAATAATTTTTAATTTGGCATGCCACGGAATTCATTACTTTATTGGTCTACATTTATCGAACGGATTGATGTTAAATCTTTTACTTCAGCAGTTTTATCATACGTTTCGACGTACATTAGTCACAGCTTATCGTTTATTTTTGACGGCACAGTCTCAAAAAATGATATCCTCACATCTTCATGAGATAACGATGGATTTACGGGGCTTGAGTTTAAAAAATAATTTAATGAATTCTGTGCAGTGACGGGTTTCTGAAAGTCCAACACGCTCATTTCTAGTGCAAATCACCTTTAGTTTTAATCAAACAACTGTTGATAGTTAAAATCGTGCTAGGTGTATCCTTTGAAAGCAGAAACTCAAATTAAATTTTAAACAAACTGTAACTCCCATCATCGTGTTAGAGGCTATAATGTATGTTTTGTTTGTGGATCCAACCCACTTTGAATGACTTCTAGTAATTATTTCTTTGAAAATTTGTAAGTTTTTATTTTTCATTGGCTTTGTGGTCAGGTGTTTCATTTTTTAATAATTTGCCCTCTGCTGCTGCTGTTAAAATAAAACTTGTTGGTCAGTCCGTAGTAGTAAGTCGTTGCGAAACCTGGTAGCCATGGAGAACAAGTACAAAATTAACTTATCCAACACAATCCACCAAATGAAGAAAATTTATTTCATCGTGGGCCTGTGGAAGACCAAGAATGGCATCGCTGTCGTTTCGCAGTTTTTCTTCTTTATGTTAATTTCGTCATTTACTCTATCGGTATTCGTCCAGGCTAACATAACTGACAAGAAAGATGAGTCTGTCTTTCTCACAGTGACTTCACTTATTGGCATACTTCAAGTGTACCGAATATATTACGTTATTGTGAAGCAGAAGGGCATTCTTGATGTGTTGCATCCGGTTAGTGTTAACAGTACTAACGATTATGACACCTACTGCAGAGCTGACAATAAACTGGAAAAATTGATGACCTTTGCTAAGAATTGGATTTACGTTTCACTTTTTCTGTTCGTTGCTGTCACAATTGTACCGTTACTTAAGAAGCGGCTAATTTTTGATATCGCATTTCCGTTTGACTATAAAAGGAATGCAATTGCATTTTGGGTCGCGTATGTTTATGTTGCTGCGACATTTCTTCTGTCCGTAACCCTGATTTTGTTTGTCGTAATAATTATTTGGTACATGATGCTCAACTTTGTGGTGAAATACGAGATATTGGGAAATAATTTTAAAAATTTGGGAAGAACAGTGGGATCGAAAACGAAGCGTTTGGTTAGTTCTCAAATAAAGCATGACCTCTACTTCCGACATTTGATTGAAGCAATAGGAAGTATAGAAAATATTAATGAGTGCGCAGTTATACGTCACTACTCTAAAAGGAATTTTTATTAACTTTTCATTTACCAGGCTTCTCGAAGAATTTGGATCGATGTTTTCCAATTTGTTTCTACTTCAGGTCTTCACCTCTAGCTCATGTATATGTGGAGCAGTTGGAACGTTAGCTTTTGTAAGTAAATTTTTCACTAACTAATGGAGACCATCCTGATGCAATCGTCAATTTCGTAGAGCCGTCACGAAAACATACTTGAAGATGGATTTTATTTCGTTGTCCTATGTTTCTGCTGTTTCGACACTTTCACTCTTATGTATTTGGGCAACGAAATACAGTTATCATTTGAAAGATTGTCGTATTGCCTATTTGAATCCGATTGGATAGAACAAACACAATCATCCAAGCTATGTGTTCTTATCATAATGGAACGTCTAAAGAGGTCACAGTTGTTAATCGTCGGGAAATTATTTCCTATGAACTTGCGAACGTTTGGTGTGGTAAGTACAAAATGTTTTTGTAACTTGGCTACGGAAACCCTGATTCCAGTATCGAATTGGGCTACTTTTCGACACTAGTGCTGAAATAAGATGTAAAAGTTGTGTCAATCATTTTTCATTTTGTAACCAAATTACATTAAGTCTTGTTTGATACGCTTAACGAAATGGACTCCATTTAATGAAGGTTGTCACACATCTTGCACAAAAACCTAGATCCCATTTCGTTACTTGCATCGAAAACGGATTTTCATTTACTTTCATTAGGCTAACAACCATTTTTACAGATCGTAAACCGTGCGTACAGCATGTTTAATGTCTTGCAAAACATGGCAACGTAATTATATCGACAGTGGGGTGTTTTATTTAATTAAATTAGAAAAAATAATCTTTAATTCATTGACATTGTTAGATATTGTAGTAACTTAATAAACTCTTTAGCTCAAGCTGTTAACACAGTTAACTTTATATTTGCGAGAGGAATGCTACAGAAATTAATACAAAAAATGTTGGAAGTTTTGAAGTAATAGATTTTGCATCAAAGAAATCTCTAACAATGGAAAAATCGTATGAGGACCAATGGTTAAGGATTAACGCACACTAATGAACCTCATAATGAACCAAACATTGAATCAGTGATTAACGATGATTTTTGAGAATTAATCGTTGAGTCATCACGATTGGTAATTGTCTGCCAACATTGACCTGGTTAATCGTTTATTCACTGATAGACGAGGTTAATCAAAAATCGATCAGGGATTTAAAAATAAAATTATTTCTGATCTGTCTTCACGATCGTCAACGCAAAAACATCCAGGTGAGGTTTGCTGTAATTTTCATTCACAAGTTGAAATTGCGTCATCGGCTTGGGTCAAAAGTGAATAATTTCATGATGATAGGCACAAACTGTTAATTAGATGATTTGGTTATCTTCTCGGATCTTTACGCATCATCATAAAACACATTTTTGTCAAAGTACTCTGACAAACACCGATGAAGCAAAATGATGTCTATTGCCTCAACTTAAGTGTTTCCGCCCAAGTGAAAAAGTTATGGTATACGCTTAATGTGCTGACGTAAGTAAGATCTCACTTGTAACATTATATGGAAATTAACTTCCGGGTTGAGTAGTTAATAATTTCATGTGACATTAGCTGTTTGCATTATAATAAAAGTAACTTCATTAAAATGAAACAAAACAAAACAGTGATATGACGTTCCACTGTCCATTCATTTACAAAATCTGTCCAACTGCAAAAACAGAATGGACATTGTGCTAATTAAACAACCGACCCTTAACTTTATATTACAATTAATTCAACCGAATGAATCCACATTTCACATCAAATTTAATTATATTTATTTTACATTTTTGCATGTTTACATTTTACTCTATAGCCGCAAAGACGAATACGCTGTGTGTATAGTCGGAATACAACCGTTTCAGTTAGAGGACAACGGGTTGCCAGTTTAAAGGAACTCCATCCTCAACAGAATTTGTATCAACTCTGCTGAGGCATAAGTAGGTTAGGTTCACGCATTTGATCTAGATGACTACGTACGAACTATATTTCCAGTTTTTCTTTGGCCCGATTCTCACCAGAACTGTGAAATTTAACTGGACAAAAACTCAATGAAAGTAAATAGATATCTACTTTCATTGCAAAAACTATCCCCAATGCTGCTACAAACCCGGATAAATTTAACTGACAGCTGATGGGAATTCAACTTTTGATTCATTCTTAATTTGTCTAAGTTTACCCGATCCGAGCCCGAATCACTCTTTTTTTAGGATTTAGGCTAATCGCTACTTTTCCAGTGTTCTCACACTTTCAGACTTTTGAAAATTTGGTTTGATGAAGTCCGGGCTTATCCGAATTTCCAAGAAAACTCGTCTCGCTTCCCGCTTATATCCTGTTCCAATAGTGTTTGCGTTTGATAAACCGACTGCTGATTGTATAAATCGGTCGTGCTTAGCTGATATACAGTGTGAGCATAAAGCAGAAACTCAAATTAAATTTTAAGGAAATTGTAACTCCCATCATCGTATTAGAGGCATAATATGTTTGGTGTGTGTGAGTGTGTGTGTATATGTGTTGTACCCACTTAAAATCAGTTCGCTTTTTTGTTAAACAATTGAGTTTGCTGTGGTTTTTCTTGCTTATTTTGCGAATTCAAGTGGTTCAAACGAAAAAGGGTTTTTCTGATTTTTATTTTATTTTCATCGGATGGATTTTTCAAGTGAAATGGGTTGCTCATACCTAACATTCAATTTGAATTTTCATTTTCCGATACTTAAAACGAAAGGAATTGATGAAAGAACCGAAAATTTAACATACTGAGCGAAACAGAGAGCGAAAAATATCCGTTCGCATCGTGTATGCTGATGTTAACACAATGTTTTATGAAAATGTTGATTTTATATTCCTCTGAAATTGAGTTCTTTCTCCACGCCGAAAATGTACATACACGTACACAGTGTATGGTGTAAACTAGGTCAGACTAATCTTTTCCACTTTAATCAATTTTATGTTCAAATATAAAATATTGATACTGAACAAAAGGATAATTTATTGTGTGTCGAATAATATGCTATACTACAAGGTATTTAGATTTTTCCCAGAGATAAAAGGCGCGCTGTGCTCGGAGGAAATGGGATTTTCAATTGGTTTAAATGATATATAACGAATGTACGTGCTAGACACACACAGAACGTCTTTCCATCCAGAGAGAAAGAACAATTATATATGCATCGACACATGAATAATTCAACGATACATTTTGTGTGAGTGTTAAATACCAAATCCACACATAACAAAACACTCTGCAAGAGATGAAGAAAAAGAAAAGTTCAATAACCCATCGTAAATCACTTAAAATATTTTCGTTTCAACAACATTTTTGCATAAACAACGAATTTTAGTTTCATCTTGACGCAATAACTTCTTATGGTGTTGTTGTTGCTGCTGTTGTTTTTCCGACTCTACAAAGTCGAAACAGAAAAGCTAAGCTGCAAACAAAAAAAAAATATTATTTTGCCAAAGAAGAATATTTCAACCTATCAGCATAAACAAAAATAAGACAAAAAAAACTTCATAAAACTTTTACGTTCTATGAATTTTAAAAGGTAAAAACCTCACTCACATACCTCTGAGCCGTATACATATAACGCTATTATTACACATTGTTTTGTATGTCGTTTAAACAAGACGACAAAGTTGTAAAACAGTTTTCAGGTGAAGAAAATACACACTGCATCTATGCAGTACAATTTTGCCGTAGATTGTTGATTGTTTGAACACGATTACTCTATTTTAGTGCGATGTGTGCGCCGATCGGCTTAAGTATATATTTATGAAACAAGAATCGTATGAAAGTGTTTTATTGCTCTAGATGTAGATTGTAGAGGCGAAACCGAGGTTGACAAGACATATTTTTGTTTGGACATTGGAAAACCATCTTAAATCGATCACAGTACACCATATCCCACTTGTTCCTTTCTTCCAACTAAACGCAAAAATTGAGCCGCAATTTAACATACGCGGGGTAATTGTATGCGAATAATAGATGCTAGTTGATGCATTTTGGGGGGCGATAATTTTATTCCCTAACTAGTGTTGAAATATCGCGACCTCGTCGCGTATTTCTGACCAAAGTATATAGACACTGAAGGTAACGTAAATCCGCAAGAACACACGATCCAAAGTTTCGGGTGAATATAGTTTTTATAATGTTGGACACAAGTCAAATTCACTTTGTTAGGTTGCAACACATGCCAAAGCTCAATACTAAACAACGCAGATCCAACAACATTATCACGCCAAATCTCAGGGATGCAACATAACAAATCTTATATTCACCCGAAACTTTGGATCCGTATTTCTTGCTATTCCCTGAGGATTTGCGTTACCTTCAGTATGAATATGTACCTTGTTTCTGATGTCGTTTAGGAAATAGTATTTTTCCTAACGAATGCCGGTAGGTTTTTTAGCGAACGATAGGTTTCCAGCACGATCCGGAGGTGAGTTCTGGAATCGAGTTCGCTGAAAAAGCCTCTAACCATAAGTTAGGAACAACGTTTTGTTTATAGTGTTTCGGAAATGAGCGACGAGGTCGCGATATTTCGACACTAGATAAACGAAACTTTTTTCCTAACTTATGCTGAAAGGCCTTTTTTTAGCGGAAGAAAGGTTTCCAACACGAGCCGGAGATGAAAGTAACAATTTCTCACTCATTTTGCGTGCGATTATTTCTTTTCACACTTATTTTTCGATGAAATAAGACTCCTTCAAACAGCATTGTACACGGGCCGCGCAAGTATCGAAGCTCACTGAATTGCATGAAACTAATTTGTTTTGTTACCATTTCATTGGCAATAAAGCAATATAATGCTGGGAGAAAGATGAACTTGAAACCTGGTGAGCTGTTAACAGGCCCGGACTGGCCATATGGTGAATTCGGGGAATTCCCGATGGGCCTTTTGGATTTTTGTATGAGAATTTTTAATTTGTGGGCCTTTTTAAATTGAGTTGCATGTAGCCCCCGATGGGCTTTTTCGAGCCAGTCCGGTACTGGCTGTTAACAGCATCTACGTAAACAAGCGACGAACCCAGCCTAGAATACCCTAATGTATATAGAAAGATATATGCTAAAACTATTGAAGTAAAAGATTTTTTTTATAAGCTTAAATAACGAAAAGATTTGATTTATTGATAACATGTTTATGTTTAAAGTATAAGATCAGTTGGAAGGTCAAACGCAGTGACCACTTTTCGAAGAACATTTTCCCATATTTTCTTGATTTTAACATAAGTTCCTGAGTTTTCCTAAAAAAAATATTTTTCAGAAAATTAAGAAAAATCTGAAAAAATTAGACATTTTTAAATACTTGAATTAACATGAGTTAACCCTTGTTTCTGCTTCGACTTACTATCACATTCGTAAAAAATCTTTTCCCTTGTTATTGAATTCGTTTCGTTAAAGTACCATGCGTAACGTCGCTATGGCGTATGCATCAGGAGTGATGAAAGTGTACATAAGTAACCACATTTCCTCAAAGTCACACTACGAAAATTGTCATTACCAAAATTAGATTGGCCTCGGAACATTATCGGCTGGGAAATGTTAATTTATTATCTTCCATATCTTCCAACTCGTTTCTTTATTTGTTTTGGGTCGTTAATTAAAAGAATATTTCAACGTTTCCAATACACATTTTGTCGCTATATTACTTCCATTGTTACAAAGAAGCTGTACTTTTCTCACGACAATATTCATTAAAAATATTTTTGTTCGTGACTCAAAGAACTTGGTACTGAGCGACTTAACAAATTTTATAAATACCATGAGGAGGATTCGACAGGGGATACTAAATCGTTTTTAATTAATAAATACCGGTCCAATCATAGGAGAAAGAAGAGATTTAAAGTTGATTTTTTATACACAAAAGTATGGTTAATAGGGTGCCTCAAATTTGTATAAAGAATTTTTTGTGCCGACTTTTTTGGCCAACAATAGGAATTCTGAAAGGTCATGACCAGAAACTAAAATTGACACAATAAAATAAAAAATCGACCGCTTTTTCGGTTTGTGAAAAATCAAAACGTGAAAAAGGTGCTAGACTTCTCAAAATCTGGGTTAAATTGACGTTAAATTGAATTTTTAAATTCTTGAATGGTCTCAATTCATTCACAAGAGTCCAAAGTATGCAATAAAAATCAAAAACTTGTCGGAATCAGACTCTATATGGAAAAGGGACCCCGACGAAAATTTTATTGGTCGAAGGACATGCATGCTAAGTTAGCAATGCTAACCCAAAAAGCGGTCAATTTTTGTCTTTTTTTTGTGTCAATCTTAGTCTCTGGCCATGGTCTTTCAGAATTCCTTTGGTTACCCAAAAATGTCCAACAAAGTTCTTTTTGAACCACCCTAATGGTATTATGCCCGACTAAAAGTGCACACATCAACGAAATTTTAGTGTTTGTTTGAACAACTGAAACTGAAAACAAAGTTCAAAGCAATACCTGGCAAAAACTGGGACACATTTTAACATCTACCGCCCCTTTGAGCAGTAAATCTCTCGTTTGCATTTCCCGTTTGACATGCTTTTGGACACTCATTTCACTTTGTTTCGACTATAAAATTAATATGCACAAGGCGGCGCACAAACCTCCGAAGAAGCAAAATATATTTAACAGCGAAAATATTCATAAACGTTGTAATGCGAAACTTCACAACGCCTTAGTTCAAATATTGTGTGAACCCCCCATGAGACATATGTTGCCTGGGTGTTAAAAGATGGTTACATAGTAGTTGAAAATGTACTTACATATGAGATTATACATACGAAGCTCCCTCCGACTGATTTTCCTGAACGATAAGAATTCTAATTAACCGCTCATACATACAACCAGATTTTATTTCCTTTTTTACTCTTTTTTTGCACATCATTTGCTTTGTAATTTGTTACTCTTCTGTCTCCATCCCTTCAAATATTAATGCAGAGACTACAGCATACATAAGTCTAATCCTTCAATCGTTATTTTTTCCCTTTATCGCCGTCCATTACATGTATCCTATTATATAGAAGGTAGTCACATTCCATTTAATCCTTAATGTATCGCGTGTTGCTGGAAACTTTTGCTCTCATGTAACGTACAAATACGTTTCCATATAAAATTGGCATGGATCGTGCCAAAGAATCGCAACACACATACACACACACTCATTCTTTCGTCGTCTTTTTAATCTAAACTTTGTTATTATTTTTATGAAGTTAATATGTCAGAAGAACGAATAACAAAACCCATCATTCAATATGGAAAAGTTTGCCGGAAAAAGAACTTAAAAATGCAAACCCTTGACGATGTTACAAAAATGGAAAATGAAATCGGAAAACAATTGAAAAGTTTCACAATACGTATGTGGCCCACATACACAGCAGCCTTTTTTTCTGTGGGGTTATAACTGGGAAATTTTATTATTTCATAAAATCACAATAATAAAATCCAATCATCGCTTCATACATACCGTGTGTGAGAGTGGGTTTTTTTCTGTGTTGCTCTTATACAATTTGAAAGTAAACAACAGAACGGCAACACACAAATAAATTAAAACTTTACACATAAAGCGACATTATAAGTTTATAGGCAATTCAGTCGTTACATATAAGACCTCAATTGCCAGCGAAGAAAAGCGTATATGAAACTTAGAAATTTATTTTATTCGCCACGGTATGTATGGTTAAGTGCTCTACTATACAATTTCCACGGTGTTGTGGAAACTTTGACGATAGGAGGTGATATTCCATATATATTCGGACAACTTGAACAGCAGCAATTTCGCTATGCTCCGGGGAAATGAAACCTTAAATGGCATTTTCAATAAAATTGTCCTGTTTTACTATCCCAACGGTATGCTATGTACCGCGGTACACATTCAATTAGATACTGGACTTTTAATGTTTATATTATTTGATGGAAATAAAATTTATTTGTTGCGAGTTGTTGGGGTCGGTTTGGGGGTGGTATGTATGTATACACTGCTACTTAAACCATGAGCGTAGAATTTTTGCTTGGTGAGCTTTCATTGTTTTATTTGTATAGTAAGTTATGAGAGTACATAAAAAGTGTATTTAAGTCTTTCGTTTTGATAAATTTTATTCGGCTTTCATCTACTCGAAGTCGAAATTGGTGAACATAAAACTGGTTTAAATATATCTTTAATGGGAGAACTGTAAAGAATTTCATTTCTATTGTAAAATTTATCTCTAGTCTTGTTTTAAGTGAAGAACCGAACTAATGGACACTTCATCCAGTTCCACGAATGCGACGTGAAAAATTAAATTTTGCTATTTTGTAAGACAATTTGAATAAAAACAATATTTCATGTGTATGGCGTGATTAATCTTATTTTCTCCACTCAAAAGACCATGAGAAAATGATGTTTTGTTGACGCTTCGTCTGATGACAGTTCGGAAAAGAAAATGTTATTTTCTACCCTCCTATTTTGACAGCAACTTTTTTTTTGCTTTGAAAACATTGTGTGGCCTACTTTTTGGAAACTAATTTCCTGAATTTCTCGAATTTTCTCGAATTTCTTAAAATTTCTCGAATTTGAGAAATTTGAGAAACTTCAAGAAACTCGATAAATGGTTTCTTGAAATTTCTTGAATTTTTCGAAGTTTCTCAAATTTCTTGAATTTTCTGGAATTTCTTGAAATTTCTCTAATTCGAGAAAATCAAGAAACTTTGAGAAATTCAAGAAATATTTCTCGAAGTTTCTTGAATTTCTCAAAGTTTCTTGATTTTCTCTAAAAGTTTCTAAAAAGTAGGCCCTGGTAGCTGGTAAACAAACTTCGTTTTAACACTGTCAAAATACCACCTTCTTCTTTTGTTTGTGGAATCATACACTGTTACAATTAAGCCCTGTTCAGCAAATACATTTCCCTGTACTGTCTTGGTTTTGAACGACCTCATGCTTGGATAAAGCACAAACCTGCTTTAAAAAAGAAAAGTTGTCGTGTTCCAGTTTTCGGTCGGAAACATTTCCCGCTAGCTCAGAGGGTTTTTATAGCAAAAATGCGGACTTATTCCCGAATTATACTTCTTTTATTTACTTTGTTACACTTAGGCGAAAAGGCCAATATCGAACGCGGCAATTAAATAAGTCTTGACCTATCTCAAGAACTGTCGGAAAGAAGTTCAATTATATTTTTGGTAGAAACAAATTCGTCTTCCCCTGACATTCTGTCCGGACCACTGTCGATTCCTCTCACCTTTTGTGACTCTTTCTCAATCACTCATTGCATTTCTCTCAATTAAACGGTTCATTGAACCCATAATATCGTGCTAAACTCATGGCGATTTGTTAGCTCGCTTACGCATTTTCACTGAACATATATATTCATTCATTCACATTCATTCACACGTTGGTGTGTCGTGACACGTGAGAAAGTCACTTAGCTTACGAAGTCTTGATCCTTTAGCTGAGTCATCTGTTAGCGAGAACGACAACAAAAGGCAAGTAATGATGATAGTTTGTACTTTTATTATGATAAAATGTTACAAATAATGTAGTAAACTAGCCTTTATTTCTATTAGCGATGCGGGTGATGGTGAGCATATGATAAGATATGATCAATGATGATGATATATGATCTATGATGGGATATGATCTATGATGGGATATGTCCTATGATGGGATATGTGCTATGATGAGATAGGATTGATAATGAGATAGAATTGATAATGAGATACGATTCATGCTTAGTACAATACATAGACGATATCCATCCACAGTAAAATATGCAAACAGAATGATCGAAGCACAGTAGGAGACGGCGCTGAAGGCAGCAAAGCTGCCTTAAAAACTGATCCTAGTTGCTGTCCGGGGGGAGTTGGGCTTGATAGTTGAGTTCGCGTTTTTTTTTTTGAAAAAAGAAGTTAAAAAATGTTGTATAAGGGAAAATCCCAACTAATTTCACTAATTATTTTCAGTTCAATCTAAAAATGGAAAAACTCTTTGGCTTTGTTCGGTTAATTTTGTAAAAGGAACAATTCGTTGTGATCGTTCCATCTGATATTCTCCCGCATTTTGTAAAAGGAAAAATTAAATGAATTTGTTATATTAGCGATTTCCGGCTCATTTTCTAAAAGGAAAAATTTGATTTCTTCGGTCAATTAGAAATTTTTCCAACATTGTGTAAATGGTTCAATTAGCGATTTTTGAGCTCATTTTGTAAAAGGAAAAATTCGATGTGATCGATCCATTAGAAATTCTGCTCACATTTTGTAAAAATAAAAATTTGAAAATTCTCTCTACATTTTGTAAAAGGGAATATTGCTTGGTTTTTTGTTATTAGCGACTTTTCGGTTCATTTAGTAAAAGGAAAAATTCGAAATTCTACCCACATATTGTAGAAGGGAATATTCTTTAGCTTTGCTAAATTAGTGACTTTTCGGTTCGTTTCGTAAAAGGAAAAATTCGAAATTGTCCCCACATATTGTAGAATGGAAACTTCCATAAATTTGTTGAATTAGCGATTTTCAAGCTCATTTTGTAAAAGGGAAAATTCGTTGTGCTGGATCCATTGGAAATTCTCATCACGTTTTGTATCGGGAATTATTCCATGATTTTGGTCAATTAGTAATTTTCCCAATATTTTCTAAAATGGAATATACTCTGGCTTTGCTCAATTAGCGATTTTTCGGTTCATTTAGTAAAAGGAAAAATTCGAAATTCTCCCCACATATTGTAGAAGGGAAAATTCAATGAATTTGTGGAATTACCAGTTTTTGAGCTCCTTTTGTAAAAGGGAAAATTCATTCAGATCGTTCCATTTGATATTCTCCCCTCATTTTGTAGAAGGAAAAATTTGATTTCTTCGTTCAATTAGAAATTGTACACATATTTTGTAAATGGTTCAATTAGCGATTTTGCAGCACATTTTGTAAAAGGAAAAATTCGATGTCCCATTACAGTGAACGACATCTCAAATGTCTCACTGTCATTTTTTTCAGAGAATGTCATTGTGAATTTGCAATGACACAATAAAATTCTCAGAAAAATTTGACAGTGAGACATTTGAGATGTCGTTCACTGTAGAAATTTTGCTCATATTTTGTAAAAAGAAAATTTTTAAAATTCTCTTTACATTTTGTATAAAGAATTATTCTCTGGCTTTGTTAAATAAGCGATTTTTCGGTTCATTTAGTAAAAGAGGAAAATTCTCAGGCTTTTCTAAATTGCGATTGTTCGGGTCATTTTGTAAAAGGCGAATATTCTCTGGCTTTGTTAAATTATTGATTTTTCGGTTTATTTCGTAAGAGACAAATTTGAAAATTCTCCACACATTTTGTAAAAGGTATTATTCTCTGGCTTTGCTATGGCGATTGTTTGGTTCATTTCTTAAAACAAAAATTTGAAATAATGCAACGGTTAACCGAGAAATTCATTTAATCATATTGTAACATACTGCGACTGTTTACAATTGCCATTCGTTTTTTCGCTTCAACCGAGCATTTTTACGTTTTCTGAACTTTTCCTTTTGTTCCGGATCCTTACTGTTATACCACTGTTTCCACTTTCCCTTTGAACGTTTCATATCTTCTCGAAGTTTCCCTCTAAAAAAACTCGGATGTGGATCAACTGTAAGTCGAACCGGCGTTGTCACAGTTCGACCACTGAGAGTGGTTTTGCCAACGGTACTAACATCAAGAGTGTTGGACGCTTCATCGTTGCCATCATCGGTTTCGCTATCGCCAGAGCTTGTGCCACTTGATTCGACCGCCCCATCTCCACTAAGGTATTCATCGACGAAGCGTTGAGAGTTGTGCAATTCGACCCACAATAAACGATCACTGCTCAGGAAAGTCATTCTTTTCATCGGAACACATTTGTATTGGCAGTGTGCAAATATTTCATCTCGAGCCAATAGATTGACGACATCGTCAAAAGATTTAAAACATGAAATACTCGACTTTCCAGCGTAGTCGTAGTACCCATCACTGTTCCGTCCATGCGGGTCAAACAAACAATATTCCTCGGCTCCGTTGAGTCCAATATAGCCAAATATTCCAAACGAAATTTGTTTGCATGTGAACACTATACAACGTGAAGTTTCATCGCATGCCGCCATGTATTTTTTTAATTTACCTCGAAGACCAGTAAACTTTCCAAAAAAAGACAATTTTTGAACAGGCTCATACCGGACCCTTTGCTTAACATGTTGGTTTGGAAAGGTGCACGCAATTTTCGCTTCGAACGAAACATCCGTTGACAGATTGTCTTCTTCCCGGGCACAATCTAACTCATAATGCAAATAATCACCTTTGCAAATGATATTGTCCAAGTCAATTGCATTCCACTCATACGGTTTATACTTTAAATGGTACATCCAGGCGACAATGACAATGGAACGGCTATGACCAACTGTAAAGTTATCTTTATTTTGCGATCCAGGTGTTTCCAAACGCGAATCTTTGCGATTGAACGATCCGAAAGTTATTTTGTAGTATAGCTTGGGCTGGTTTTTGTTATCTACATTGTACATGTTTCAAATTTGCAAATTATTTATGATTTCAAGTACATTAAATAAGTCAACATTAATACCTGCAACATCCATGTCCGAAATTTTATAAGATTTTATTGCAAATCTGACATGAAATCAAATAATTTCTTGAAATGAGAGATTATTGAAACGCGTGCGACCGAATTGAAATGTATAATATGTACTGTTAAAAGCAAAACAATGAATTTTATGGAAAGGCAAATACTATGTGATCATTGAAGTAAGAGCATTTTGTAGCATGGATCATATTGCAATCCTATTCTCCACATTTTGAATTAGAGAAAATTCATTGAGTTCTTTGCATCAGAAATTTCCCCTTATTTTGTAAAAAGGAAAATTCATTGAGATCATTCTATGATATTCTCCCCACATTTTGTAGAATGGAAAATTTAATTAATTTGTTCAATTGGCGGTTTCCAATTCATTTTGAAAAAGGGAAAATTCGTTGTGATCGTTCCATTTGATATTCTCCCCGCATTTCGTGAAAAGGGAAATTTCATGATTTTTGGTTAAATGAGCGATTTTGAGCTTATTTTGTAAAAGGGAAAATTCAATTAATTTTATAAATTTGCGATTTTTTGGTTCATTTTGTAAAAGGAATAAATCTATGTGGTCGATACATTAGAAATCTTGCAAAATTTAGAAATTTTAGTGTAGAAAATGACGTCGTGAGTATGGGTTCCAACTCCCGGGCCTCCGGCGATCAGATTCTTAATGTCGAAAAAAAAATTGAATTTTTTCCTCTTCCATTCAATTAACGATGTTACGTTCATTTCGTGAAAGGGAAAATTCGGTTTCTAAGTACAATTGATTGTTTACGCTCAATTCTTTGAAGGAAAAAATGTGTTTGCTATAAAACAGATTGATAAAGGGAAAAATCTATATTCTCGCCTCTAAACGCACAAAAAACTATTACAAAATAATAAGAAAAGAAGATTTTTGATTCATTCTCCGTTCTGAGCAGCAACTCTATATGTGTTCTTGGATATAAGCGATATTTTTCAGTTTCATAAATGTTTGTCGGAAAATGCGAAACGTACTGCCGTTACACAGCTGTTGACAGTGGCAACCCAGTAAAAAAGAAACGACCATTTTACAGTCCATGAGCGCACAAAAATTTCATTAAATGTAACCACACCGACAATTTTCCATTGTTCCCACAGTCGATATTTGTGCGAAATCCACTTAATAAACGCTAATCAGCTTAAAAAGCGTTATTCCATCGAAACAGAGCGAAAAAATCGATTCCTCGCACTCAAAATATCAAAAAGGCAAATTGCATTTTCGACCGCTGTGCCGGCAGCGGAGCGTCCACCATTTATATGCGTTCGAACGGGCTTGACTCACCCGTCAATATGAGCTATATATCAAAGAAATGCCATGAGAAATGACCAAACGGCAAGCAAAAACATTTTTGCTTCACTGTGCTTTGGAGTAGCTTCGAAGTGACCCATTTGGAGAGTGTTTGTGCGGTGGAAAACATAACCACTACGGCGTGTGAGGTGTCTAATGAAAGCTCAGGACCTGCTCTATCGAATAGAGAAAAAAAATTGTTACCACAGTCCCCCTGATCCGCACAGCAAGTGCGAAAGTGTTCCCGACCCTAAGTTTCCATCTCACTTCGAAAGTGTTTTCACCCAAAATTGAAACTGTACCACAACGTGTTTGGTATCGTTAGATAGGTCTTGAACGTGCCGTCATTTTGAGCCCACACACACCGTGCACCGAGCGATGCACTGGCTGCAAATGGTCAAAACCCAAAAGTCCGCCAAAAGTCAAAAAAAAAATTTTTCCACTTTTCTCAAAAATGTCTCCAATGGATTTATTGAGTCATACATCAATCGATCGGGCCGTTCTAGTCGAGGCTAAGGTGAAAGTATGAAGAAAAAAAATCCCACAGTTTTTGAGCAAAAAATTTTTTACTAACGTAAAATGACCAAATTTAGTTTTTGAGTAATATCTCCTCGAAGACAAAGCCAAATGGGTCGATGTTTGGTATCTACGTGTCGGTCATGAAAATCTGCGTCGATCCGTGGCACCTGCGGGTGCCGACGCACCCATCATACCCCTACCAAAATTCGCTATGTAAGCTGTATTTCATTCATTTTCGCTCAAAAATCGTAAAAAATGATTTTTTTCAAATTTTTTTCACCACTATCATGTCGGGCGGTTCCCGCCCGACATTATGAGACATGGTTAAAAAAATGAAAAAAAAAAAATCGAAAAAAATTTCATCCCGAAAGTGGTCTAAACACCTAGCCACCACCCCACAGATGAGCCGTATGTATATCGCTCGGCTCAAGTTCCTCGCAAGTGTGTGGTGGGCAACTTGTCTATTAAGAAAGGTAAAGATTTCGCATCAATGTGCTGAAAATACTTGGAACAAAAGATGGAATAGATTCAATAGATTCATTACTATTGTCGTACGTGAAAAGACTAATTCCAAAGCAGGGTAATAGAAAAATAGAAAGTAGTACTTTAATCGAAGTACGCGAAGATTTCCATACCTTTTTTATTCATAATGTCATTGCAAAATTACCATTAAGGCTGCCGCTAATGGTATTATTGGTATCAAAAAACTACTCTATTTGACGTGGCAAAACCTCTATTACCCTGCTAGGCGCTTTGCTAATTCTATAAATCACATCTCTATGAAGAGTGGGGTTGTTTGACGTTTCATTCAAATTTAATTTTTTTATGAAGAAAGGAAAAACTCTGACTTTTCATGATTTCTGAATGAATTGACATCTCTAGACTTATTACCATAATATCTCCAATCCAAATCCTCATGCGAATATCACTTTCGGTGATGAGAGGAACGAGGTTTTTTTAATGAATGGTTGGTCATCGTATTTGGTTTATGGTTTGTATCGCTATAATGAAAAGAGAAAAGAATTCCTAAGTTCCAATTTTCTCGACAATCCATTGCGTGCTATATATTCCGTTGGTAACTTTTACTTCCAGACGTATTACAACACCATAACTAAAAGTTTCATTTTCCAAACACAGACAGTATTACGACTCTCATCCGTCTTACATCCAATTGACGAGGACCTCAATCTCATTTCATTTATCGAAGGAAATGCTGTAAACAAAACATGACTTGTTACACTTTCCTGCCGTTCATTTAATTTAGCTACCGTGATCTGATGTACACCTTTTCGTTCGGTTTGGAATTTGTTTTTTTTTTTCGTTCGTTCGTTTCTTTTTTGGTTAAGATAAATACCAATTTGCTCCATTGAAATTGGGAAACAAAACACAACTTAGGTCGAATTAAGACTGATACATAAAACTTTCGAGCAATACCTCACATGCAGATTGTTAATACACAACCCATAAAACAACCGAGAAGAACTTTGTGCTCTGTAACTTGGACAATACGTCAAGCAAAACGGACACATCATATATGACCTTTCCTCTCAATATATGAAAATGTTCCTTAAAACAACATCACAAAAGGCAAAAACAAAACTTTTGTGGTATGTAATTGAAAGTTGCCACAATATAGAATAAACGCTTCTCATAAATAATTCTAAACACACAAATTTTGTGCTGCTATTTTATTTAGTTCTTTCCATTGTGTTGTTGCTAGATATGGATCTGTGTGGAAGAATTTTTAGTGTTGACTATACACAGAAACAAGCAAGCACATATCACATGTGTAATAATGTATGTACAGCAGGAAGTTTCATGTTAGAATACAAATAATAAAGCTTCGAATACTGAGAACATGATTTATTCAACCGAACACTTTAACTTAAAGGAGCCGGTGGTTCGTTCGAAGGACGTTTTTTTTTCTTTAAACTTTTTTCTTCTTCCAGTACTTTTCGTAGAAGAAAAAAGTGTTATGCCCAACAACGATATTTCTTCTTTATGGAGTCTATCTATCGGGTAGTGAATTTGGCGCAGTCAACACAAAACAACAGGAGAAAAAGTCTTTCGAACAAAATACAAACTCGTACTTTGCGAAAAGCTCCTTTCGATTACTTGTGAATAATTCAGGAAAAATGCGTGATGTGAATTTTACCATCTTAAAAAACAGTTCATAAAAATCAATAAAACGGAAAAGAATGAAACCATTTTCATGGGGGATATCATACCATATTGTATACGTCGTCGTTTCGATGGCATTTGGGGATATTGCTTTTCTCACGCCGCTTCCCACAGTGCCACAAAGGGTTCAACCATAATCAATAGACTTTATCGAAAAATGATTCTTAACTTAAATATCTGCTGTCGGTGTGTGTTAAGGTTGTGAATCAAAATTACGTATCTCTCTGCTGTTGTTCGCATATATAATATATATGGGACGGGTTAAGAACTTATTCCCACACGTTTGCTATTATCTGTGCTGCTTTGAATTTTAAAATTAAAAAAAGAAATCGAAAAGAAAAGAAAAATAAAATTTCTGATTTCAATAACAAAATCATGGTTCTTGAGACAGCTTCCCAGACTTATCGGCTATATTTCTTCGTACGCTAACTTGCGCTGTCAATTGCATTTAATGTCATATTGAAGTGGTATACTTGGTATTCATGAAAGTGATTCGACTTTGCATATATGCTGTGTGTTGTGCTATAAAATAACCGGGTTTCATTGCACTGTACACTCAACGTTTCTTTTTTGTCTTCTTCTCTAGTCACATATTGCGAAAATGCAAACAATTTTCTTCGGACTTGCAGTGTTGTAATGCACTCATGCTTGAGACTATAAACTTTGATGTAAAAGAGCGAACCAGATCAAAAACAGATGCTATCGAATGGCGTATATTGCAATAGTTTTGACTGTAGATCCATCCATTTTACTTTACAGAAAATCTATGTAGAACAAAGCTTTTTGCACCACCATATACATCGATTTGTCTAATGGTCTCGACTGCAAATCGATACTCGTACATTTGAGTGACAAAAATGAGGATGGAATGCCAGAGGATTTCCTAATTTTTTGGACATTCTGAGGATTGTCCACCTCTTAGCGCTCGAACATATAAATTGAAGAAATAATTTTTCACGCATATCGCTTAGCAAAACCTAAAGGTCTTGAGAAATGTAAAAAGAATCCTTTGATTTTCTGTCGTTTGCAGTATGTCCTATAACAGTCGTTGCCCATCATAAGGATTTTTGTTGAGTGCAGACATAACTCATACGTAATACGTATATATTGGCTTCGTGACAAAGCCCACAAAATTGAGGATGAACATGAAATAACTGAATTGATATTCACTTACACTTAAGGACTTTAGGTTGTCCTAACTAAAAGTACTCATACATTTAAATATTAGAATGGATCGATCTTACCAGTTTTGAAAATCTAACCGAATCGTTTATCGTTTCCGACTATTATTTTGAATTTTTCGAATACCACCCTGTTGTTCGAACGAATTATCGAGATACTTGGAAGGGTGTTGCTGCTCCTAGATACCAGTTAATGTAGGATTTATCTACTAGATGTACTTTCCCTCAACTCTCCTACGCTATCGCTTTTCGACGGTGACCTCAAAAATATACTTTTGGCAGAGAAATGTTAACAGAGGGTGTTGATGCCGTCTCACCGGGCCGGCGCAGCGCCATCTGTTATCATTTCTTTGACTTTTGGAAACCAAAACATCTGCTCGAAAATTCCAGCACTGAGAAAAAATATTATTCAAGAATTGGGCGTTGGATTGATAGCATTTCTGAAATGATGTAGTTAGATTTGTCTCTGCAAGCTACGAATGGGAATAAGTGTAAAAATGTATTCACCCTATTAAATATGCAGCTTCGCTACTCGATTAAATCTCCATCCTTCCCGATTAGCTAAACGTAACGGCATTTGGTTGGAACCGCACGAATATGCTAATTCAGTGGATATGCGTCCCCAATAATTTGAAACTTTATATGGTACTTCAGATGCCCAATACCGCACCGAATACCAAGGCTAACTAAATTCAATTACGGCTCTTTAATTAATACCTACCGTAAACCAACCGGTAAATTGTTATAACTTATGACTGGATAACTGCATCAAACATATATAGGTCAGATTATAATGTTCAAACACATAAAAGGTTAACCGAAATATATCCCCAGTGTGTGCACATGTATATGCTCACGACCCATTCATTATAGCATGCATGCATTTACAGCCATAAAAGTTACCATAACAGTGTTAGAAGTCAACACAAATAACGTTCGTTTGGCTAGCTTGTATATGTGTATGTGCTAGCCCCCATAAAAAGGCTTGCAAATTTAATTTATTTCTCTATTCTTCCAACCATCACAATTTCTATTATAAAAGCGGAATAGTAAAAAAAGTTTCCATTTTATTAAATATTTTTTTTAAGTTTTTTTCTCACCCTATCGTGTCGTCTCGCTTTTTTCTACGTACAGAGCTGCACATATCCATCTATATCACACATATACACACACCGTAATCCTTTTTCTTTTCACCAGATCCATAAAACTAAAAGAAAAACCCATAAAAATAATCTAACTAACCAACCACCGCATTCATTATTTTTAGTTTCATTGTTCTACAAATACCAAGGTCTACAAAAGTTTACAACATTTTCTTTGCCAATAGATAAAGCATTTTAGATCTCTCTCGATATGTTGCATATTATATTGCGAATGTTGGTTTGAACGTTGTACCAAAGAAAACCGTTAGGTCAAAAATACACATCGGATAGGATACAGCGAAGCGTAATGTAAATAATATAAGAAGATACTATTTGAAGCGAGGGGGATACGACTCGGGAAAAGCCCTTTGCACACATTTACTCCGCATTTTATGGTAATTTTTCCGTCTTCACGTTAATTCAGCCAAGTGTTTGTCCTACTTAAGTATGGTTTCCACTCAAAAAAAAGTTCTCAGTTGAATCGTTTTCACTTTTTCCTCCGATTACTTGACAGTTCGCTCTCATAAGGAGGCAAAACGGAGATTTTTTTAGTAGAATTGATGCCTTAAGGCCCGTCATTAGGAAATGACAGGACAGTTTCCCGAAAATGTATGTAAAATTTTATCACAAAAATTCACCGAAAAAATTCAAAGAAGCTCACCTCTTATGCTTTCCATTGTATTCGGGCATAGTCTCTTATGGTCGCCAAGGCATATTTGAACACTAAAACACTTTTTACTCGATGCAAAAACAAAAAGTGTTTTTTGTTTTGTCGCAACAAAAACACAGAAAATATTTCGACACAACTGTGACACTCCGCTACTATAAGTACTAGAATGAATGTTTGCTGTGTTCACTTCGGCGGTAAAATATTTTCATTCAAAAAAGTGTAAGCTAAGAAGACTTCGCGAAGTCTAACTATGGCACCTCTTTGAATAAAAATATCGGCTGAGTTCTAATAATTCTCCGCTGAGCTTTAACAAACCTCCGCTGAGCTCTAATAATTCTCCGCTAGGCTTCAGGAAGTGTCCGTTGGGCCTAAGCAAGTTGCAGGAAGGCTTAATGGAGCGAGTCGGACACTCAGCGGAGATCTGCCAAAGCTAAGTGGAGTCTTATTAAATCATAGCAACAATTATTAGGTATCCGCTGATGCTTATTGAGTGTTCGCTTAGCTTCATTGCCTTACTACAACGTGCTAAGATCTGACGGACTCTTACTGAAGCCTAGCGGAGAAATATTAGAACTCATTAGAGGTTTGTCAAAGCTCAGCGGAGAATTATTAGAGCTCAGCGGAGGTTTGTTAAAGCTCAGCGGAGAATTATTCGACCTCAGCCGATATTTTTGTTCAAAGAGGTGGCATAATTAGACTCAGCGAAGTCTTGTTAGCTTACTAAAGAAGTGGGAGAGGTTACAATTTTAATAAATGTCTACCATCGTTGAAGTGTCGGGCACTTTTTTGAATGAAAATATTTTACCGCCGAAGTGAACACAGCAAACATTCATTCTAGTCCTTATAATAGCGGAGTGTCACAGTTGTGTCGAAATTTTTTATGTGTTTTTGTTGCGACAAAACAAAAAATAAATTTTGTTTTTGCATCGAGTAAAAAGTGTTTTACTGTTTAAATATGCCTTGGGTACCTAAAGAGACGAAGCACGAATACAATGGAAAGCATCATGGGTGAGTTTCTTTGAATCTTTTCGGTGAATTTTTGTGATAAAATTTTCCATACATTTTCGGGAAACTGTCCTGTCATTTCCCAATGACGGGCCTTAAGGTGGATTCACAGTCAACCGTTTTCTGTCCGTTTTGCCTCCGTGTACATGACAGTTGACATTTCAAACAATTTAGCACATAATGAACCTATTGTTTGAAATGTCAACTGTCATGTGCACGGAGGCAAAACGGAATAAAAACGAATGACAGTGACCATAAAACTTTAATCCTAAAATTTTATCTGTAAAATCTCCCAATAGAAATCCTGATCATTCCACTCTAGTTCAACCGAAAGCAGAGAAGTTGTTGCGAATAACCATTTTTGTTTACATAATGTTGCATTACCCCTCTATTTGAAGCAGCGCAAAGGAATTCGATTTGTAGTAAAACGGTTAACCGAAACCTCAAAAATTTATTGCTTCAATGTTTTGATGTGAATGGATTTCGGATTCAGCAGAAAGTGGTTACCGGTTTTATTCTTCTTTTTTTTACTCTTCGTCTCTGTTGCAATTGGGTATCTCTATTTATACGTATCTGTACACAAGTTCACCAGCCAGATATGTATTACAAACCCGAGATATTTCTTTTTATGTTCCACTCATTTTTGTTGATCAGTCTTCCAGTTATGCATTTAAATGAATAGTTTTCAATGAAACCAATTATATTTTGAATAGCAAAATGTTCATCGTTGTTCATATTAACTTGAACTTTGCGTTCAGTGGTTGATTGTATACTGTTTTTGCATTTCATTTAACATTTTGTTGTTATGGTAATTTCGCTCATATAAACGTCTTTTTAACCACCGACTCTATCACCCGTCTGAGTCTATTGATATTCAAATAAGGCGAATGTCACGGGGCGTACAGAACCAGGTCTGGAATACTCGTATTGTATACACTAAGAGGATTAATGTGGTCGTCGGAAAACATCTGAACGATCGAAATGAAAACCATGGCCTTTGCTATGGAAATCATGTACAAGTTTACCATTTTCTCTGCACTTAAGGGCCGAAACAATACCCTCTCTAGCAACCAAACTTTGTTTTGACGCAGTCAAAATACCACCTTATTTTGACAAAGACAATGACTTTTTTTGTAATGTAGTGGCCGTGCTGCGCTTTTTTTTAAAAGCATAATCTGCATCACACGAAAAACACAATTTTTAAACTTTCATTTATGCACATCAAAATGACACAAGAAAAGACATCAACAATCACAAAATATTCACTTTTGAATACCGAAATGGTGACAGGAGACGTAATATTTTTATCACAAAAAAGGGCGTCGCTGCTCATACTTCATTTAATTTATTTTTAAAAGCGTAAAATTTGCTATGACAGCATACACTGTACGTACAGTTCTACCTCCCTAATTTACCTAGTTTGTTTGCTAGAGAGGGTATTGGCCGAAGCGTTACTATACAAATGGTCATGTAAATGGAAAGGTAAGACGCTTATAATTTAGAAATGTAACTACTTCTGGAGTGAATTTCAAGAGTCAACCAATACGCTCGATTTCTTAGACGGTTGAGGAAAGGTGTTGGAATTAGAGAAAAACAGTTGGTGCCTTTTACATATAGTTAAAACAGATCATGTTAAGAAGAACATGAGGCAATGTGTGCCTGAATAATTGCACAGCCAACAATACTACTTATTGGAAATGTGAGAACTTTAATTTTGTTTCCAGCACGTCCATTGATTTTTATGTTTTTAGTGCAGTGTCTGTGGCCTTGCTTGTCGATCAGCATTTGGCTAACACTTTTAACTACAAAGTAACTATGTTTCTCGAATTTTATTTGACTTTTCTGTGGTTTGTATTATGGAGATTGTTTGTTTCTGTAACTTAGAAGGAATTTCCCTGCGTCGAAAAAGACCTGTCTCATCAATTTCGTCAAAAACATTATGTTTTTCATTGCTTTTGAGGGAAAATCTCGCCAAGTCAACAGACAAAACTTAACAGAACTTAACTGCTTCTTACTTACCAGTACCATTCCCCATTCATTCTTAAAGTCACATATAATGAAATCTAGGTTCAACGAAAATCATCCAAAATATTGCCGATAAGTTAGTCCTAGATTTCTCTTAAAATCGAAATCACAACAGATCCTAATACTTAATGGATTTAGATTTTCTGACTAGCTGGTTCTTAGCGATAACATTTAGCGATATCCAAACAACAAACTCAAAGAAAATCTATTACTTCATTAGTTTTAACATTCACTGTGCTGTAATAACACCATACTAACCGGATAAGAACACTAATTTTTGTCGTTGTGTTCGATAACAGATGAGTCACTCCAGACGAGCTCGAAGTTATTTTTCATACAGACTTACAACCGTCACTCAGTCTCACTTGTAAGCTTCTAACTGGTCAGCTCGTGAAAAGATGATACAATTCATTCATATGAAACCCAATCGGAAATGATTGAACCTTGTGGTGGCAATGATAATCTCGTATGGCTTACGATGCTTACATTGAATAGACTTATTAAAATACTTTATTTTCGATTTCGCTTCGTAACGTTTCGCGGACGGAAATTTTTTGTGAACATCACTCGGTTTTGTTACAAATTAACGAAAGCTTTTATCGGCGTAACCAATTTTGTAAAAATTGAGTCCAGACTAAAAAATAGCTTTTTTACGTGCTGCTGTCATTCAGCAGTGACGTTGGCCATTCGACCCAAATCTAATTGATATTTATGAAATCAATAACTAAAACGTTTTTTCTTCTACCCCCCTCTCTCTTCCAATTTCGAACAAATGCTTTCACAAAATATTTTTTTTTTGCGGTTGACAATATGAAATTTCTGTTTCACTAACTTCATTATTTTGTAACCTTTTACCGAACCCCATATTCATCACCATCAATATAACGTCGATAAAACATTAAAAACCATTCGGTCTTACAGCCACAGCAGTTTTGTAGAGCCAAACGCGCACCAGCCATTCGACTCGAATCCAGTATTGCCTCCATAATATGATGTGGAGAACCGAATACCATAGTTTTTCGAATGGAATTTTTGCACAAAATTCATTGATCTGGAAATTTTCTAAATGCAGAGCCCTAGTTTAGGATTTATTATTTTTCTGTCTCAGCAGTTTTATTTCCATACATTATACACACAGAGATTAATGGTAGGTCCATATATATTTCCTGCTTCACCGAAATATACCATTTCCCATTAAACTCGATTTTGATTTCGAAAGCCTTATATGGTACATCTACAACCCACCTCTCTCTTCATGGATGTGTGTATGGCTCGTATGCCTTCAGCTAAAAACGCAAAGGAATATAAATATATATAACGAGGATACGATGAAGTATTATAGAGCGTATAGTTGAAGAGTGATTTCGAATTGAACGACCCATATTTTTTTTTGTTTCTTTGATTTTTCGATTTGATTCATTAGTTATTCAAAATTGATTTAAGTGTAAATAATGTAATACGATTTGATTGGATAGCATAGAATATATATATACTATGTTGATTGTGAACTGCTGAATAATTTTCGAATATATTAAAATAAGCATGACGACAAAGTCAAATCGACAAAAATATAATAATCTGGAACGGTTGAATGTTCGTTTATCCAGAAGACAGAATAATAATGGAAGGGAAAGAAAAACGAAGAAAAAGTCAAAATTGGAAAAGGAAGACTCATTTCCGGGATACGGTTGAAGGGAAAATAAACAAAATTTTGTATAGTACAACTCGGAGGATATATTATTTATCGTAGGAAATTTGGATAACCAAATCTGTCGCCGGTTTTTTTTCTTCTTCTTCGTCGGGTTATATTCGTTTCTTTAATCGGTTTGTGCCTGCTACGGCCATCATCAATTTTGTTCTTTTGTGTGTGTAATACAAATGTTCATGTAACGGTACAATGACATAACATTCTGAATTCAATAAAAGAATTGAGGTTATCTCTGCGTTTCCTGTGACTACTATTTATTTTACTCTTTTCCAATGTTCCTGTTGTTTTTTTAGTGGTGTATGACAGATGACCGGTATTATGTGAATGGCTGAAAACTGACAGTTATACTGCGATTTCCATTGTAATCCGAAATTCGCCACAAGTAAAACAACGGAAAACGCATATAATTGTCGGTTTCGGCAATTCATAGTTGTCAGTGTGTTCTTGGCCTTAATAAAAGAAAAGGTAAAGGGTGACAGTGTGACCCTAGCTTTAAAAACCAATATTATGATGAGATAATATTTTGACAAGTACCCCAAGGCAAGTTATAATTAACTAGTCTTCGGTTTTCTCGCTATGATCATAATAGTCTATGGGACAAGTTATTTTCATGTGAACCAACTTCACATTTGTCATTACAGAACAAATGTCACCATATGAAGTTGGTTCACATGAAAATAAGCGCAGTAACAGCAGTAATTTTATGACAGAATGTACTAAAATATGGGAAAACTCTATTACATTTATTCAGAATGACGTTGTGTTGCTGAGGGTTATCGTGCCATATGAAAATCAAAGAAAAAACTGGTTTTTCTTTTCTAACTAGCCAACGTTTCCGTTTGGAATCAAACCATCTTCAGGGCTCTATTTTCTTGATTTTATTTCCATAGAAAATGCAAAATGTAGAAACCAGTGAAGGTATAGATTGTAGAAATTGCTCTCGTCACTACTGCAAAAATCGAGCGATGGCACTGCCTTAAAGTCGGTGGTCTTTTGATATACGAAATTTAGAAATCAAAGTTATTTGTTAGGAAATTCAAATTTCGATCACTTACTTTACTTTCCTTACTTTCGGTCACTTTGTCCATTAAAATATTGTTCGTGTGAAGTGACAGAAGACCGACTTGCCGACAGCGTCAATCATTGACGGTCCTGCGAAGTAGTGCCCAAATCCATCATCTATGGAAAATTCACAAAAAACATGTCGACCCCAAGATTTGGGTGAATTCGCAAGTTGACTTCATTGTACCCAACGCACTGCAAACCAAGCACCAGAACAGATTTTTTAGCCCCTTATTTTGGGGAACGCTGCGATATAAAACCAATATCAAAAACTTATTTAAATTGAATTCTGATGCTTGGTCTGTAGTGCGTTGTTGTAGCACTTCCGACTTTAATAGAATTTTCGCAGCATTGAATTACTTGTCCAACATTAAGCTATCACATTCGCCACATTCCATCAATTCCATAGAAATCGTTAGCGCTACACCAGAGGCGCCGACTTTCGTTTGAGTTGTTGGGTGCTCAAATTTTTTTCTTCAATTTCAAGAGTTGTGCCCAAAACGATGAATCTTTTAGTTTTTCCCATTTTTTTAACAACTTGGAGTCTCGACTAATCAAATTCAATAAAACGAAAACCTTTCGAAATGGTTCTCTGTGCAACTTAATTTGCAAGACCTTTAAATAACACCAATTTCAAACGAATTTACGCCTGAACCAAATTTAAACAAAAAATTTTGCACCTCTGATTTTTCTTCTTATTTCTCTTTTTTGGGTTATAACAAACAACTTTTGTTCGAGGGGTAGGTTGGCGCAGCGGGCGCTTTTCGAAAAAATTGCGAAAACGGCATCTGAAGTCCATTATTTGGCCGTTTCCAGCACTTTTAATAACTGTTGTGGGCTAAATGACTTAATATAAAAAATTTTGGTAAGTCATCTGATCATTGAAAGTGATCAAGAATACTGTGAACTAGTTACAAGAACTTAATGTGCCACTAAATGTGACAATTATGATGGTATTCTTCGAAATATGTGAGCAGCGCTCCAAAATTTCGGAGTAGCCGTACGTAACAGCATTGTCGGACAAATCAGAGTTTAATATGACTACAGTTTCCCAATGTTAGTATCTTTTCGATGTCTTCGAAGTATATAAAAACGATTCTCTATTTAAATTATATATTTTTCGTTACGTCGGCTTTGGTGATTTCGGTTTCACGGAGGTCCCTTAACTTAGCTACATTTTTTCTATAGTGTTGAAATATTGGAAACAAATTCGACTAAAAAACACCAAAATGTTATAATATATTCGGTATGGCTAGAAGCATGTATGGCAAAAAAGTGTCAATCAAATCTTCAAAAAATATAGACGGTACAGGCTTACTAATAGTGAAAAAACGTAATCGAATATACTGCCTCGCAGGACAGTTGACACTTGTGGGTATTTTGTATTTCAACCCGAAGAATGCATCCCACACTTCGAAACAAAAATTTCACTGCAAGATAGTGCGGTAATAGAATAATTTTTGGCTCGTATAGAGTAGCTCCAATCTACGCAGTTAGTTCGTAAATATCAATAGGAAATGAAAGTAAAATGCGTTATGTTTTCAAATATTGAGATGAAAACATTTGCATGGATACATTTCTTAGTGCAATTTTTTAATTTATTTTTAGCTCCAGAAGATTTAAATCGAAATGTACTTGAAGGGGTCTGTTGTCAGGTGCTTCGCACCCAACAAATTCGTCTGTCGGGTGCTCACGCACCCATTGCCACCTAGAAGTCGGCGCCCCTGCGCTACACCAAACGAAACATGACGCTGCACTTATATTTTCCCCTTAATTTTTGTGATCCGCTGAAGATTTGCATTGCCTTTAAGTTTCTTTGTGAAAATGGTTGGTTATGAAGCGCGTTAGGCCGAATACACACAAGCAATTTGGCGTCGATGGGATCGACTAATATGCTGCGTTGTTTCCATTGTTTAGCCTTTGTTGAATAATGGTTTGCAATAGAAAGGGCAGCATAATTGTCGAACACATCAATGTAAAATTGCTCGTGTGTTTTCAGCCTTACTGTTAAATACTGATACTGTTAAAAACATTACTGGTACATACACCTGGAAGAGGTGATCAAAGAACGATTATTCCTCTTTGCGTTAACAAAACACCACTTTCTTTCTTCATTTAGTTTCAGACAACAACGTTTCCGTGTAGCTCTTATTAAATCAATTATTTATGTCTTAGAAGACCAACATTTCCTACAATTTAATCCGAATTCGATGATTAAAACGAAATGTGTTATTCAGTTGCAACGTACAACAGTCCAGAATAATTCAAAGTCAATGTAAAGAAAGGAAAGGAAAAAACAAACAAACGAACATCAGCTATTATGTACCGTGGAACACTGCTGCAGTAGTCTGTAAAATGAAAAACTAAATCCGAATTCTCAGGTGAAAGATTTCTACGGTAGAAATTGAATTCAATTGTTGTACTCTATTGGGTAAACAGTAACATCTTCACCAAACAAAATGGTAGAAGATTGGACAAATATTTTCCCATACTTTTTAAAATGCTCCCAAGGTACCCATCCACACTGCATTTCTGTCATGCACATTGCAACATTGCATAGACTTCGTGTAAGTGCTGGTGGCTTTTGAAATAATTTTTTAATCGAAAAGTAAGAGAAATGTTTCCATATTGCATTACACAACTGGAGTGCTGGGACTAGTTTCGATCTAATTTGTAGTGACATTACGATTTGGGATTTGAGCCGAATGGGAGTGGTCGGTATTACATTTATATACAAAGTGCGAATCATTCTCTCCATGATGCATTGGGACAGGATATACGATATGCTTTTGAAAGTTCACCTATTCAACCATATAATCAGAATCGATCAAGCATTGTCCATTCGACAACTCTCATTAAACTTGGATTACATATATGGACGTTACATGTCTTGAATAGGACGACGTGATATATATTGAACGTCGAACTACGAAGGAATCCAAAGGCAAAGCGATTTTAATACAAATACAAGGGGAACTTATTTAAATGAGCTTAGGTTGGATCGGCTTCTCGTTATATTTGTATAACCTTACACAGCAAAGGGATATTGTCTTTGGAACATTTATAAATACGAGTCCGAGCTCCAGAGTCTATTTAAGACAAATTTTCGTGAAATTTACAGAGAGCTGTCCGTGAGAGAGCGAGCTGTCAAATAAACAAATCAAAAATGGAAAAAAATCAATTTTTTCTCTCACCTGGAGTACTTTTTCGGTAGGTGGAAATTAAGCTTAAGTATGGTTTCCACTCAACAAAGAGTAATCCATGAGAGAGCTGTCAAGTAAACAAAGCAAAAATCGAAAAAATACAATTTTTGTTCTCGCACTGAGTACTTTTTTGGTAAGTGGAAATCAAGCATTATGTATGTATGTTCCCGCTCAACAAAAAGTACTCAGTGAGAGAGACGTGAGAGAGCAAGCTGTCAAGTGAACAAAGCAAAAATTGAAAAAAATCAATTTTGTCTGTCAAACGGAGTCTTTTTTTTGGTAAGTGGAAACCAAACATACGATTTGAACCAGGGCCTACTTTTTGGAAACTAATTTCTTGAATTTCTTGAAATTTCTCGAATTTTCTCGAATTTCTTAAAATTTCTCGAATTTGAGAAATTCGAGAAACTTCAAGAAATTTGAGAAATTAGTTTCTTGAAATTTCTTGAATTTCTCGAAGTTTCCCGAATTTCTTGAATTTTCTGGAATTTCTTGAAATTTCTTGAATTCGAGAAATTCAAGAAACTTTGAGAAATTCAAGAAATATTTCTCGAAATTTCTTGAATTTCTCGAGGTTTCTTGAATTTCTCAAAGTTTCTTGAATTTCTCGATTTTCTCTAAAAGTTTCTAAAAAGTAGGCCCTGATTTGAACATCAACGAACAGTGTGCAGGACATTTTACCAATTACGTTTATAGTTATCTATTTCATTGACTCGTGCAGTGTTATAATCGGAGACTTTCGGGCCAACGTTTTTGGGTGAAATATTTTACGATCTTCTGCTACATAATTCTTCCATCTGTGCGAAGCTGGTCATTTTTTTGAAACAAGTAGCTTTTGGATGGCATTTTGAGTAAAAGATAGTACGATCGCTGTACGATATCTGCGCTAAACTTGACATTTTATGGAACAAGTAGTTTGGAATGAGTTTTTGGGTTGAAAGATCGAACGATCTTTTGTCCACATTTTTTCTACATCTGCGTTAAGCAATACATTTTTTGAAACATGTCATTTGGTAAGGGTTTATGGATGAAGTTTCGTACAATATTTTTGCTACATTTTTCATACATCTTCGCTGAATTGCATATATTTTGAAGCAAGTCCTTTTGGATGAGTTTTCCGGTGAAAGATCGTACGATATTTTAGCTACATTTTCGATTTTTGGGTGAAAGATCATTTTTCCTACATCAGCTCTAAGCTGAACGTTTTATGGAACAAGTAATTTCGGATGGGTTTTTCGATGTGTGAAATAGGAAAAGCGTACCAATCCTCGGACAAGAAGTCCTCGGATACATATTGTTCTTTCAATTCATTAATATTTTTTTAATGAGAGAACCATAGTTGTCCGACGACTCATTCTTGTCCGAGGATTGGTACGCTAACCCTACTGCAGAGGCTCTGCGATATTTTTTTCTTCGGCCGATCGAATATTTTTCAGATTAAAAAGGACCACGAAACTTTTATAGTCAAAACAAAGCAATAAAATGGTAATGTTGTCGGTTATAATGCACTAGCAGTCTTAACACTTAACCGCGCGCTATAGTTATCAGCAGTTTACAAATTTATTCAAGTCGGAATAATTTATATCCCTGGAATCATTTATAACGTAATTACCGGGTGGTACACTACGTGTACGAAGTACTACGGGTAAAATTTTTGAATGAAATGGCTCCCTGCAGCTACATTGCCATATAGTTTGATGATATAAAATGTATAAGAAAACGATGTTTTTTATGGTCTTTCAAACTCCATTAAATTGTGTGCTACTAATTCGGTCTCTAAATACCTCTAAACTGAGTAGTTTAAACCTAATATTTCAACCAGCAAGAAAGAAAAAAAAAAGTCAAGCTTTAATGGATGATTCAGTTTAATGGTGTATAATAAGCTCATTCTAGCCGGAGAATATACACCAGAAAGGCAAGAAAAAAGAAGCAAAATGTCTGCAAGACATTTTCTATTTGCTTGTACATTTTTAACAAAATAACGACATTGTGTTACCGTCATCGTATATTCTATCGCGCTGGAATATAGAAAAGTAATGCCACACCGAAGTACCTTGGATAAATAAGCATCGGGCACACTTTTTTATGACTTTCTTCGTTTATACTTTGCTTTTATAGTTTTGATTGTAAGAGATGGCTATGGCTTGGTATAACCATAAAATCTTCCAATTTATGTGTATCGGCTGAAAATACATTTTGAAAAGAAATAAACTAAAAACCATTACTTTTTCAACTTTTTCGTTTTTTGTTAATTTTTTTCTTCTTCTCTTTTTCCCTCTCTCTACTCGGTCTTACTCAGTATGCTTTTTTATTTGCAATTTTCTTGAGCTGGGCTAAACGGGTGTATATGGTATACTATCATCGACTTCATTCGCTTCGAGGCAATTTTATAAATGGTGGGATGCACACTTTAGTGAAATTGATGGTCTGTTTATTCAGAATGGAAATTTCTTTCAAACAGAATGGTATATTATGCTTTGCAATAAATAATGACAAAATGTTTGGCTCTATAAAATTTTCATTCAACAACAAGTCCGCTTTAAATTTATTGAAAATGAGTTATCTGTGATGTGGAATATATAGCCGGGCAATTTCATTATTTTGTGAATGCTGCACAAAGTATTGTGCGATAGATGAGCGATTTCTATTACACTTAATATTCGATATAAGAAAACCCTATAAAAATCTATTAGAAGGCTTTTCGCTGGATATAGGAAAATGATAGGAAAAATTATAATCCAAGTGCAACATGCAACTGTTATCGTTGATAGTGACAGAAATTTGCGATGCGTTCTTTTATACAGTAATCTGTAAGCTAAAACTAATGAAGTACAAGATTTTACTGACTAATGTTCAAAAACTTCAAATCGATCATTGTCATGTGCATTTGATATGTCAAATTATTTGTCATTTTCACAAATTTCAGATCAGCTGATAAAAATGGCTGCCGCAAGTTTCTCTGTTTGCTTCAGTCTCAATTATTTTTATTTGTTCTGTGTGAACTACTAAATAAAATTAGCAAAAGTGAAACTATTAAAGCATAATAATCAATAGCAGGAATCTGTGAAGTGAGCATTGGTATTACGAAAGTTGATGTGTGATGAGAAATATGTGAAATTTATGGAAAAATTCGGTTGATAACGGGCATTTTAGAAGATGACATTCTTATTGGTACTCAGGAACATTTTTTATTTGCGAAAATGGAGGAAAATATAAGGAAAACTGATCCAAATATGTCAATCCGCTAAACTTTTCAAGTACTTTTTTGTAGCAGGAGTGTGATTACCGCAAACATTGCAATATTTTTACAATTGTTAAAAGTTTCCTATGTGCAGAATGAGCACCAGCTGAATATCACCAGCTGATCTACTAACACGCACTTATTGTATGATAAACAATCAAAACGCATTCTTCACAATGTGTTTACTTCATTCATACGAGTTATGTGCGCGCATAGATGACGTTAACGTAGAAATGCACTATATGTGTAGGTTGTCTTTGAATTGTTTACAATACAAAGTGTTTTTGTTTGTACACCAGCTGGTGATATTCAGCTGGTGCTTATTCTGCACATAGGAAACTTTTAGCAATTGTAGTTGAGAAATTAAAGATTCGTAGAACTTAGTGACATATTTTTGGTCAACACATTCTTTAAGTCGAGTTTTTACCATAACGCCATGATGGCTCATTTTCGTGCAAATGGAAAAAAATGTAGCAAATAGACAACGTAATCTATAAAAATGACCCATCATGGCTTCATGGTAAAAAATCGATTTAAAGACTGTATCGGCCAAAAATAGGTCACTAAGCACTGCTTCGATCTGATCTGATACATATCGCAATGAGAATGACTTTTTTACCTATCGTCTTAAGCTTAGTAAGCAGTATTAACCTAACATTATTAGCCATACTTCTTCGAAATATGTGCGATAGATTTGTACATAAATTGGGCATCGAATCTTTTACTTCTGTTGATCGATAAGATCTAAATATCGATACAAAATCTTTTACTTCATTTAGTTTAACATTTATTGTACCATTAGTCCGAGTTCATCGATTATTTTGGATATTGCTTGAATAAATCGTTTATTAACTGTAGTTAAGTCATGTACATCACTCAAGGAGGATCAATCCAGTATATGCTGAATAAAGTTAAATTCAACCATTGCGGTTAAATTTACCAATTCGTTCGCTTTATAAAGTAGAAAAGTGATCCAAACCCTTGCCGAAGCATTAAAATTCAATCCCAGATTTTTATGTGTGCGTTAATGTAACGTATATAATGGCCTTAATAGCAATTTAATGACGACCTCTTCAAAACAATAATTTCCTTTTGTTTATAGAAATGAAATTATTTTGAATTTTTTACTCGAAATGAAAATGAACACAGAGTTCTGCATTTAAAAACGGAATGAAGCAATTAGGACATTTTTTTTACTCTCATCCTTCATCGTAGCCAGTAACCCCTTCCACATATTTACAGCCAACCATTTTATGATAAAATATTTATTACTCATGCTGGTTATGCAATAAATTTATATTACTACTCTCGTCGTACATGATGGGTTGTTAAGATTGATGAGCAGAAAATTTGTTCCATAGATTGCAGTAAACTTTTTACTTTGCCCGCAACTATATTAATCATCCAGCGTAATTTTTTTTTCCTTTCTTGTTTTGTGCCACCACACATATATGCACACACAGTATCTCTTGTAATTTATATCTCATAAATGTGTGCGGAATATATGAACATGAACACCAAAAACATAATAAAAGTGCTTCTCACACATATCATATTCGTTCGTTGGTTGGTTTTTTTTGTGTGCTCCTGCTTTCGCTTCGCCGTGACGGGTACTATTTTGGTGTGGAGGAGTGTATAGGATATGTTTTGGCAATAAAAAGGATCATTTAACGGTTTAAACATGGGGATGAGTTATAGTTTGTTTTTATAGTGTGTGTACAAGGGGTCCATAAAGAATATTTATTTCTTCCAGTAAAAAAAAAATTTCGGTGAAGACGAGCGCGCGATATTTGAACATTAGTTTTGGTACACTTTAACTGACAATAAAACAAGTTTAACGACCTGGTATGATTATATTATCATAAATAATAACAACTAACATTTCATGCCGCTGTCTCGGTTTTGAATACAAATTGTCTCTGAATTTATTTTGAAAAGATTTACGGTTCTCGCATTTATGCGAAAATTGGGTTCCGATGATAAATAGCAAAGGATCGACAATGAAGGTCTGAAATCAGATTTTTTTTTTTTTTTAATAGAAAGCGTACGTACGTTCGGAACCAAGTTCGATATTGAAAACTTGGACCATTTAAGAAAATTTTCTGACCACTGAGTCGAGAGGCCAGTTTTGAAAACTCAGATAGAGAGGAGAGTAGTTGTGGCTACATAAACCGAAATTCCAAGTATGAAAATTTGGTGCTCAAGTGGGTCGTAGACCCGATGTGTGTTGTCAATTGATTAAAATTCTAAATATTCAGTTTGAAAATCAAAGAAGGGACAATTTCAATCCAATTCACCTCACTTCAATCTATTCATTTTATAAGCGTTACTCATAATGTGGCTGACATAAAAATTTGAACAAAATATTGAAATAATTCAGAGTTTTCTGGAAAATATTCATATTGTACCACCAACTATCACGACACGACCATATCCAATGATTGGTCTAGTACTGTTCCGTTTGTCTTTAGGCATTAACAACGAAATTCAAATATGAGACGGTTAACCAGACAACATGCCTCATCTGTGATAATACCTCGGAGAAAGTACAAGCTTGGTACTTCCATCAGTCGATGAGAAGGTACTTGATGCATCGATTCGAGATCACAGTAAATGTAGCTTCGATGCTGACAAAAACAACTTGTACGACTGTGAGGATTGCAAGATAATCCCGATGTCCTGATTATCCAGTTAAACCGGTTCCACTAGTCAGGTGAAATACGCATCAAATAAAAAAAAAAACCAAAATTGAACGGAAGAAATTTTACTTCTCTGCTCTTAAAATCTATAGACAGATTAAGAGAGGAAGGAGAAGTAACAATCCGGGAAAACATCATAAATGAATTGATGCAATCAATTGGGTCTATAGAACGAACATTTGTGTTCTCAATGTTGTACTATATCAATGTCTAAGAAGTAAACGCATTAAACATAGAAGAAAATACGTATGAATTGGTGTCGAAAGAGGAACGTGTGAAATGGGAAAATTTTCGTTAAAGCGACAACCTCCTAATTAGGAGGAACGCGAACACATAGACGACCTGATAAGTGAATGCAAAGAAGAATCTGAAATTAACAGATTCCAATGGTTCACAAATTAATTTCCCGCCATTGCTGTTACTACATTTATCAATTCCAGTGAAATCATATTTCGAATCAACTGATGATATCTTCGATGACGATACTTATTGCACCGATGAGCAACTTATCGATTTACATAGAGAGGAAGTCGACTTCAACGTTCGTGCAATGGGATTCATTCGTCTCCTGAATTCAGAACGAATCTTGCTCTTCTTCATGGTTCTGTCACATACGGCTATTCATCTGTTATCGATAACGACGACAAAAATAATGACGAGCTCTGGGTAATATGGTTCTTTATGTATAGTAAATTGCATGTTAAACAATTGAAGTACAAGATTTGAAATCAACCGATTAAAAATACTTTGATCAATGGAAGTAATAGACCCAATAATAATACTATAGTCCTATGATTGCTTCATTTATAATCGAAGTAGTAGATTGTCAATATGTTATAATAGTGCTTTGTGTGTTGTTCTTTGTTGAACTTTAATGATATAATTTAAGATCTAAACGACATAAACGAAAAAATGAAAGATCTTTGAATGTTTTGTCTTATTTATTACTTTTGTCAAAAATGTTCGTAAAATGTGTGAAAGGATGTTGAGTGAAAAAAAGCTTTGGGAAATCCATCTATGCTGAGAAAAATTTATTATCATCAGATCCGGTACTTCTTTCGTTTAAAGTATCGTTTAGTCTGTGACACGGAATAAAAGGTAGCGATAGACAGCGCCTGTCGTTCAGTTTTAACATCGTTGTTAATAACAGATGCACAGTCGCTTCTAATACACACCAAACATTTCTACCATTCACTTCACATAACTTTTACAAGATACAATGAGGATGCATGTGCCACTGATTTCATTAATTCTTTACAAACTACAAGACATCGAGAGCTATGTTGACAGTAAATTGTAATTCGTTTCCAGGTCACTGAACAATCATCCATGTTACAGTGCATTCTGTAGCGTAACTGATGTTTATTTCCTTTATTCCCGTTATCGTTTCTTCGTGACAATTTTTGCCACGTTTACGTTTCCAATTTAATCTCACAATTAATTTGTATGCCACGACTGAAAAAAGGGCATTACGAAATCCATCGATTCATCTTGATAACGAATAATTTGTTAAGATAATAGATGGGAGGGGAGGAACTTGTCCCATTTATTAATCACTGAGATTTATTTTATGAGAAATGTTTGTGTGAAGGGAAAGGGAACGTTTGAAAATATTTTTTTCATTCTTTATGCTCCTCGTTCGAACCATAATTGAGTATCCTTTAATTTAAAATGTTATTTCCAATGACCAACAGTGCAATTCATGGAATGCTAATCTATTTTTGGAAATATCGTACTTATCAATCCATAATCGTTAAATCTGTTACTTCAATTGTTCATTGTTATATCTCTCAAATATCAAAGTTCGTGAATTTCTTAATTGTTATAATAAAGGCAACGTCAATCGGAGTTTATTTGTTTTTAGCCCCGTACGAAGTACAAAGGGGCTTATAGGATTACGATGCCGTGTGTAATTGATGGAATTCGAAGCAGACGGTAAGGGCAAAGTGTTTGCCTATGTTCATAGATGACGAATCTGCAATAAAAATTTTGTCTGTCCGTCTGTCCGTCTGTCCGTCTGTCACGTCGATATCTTGAGTAAATCAAATCCGATTTCAAAAAATTTTTTTCCCTGAAAGATAGTCGAAATAGTGAGGCTAAGTTCGAAGATGGGCATATTCGGGTCGGCCCTTCGTGAGTTAGGGCCACCTAAGTGATTTAAGGTCTTTTGGTGATATTTATGGCAAAATAAACGATGGAAATGTAAATGACACGGCATATGATAGGTATTGTCAATACCAATCCAGGAAAAAAAAGTTTTTTTAAATCGGGTGAGTGGACCGTGAGTTAGGGCCTTAGAAGTGAAATGCTACTAGGGCCCTATGTGTATTTTACATAGAACTCGAGTAAATTTCATTCGTTTTTCGTAATTTTTGTTTGATTTGGAAGGTAATGGAATGCCGAATAGAATGTTGTTGAAAAAAAATTAAATTTGGGTCCTTGGCCTAAGGCCGCTACTAGGGCCCTATGTGTATTTCACATATAACTCGAGTAAATTTCATCCGTTTTTCGTAATTTTTGTTTCATTTGGGAGGTAATCAAAGGCCGAATAGAATGTAGTTGAAAAAAAAAATTTAAATTTGGGTCCTCGGACTGAGGCCGATACTAGGGCCCTATGTGTATTTTACATATAACTCGAGCAAATTTCATCCTTTTTTCGTAATTTTTGTTTCATTTGGAAGGTAATCAAAGGCCGAATAGAATGTTGTTGAAAAAAAAATTAAATTTGGGTCCTTGGACTAAGGCCACTACTAGGGCCCTATGTGTATTTTACATATAACTCGAGCAAATTTCATCCGTTTTTCGTAATTTTTGTTTCATTTGGGAGGTAATCAAAGGCCGAATAGAATGTAGCTGAAAAAAAATTTTAATTTGGGTCCTCGGACTGAGGCCGATACTAGGTCCTTCAAAAAAATAAAATTTTAGGGCGATTTGAAATTTTTGTTTCATTTGAAAGGAACGTCGTACGGGGCTTCGTAATTGCGCTATGCGCAATTTGTAAGATGTACATATTACATAATAATTTTACTTTAACTACATTAACCGGCGCAATAGGCTTACGGTCAAAGTAGGGTGACAGACGCACTAGGGTCACGTACGCAATAGATATACGGGTTTGTACGGGGCTCAGTCGCAGCAAACGCTCCGACTGTTCTGATGGCTCGTTTCATAACGGATGCGACAAAATAGGCATTTTCTTCTTTCAGCGGAAACTTCAGAAACCTTTGCAAAATGTTTTGCATGCCTGTGGTGTGATGTGTGATTTAACCTTATTTTCTCCCAATGAGAAAATGAAATTTTGTTGACGTTTCTTCTGTTGACAGGTCGGTAGAGAAAATAGCTATTTTCTCACATCAGTGTAGAAAATAGCTTTTTTCTCCACCGAACTGTCACATTTGTTTTTGTTTTGAAAAATGGTTATGACAAATTGATGCTTTTGTTTCGTGAAGAAAAACTGTTAAATTAAACTTTGCAGATATGAAAAACGTTCTGTTAACCAAGTGGAGAAAATAGGAAATTCCAACAGTTGGAATTTCCTATTTTCTTCCCTTGGTTAACAAATAACTATTGTTTACATTGAGAAAAAAGTTGGAAATTGCCCGTTCTAAGGTAACAAAACCATCGAAATATAATTTCCAACTTTTTTCCAGAGGTTGACCAAAAGACAATTGTTATCGTTGTTGAAACCAGGTGACTTCTGGTGAAGCTCTCTAGAGAGCATCGCTTCTGGTTAATCAGAATTATCGTTCTGTCAGACTATGTTTGCTGCATCTTTTCTGGTCGATCTCAACTTGTTCCTAAGAATTTAAGAACCCAACCGACCTTAAAAACTTTGTGAATTAACAAATTACAAATTGTTTTAAAGTTTACCCAAACATTGGTAATGCTTGTAAACGTTAGGTACCATTTACACCTTTCGATTCGTTCAACTTTTAAATGTAATTACACACTAAATGTTGCGAGAACTCAATGGAAAAACGAAGTCAATGTTAATGTCATTGTGCTCGGAAAAGTTAGAAACCAAACATAATATATAAATTCGTGTAACAAAACTCTCCGGAAATTAACTTTTAGCAAACATGAAAACTATTCGGTAAAAGCGTTGAAACGGGCCATACCATGACATCGAGAAAAAAAAACTTTCTGGACAAATTAAATAAAGGAAAGGGCGACCCAGAGCACATCCAAAACATCCTTTCAAACTCCAATGAAATAAAAAGATAGACAACGCTGGAATACGAGAAAAAAAAATCCGAAATAAAGAAAAATTGCGATTGTTTCTTCACGATAACACACGAATCGAAGAAAACGAATAAATAAAAAGTAAACGCGAAAATGTGTCGAGCATCAATCAATGGATAGATAATCCTACTATATATGGTTGAGTGATATATTTGCAAGGAATATCGTTTGATAAATAGCATTGTATAATACACGTTGAGAATGATGACAATGTTCTCTCACTCTCTACATATAGCTCGCTCTCTTGGTAAAGCTTATGCGGAAAGCTTATAAAAGTTATGTTTTTCAAGAGCAAAAATGCTTTTGTGATACGCATGGTCGACTGCAATCAGCGCCAAATTTTTCGTTTGTGTCGTTTGTTGGAAGTTTTAGCGAACTTTTTTTTTTGCTCACTGAAGTTGTTGCCGCCGAATAATCAAAACAGAAATTCTTCGGCTTTCTCTTCTTCAATATGATATGATATTAAATCAAGTCAGTTCTCATATATTTCAGTGTCTCCATACCTAGATCATACAGAGCTGTATACTATATACACAGCAACGTAGAATATAATATGATTTATATAACCAGCGAGCTAAACATTTATCCAGATGAAGTACATAAAGAGCAAAAGGACATTCAAAGTATTAAGGAAATATCTTCGTGTTATATATACATCATATACAACTTGGTCGTGGTCCCATATAATATACTATGTTTTGTTGTTTTTGCTTTCGTTCAGAAGTCATTCGGGGTATACGTTACCCATATATAACACAATCAAAATAAAAGCTATGAGGAGTAATAAAAATCTTTCCGTCTTTATAAATATAAAATTGTTCTCACAAGTCGCAGCTATTATCAGAGAAAACACATTATCAACTTTGTCACTTTTATTGTCATTTCAGTTATCATTTTTGTTTATTAATGGTTAAGTTGGGTATTTTATGTTGCGTAATATTTTGTGTCGTTTAAAAGGTGTAATAACGTTACCGTTTTGTATTATATATGTATATGGTCGTGTTATAGTTCAGAGGCAATAGAGAAATGAGCCATATTCGTCATGACTGTTGGGCAACTGGTGCATAAAAAGAACGTGGTGTATATGATGATGATGACATGGTATTTAATGGTAAAGTCATGATTATAGCGATACACAAACGAAATAGTTTTCGAGTTATATGAGGAATAAATGCTGACCGATGCAATGTTTTAGTCGGGATTTAGATTTTAGTAGAGTGATGTAACGGATGTTCTGGATCTGATGAACAACGAAAAAAAAAATTCAAATCCGGATAATGAGTAATAAGCATTCAAAGTCGATGGAAACTCTCTGTCTGTTATGGTACAGGGAAATGTTTGGGTGTAATTGACACTTAATTGATCTTTGAAGTTTGCAACTGACGAGCTGAGAGCCAAGCTGACCCAATGACTTTGACTTTACGTGTTATTTGTATAGTGCCCTTTATGACCGTGTACCCTAACATTCCGGAGCAGTTTTCTCCTCGGATGCATAACAAGAATACACAGCAATGACTGATTGATTTCTACGCAACAAAAAAACATTTTCGATATTTTTCGCTTGTCGTTTAGCTATCTCCTTTTATTACCCTGTAGACTTTAGCATGCTGAGACTATTCCTAGGAAAATATTTTCCCAGATTTTCCATAAAAAATTTGCAAGTGTCCTTAAAACTTTTTGGAAAAAATATTGGAAAATGTGTGGAAATTTTAGAAGAAAAAAAATCCCAAAAATAGTCCCTGGACAAGGTCAGTAAATCATTGAAAATTTCCATTGACCAATATAAATACTCTGCATAAATAACAACACTCTTGTCAATAACGAGCCTCAACATAGGCCATATTTTTCATAAGAAAATTTTGGTAAAGATTTCAAAAACTTTCAAATTCAAGTCGAAAAGACAACACTTAACCCAAATTATTATGGTATTTCTACAAGCGACAGGCGAATCTACTGTAGATTATTTAACATTATTATGTGCTGCGGGAAGACACACAGGAAATTCTGACGTAAATACTCGGTACAGATTTGTAAGTAAATTCTTGTTGAATGACAATCACGTAACTGACGGCAGAAAAAGACGTCGTAAGCAAATTTCTACAGTTAAAAAAGCGACTTAAGCTAAGAAAGAGCAAAGTAAACAAAAAGACGTGCTTGAGCGACACTTAGCCAAACAAGAAGATGAGAAAAATCTGTATCGCGAGGCGAAAATAATCTATCGAGGAATAAAACGAATGGTGAAAGCTCAACTAGGCGACACAGCAGTAGTGGGTGCACCAACGGATACGGAACAGAATCTCTATAAAATTGATAAGAGAATTGATTTCGATGTTAGTGAAGAGTAAAATTGCAAGTCTATTTGCAAGTCAAACAAAAAGTATTTAATTTTAGATTCAATGATGCTCCTAGATTCAGAAAGAACACCTGCCACCTAAACTGGAATGGGTTTTTGGATATTTTTTATATACAATTTTGGAGAAAATTTTCTTCTTCGTTCATGGAGGGGGTGAACTCAGAGGAGGTGTCTGAACCTGTTCTTTCGATTTAGAGTGTGTATAAGGAAACTAAAAATTCGAAACACTCTAGAAAAGGAAGCAGTCTTAATCGAGTTCGCAACAATTTCGAAAACTCGCACACAACATCACTCCGTGTCCATTTCCAAAATCAGGAAGATTACAAAAAAAATGTATGAACTCGAGATTCCTCGATACCAATATATCACTTGACAACATTTCCCGGATTAACCGCGTACAATGTACACATGCATTGCAAGCACGTTCGCCTTGACGTTCGCTCGTTCACAGATTGTTGTCGTAGCAAAAACTATTGTGTCAACGGCAACCACATTATTTTGTTACTAACTTCCGATCTTGCCAGTAAAACGATGACAATGTAAAGTGCATAAAAATTCCGAAAGTCGATTTTGTTTGGAAATGAAAATGTTGCGACACAACAACCATTAAAAACATCGCGCTATATATTTTGCTGGAGACTTGAGAGCTTAAAATTTAATTCATCGCAGCAGTAAGCAGATTCAAGAAGAATATAGAGCGACCTACTTACTGACCTACTTACGTTTACCAGTGACATAACAACGACTATATATAACAAAGTCATTCAGATACTTTGTGTGACAAACAGATAGATACTTTGTGTCTACCTCATGAATTGTGTATATACATTGAAGTAAATCCACGTTACTTTTCTCTCGTTTTGTCTTTTTATTTCATTGTTTTTTTCTTCTCTTGCGTGATTAATTGTTCCGTACTGCATATACAACAATTGAAAATGACTGATGATGAAACGGAATTTATTGTACAAAAATTTTGAGCTGTGCACGGCAATGAGCAAAAGCGATTGTATCATGGATGGAAATTTTGTTTTCATTTTTTTTGTTTTGTTTGGAAATGGGAAGGTGTGCGCTAGGCACATTCATTATATTCGAATATAAATATATGGAACACGAGAAGGACTTTCGTATCATTTATAATGTTATCTCAGCTAAAAGTTACAGTGGCGTTTGCCCATGAAAATTTGCTGTTTATCATATGCAAAATACAATTTATATATTTTCAGGTGTATTAATCACATAATCAATCAAAAATATGTTGTGTGTTGTTCGGTAGTTCGGCATAAGCAGCCGTATAGGAAATATATGGTTAGGAGAGGGGTGATGTTTTCGAAATATTTTCCGATTTGGAGCATTAATAATATTACACGAGATGATGGTGTGTGTATATATGCTGTGCTGTGTAAGCTCCCATACACCAGATAACGTTCACGTGGATGACTACAATATGAAATGTACCCCCAAATTTTATGATTCGATTTTGTGCGAAAATTGTGTTACTGAGGCAAAATTGATAATTTATTGTTATGAATGGCTGTTCTTGTGTAATCTGGTTAATAACAATTAATTTTGCTGAAATTTGAATGTGTACACAACTTTGTGGTTGCCGAAACTTTAAGGAAGTGGGTGTCGGAAGGGCAACAACTAACATTTTTGGTCACAGAAATTTCACTTATGCAGAGAAGTTTTGTGTGTATTCTAAGTTTTCGTTGGTCTTGTTTGTGGGACGATTCAATTTCAATACAAACACAATTCTGATCATTTTATTTTTTACAAATGTGGTCCGGACTGCTCACATACAATTTTCTTTCTTCTGGCTGTCGAATCTGTTGCTTGTTTTGTTATTAGTTCTTTTAACGTATTGATGCCAAATCTCTTACTTCATTTGTTTTAACATAAACTTTGCTATAAAAGATCAACCTGGACTCTACGCTTTAACAGATGATAACCAGCCCGATCTTGTAATTCGAAATTCACTTACAAACGATTAGAACCGGTGTTGCCTGTAAAGTTCTGGTTCGAAGTTCTAACGAATCAGGCCACGGTGAGCTTGAAATTTTTTTTAGTTAAAAATGAATGTGCCCAAAATGTTATTGCGGTTTATGGCAGAGGACTTGGTCCTGATCATTGGTCATTGGTAAATAAAAATTAAATTCGCTTGTACGGGGAGTTTTGAGATAAACCATTTTTTCATACAATTTGGGACATCCGTGAGACACTTTTACCAGCAAAACACAATGAAAGTACAAACCAGGTGTGGTCTGGCCATACGAACCGGAGGAAATAATGATTTCATATAAGAAACTCACCTTTCAATGATTTTCATTGAAGCTCCCTAAAAACTAATTCTGCAATAAGAATGCGAGAATAAGTTTAAATGCAAACAATACATAAAACCATAGCACTGAACCAAGCACTAGAACAGATTTTTTTAACGAAAATTTAGCTTCTCTAATATGATCTGCCACAAAATAAACAACATTTTTTGAACCGCCACAAGTATAAATTAAATAAGAGCCTCTAAAGTGGCACAAATTTAAAAATTTTAGTTCACGTTAAAACGTATACAAGTAGGTTCAGATGCTATGATAAAACCTATCCACAATTACGAAGCTAAAAACAATGACAACTTTGAAGTGCGGACGTTGAAAAATATATTGATTAATGTAGTACCACCGGCTCCTTTCAGATTATTATTATGCGAAAATATTTAAAAAATTTAACGCGGCAAAAATAAATTTGCTTTCAAATGTAAAGGTAACCAAATCAGAACCAAATTTAACGCAAAAAATATTTTCACGCGTGAGAAAAATGTTCCTTGCGTCAAATAACGCATTGAAGTGAGAAAAATGTCATGCGCTCTTCCTAACTTTTCCTCATTAGTTGCTTGGCCAATTTTCATCTCTTTAGATCGCCAAGGCATATTTGAACACTAAAACACTTTTTTCTCGATGCAAAACCCAAACGTTTTTTTTTTCTTTTGTTTTATCGCGACAAAAACACAGACATAACTGTGACACTATCCGCTATTACAAGTACTATTTACTGTGTTCACTTCGTCTGACATTTTATAAAAATCATCAAACTGTTGACAACGGCTAGCGTATGCAATGCATCTAATAACGCTCACCGACCATTTTACAAAGTTTTACGAGAGCTCAGCGGCAATTACAAAAACATTTTGATTTCTCATTTCTTAATTCGTGTTCATAATTTAGAGATTCACATCTCATCAATTAATATAAATTTGTAAAACACTTGAAAAGAGAAGAGAATGGCCCAAAATTATGCATTTTTTTCAATAACCAACGCACTTCAAGCAAAAGCCCTAAATAGGGTACTGAAACTTGACAGTGCTGCATACAAAATTTTACACTGAAAAAAGAGTGGGGATAAAATTTCATACAAAAAGTACTCTATTTGACAGCTGTCATTAATATCACTTTTGCTTGAAGTGCGTTGCAATAACTCAAAAATTTCGACTTTGTCGATTTTTCCAGCCCATATCACTTTCTACAAACTAATTTTTAAACTTTTTGGGTCTCTCGCGATATTCACAGAAAAAACACCGACTTTCGGGCCAAAACGAAATTATTTCCCAGTTATTGCCTGGAACCCACTTTTCTTCATCAGGGTACTAAACTCTAGCGAAAAATACTTCAATGAGTATATAGAAGAGAAACGGGTAAGGCAGGTTTAGTCCCAAACACACCGAGAGAGGGACCTTACCTTGGACAAAGGTTTTTGACGATTTTGTAATAGTTTTCTTGTTTATTTGTTTTCATGAGAAGTCGTGAAACATAGGCAATAGCAATTTATCGAGATCTTTTTACCTGTCGTAGCCTGGAAATTATTTATTAACTCTACGCGGATCATCTATAGAAATAGTATTTGTGCGATATTTCTCATATGATGTTACTGATTGATGCTATCCGCAAAGTGGGTCTTAAATGTCACTTCTAGGAACAAATATTTTCATAGAAAAGTTGATCGAAATATCGGTAATATTTAAGGTAGTCACGAAAACAATTCCCACAGTCTATCTATATTCACATACTCTATTTGAAAATTTCCACCGTGTTAACACACAACAAAACAAAATTCCCATATCTACAACTGGTATACGTAGTGTCACAGTGACCACGTGACGCAAGTCCCATTACGAGAGAGAAATTAACAAAAAAATCATTTTACTAGTTACTCGTTTGGCAAAAAGTGTCTCATTCACTATATAAATGCAATGCATAGATCCCCCAGGCTGATGGAAAATGGAACGACTTGCGAATCTTGATTTTTAAAGGTCAGTGATTGATAAGATGAGGCAGTCTTAGTGGAAGAACTTCGATGAATCGCTAATTGGAAGATGAAAAGTGTTCGATCAGCGAAATAATTTTTCTACATATTCACGAGCGATCGCACTTTTATGCACAATGTCAATTGAATTTGAATACAGTCCGGTCCCGGCCTTTGTATGATGAAGTAGCTATTAAATGTCCAAGAGGTTTTGTGGATTTTTCAAATGCTTTATTATAGTTTTAAACCGAAAATGGATACAGTCAAGGGATATGACTCGCCAGTGACCAAGTTTTTGGATAATAAATAAGATGAATTTTCAGATGCCATCAAGAACATCCAGGTCTCAAAAGTGGATTCAACCAGTTTCTTCTGCATTTTCTGCAATTTCATTTAAACATTTTTTGTTTTTATAAAAGCTCTTGGTCTCGATCCGAGTGATTCAATCTTTACACACTTACATTCACGTTTACATTCATAAGAAATGCCCATGTTCAAGAAACCGCATTTTTTCACTTTACGTGTGGCAGTCCATTCGTCACCAAAGTCGAAACGGCAGCAATCAAATACGTTGCCACAAGTCGGAATAACCCAGCAAGTGCCCCAACGATATTCAGCTCCGACACCTCCAGACCCTAGAAAAAGTTTTACAAAAAAATGTTAAGTCCGGGAGGAACACAGAACTAAAATCAGAATTAGAAAATCTTTGCTCTACTCACCGAGTTGTGGTTCGACAGCTTGATGTTCGTTCATTTTGGGATTGAAATCGTAGTTCAAATTTTCGACGATCTTCAAATTTTGAGGCAAATCTTGCGTAGATCGTTCGGAAGCTGGTTCCACCGACTCCAATGTAGAGTTAACGTAGGCAGCTAAGAGTGGAGTGTTTCGGCGACTGTGAATCAGTTTAGCAGCGGCACGTGCCGATTTGATGATAAAACGGTTCACTGAACCATAAACTACAATGCGCTGCTTTTCGACAATGGACAAATCACCCACGCTCACACCCATATCGCTCAAGTAGTTGCTAGCAGTTGTTAGGACATTTCGTCTTCCCTCACAGTTAGCCGAGTTCTTGGTCTTAAGTACTTCAATGAATTCTCCGTTTCCTTCGTTTGTTTCGGGCAATGGATCCCATTCAGGGTGCGATTTGACCAAATAGTCGGCGATTGGTGAGATGTCGTAGATGGTTTCACAACGTCCAGTCGATTCCATAGTCTTTTTGTAGTAGGCTGTGTTACTGCCGGCTTGTGGTAATTGATTCTCGCTTGATTCTTGTGAGTATTCTCGTGAGTAACCTTTCCGATCATTCCCCGATTCTCGTGAGTTTCCACTTTGACGGTTTGTAACGACTTGGAACGGGTTCATAATCAATTTCAAGTGATTCACTTCAAAAGTGGACAATGAACCATCAACGCCGAGTGATTCAATGACACCACTTTTTAGATTAATCTTGAATGGTTTGCTCAATGCCGAATTCTCGAAATTTCCTTCGGCCGACTCGTAGTTGTCTCGATTGTCGTCTTCGTAACGCAGTTCTTTCACTTTACCAAATTCGGCTTGGGTAATTTTGCCAATGATAACTTCGTCAGAATATGGTTTAAGGATCAAATGGTGGCGAGAATATATGCCAGCCGGGTCGCTTGGCGACTGTGACCAATATTTCAAAGTTTTAGTCTTGACTTCGTACTTGTACACCTTATTTCGTTCCCAATCGGCCTGGACGGCAACTAGGCCAGCTAGCACAAAAACGGAACACAAAAACAGAATTTATCGTTTCGGACGTCTAATTCCCTTTACACAATCGAAAGCAACGCTCACCTAATATCACTGCCAGTACAAGAGCACCCTTCATCTTGATAGTGTCGATGAAACTGATCTGATCTAGAAGTCGCATCGCGTTAAATTCGCATCAAATTCGCTGATGAAAGAATATTTTTCCCTATCAGTCTGTTTATTATTAGATGTGACAATGACCCGGGTCGTTAATATAAAGGAAAGTTATTTCGCTGACCGAACACGTTTCAAGTTCCAATCAACGATTAATCGAATTCCTTTCACTAACAACTCCGTCACGTTATCAATCCACTGATGACCTTTGAAAGTATAATCGGGCTGGTGACGTTAGTCCCACACGAGTATATTGACCGATAGAGTTTGTTTACGATTTACAATTTTCTGCGTTGTGTAAAGGACATTTCATTTTTCAATTGACACAAGTGGATTTTTAGCTTTGGGTAAGATGGACGGCTCTTATATTCTCGTTAAATCAGATCCCCTCTGTCCCAACTCTGGAGTCGTCATAGATGACGATGACGAGTACTTCTGCAGCTCTTATGTCTGCTAGACGTTTCGGTCTCGCATTACTCGTTGAATTTTGTTTTTGGGTAAAATTCGGGTTTTGTCGTCGGAAGTATTTTTTTGTGAACCTTTTGGTGCGGTTCCGATTGAACTAAGGGGCAAAATTGGTCGAAGCGCACGTAGACTCTATGAAAATCTTTGAACTTTTACTGAGGAGTGTGATAAATTGAAGAGAAGTGGAGGGACCTGGTCTACTAATGTTTTATATTCATCTGTCAAAATTGATTGTCAATTCAAAGTACTTGACCTGTCACAGACTGCAAGCATATTAACAGTTTTACTGTTCAAACTATTACTTCATTTGATGGAAGATTTTCATAGATTGATTTCAGAAATCTTTTACTTCATTTGTTTTGAACATACTTTTTGCTCTATAAGACCGCATTAGTCAAACCTTGTCGTTTATTATTGCTGTCGTTGTCGATAACATATGACAGCAGTCTGTGACAGGTTAATAGAAGAGCAGGTGGCGTTACGTCTTTGAAAATTTCGAGAAACGAACTTCGCTTTGGCGAAATATAGGCCGAACGAAACATGTGAGTTCCATCACTCCTCATTCATCAGAATCAGTTCCTCTTAGCGAGACTCGCTAACAAAACGCGTAGTTCAAGTGTGTCATGTTTTTCTATTATTTCAATTGTGGAAGATGTTTTATCACAAAAACGACCCCTTACCGCTTTTATTGGCACATTTTGTCAACTTTTGTTAAACCATCTACATAGGAGGCGAATGAAGGAAAAATCATCTTGCCCAGCCGCGAATTTGAAAACGGAACCTCTCGATTATGAGTCGAGAGGTCTAGCGCCAAAGCCAAAATGATATTTACTTCGAGCGCTTTTATATTGTGTAGTATGCTAGATTGAATGTGTAGTGTAGTGTAGTGTATGTGTGGATGGGCTGAACATAGATATTACATTGCTCCTTGTGTATGAAAATTAAACATTCGATGTTTTTAACGTTGCGAATTGGAAACAACTTTCATTTTCGTCACAGAAATTTCACTAATACAGAGAATTTTTGGGTAGATTCTAAGTTTTCTTTGGTCTTGGTCGTGGATTGATGCAAAATCTCTTACTTCATTTGTTTTACATAAACTTTGCTATGTAAGATCATGTCAACCGGGACTAGCTGCTTACTTTTCTAGTCGTCGATAACAAATGATATATTTGACATCGCGCTACTAATGCTAATGACTAACGAATAGAACAGAGGCTGACTGTTCGAAGTACCAAGGAATCATCAGGCTGGTTCTAAATTGTATATTTAAAATATAATATTTTTGAAACACCTTTCTCCTGCAAGAAAGGCAGACCTTTACTATCTACAGCATTTTTATGAGGATGCTGCAATTGATCGTCTGGTCATCGAGATATCAGAGGTTAGTGATTTAGTGATAACTGTATACGTCGAAGACGTTTGTCAGATCGAAATTGCGAAAATCTGTACAAAGTATGGATCATAATTTGTCAATTAGCGATAGCGGAGGACTTGACGCAGTTAGCTACAATCCTTAAAAGATTTCTGTGAGCCGAATAAGCACCAGGCGAATTTTTTTTTTGAATCAGACACACCATTTTTGTTTCCGGACGTTTATGGTGCTATCGATAGGGAATTTCAAGGTGATCAATTCGAATACGGAGTTTTTTTTTCTACCACCTCTCCGGCTCGGGCGACTATAAGAAAATTTGAAAATTTCAAAATCATGCCTTTTTTAGAAAATTTAACTTAGTGGTAGTTTGTAGAGATTTAATGGGCGTATCTAATAAAAATATCTTCGGGTCGGAAGGTTGTAGCTGTGAGTCAGGATGAGGCATCAAAGTCCAATTTTATTGTTTTGTCAATGAGCAACCCAACCGATTTTTCATTTTATTGGCTTAAAATGAAGGCTAGCACATCCCATTTAACATATCAAAAAATTAAGAGGGGTTTTTTTAGATTTTTTCAAAAATTGGTCATTTCTTTGCCACTGTCGCCATCAAGGCTGTACACTTTGGAAAGGTCACGCAGATGCAGATACGCGGGTTACATACCACGTTTCATACAAAAAAATCACCACGCCATACAAATTAAATTTTGGTGAATTTGTTTGTATGGAAAAGGTGTGTTCCCACGTATCTAATAAAATGGCGATCTGCGTGACCTCCCCAAAGTATACAGTCTTGGTCGCCATGGCCTGGTGAAAAACGGTATTTTTGAACTGCACATTAATGCAACATGTCGAAAGACATATTTAAGTTTCTCACAGGTCGAAACAGTGGTCAAACGTACCTCGAAAAAACCTTTAAGAACTTTCTTCTGGGCGCCCAGATTCTTGAGATTTTTGAATGGAAATGTATGGAAAGTTTGACTAAAAATGAAATTAATTGCTATGTACTGGTTGACTATGGTCTACCGAACAATTATTACGCACTAAAAAGAAATTTATCATTTTTACTTTGTGAATTTGGACAACTTTCACTGATTTTTTCACCATCGAGAAGCTTTCTGGTCATGTGTAGATCATCCATTACGTACATAATACACTTCAAAAAAAATAAAATAAGTCAAGTCCACGTCATTTGTGCAAACAAATATGCTGAGGGAAACTTCAATTCATTTGTTATCGTCAACGATCGTGTATGATAAACTATTAGCTCTACCTGGAATGCCCTCTTATATGTTTATGCTTAAATTATTGAAGTAGAAGATTTTGAACGAATACTGGTCGATTCAAGAGAACAAGTAGCAGATTTAATGACTATCGCGTGCAGTCTTCTCAATAACATCATTAAAATTTAAATCCAATAAATTTCAACAAAATTTACGTTTACATCAAGCGATTTTTTTGTATGTTTGGTTTTGTTTTAATCAGCCAAAAATAATTCACGTCATCCCATTTTTTCATCGTTTGATGTTCGCAAACAGAATTTGTCGAAAAAGTTTTTCAAACTTTTTCCACCAAAATCGGTGGGTGCATGAACTCAATGTTCTCTTTTATGGCACATATAAATTCAAAAATTATTTTTTTTTCTCCTCTGCGTTTGGAGTAGAACCATGTGATGAATTTATCGTACGTGCTGAACATCGTCAACAACGATGAGGAACACAAAAATCAAAAATAAATTTAATTTCATTATTTTGTATGCATTGCACGACACATTCCTGGGTGTATATAAAGCGAGTGATTTGATTCTATATGCCTGATAGTAAAAAGTGTATCTTCTATTATATAGATAGTGGTGGAGAGAGCGTGTGTGTGAGAGAATGGACGGGGGACCCTATGGCTGTGCAAAAGCTAATTTGTACATTTTGAACAAATGAAAATAAAAGCCAGCATAATTTGCACGACCTTTTTCCAATTTTCCAGACCAACTGGTGAAAATATAGAAAACAAAAAACCGGTCGACACATATATACACACACAATGCACACACAGTCCGTTTTGTATGGCAGATGTGTAATGGAAATAAATTTGATTATTTAATTTTGCATAGCAAAAATTTTTGTTAATGGTTCGAATCAACAATCTAAAAAGACAATAATTAGGTTAATGAATTTACCAAGTAAATTTTCAATTTAAATTAATGCCGTAAATTATACAACAATAAAAACCTCATGTTTATTATGTTTAAATGGGCGAATATAGACGGGGACGACGGGCATAATGTTTATGCGGTGCAAAAATTTATCGCATACATTTATAGCACCATGTCCTATGGATAGATTGTTGCGGGAAATTTTTGCTGGCACGTACCATTGCACACAACACACTCCTCGGCACACCGGCACCCATGCATATTTTAAAGGGCAAAAATGCACAATGGCTATAATATGGAGTTTTAGGCGATGATTTAATGTTACATTTAAAAACAATGAAAACGAAAAAAAAATATATTTTCTGCTGTTTGTTGCGTTCGATGGGCCCACTTTCGATGTTCAAAAAAAAACCGCAAACACCCATTATATCACAGTGACCCATGTATGTGTGTGTAACTATATAACCCATGTACTACGATACACAAAACTAAAATTGCACGACCCTTCCTTTATGCAATAATTAAAATGTTTTCCGACATTCTCTGTGTACGGGCTGCTCTACGGTTACACGTTTTATGGTGGAAAAATTGACTATAAATGTCGCTTTTATGAACCAAACTTTTATGTCGCAGGTAATAAATTCGGTGCTAGTCAATGCTTAGTTTCATATTTCACTTGCGATTTAGTATGCATGGACTAAATGCTTTTTGATAGTTTCGGAATGAGTTTCACTTGTGGAATGGACTTCTATGTTTGTACGTAATCCATTAATCTTTCGTCAAGGAGTTTTATTGATGTTTCGTCCTGTTTCGAAAAGCCGTAGGATTCTTTTCCAGTCTTTCGACTCTTACACCATTTTGTGATCGATATTAACGTTTTACCATAACAATTATTTTGTGATTGAATTAGCACATTAGACCAATTTTGGGATCGAAAATTAATAGCGTATTACTGTCCCTCGTTCTCGCAAATGATTTCTCCTGTAATCCATTCCCACTTAGACTGTGTGTCTGTACTGAACGAGTTGTTTTTTTTAGAGATCTGCTATAGGTTTGGTGCTTCAGGAAAGGGGTGGAGAAAATTTGAATTAATCAACCCTTCTGAATTCGTTGTCATTTTTGTTACGTTTTGCATGAAGATGTCTGTTACGTTTTGTATGAAGATGTCTTATGTCACTCAATGATTATTAATTTTTCTTCCAGTAGAACACTTTAACTATGTTGGGCTCGAGGAGGCAGAAATCTTGTGTTGCCTTGTCTTTCCCTGTTTAAATTAAATCTCTTCAACGAATCAACTTATTGCAAAGCTTTAAGTTTAAAGCTTTATAGTATCGTTTATCAATTTATTTATTTATCATATTATTATCCACTAAGGAAAAATCAGGCTGCTGAAAGCTTTCGTTTATTTTTTAGAAAAAGCTTCGCGTATATTTGAACCTGCGTGTTTATGCTTATGCTTAATGTTCTAAAAAAATTGACATTACAGTGTTACCGAGCATTTGCGGTGTTTGTCGAGCAATATGATAGTAACACGGTTATTTTCGTATCTGTTTCGGACGATTTGATTTTGTCGTAGAACCAACCTTGCGAACGAAAGCGGCTTAAAGCTACCCAACAAAATGGTAGAGTTTATAGCAAGAAATTATATTCTAATTTCAAAAAAAGGCATATATTAGGCAATTCAATCCTATGTTTTTCTTTATCTTTGAAGTGACTTCTTCTACTCTATCAAAACCGACAATTCGAACCAAGTGTACAGATTACGATTAGAATTTCTGTAGAAAGTAGACAGCAATGACAAAAGTTTGCCGACACAAACTTTAAGATTTAAACTCTCCTAGAATATACAGGTAGTACATGGGATATTTTCAAGTTAGTTGAGTTACAAATTTCGTACATATTAGGGCTCTTCCTTTCATTTTTAAATATGCTGAGTATATCGAGTATATCGAGTATAAGTCGCATGAGTTTGACAACCGTCACATTCAGAAAAATTAAATTTTTACGTGATGGATTAAATGCCATTGTGTAGCTTGTGATCGCACGAGTCTGGCAAGGTAATTAGTTTTTCAATAGGACCAATATCGGCTGAGCGATAAGACTTTGAAATCATGTGCCAATCACATACAAAAACAAACATTTTCCAAAGTCTTATCGTTCAGCCGATATTGGTCCGATTGAAAAACAAATTACCTTGCCAGGCTCCTGAGATCACAAGCTACAGACTGGCATTTTGTTTGATCGAAATCCATCGTGTAAAAAATATCATCCACCAGTTGCGCTTCTATTGAGAACAATAGAAACCATAACGTTTCAGCATGTCTGGCACGAGTGTCACTCGTTATAGTCGCGCAAAAGGTTAAGTCGTCTTTCGCATTGAACTCTGGAGTTTCTAGAGAATCATCGAAAACTCTGGCGTTTCGTGGACTTAAACAACGGACTCGACCTAATCTCTTGACATGCAGAAATTCTCAATATTTTTCTTTGAAATCACTTCAAAATGCGATTTTTTTGTACTATCGTTTCTTTTTCGATAAATGCGTGCACATTGGACCATTTCAAGAGCCTTTTAATGCAGACAATGGGGGACTGAAGTTTCAATAATTTTGATAGACACAATACACTACAAGCAAAAGTGGTACTCAAAATAGGGTACTGAAACTTGACAGTGCTCCATACAAATTTTTACGCTGTAAAAAGAGTGGGTATACACTTCATACAAAATAGTACTCTATTTGGCAGGTGTCAATCGAAGCACTACTAAGCAAAAAATTATTCTACACAATGGTAAAACGTAGTGGTATTTGTTTTAGTTCAGTTCGGCTCAGTTCTTGTTTTCAATTTTTCTTAGACCCAAATATTTGAAATGTAGTCAGGTGTTGTTCTAACAGCAGTTGTTTAATCTCAAGGTTACAATAATTATTATTAGTTTGTCGACTAGAATTACTAGAATAGAGATATGTTTCGACAGAAAACTGCGCGCGCTTCTCCAGATCGATAATTATGTAAATCAAAAATGTAGAATTATTGGTCGTCAGTTTTCGAATAATTTGCTCCTGTCCCAATGTGTGTTGATGTCGTTTAGCCATGTACATAAGTGCATTACGTACGTACACACATTTTACCATAAATTCCAGGTCATTAGATTTATCATATTGGGGAATCAACTCTGATCATGGCACACAGATCTAGTTGGTGACTCTCTGCACCATAGGCCATACACCCTGTCCATACATTCCAGTGACCATATATTAGTCTTCTAGTCTTCTAGAAGAAGAAGAAGATTCATTAGTCTATGAACAGCCTCTAGTGCTACCGTCGCTGTTGCCGGCTGACTGTTCTGCATCGTGTTTCACATTACCGCCAAAAACTGTATGTATAATTTACATTCAATAGCTTCACGTGTTTAAGAATAGACGTAGAAAATGTTACAAATTTTGTTGATTTTCATATCGATTAGTGTGGCTTCGTGTCAAACTAATTGTGCTGGCTTTACGAACACTGTACACGACGCCAGTTTACAAGATGTAAAGGAAATTTTCTAATTTATAAACTCGATAATTCCTATTTCTCGTGTTTATCGTTTAGAAACTCGACGGTGACTACTTAGTGGTATACACTACCGCCCGTTTGCTCCAATGTGAACGAATTAGGTGGACAGTTGGACCAAACAATAACATAACAGCTTTAATTAAATCGGCAAATGGTTGCTGCGTACGAGTCGACAACTTCGACACTTCCAACCCGGATTACTTACTACATGACATCACTCCTGTAACACAATGTTCTTACTTGCAATCAACTGAAAGGACTGGCTTGAAATTGATTTCGGTTAAAGAAACTGTTGATAATCGCTGTTTGTTCATTCATTTTTGTCACAATTCGCGGAGTGGCCTGTTGGTGGAATGTCGTCAGCCTCCTGAGGTGTTGCTTCTGGCCTACATTCTTCTACTTGTGAAAAATCTGCTAAGTGTGCTCCTGCTCAATCCAGTAACAAATTTGGTGAATCAGTCCGACTGCATTTTCGGCAATACTTGTTTTGTTTAACACTGAAAATGATTTTTTGCAATACTCTCTCTAGCAAACAAACTGTCAGCTCTATGTGTCAAATTCCGATCTTACCTCATTTCTTTGTATTCTATAAATACTTTTCTACATTTTGACTGACTACGCTGTAATGTACATGTAAATTCCAAAGGCTGCTTGATTCTTTCACCACCTTAATAAAAGTAGTTCGGTTGCTAGAGAGGGTATTGTTTTTTGGCAATAAATTTCGTAAGACTCAACTGCTAGTGTGAAAGTTTTTTAAGCGGTGCTTAGCACCATTGTTTTGGACGATTGATTGGGCATGCGAGTTGTACATGCAAAAATGCCTATAAAATCAATAGTCTAAAACAGTTACTCAAAAAAAAATTCATGTTCATTCGAAAACCCGAGAAAAATCTCAAAACTCCATCATTTTCGGCCCCGACCCGACACATGAAAAGCTTAAAGCGTAACTCTTTCGGCCTACTCAATCGTACGTAAATAACTAATACACGTGTTGCTCTGGCAGCAGTTGTACAACCTCAAGGTTACACTCGACTGCGATAGAAACATATGTCGACAGTAAGTCGTCAGAATACTGTTCTCGCTTTGGTAATTAAATAGACGTAAAATGTAAAGTTAATGGTAGCTTTTGAATCGAGTCATGTGGTCACGTATGGCATAGGTACAGTGTGTTCCTGTCAACAATGAACAAAAGAATAGAGAATGAATATGAGGGTAAAAGTGACCACACCTGCGCTATTGCGCACTATTTCTTGCAAATAAATCGTTTATAATTTGGCATTTCTGACATTTTTGACAGTTATAACTTAGACAAATCTAAGATATCCTTCGTATGTTTTGTTTTAAGGTGAACAAACAGTACATTCATTTACCATATTACCCTACCTAACATACACTCAGTTACCATTCATTCCCCTATAAACAGGCTGACAATTTATAATTTACATTCAATGAGGATATTCCAAGTCTTGACATACACTCAACTTATACTTCGGTTGTTATTGACTTTCAATAAACAAAAAAAAAACAGAACATTCGATATTTTTAACGTTATACGCTTTGGCAACGAACCGTCGGAGGATCATATGAATCAGTGTTATGGTGTGTAGTGTGCTTGTGTAATTTGAAATGATGTAAGGAACCAATGGATGCAAGGTGGGACACGAACCCACAATATTCACCTTGCCGGGGTGATGCTCGAACCAACTTACATACTTTCTTTTCTTTTCTTCTCATGTCTTTATTTTAATTCTCTCACGAAATAATGCCTTGGAACTGAAAGATTATCTAAGTTGTGAGATAAAGTTCTACTTTGAGACGAGGGGATTTTTCCAATTCAATAAATTCTTCAATAACGATAACAGGTCAAAGCGTACAGTTGAAAGCTCTTTCTTTTATCAAACAACAAAACTTTATTCATTTTCGAAAATTCATGCTTTTGAAAGCTTTCGCTTTTCTATAATCGAAAAAAGCTTTGAATGAATTAGAACCTGCGTGTATATGCTTTACATTCTAAAGAAATTAACGTTGCGTGATTACCAAACATTTGTGATGTTTGTGGATCAACTGAAAGCTGAGTTTTTGAGTTCAAATAATATTTAAGACGAATCAACGCAACGCTTACACAGATACAAATTTGGGACTAAAATTTTAGGTCCGTGTGGGATTACTTTCGATGTCCTGGGGCCAACAAAAGATTAAAAGAGCGAATTTTAATCCCGTGGAGATTAATTTCTCTGTAACAACGAGTCCGACGGGACTAAGTACGCAATGGCTTAGTGTGAACATTCTTCGCTGGTGTGCAGTAGGTCAGTGAATGGAACGAAAATAAAAACACTTTGTATTTCTAAAAGGGTAAATTTTTTATTTGAATTTTACATAAATATTTTCAGTTTATTGTTAAATTTGATTTGTTTTGGTTGTTGTATCGACAGGAAGGACTTTACTTACAGTTATTATAATTCAGATCAACGACTTAGATTTAGATTTAATTTCACATTTTACATTAAATTACTGAAGTTTTTCTTTTTAAATTTTTACATCACGTATCACACACAGGTGTGACATTTTTTTAGTTTCCAAATTGTTTTGTTTTGAATAAATATTTCTCTTTTATTTTCTTAAAATTTCTTCTCTTCTCCACTTCAAATATTTTATTAATCTTAAAGATTTTTTTATTGCTCAAACATTACTAAATAATTGATTGAATTTAGTGGAAATTTTCTAATTATTTTCTTCTATAATCAATATGTATCGCAAAGTGAGCTCTCGGAAACTCTAGCTTTCTAGCTTTGTTTCCTTTTTTTCTTCATTTCAAGATCAAACTCGATTACAATTTTCAATCTTATCTTTCAGAATTAGAGATCCCATTTACCGACTTCGGTAAATAGTACCTGTAGGTTAGAGCTTGCAAATTAACGCACTATTGTTAACAAAATTGTCATCAGCTTAGAAATATCATTCGATAGAGACATTGTCGTGAGATATACTATCCCATTGGTCTAAATAAAATGAGGCTTATTAGCAAACTTTGCTTCATTTTGGATATTGCGATATAATCCCTCACGACAATGACTTAACCGAAGGATATTAATCTGATGACAATTGTATTAGCAATAGTGCGTTGATTTCTATGTCCTGATTTGCAGGTGCTATTTACCAAAAATTTACCGAAGTCGGTAAATGAAATCACGAATCAAAATACAAAAAGTAGGTGGTCAAATTGACGTGGGATCAGAAAGAAAATAGTTTTTCCAGGCTCCAAATACAGGAGCCGCATGCGCTAAAGACTACAATTTAAAAAAAGAATGTTGAGATCGACACATGAAACGGATACCTACCGTCATTAGAAACTCTTCCCATTTCTAGTGAGAACTTTCTCTCCCATCCGTGGGGAGAAAATAGAACTTTTATCATTCGAACTGTCACTTTATGTTTTTGAAAATAGCATGGCGAATCAGTGTTTTCGTTTCGTAGAGAAAAACGGCAAAACACAACATGCACTCATGGAATAGTCATTTGTTAAGAGCGCTCACCCCTTGCCAAATTTTTAGCCTACATTTGTGCGCAAAAATATTCATTTTTTGATGATTTCTCTGAACCAAAATCTTTTTTTGAAAAAGTAGAACCATTAAAGCATGCAAAAATGTGTTACTTTTAAAGGAAAAATTGGTTTGTGATTGATAACTTTACCCACTTGGAGAAACCTTTGTAAAATGTGTAAATTATGTTTTTTCCAAGTAGGTAAAGTTTTGACTCACAAACCAAATTTTCCTTTAAAATTAACACATTTTTGCATGCTTTAATGGTTTTACTTATTCAAAAAAAGATTTTGGCTCAGAGAAATCATCAAAAAATGAATATTTTTGAGCACAAATGTAGGCTAAAAATTTGCCAAGGGGTGAGCGCTCTTAACCAAGGGTAGAAAATAGGAAATTTCGCCAAGAGCGAAAGTTTGAGACCAGAGCGAAGAGAGGGCTGCTATTCGATCAAAGTAGAATTTCCTATTTCTCCCCGAGGTGAACACAACGTTTCTCATGCTTTTTTTTTGCGAAAATCTGCATTTTAGATTATTTTTTCACCTGAAAAGGCGCCTTTCAGAAAATACCATTTTCATAAGTGGACAAAAAAAGGATCTTCGCATCGCTAGCATAAAAAACGTTGTGTTCACCTCTGGGAGAAATAGGAAATTAAAACATTGCTCTTGTTGGAATTTCAGATTTTCTCCCCTCGGTAAACAAGTAACTATAGGGCCTTCCTAGCACAGCCTACTTTTGGAATTATATTCTGAAAAATTCCATAAAATTCTTAAAAAATTCAAAAATTTATTTCATTTTAAGAATTTTTAAGAATTTAATTCTAAAAATAGGTTATGAGAACCTCATACAGCTCAAAAACGAAAGTCGTAGAACCACCGACATCTGTCGATAAACAGCATTATATAATGTTCGAATGAGTATGCAACAGTGAATTTAACAGATTCCCAGAGGTGAAAAGAGAAGAAGCTATATAATGATAGAGTGGGCTTGTGGGAGCCTCAGCAGCAAATATTTACAACAAACATTTATGGCTTCACTTGCACTGCTCCATAAATCATTTACATTGTATAAATCTTCTACCACTTCAGTAGAATGTCTAATTACACGGTTTCAGGTAAAATTATTATACACAATCTGCCTGCATGCTCACATGTGCAGTGCATAATGCATTGCATGTTCTCTAAATGCAAACGATAAATTGATTTCAATTTAAAAATATCGACAGGCATACACTGGCAAATCAGACATTTTGGATTGGAGTTGGCAATTTCGAACGTAAGTTAATTTGTAACCTAGTACTTAATCATCAAAAAGACAATTTCATAAGACATTTTCATATTGAATTTTGTGTTCAATTTCTTAACGTTAAATTTTCTCAACTACTTTTCATTTTGGTGGTGGGAAATTTTGGTGGTGGGGGTTGTCTCTACACTTCTAACACACACAATTTGATTATTTCGAAAAATGTTCCATTTCTCCGTTACACCGAATTTCTCTTACTAATGTACTAAGTTAACCATTTGATTGCCTAATAAGTAGACGGGAAATTTTTTTTTACAATTTTTTTTTTGTCTTTCTTCTCCGTTTTTTCTTCTTCTTTCGTCAATTACTTTGCTGCGAAATAATTAATTTCAATTTGATTAAAATCACAAATCCGAAACAATTTCTTCGGGATGAGTTTTGTCGTAATTACGGTCCACATTTTCAACAAATTCCTTGCATTCACCATCGTCTCCTCTAACGCCATTATCATCATCATAATCATCATCATCATCATCTTCATTCGATGAAATTTGTATCTCACTTTTAATGGACGATTCGAATTGAACAGGTGGTTTAATTTGGTTACTTCCATCTGGCACCATGGACGCCGACGAATTCGGTAATGTCGTTGAAAATGTTGATTCTTCCATCGATTTCCATTTGCATTTCGAACCGCTTGTATCACTGAGTTCTGTAAAATAAAACACAAAATCAATGGCAAAACGAGGGCACGTTTATCTCTCTATCTATCTGACCTAACGTCGACACCTTATATGCTCGTTCCTGCAATGCACTCAAACTACTCGTCGGAGCGATACGATGGGGAAAGCGTGGTGAGCCTTTCACTCGTTCTCGCAGCGTCGGTTGCGAATTTTGATGAAGAATTGACGACCGACGATCTTTGGGCAGTTGGAAAAATACTCGAGATTCTGGTTCGGTATCGACGGTGATCCCATCAATTGATTCGGCTAAACTATTGCTTATGATAAATGGTGGAATTGTTGACGCCACATCTTCGTTGCTGGGATAGCTAATGTTAATGGCTGTCCCACTCTTAGCTACGATTTGATTGTTTAATATTTTATTGCCGGTGTCCAGCGTATTACACGACGATGTTGCCTGGTATGATACGATACCGGTGAGTCGGGTCATGTGTCTTCTCAAAGCCTGTGATGCTTCTGTATAGGAAATTGTCGAATCCTTGCGATTCGAGACGAAAATTCCTGTCGAAATGAAATTATTTTATTGACCGACGCGCAAGTTCGATTCGCAGGCATACCTTTGATCCTATCCAAGATACCAGTTCTGGCTTCAGTAGCCTGTTGATGGGTCAATCGTAAATTGAATAAATCGATAGCTGGCAACCGAGCAATGCCAGCACTCTGTCGACCCTCATTATCCAGCTGCGGTTGCGAACTGAATGTAACCGATTGTCGCATCGGATTCACCACACAATGATCAGACGATGGCCAACTGGCACGCGGTATAACCGGCGGCAGCACGGACAGCAGCAATAACGGTAAACCACCGCCAATGCTCGGTGTTCGTGTATCTGAACACTTTTTCTGACCGCTGATGCATTCGTTGACGATAGCAATTTCGTGTTTAATCGACTGCAGCATCGACAAATCGGACGACGATGTGGATGAGTTCGATTCCAACATTTTTTGCAATTTTACTATCTCAGCATCCAGGGCGGCCATCTCCTTCTTATACACCCGATTTTGTACCTCAACACGATACTGTAATTCACGTCGGTCATCGGTGACAAATCGTCTTGTGTTGCACTCCATCTTCAGTCCCATACTGTGTATGACAGGATCATTTATAACACCTAACAAATTGACTACGATTAAAATGGAATTCTCGGTGTTCTGGTTGAACAAATTAATTTATTGGCGCTAAATTAATAACAGTCTGCATGTATATATAGTGCCATGCATAGTGATGGTATATAAATGGCATGTACAGACGGAGATGGCACACAATTATGTCTTATTACCTTTTCCCCAGATGTCATTGATTTTCGGTAAAAACAACAGCGACAATGTTGCCGTCGTTGAGGCTAGTATTAAAGCTGTAATGGTAACGAATGCCAGAGTAACCTTTTCGGCCAAAAAGTTCGCCAGCACTACGATTATAGCACTCGTAATGACAACGCTGTACACCGACACACCAATGTATTGCGAATCGTTTAAAGCCGGAATTTTTACATTTCTCGTCTCCCATGCCATGTACACGCCAACAATTAATAGTAAACCCTTGTAGGCGTATAATGCTCCCAGCCAACTTTGAGTGTGATGCGATCGGCACACCTCAACCTGATGTGTAACATAGAAAATAGAAATAAGTTTCGAAAAGCAATTACGGCATAGATTAATAGGTTTTAAGGCACTAAATTGAATTTGCATTTTGAATTCTCTCCGTGCGTTGTGTCTCTCTCTCTCCATCTCCATATATCTCTGGCTGCTCGTCTTGCAGAAGGTAAATGATTTCGATCAAAGGATGGATGATGGATATCATCGAAATGGTAATGTTTTAATTAGTGTGTACACGAGAATATTCCTCCAAAGTTAATGTAATTTATCTGTTCAATTTGAAGTGATGTTACAAGGAAGACGGTTGAGGGACCGACAAAAAATTTTCCCTGTGTTCAGCAACGTGTAAATTAGTTTCCAATCAGATATCGTACGAAAGGGAAGAAACGAAATAATATTTTGCCTTACGGGCTCGAAAATGAGGTAATGGAAGAACATGGAAAACTCGAGTTATCAAAGGTGAAATTAATGGAGCATCACCTTGTTTCTAAGTTGAAACTTTTCGCAATAGTTTCCTGCAAGTGGTGACAACTGTTTGTTTTACGTAACAGCAGTGAATTTAGTTCCCTCCATAAAGACTCATTTAATGGATAATTTGCTACGACTTTATGTAAATTTATCTATTCGTAATGCACGTGAGCTTCTTAGAGGGTGTATGTGTTGTTATCGACTAACAAAGACATTCATTGTCACGATTTTTACCTCATTATTGTAAAATTTCTGTTGTAGGAACTCAGATAATGTGATGCGAAACAACTAAATCAAATACTGAGACAAGCAGTAAGTATTTGCCATTAGTGGGAGAAAATTAGACGATGCATTTCTTCCCTTAATGTGTATTTCTCTTAACCTTCGCTGGTACTATTATTACGATACAATCATCTAATCTACTACTTATTTTGTTTAAAGCAACAAATAGTTTTACACCAAATCTATTACTTCATTTTATTGAATATACGTTTCACTATATAATGCCACGTTAACCAGCAGAGGTCATCGCTTATTTTTGTAGTTGTTGTCAATAACAGATGGTTGGTCTGACTGATTCTAAAGCAGAATTATATGACTTCATATTAAATAAAATTAAATTCTCAAAAAAAAAGAAATTTCAGAAATTTGCAAAGGCTTTAATTGAATTTTCAAGAACTTAATTTCAAAGACAGACTATGGATGAAACATAGTGTCTAGGTACTTTAGGGAGGGAGAACTTGACTTAAACGGACCTTTGTAATTTCAATCTGTTTTCCTGATGTTTTATTTCGATTAGTTTTGACAGCATTTTATGGTGCGGAAAATAGGGAATTCGTTCCAAGAACGAAGTTTAAACAGACGCGTATTCGTGAAATGAAATTTGAATCGTCGGAACTAAGCGATGAGCATTTGTTGGCTTTAAAGGAATACTGTAAAAGTCTAGCAAGGCTCATTCTTATGTTTCGACAAATGACTTTTCAGTATCTTCTTGGTACAAATTTGCAATTTCCCGCAACTCCCTGAAAGTTGAAAAATTAGAGGAAATGGGTTTTCAGGCGTACATTCATTTTTACTTCTTAATTTCTTATTGATTTTATCCATTGATGTAAATACACTATCATACGAATACTCGAAAAAACTTAAATAGAGTCGCGATACCACCTCTGATTTTTCTTCTTTTAAAGCTGAGGAAATTTACGACAAAAATATGTGGAAATGAGCTTTAACCGACTCCAGATATACGCAATTAATGTAAGAATTGCTTCGAATAGCTAAAACCACTTATTTATGAAGAATGCATAACAATTCATCCTAAAGAAACGGGAACTTGAAGATAGATAATAAATTGAAAATTTCGTCGTAGAGTGACCTTGCTGCAAACAAAATGTCGTAACAGATACTTGAGGTGAGGCTGGTATGGCAAGTGTGGTATCGCCGTAAAGCTTAGACGGCAGGCATTATTGTTTTGTGACAGACAGGGTCGACCTGTGTATTACAGATGAGTTCAAGTTTCGCAGCGAATGATGAAAATAAATTTCAAATATTGCACAATTCAGACAAATTTTGTAAAATCCATTCTCGGCGTTTAATAGAGCATGGAATCCTCTACCAATATCGCCATTCAAAAGGTTTCAAACTCTCTTCATCTTGGACAAATCACGATTTAAAAATTTCGAAATTTCGACTTTAGCTGGCTGTGGCTACGTGGTCAGGTTGTCGAGGGAAGCCATTTTATCACGAATTAGCTTAGAATTAGTCCCTCTATCCGTTGCGATACCCCATCGTGGTTTTGTATATTTTTTTTTTTTGTGTCTAATGCTGTTTATTTTCGAAAGATATTAAAAATATATAAATTGATGATTGATGAATTATTGACGGTCTCTGACGTGCCAGTACATTTCTGAAAATAATTCTTCGTCGTCGAGATTTCTCTTCATAAGATCGTTTTTAACGGCCGATAGTGCGGTGCAACTAATGATATGGTCGGATGTCTGCTCGCTTCGATTGCAAAATGGACATTGTGAATTGCTTTTTACACCGATTCGATTGAGGTGTTTATATAACAGATCGTGACCAGTCATTTTTCGGAAGTTCGCTACGTAGATCTTCCTGGTGGTAGATTTTATGTTAGTGAAGTCTGACCACGGTTTATTCTGTGCTGCGAAAGCTTGATCGGTGACGATTTTCTCAGTAATCTTTTGCCTAATTTCCTTTTTTGCAATTTTGAATTTTCTTTGATGCGATCTTCGTTTCTTTTTCGTTGTGAATCGACGGGTCTTCGATTGGGTAGGAATATCATATTTTCTGTGGAGTGCTTTTATGTTGTCGATGAATGAAACTTTCGACCTAAGTTCATTTTCGACCGGATTGAGGTTGTTCCAGAGACAGTTCGGTATTCTGCGAATCCGTTCATACATTTTTAAGGCAGCTTCTTCACAATGTGATTCGATCGGTCTGATTTTGCTGAACATTTCCATTGCAGTAATCGGAGTGGATTTGACGCCTCCAGTTATGATTCGAAGTGCCTTATTTTGAACGATTTCCAGCCTTTTCTTCTGAGATTTACTAGCACATATAAGCAATTCGCATCCGTTCATTAACACTGGTAAAATGTATGTTTTGTATGTTAATGTTAAAGTGTCTTTTGATGCGCCCCATTTTGTGCCAGCTAATCGTTTTAGTATTTTCAATCTCTTCTCTGATTTGGTGATCAACTCGGTTATGTATTTTATCGACGAGACAAATTTTTCAGTGTCTGAGTAATTTACCTCAATGATTTTATAACAGAAAATTTAAGTTTAATTTGACTACGAACTCAATTAAATAAATTTTTTATGATTTATCCTCAACGTTAAATGTAATGGATTCCAATCGTATTCGTTTATTAAACAGAAATGGGCCTACCACTTGGTGTAATTGAAAAATTATTTTTATCAAATGTAAACAAACTGAATTTTCTCCTCATGATGAACAACTTATATTTATAGCAAAATATCAAACAAAAATGATTTAATTGAAATTCTTTTATTTACCTGAGGCTGATACACCACACTCCGGTCGATCGAACTGATTTCCAATGTTAAATTGCTCAAATGCCGTTCCATTGGGTCGGCAATGACCCACAATGTAACCACCAGTCCGTCCAACAATAACAACGCACACACCAACGATATCAGCTGGGTGTCTCGCAGCATTTTGTCCTTGCATACGCCACCGCCGCTGTGGGTGAATATGCGATGGACACGGTAGGTTTTAGCAAACATTGAACCGAATGCTAGTGAAAAGCCAGACGATAATAGATAAACACGAGCCTGCATTGGTTTTTGAAATAAATAAATTAGAAAATGTTCAATGGCATATAAGCGAAATGAGTCGTTGTGGCTGTGGATTTGATGTAAAATTTTTAGCTGTACGAATGAGAAAATGTCCCTCAAAACCAGCATTAGCATCGAATTATTGTTGAAACATTTGAGATTATTTTGTGCAAAACGGTTCCATTATAATGCACGGTCATTATGAAAGTGTTTATGTGGTATTGTGTGACCGTGGTTTAATCTCCCTCGTCATTTTTGTTCGAAAAAAAAATGGGAATCTTTCGACAGCGAATACAGAAATAAGCAAATGAAGTAAAAGATTTCACATCAAAAACAACATGTTGACAAAAGGAGTTGCAGAATAAACGACTTGAAACAGTGATAATAGTATATTATGTCACATGGACTAAAATGGTGTGTTTTTGACCCAGGTCCGAAACCGTCCAAGGATGTAACCTAGCGTTGTGGAGCACGAGAACATTTTCACCACCGTGTGGTCAAACTACACTTTTTTGGTCCAAGCTACACAAACTCCGAGATAAACTCCTATATATTCAGGCGCACATAAAAGTCACATTCAGAACAAAAGTTGACATAACTGGGACGAAAAACTGTTTTTGTTTTGCATCTCTATCTATCTTTGGTCCTACTGAATTTAATAGTTATTTGCTTATCAAGCGTAGAAAATAGGAAACAACAAGATCAATCTTGAGCGAAGCGAGTGCATGTTTTATATTGCTATTTTTGTCCACGAAACGATTCGCCATGCTATTTTCAAAAACAAAAACAAAGTGACAGGCCGGGCCTGGCTTCTATATGTTAATTACGGTGAAAGTGTCGTTCGTAAGTTATGCAGTTCTATCAAAGTTATTGAGACAAATAGAACTGTTCACTTGATATGCCAAATTTTTTTATCAATGCACACTTACCGTCTGTAACATTTAAAGGTAAAAACTAAAGCAAAAGTTAAAGCATTTCGGTTTTTCAAAAAACTTTTGTCCCAACCTTCACTGTTCTTCAGAAATATGGAAAGCTCGTAATTGTTTTCACTTCATGTCCCCACCTACGTCCTATTTCTTCACATTCAATGAAACATTCTTCTACTCACTCGAGCCTAATGTCACATTTATGCCGCCCACAATACCATAGGAAAATACAAAAATTGAAACGAAAATTTCTGATTCATTCTTTAAATTTAAAACGCCGTATCAAGAGGCAATAAAATTCCACACAAGTTGCGACAAGTATGTGTCTATTAGGCTGAACAACACTGGAGTACATGTAATTTATGTTCAAGTGCTCCAGCAACTAGGTGATATACATTATACTGCTTAACATACATTTAAATCCCGAGTCATCAAATTGTGTTGATGAGAAAAAAGCGAGGAAAAAAAATAATTTAATTTGAAGCTCAAGCGTATTTGACTAATCCTGTTGTAATCAAGTTATTTTATTCAAAATTCAAAAGACCAGCTAACGAAAGTTAATCCAGTTTACAGAGTATAATCCCGGCTTATCAAACGAAAAGTTCACGGAAAAAAAACTGTACTCATAACTTCTCTCCCCGCCTGCATCAAAAGCATATCAAACCAATTAAAATCCCACGGTGCGTATAAATTCGGTAAGGAATTGTTTATGTGTGTTTATAATAATGCGGATTAGTATTTATGAACAATATAATTTGCATGACAGACAGACCTCATTGCCTTCGCAACCCAGATGGTTGAGGAATATTTTAAAGGCTGTGTGAATTTTGCTGTAAAACACTACATTCGAATGGAAACATAATAAAATAATATCATCAGACTTTATGACGACGTCAGGCCGGAGCGCCAAAAAGCTAATGTGTTTTTAAATAATAAATAAAATAATATGAACGCTTCACTCGTCGTATGCATAATTTATGATGTTCAAACACAATTAAAATTGCGATAAAATATCAAACATAAAAATGTAGGCAAACAGTACAACTAATACACATAAATACGACAAGCATCATATCCAGCCGTATATAATCGTCAAAATAAAGCCAAACAAAACGGGACAGAAAAAAGTTTAATCTCAACATTTTGATCGTCAAATGATTTTTATTCATACGGTCGTTGTATAAATGGTGATTTATGTGCAACACCTTCCATGTATATACCAGCTGTTTTTTTGCTTGTTTTCTGATTTCTACTGTTTATATATCAGCTGGTGTACACATGCGCTTTGTCCATAAATCAAATGACATTGACTGTATTTTGTACCAGTCGTATTGAATCTAATGGAAATAGTATGATACTGACAATATGTCCTGGTCCATGTTTCAGAGACTATTTTTGGGAAAACGTTTTCCCAAATTTTTTCTATTTTTCTTCAAATTTTTCCTCTTTTTCTCAACATTTTCCCAGATTTCTCTATCGGGAAAATTGGGAAATAATTTAAGGAAAAGCGGGAAAATTTCGAGAAAAAAATTGATAAAAAATAGGAAAACACTTTTCCAAAAACCGTCCCTGCCCCTTCTATGTTTAACCATATAGTGCAACGTCTCTCGTTCACAAGGAAAATTATTTATTTACTTACCGTACAAACAGCCGAAAATGCTTTGTCGTTTGCGGGAAGTGTTGAATAATCCAAACCCAGTAAAACAACGGCTGCATAAACTAATATGCATCCAACCGCAGTGATGTTGCTCAATTTAGGACTTGACAATTTAATGCTTCTGTTGGTTGGATGGGTATAAAATTGAGAGAGAAAAAAGTTTGATTTTTGTAAGCTTTTACAGAGTAACTGATAGGAAGATTAAATGTTATTTGGTTCACTTAATTAAGTCAATTATTTACTGCAATTATGGTGGGTAGATTACAGCTGAATTACAATGAGTCTGAGAGCGATTTTGTTTTTGATGTGTTCAGAGGTCGTCTAAAGTCAGAACAAAAATGTAAATTTACACAAACCGCAAGACAATTGTTCTATATTGACATAGTAGAACAACGAACGAACAGGCGTACAAGGATTCTAAGTCATTTTTACACAAGTCTTGTTTTCTATCTCCGTCTATAGACATATGAATTTTGAGTAAATATTGTTCCCAAATTAAGGAGGTTGTTGCCAGTGTAGAAGAAACTGTCACTCAGCTGCTGCCGACATAGCCAAAATATATCTATACAGAAGGTAATGCAAATCCGCAGTTACGCACGGACAGAGTATATAAATACTGAACTAAATTCACCTGAAAGTCGGGATTCGTGCGTAACTGATCATTTACATTACCTTCAGTATTTGTATACTTTGCGTATGGATCCCTACTTTCAGGTGCATTTAGTTTCGTTGTGTTGCACATATATTGAATTCGTTTGCGTAAAGTTAGTTAGTTAGTTAGCAGGTGCAACAACATTAGTCACAAGAAAATACGATGATGGCAACATTACAAAAATGAATTCACCTGAAAGTAGGGAATCCATATTTCCTTTGATATGCTGGGAGTTTGCATTACCTTCAGTGTTTATACACTTCGGACATAGCAAAGAGTGTTGTAAAAGAACAAAATGAAGCCGAGGCCTTCGTATGTTTGCTCACACATATGAGGTGTTTGGTTTTACACAGAAAAATCGGAATGTTTCGAAGGTTAAAACAAATGAAGTAAAAGATTTTAGTAATCTGTTGAAAATCCTCAGATCAAAAGAAGCATCGGATTCGAAAGCATCTTAATGATATGCTCGGTGTATGTGAAATGCTAAAATCGCCACACTAAGATTGGGTTTAATGATTCTATAGTGCGGGTTCATTAGTTTCAATAATAAATCGTACAGAAATTTCATTGAAACAGTTCGGATTGTGGCATACATAGCCTTTCGCCTATTATAAACAAGTCGAAACTAATTGAGATTTAAAAGCTTTTAGGCAAAACCGAAATAATTTCGCATTAAATTCGATTATTGTAATGCATCATCAGAATTGATAAATTCCGAACCGTCGTCAAAACACAACTTTATGTGTATATAGCCCAGCAACGCATTAAATCGGAAAATTCAATTCAAAATTAATTCGACTGGACGATGTGAAGAGGAAATGTTTTGTAGTTTGTTTGCGGATGCGGACGGTAATGCAAAACAATGAGCACTGTTTATCGAATCGCAATTATGGAAATAATGTGCGACTCGTTTTATGGCGCCCCCCTCATGTCAATTAAATAGTCATTGAGTGTAAACAAAGGTCACACACGTACTTTAATTTACGGAAATGCAGATTAAAAGCCAAAAATGCAATCGACAACGTTATTCCCACCGATGCAAATGATGTTATTGTGTAGAAAGCGAACGGTGCTATTGTTGCAACACGAAGCTTGAAAATGCGTTTAGCAATCGGCACCTGACCTCCTTTCCATTTGATTTGAACACATTCGGGACAATTGAAATCGAGTAGTGATTCAGACGGATGATACAGTGCCACGGGCTGCAAACGACCGTGCTGTATTTGATAGAAAATCGATGTGCCAATGCGGTCAGCACCACTGAACGACACTGGACCCTATTCGAACACAGTTGCATTAAGTGGTGAAAATTTACGTGATTTAAACAACTCACCGATACACCCAAAAATTTCATGTTTCGAAATTGGTTCATGAATTCAGAGGTCATGTCATATCGGGTATAGTCAAATCCATCCAATTTTAAGCTTAAAGAGCTATTACGCCAATGTTGTTCGGCTCCACGCACTGTATTACAATCACAATTGTAAATTCAATGATTGATCGTCAAACACGACTCATGTGATCAAAATTTACTTGCTAAAGCGATCGCCCAGACTGCATCGTACGTTTGTGGTGCATATCTTGACATCGGATGTGGACTGTGAAAAGCCGCCAATTCGTTGCGGAACATTTTATTCGACAGTCCACTGTAACTGGTTCCAGCACCCACTATACTGTTGTGACTCGAAACGACTAAAACATTTTGCGCCGCATCGGCCATATCCGACTGGCTGCAATCGGCAGTCGATTGTTTCCACCACGGTGGACCGATTGTCTCGTGTAAAATCCATGCGTAGTCGGCGCCGTACATTCCTAATTTAAATGCCTGGAATGATTTAAGAACACCAATAATGTTGAAGGTGTCTTTGAATTTCATATACCTCACAGAAGATTTTCGGTGCTAGATGTGGGGAAAAGCTACCGATTATGATGCGAGTGTCCAAATCCTAAATTCGGAAGAGAAAGTAAATTTTTACTAACAAAATTGTGGTCTAGTGAAACTATAGAAGATCAGCTCAAAAGCTTTGACAACGAATTTCGTTGTTGTTTTGTATTATGAAATGTGTACCCAGGAATCAGCCAATCATTGCCATCATCAGCTATGACTAAATTAACGATGAGCTTTCTCTATTGCATGGTCTCATACAACCAAGTCTATTATTGATTTAATGAAGTAAAAGATTTCGCATAAGTCTGATGAAAATGCAGCTAGCTTACCGTATGTACCCTCTGTGCTTGTAGCCATTACAATTTTTATGACAGAATGGTTTTGATCTAACAGAACAATTAAACTTTTTATGCATGAGACAATCTAGACGATAATTCAAATGAAAGTTCGGGTGTTTGAAATTTAAACTTTCTTCTTTCTCATTTCTGTAATTTAATCATCTGTTGTCGATAACGACGAGAAAGCAAGACTGAGCTCGAACTTGAGTTTCGATTTATAGCATAAATGTATAGTGAGACTAAAGAAGTAAAAGATTTTCCATCAAACACTAAACAATACTTTAAACAAAAGAAGTAGTAGATTCAATAGTAATAAAGCGATACGCTTGTCGAACGCGTAGAGTTTTTAATATTTGATTGACTCAAACACACGTGATTAAACAGATAATGAAAGTCTTGGCTACTGTTTTGCACACGTAAAAAATCACACTTCCGTATTTAAGCTGTTTTACTTGGTTACTCTGATTTCCATCGGAGGAATGGAGACTAAAGTGCGGTTTTTTACGTGGGCAATTCAGTATTATGGTTGGCGTTAGTTAAATTCCTCGTCTCTATGTGTATTAAGCCACTTTAGACCCTAGGGACCCTAGCATGCAATAGTATTTTACATCACTAAGGATAAAACGATGAAAAGTAGAGTTTTCGTGTGAATTTTGTTGATCCGAGGCGAAGCCGAGGTCAATAAACTCACGGAAACGGGACTTTTCATTTTTATACCGAGTTCTGTAATGGATTTTCATGCGGAGAGCGTCGAAAGAAGTGATTTTAAATATGAAAAGTACAGTTTTCGACACATGTAGTATGTAAAATTTATTTCTCATCAAAGGGTAAACTAATTATTACCGGACAGGGAAAATAATATGAACGTCACTGACTTCCCGATACGCTTGGCGTTTGTAAAATTCCACATTTGTCAGAACACCTGTGGATTTCAACTTTAAATTGATACACCGGACTGTTACGTTTACACCTGTAACTAGTAACATCCTTCGCGTCGCTTCTATTCAGATTGTAAACGTTCCACACTTGAGGGAATTCGGTTGAATTTCAGCAAATTGTTTCGGAAATATTAAGCTCCTGTAAAGCTTAATCGAAAATATATTTTCAATAACTTCGACGTCCGCCTTTCTGTATACCCGTTAGAACATAATTGAGTCAATATTACGGTCCATAATTTTCTGACGAAACAAAAATGAATCACAAAATCGATAAATTGATATGCTAATTTCGAACGATTGGGGGGATAAAATTGATAAACGCCATGGGTTACGGAAAATATTCAATGGTTAAAACGTAATTTTAATGAATTACACAATTTTGTCGATTTCCCCGGATTTCCCAATTAATGAAACACTCATTAGAATTACAAATTGAATTTCCTTGCATTCATTAGGATGTAAATGCGATACCCTCGACAATCGTCAAGTGAACTTCTCTCATTCGTTTAATAATTGTACCATCGTGCCACCGTAACCAATAGATGTTATTGATACGTATAGTCGACGGAAAAGAAATGGCAAAAAAAACTCATCACTCAGAACTAAGCTTTTCCATCAACCATTCAAGTAACAACCACGAAATTCGCCCTTGAAAAATGTATCGAATGAGTTGGGCGACATTACATTCAAACTAACAATCGCATTTTGACGACAATAAAACAAACAATACCACACAAATCCCCTTACCCTTAACATTTTCAATTGATCTTTGAAATCCGTTTCAGCGAATGTGATTGTAGCTGCACATGATATATTAGCCGATTCCAATTCTGTCACCAAATCATTGACCGCCAATGAATGGATTTCCTCATTTTGTGAAAATGTTGTTACTGTGTCCCATCCAAAACGTCGAATAAACGCTATGCGGGCTGGATTGTGGGATGAGTCGGGCGCAACGGTACGATAAAACAATGGAAACTCACGCCGATCGCTGAGTGCTGGAGATGTTGACCCAAATGATACCTAGAAATTTTGCGAGTGTGTTGTATATTCTCATGCCATAATGTGCAAGTGAACTGGTTTGGGTGGAGGAGGGAATTGGGTGGGCGGTGCGGTGGTAAATGTTTGGTAAATGAATGGTTTTGTATTTTTGGACAGATTGTTGTGAAATGTGGAGTTTATCGTGTTAGTTTACAGATTGTAAATGAAGAGGTAAAATATGGATATTTTTTTGTGCTGTCCAGCTACTACTACACACTGTTCGGTTCATGGTTAGATATTTGAATTTCAATGTTGGAATAAATTATTCGTTGCCTGAGGTTTTCATAAGTAAAATGGGTTGGTATACCATAATTTTTGTGTGCTCGTATTGAAATTGAGGTGGTTGTTACACGAATATATTAAATGCGGTGTACATTTACCTGGACAATGTTCCAGTATGGCACTACCTTAGCCAAACTTTCGGTTACTTCAGAACAGGCTGAACCCAGCAACATTACCATTCGTGTTGTTAATTGAGTGTACAAAGCATGAAAAAATCGGTCCACACCTACACCAGGATCACACTGCAAAATATAGAATGAAATTTATATTTCAACTGAATTTTTAAGTTATAGAAGCAACTTTGGAATGAAGTTAGTTCTGATTAATAGACAAGCATTATTATAGTTATCGATATCCAATCCACACTAAACAACGACTGAGAACCATAAGTAAATAAATCAACGTAAATCACGAGTATCTATATAGCCCTCCTATCCTCTGCTTGGTTAACAAATCTTCGACAAAAGAATGTGAACGAATTGATAGACGAAACACTGAACGTTAGCAGAGATGAATAGATGTTTTCCACTGAGAGTAATGAGCTTATTTTGCAATTATGATTGACGAATAAATAGACATTTTAAACGTTCGTAGACGGCAAACGCATCATTGGAATAATTACCGAATCTATTACTTGATTTGATCTAAAAAAATCGACCGACTGGAATCTATTACTTCTTTTGTTTTAACACGCATTTTGCTATATAATACGACGTTATATTGCTAGAGTTCATTATACATTTTTGCCATCGTTGTCGATAACAGATGATAAGAAACACGAAATTGTAGATGTAGAACCAATTCGTTTTCCGATATATGTGCGCACCACATTTCAACATCTACACGACCATTTGGAGTGTTATGACAAAATTATTTGGAAAACAGAAATAGTTATTTTCCAGAGGTTTCCTCTTATAAATGTGCGTTGCTTCCAATTACATGTTTTTACTAGGTCCCACCTGTTTGGGCGGGTCGGGTCCCTTGACTGATAATTTTTCCAAAATAATTAATCAATTAAAGTGAAAGCAAAAGAAAATTATCGAGCCTCATTTTTGTCAATTGAATTTCAATTGTCAAAAACCAGATTAGATCATTTCATTTTGCTTTTACCTTATATTACACGTATTACACACTATTATAATCAAGGTTCTGAAAGAATTTAGTTTTTGTGTGTCACCGCCTTCGTGATCAACTCAGGGTTGTCTTAACCTGGTTCTTTCAGAACCTTGATTATAATTATCTTAATTTATTTTAACTGATTTTTCATCTGGGTGAGAATGGACAATTCCTGAAATCCAAACCTTTTTGTCACGGTATGGATGTAATAATCTAACACAATTCTCAATTTGATATATTTACTTCTACAAAAATGAAATGTTGTCACTTAGTATTCGTTCAAATTGTGCAATAATCCAATAAGACCCGAGTTGTTAAATAATGTAGTAAGATACCGCAACTCGTGTCAATTACGGCCTTCGATTCGCTATAGCCGCAAACTTATCACTCGTCCGAGCTACCTAATATTGCAATACGATACCGCAACTCGTGTGAATTACGACCCTCGCTTCGCTCGAGCCGAAAACTTCACACTCGTCGGAGTTGTCTAATGTTAGAAATGTAATACTATATGCTCACTGCATATGTAATTTCAGGTACAGTGGCCAACATGAATTCCACTCAATCCACACAGCTCACACTCTGTATCAGTATGATCCGCTGTGGTTTCCAAGGTTGTATTATGAGAAGGTTGCGCCAACAGACTTTTTCGTGGTGGCATTAAATCAAAAATAATTGCCGATACTGCATTGTATTTTAAATTAGGCGAATTCTTCGCTGTGGCATTAACGCGAAAATGAAGTAACCAGAGCGAAGATAAATACTTAAATATCAATAATACCACTGTAGGAACCATTTCCATTTCTCCATTTACCATTTACCACAAAAATATTCCGTGTGAAAGAAAAAAAAAATGAATTTTTGCTTTGTTTACTTGACAGTTTGCTATCTCAAGGAGTACTTTTTTGTTGAGTGGCAACCATACTTAAGTTAAAGCGGTAAATTATTTTGTTTACTTAAAAGTCATACGACAGTCCTAAAGGTTTGTTCCAATTAACTGTTAATCCGAACTTTGACAACAGGAACGACAACGACTTCATTCAAAACAGACGTATCTTCTTCTCTCAGTGAAGGGAATCATCAATGATCAATTACCAATAATAATTATCAATTATCAACATAGTAAATGGAATAGCTTCCGACCTTAATCTCGGGAATTCCATTCCTCGTCGATTAAAAGAAATTTTATTAAAATCGGTTAAGAATTATTACTCAAGTTATCGTCATGACAAAACAAATTGTTGCCAACAATTACGTTTTTGATAACATTTCATACAATATCGCCACAACACATTAAATTATCATTAAATTATCATTATCACAATATCAATTATCAGCGGTGTATTATCATGCATTATCAAGTATCAACAGAGTAAAATCCTGTTTTTCTGGAATAGTTTCCAGAACCTTATACATTGCCCATCCTCGAACTTAACCTCAGAAATCCCATTCTTCTACGTTTTTAATAACATTTTATATAATATCACCACAACACATTAAATTATCATTATCACAATAGCAATTATCAGCACTGTATTATTAATTACAATTATCAATAAAATCATGTTTTTCTGGAATAGTTTCCAGAACCTTATCCCGACATGGCTCATCTTCGAACTTAACCTCAGGAATTTCATTCCTCGTCGATTAAAAAAAAATCATCAAAATCGGTTAAGAATTACTCAAGTTATCGTCGTGACAAAAAAATGCTTACAAACAATTAAGGTTTTGATAATTTTTCATACACTGTATGGTTACTAACATTTTAGAGTATTTTCTGGCGTAAGACCCTTTTTGATACCCCCCTCCCCCTCTGCACGCTTTCGCACGTTTTTCAAAACCCCTCCCCTCAAAAGTGCGCACGTTTCCGAAAAACATTTGTATTCCAAAAATTGTTCGTTTTTGTGGTAACGGAACCAGAAAGTCAATAGAATAAACTTTAATTAGTGTTTGCGTGATAGTGTCATCAATTTTAGTGTAACACCACACGAAAATATGGGAATAAGCCCAATTTTGTCTATCGAAAATGCTATTAAAGTGCGAATAGTCACTCTTTAATAAGACGTGCGGATAGTCTTTTATTGGCTATTCGCACGTTACAAAAGAAAAATGTATTTCCAAGGTCGAACTATACGTTTATATATATCACTTCGTCGAAGCATTGATTCCAACGCAATTCCCAACCAAATTTGTGTCAGGATGAGGTCACTTGGATAACCATTCTCTACACAATTTTGTACACGGACGAAGTCACTTGCGTTGACACAAACACCTTTTCTGCACAATTTGTATAAAGATTTTACTACAAAATTGTGTAGAGCAGGTGTTTAATTAAATACAGATGACTTTGTCCGTCTACAAAATTGTGTGGAGAAGATCTTTGGTTCCATCCAGATGACTTCATTCTTATACAAATTGTGTAGAGAAGGTGTTTGGAATCAATCCTTCGACGAAGTGTTCGACCTTGAAAATACAATTTTCTTTTGTAACGTGAGACCAAAGCCAATAGCCAAAGTATAATAGCACTTACCTTTGTCTATCTTGAATTAAAATATCGCATATGTCAGTCTTACTATGAACATAACACCGTATCTAATTTATGTTAAATAACTATTTTACAGCGCTTGGCTCAAGAAATCGCCCAATACAGGAAATCTGTCATTCGCTGAAGAAGTAATTCCACATGCGTTTGGCTATTCTGATTTTCTTTTTGAGAATATACAATGACCGACTAGAGAGTTTCTTGAGCAAAGTGATAGTTCTAGTAGGTTTTTGGTACATTCCCAGTTTAAAAGTTTTGGGCCCAGGTGAGTGCGCACGCTTTTAGCTAACTCCCCCTCCCCTGCGCACTTTTCTGCACGCTTTTAACAACCCCCCCTCCCCCCTTAAGTGCGTGCGCACTATTTGAATGACCCCTAAACAAAACCAGAAAAAAGGCTACTCAAAATAGGACAACCACTAATTCCTTGGGAATATTGTTATTGGGTCTTAAGAAGAAGAAAAAACTTTGCTCTCGACTAGCACATGATAGAGTTGAATTCTATTTAATTCAGATTTAGCCATGTTGGCGAGTGTCAATGAATTTTGTTCTCAATAAATATCTCATTTTTCGTGGACGTCTTTAAGTCAGTGGAACTTAGTATCGCTCCACAGAAGATATCATTTGGAATCAATCATCCACAACTGCAAACACCACAGTCAAATTCCTCCAATCCTACCACTTTTTATACAATTTCTACGTCTCGAAACGCTCAATGGCTGGTAAATGTTTTGGTTGCAGTTACAGTGGACGTCAGTGAAATGCTGACATTTATTTGCTTCAGTCAATACTCTCGCTAGCAAACAAACTCTCAGCTATCTGTGCAAATTCACCCCTGGTCTACATATATACAGAAAAAAGCGTTTAAACAGGTGGAACAGCTGAAACAAATTCATGTCCAAATTCGACTGACATTCCCTGTATATAATATCGAATCTGACAACATTTATTTCAACGATCATTATTGCAGTTACATGTTATCACGTTTTTGTGCAATATTTTATGTTCACTGACAAAACCCCATAACACAACACAAGACTGCAATTACGCAAACTTTAAGTGACAATTTTCTAAAATGTAATTCAAATTAAAAGATAATGCGCCATCAAAAATAAATAAAATTAAATGTCGTAGCAGAGCATTACACGCTTTATCCATCTGAGGACTTGTACTCCTCCCTCTCTCGTCGCTCTGATATATTCAAATTTAACTCGTATTTTATGCACAAGAGGCTAACAGCAAACGACAGAATAAATTCTTTTGAATTTTCTTCTTCTTTTTTTTCTTCTTCTTTATTCTTGCTGAATTAAGTGTAAAAGTTTTGTATATTTAAGATGAAATGATTTTTTTATTACGCTACATTCAGTGGATTTTGACGATGCTCTAAATTCCATTAGCCACTTTCTATATCTTTTACATCTGATATTCGTGCAACAAAATATTCCATTTCCATTTTCATTGTTTTTAAACACTCTTCACTCTCCGCGTAAAACCCATTTAAAGTATATGAAGGGCTTAAAACATCTTTTTTTTTCGTTTCGGTCAAAGCTGTAGCCATAAATATGCATCAAAATAAATTTAAAACCATAAAAGTTGAGATCTCCCATCTTTTTCTCTTATTTTTTTTTCTTTTCACTTTCCCCGACAATCGTCTTTTTTTCGCTCGCCCCTTCCTCTGCCATATCATAATGTAATATGATAATAATGAGGTTACGATGAAATTGTCAAGTAAAGCGTTGGCTGTGGCAATTCTCTTTGTTTCATTTTTTAAAGTCTCACATTCACACTCATCCCGCAACCCATCTTTATATTCAGAAATTCTTTTAAAAGAGAAATTTTTTTCCAACGAAATGAATGATTAAAATCAACGTTGCAGCTAACCGGTACTGTACAGCAATTTAAAAATAAAAATCTTTTAACATTTAAGTATGGTGGTTGTCAACGAAATTTTTTCTTATGAATGTGGTAGAAATTAAGTGCAACACTTCAACGAGAGAGAAAAAAAATTGCCACATACCACCTAGGTCATGCAATATAACGTTGACGAACGATATTAAAACCAGGGAAACATGAAAAGAAACGCAAATTCTGCAATTTTGTTTCATTTATACAAAGAAAAACCACACAAATTGCTTTGTGTTATGAAAATGAAAAGACAAAGAAAAGTTATGGGATGCTAGCTCTGAGGTAAAGCGAAAACATTTTTCTACCTCGAACACATTTTCCGTGTACATTATAATCAACGACCCTTCTTTTTGGATTGTTATTACTCGGGTAATGTGTGATTAAAATAAGACAAAGATAAGTGGTTTTTGTCAAGTGGGACCCGCATTTGTTATGGATTCCGGGGAAAAATCGTGAATTTTTGTTAAGAAACTGACAAAAAAAGCATTTTTCAAATGGAGTTCAGTATTGTTGTTATAATCCACTTATACAAGCAGTCTCGTTTTTCCTTTGAGACCATTTTATTTATCCGTTAGATTTTCGCACAATAAGAATTTTATTACACAATTGAAATCCGACTTTATACTTTATACACGACATTTATAGCTTCATTGTACAGTAGCAATGAAATAAGTTTTTTTTTATAATTTGTTCCATTGTGCAGAAAAATAATTTTCATTTGTTTTTTACTTAGCTCGATTAAAGCTTTATACATCATGTTCAATGCTGTTTGAAATGTCAGACCACACGAAAGCTGGCACACATCACGAAAGCTATCAGACATCGCAAAAGCTTTCAGGAATCACGAAAAACAAAACAAAAGAATTTAGCTTAATTTTAGGTTACATTTGTTTGCTCAAGTACGTGATGTGTACCACACTTGCCCTATAGCTCTATCAATCCGTTCCATTGTAATTTTGAAATGGCTACTGATCTTCACAGAAACCATCACACGCACACCTACGTCAGACATGACGAACGTTTTTAACGAAAAGAAATTTGCGTCCGTTGCGATTATGTTTGTTCCTGATATTGTTGATTTTTAACTCATTTTTATTTAGTGTTTTCACCTTTAGAAAACACAATTTTAGATTGATCAAAGTTTTGAAAGTCATTGTTTCCTGTCAGTTAAGTGCTTTCCAGTCTATGAAATCAGTCCAAAAACTCTGAAGGGTGAAAGTGTGAAGCAGGCCCTTGCTTCTACTTACAAAATAACTGATATCGATGAGGGTGACGCATTTTGCGCCTGTACGCAAAAGTTTTATCAACACAAAGCTAACCCAAAAATTTTAAGAAAGAAAATTTTTAAAAAAATTAAAAAAAATGTGCGCCACTAAGTGGCAGATGATTCGGCTTTCAACCTATTTTATTCATTTTCCTAACATTAGTTTCCTCAACATCTGCCACTAGTGACGCAAATTTTTCTTTGGGAAAATTTCTTTTTGTGGGTTGTTGGAGTTAAGGGGAAGGTTGCTGTAAATATGCTCATTAGTCTTGAATTGGAAAATTTTGTAGTAGAGGACTTGCGTCACGCCCGATTACTAACATACAGGCATGATTTTGGCGTGAAATTTGAATTCGCTAACGGATTTTCAAATTTTGTGCCAAAATATCATAACCTGGAAATGTTGGAAATGCTGGAAATATTGTAGATGATAATCTAGTTCACATGATATAATTCAATTAATGTTTAATCGTAGTATTCAGTTTAACTTCGTTTATGAGTCTCAAACAATAAAGACAACTTTTCTATAATCCGGAGTTCTTAGAATTATTGGGAAACCAAGAGGAAACTCTTTGTTGAATGGGAACAGCGATGACTTTTAAAACTCCAAAAAATCTCAAATATGTTCTAAGTAAACCCACTGTATTTACTGTGTAGAATAGATCTATTGTCAGACGTTGAAAATAGTTTTTACCTGTTGGTTGAGTTATTGTTGTATGTCAAAGCTCAGAAAGGTGCACAAAAAGTATATTAAATTGCATAGAATTGATGTTTTGTGAACATGTTCAATGGCCAAGCTCACCTTCGACTTACATATCTTTATATTCTTTGCATCTAGTGAGCAAAGCGAAAAAAACTTATTTCAAGCCACAAATATCCTAAACGACCCACCTAACAGCATACATTGTCAACCCTTTTTAAATCTTGTTAAATTACGTTTGTCCTTCCATGGAACTTCTTTTTATATAAAATATTTCACAGGGAGAATGTTTAAAAATACACTTCATCAAATTGACGTAATTTTTGGAACTGACGAAGAAGGAAACTTCTTTAAATTGTTCATTTCTACCTCCATTATATTTTTAGAATCGAGCAAAAAAAAAACTTTTCCTTCGCTGAGCTCAATAACAATTCTATGCAAATTTCTTCGAAACGTATTCAACTTGACCGGGATTAAGAACTTTGAATTGTATGTAATTGGTTTGTGCAAAGCTTATCTCCTACTGCATACATTCAACCATATACCGATTCAATTATGTACCTTAACGAAGCCTCCATATTGATTTACGAGCATCCAAATATTCATAATGAACAAAGTTGCTGTGTTAGCAATTGGTGGGATGGAAAAATAATGAAAGTTGGTTAAGACGGTATAGCTCAAAGCGTCAGCTTCAAACTTTAAATGATAAACCATGCGTTCACTAAATCTGTTACGTCTTCCGTTTAGACTGTTTAGTTTTTAATCTTTGACTTCATTTGTTTTGACACTTGGTTGCTATATATAACACTGATAGTCGCTGCGCTTTTCGTTTATTTTTGTCGTCTGTAATGACAACAGATGACTAGCCTTTCCAAAGAATGTTTCTTGGGTTGTTACTAGAGGTGTGCGCCGCCGAGTAAATGCAGACGCCGCTGCTGATACAATAATTTTAGCCAACCGCCGATACTTTTCGTCGGCTTGAAAAATTTTAATTTTAATAGTAACCTCTGTCCACATGTTTATTTAGACACTTGGGGAATTATTGCATGAGCCGAAGGCGAATGTTGTAACCCCAAGTGACTAAATAAACATTTGGACAGAGGTGAATACGCTATTTTATCTACCGACGGCGAAACATTAGCACTTTTTCACTGCTATTATTTCACCTAGATCGATAAATTTCATTAAATTTTAGAATTATGCTGCACAATCGATTTACAGATTTTAATTATTTAAAAAGCTGTCACTCACAAGACATTAGAGTATGCTTTGTTCCGAAAGGGCTCTCACTTGAAGAGCTACTGTGCTATGGTCTTCCTAAAAACTATTTTTAACTACGGAAGGCAGAGAGGGATTCATTTAAAAAACAGGCTACCGAAATCAGACGCGTTATCTAGTGGAATTTTTTATATGTACCTAGAAAGAACTTCGACCCTAAAAACCAAAACCACTTTCGAAAAAAATCTTTGAAGCTTGCACTTTTCTTGTGTGGAATGTCATTAGAAACCTCGAGAAACTTCTGTAAAACAGTGTAGGTTCTCAGTGTGGATGAATTTTAAACCCAATAAGTCCCTATACGGCTCAATAGTACATGTGATTACCTTTCTAATGGCACCCCACACGACACTGTACGCTCGTGTAACTGGAGAAATTTTTGTAAGAAAAGTGCATCTAGGGACCAAGATCTATCGATCCATATAATCGTGATAAAAATACTTCCGATTTCGGCACACGGACTTTCAGAAAAATCACTCTCAATGCATTTTTGCGAATGAAAGGATATTCAGGTTCGATAAAAAAACAGAAAATGCAAAATTACATAATTCAGCTTTAATTCAGTAATCAGTAAAAAAGAAAATTTAAATTTCCTATAAAATGGATCGGCGCGCTGCGGCTGAGCCGAGCCGCCGATAAAAACCTGTTATGATTGTCCGCCGCCGGAACCACTACTTTCGACTAGCCGCCGCCGAAAATTTTCGCTCGGCGCACACCTCTAGTTGTTACTAAATCGAAGGCCCATGTTAAAAATTGAAGTTTGGCCGCAGAGTCGATATTTCAAGATTAAGTCTTAGATGGTCAAATTGACCATGGAAATATTTAATAAATCGCAAATTCGGTAAAATTCCAATTCTTTTTGAAATTTTTTAGTTCATGGACTTTCAGAAACAATCATTTGTGCTTTACCACTTTCATTATCAATCGATAGATTTCAGATCAAAAAGAGCCGAGATTATATATTAGGAACTAAGATCTTAAGAACTGAAGAGTGATATCGCAAAAACTTGAACCAATACGAAAGCAATGGCTCGGCGATCCGGGCAAGCTATGGCTCGTTTGAATCGTCTTTGAACTCTAAGAAATACAATCGCTAAATTGAACTGGTGTGCATACGTTATTTTGCACCAGCTGGTCACATACAATTCCAAATGAAACAATTTCTGTAAGTTTCCCATTTTCGAAATGAACACGTGAAAAGTTGTAGCATGTCAAGGGGTCGTGACAACCGTTTTGTTTTTGTGATAGCTCTAGATAGAAATGTTTCTAAAAGTTGTAGGAATATATGCCTCTGGCAAACCTTCATATAGGCATCGGTATGGTTAAAGATAAGGTAAATGTTTGGACAGTCATGGTGGCTTGCAACAGAGCCTATCCGCGGACTATAGGGTTTTGTAGCTGGACTCCACATATATAACAGACTCTTAAATTTTACCAATGGCTACAAAATATGCTTAAGAGGGTATTTTCTGAAATAATTGTCGTTATAGCTTCCCATTTGAAGTGTGAAAAAACATTCAACAAATAAATCATTCAAATTTCTAATTTCGATCCTATTAGAAAACGTTTTCACAAAAAGCGATTTCGATTGTTGTATGCCAACACGTATAATTGTATCCGAGAGGCACATACTTGCACCATTCCAAACGATTTCGGAATGGGTATATGGCATTATAATGGCACATTATAGCATCGCAACACATAAAATATTTATTTAAATCGGTGTCTCTTCTCTCTCTCTCTCATCTCTGTTTTTTGCACAAAGGTTCACAACTAAAAATGTAAAAATAACGGAAATTGAATTTTTTCCACCCATTGGAAAATGTTCTTTCGTTTTCTTTATTCATTCATCATCACTTCACGTACTACACAGCACATTGTGGATCAGGAAAATGTATTGCACACAGGTAACATTTCTTTCGTGCATCGTTTGTTTTTGTGTACTCTCTTTACCAATGGTAATACAAAAGCAAAAAGCAATATTGTGTGAAGCGAATACATCAAATATTTCTGGGTTTTATTTGTTATTTATATTGCCTCTGGCATTTGTAACCAACACCCATCTCTCCATCTCCATGTATCCCAAAATAAAGAATAAAGGAAAACGGAACTCGTATGGATACACGGAGCAATACTTATACCGTTCCACTTTTACCGAAACGAGTTTCTATTTCCAGTGATAACAATCAATATTAGTGTTGCAAAATGTAAATCTCTAAGCAAGATATTCTCGCAGACAAAGTATCTTTATCTTCTTAATTTATTTTTTTTTTGTGTTCATGTTTTCCCTCTTCATATTTTGTACTAAATGGGAAATTGATTTCGCTTAGGGTATGAAAAATTTATTCAAACCGACTCGTAAAAATTTATACTTTGTGTTTATCGGTGTGTTGGAAGGAAACGTTGTTTCTCCTTTTTGTTTATTTTATTTTTCTCGAATCCTTATATATGTACACACGCCATAACTTTGTCCCATTACCATACGTACGAAACGGTTGTGTACTGTGCTTCAACGAACCTAAATCGTCCTCGTTGAATTCCGTGTGTATCAAGAGAATAATCACACCGAACCTCTGTGTGTACAGAAACGACATAGATTTTACCTATTGAAGGAGGCAGCAAAAAAAAAATAAAAGTTTTAAATTTCAAGATAAAACCTGGAAGAGCCAGCGTTACGTATATAATAATAATACGCCGTATCCGTTCTACACATTTTGCATTATTTCCGAGATAATTTGCAAGAAAATGAGTAATCGAGGGGGAATTTGTGGTGGAACAATTTATTGTGAATTTTATATACACCTCATTGGTCGAACAATATTATAAACGTCTCAACCGTGGTAGCGGGTTGTACTACATTGCATAATTGAATAATTATAACTTTGGAATTAAGCGATCGCAAACAATTATAATTGGAACCGTTGGCCAACACTGAAATTGATACGCTTTTTATGTCGTCTTTTTTACATAAAATGGGTTTATCACGTCATTGTTTATGGACATTTATTTAATGGAAGTAATCAGAGCCAATCGTCGATGTAACGCATGGAAACAGCAGAGAAATAAACAACCTGAACGGAGAACAGTGAGTGGTTGAGTCACATTAGTAATTTAGTGGAGCATTTTTGCTTCAAATAAAATTTTGTTTCAGCTGAAGCAAATTCATGTCAAAATTTCACTGACATTCCCTGTATCTAATTTAGGATTACAAAATTTTCTTCAAGAGATACAACATCGAAATCATATTTTAAAAAAATACACAATTTTAGGCTATCTGATCTGATACACGTCACACTCCTCAGGATATTCAAATTTTTTAAAACAGGTCGAAAACAGGAATTTTGTAGAAATTTTCTCGGGTTTTCGGCCCCTTACATGAAAAGTTGTATAACGCATCTGTTGTGGACGGTTTATTTTAGGAACTTTTGTTTGTCGGCCCTCACTTCGTTCAGGCTACAACAAGCGAAATTTCCTAAAATATACTTTTTAACACATTCGATGGGAATATGAATAGTCACTTTGTAACACAATGAGCGAGACTTTCCATTGAATTATTGGATGGCCAGTTGTGGGTTCGAAACTCAACCGCAACACAGATAATTCGTTCAATCAAGTTGTTGTCCACAATAATGACATCTGATTGAATACTTACAACCAACAACAGATTGCGTCTTGGATTTAGTACCGATAACATCTCTTTGTGTTACGTGTAATTGTTCGCTGGTAATGTCATTCAGTCAGTTAGGGGAAAAGCCCGTTGACGGTGTGTGTTGTCTTTTAATACTTTGGCTATTCGCACATTGTGCCAGAATATTTGGATAAAAAATTGGATAAGTAACATGTTTGGTTTGATCTAAACTGAATTTAGAGGGATTCTTTTGAAAATCCACCTATCAAAATCGGACCCATTTCGTCTGGGATTGATATATACATGGTTTGAAAGGTCTTTGCCAGTAGACTTTAAAACAGGCCTCACACAGTCTCGAGCCACACCTGGTTGCTGGTGGAAGATCTCCGAAGTTGGAAAAATAGTGTTTTTTATCCGAATTTTTTGGCCGTTATAAATGATCGTTCCGGGTGAGATTGGGCTCGTTGGAAAGTTGAGCTTAAGTACTTTCGGGTCATGCCTAGTTTGATTAGATTCATTGATATATGTTTGCAAAAATTTGCAAGAAACATTTTCAAAATCTGTGTGAACTTTAGACAGGGGTGGGCTGGTACTGATGACGCTTAATGTGAACCTAAGATGCTAGTCGTATACATACATTTTCTAAGCTTTCCGTTGATACCTCATTTGTAGTGCTGGTGATTGCTGACATAACAGAACTTTATGTTAGTACAACCGCTACTCGTAAAACTCGCCAAAACAATGCAAACATATATCAATGAATCTAATCAAACTAGGCATGACCCGAAAGTACTTGAGCTCAGCTTTCCAACGAGCCCACTCTCACCCGGAATGATCATTTATAACGGCCTAAAGTTTCGGATAAAAAACACTATTTTTCGAACTTCGGAGATCTTCCACCAGCAACCAGGTGTAGCTCGAGACTGTGTGAGGCCTGTTTTGAGGTCTACTGGCAAAGACCTTTCAAACCACGTATATATCCATCCCAGCCGAAATGGGTCCGATTTTGATAGGTGGATTTTCAAAAGAATCCCTCTTATCCTTTTACAAAATTCCTATTTATGAATGGAAGGTGTTTGGTTTGATCATATCGAATGTAGCTTCTCATAAAAGCTATAAGGGATGTACTTTGTTCAATCCTACTGAATTTGTAAATTGATGAAATGCCAAATATAGACATTGGAGAAAGTTTGTTTATTCAGAATGTGTGAATAGATAAGACGAAACTGTTCACACATTGTGCGAATAGTCAAAGTTTTATAAAATGACTCTTTGTACAATGTGCGAATAGCATTTTCCCAATTTTGAGTGGACTCAACGGACATGGACATACAGTTCGGTTTCTGCCCTATCTTCAACCTTCCACCTGATCAAAATTAACTCGCCTCTTACACGAGGAGGAGAAACACACCCTACTCGGAATTGCCTGAGAATCAGAAACGGAATTGAAAGGAGTTGAACGTAATTGAACGGAATTGGAAGGAAGTAGAGCGAATCCGGCAATTAGATGAATTGGTCCGGTAATTGAGGTAATTAAATGGAATTGACAGAAATTAATGGGAATTGAAAGAAATTGACAGGAAGTACATATAGAAATTGAACGGAATTGAAAGGAATTAGAAATTTGCCACCTTTTTGGTCAGTGGTTTCCCCTTGCTGTTACATTTCTAAATTTTGGAAATTGTAAAAAAATTATTACCGGTCACTGTTAGCTGAAAATAATTCTAATTCAGTTGAAAATTAATAAAACTTTCGACAGGCCGCTCACCTCTGAAAGTCGTAATTTCACTAACCCTATATGTTAATGAGCCTGCACTTTCGATAGATATGCCCCCAAAAAAATCAAAACCTCAAAAATCGTTCTATCTCCAGAACAGATAAAATCATAAAATTTTTATGGTTTGTTAATGGCAAGAAAGTGTAAATACGAAGGAGTTTCGACTTCTAATGAGCACAAATTTCACATTGTGTAACGTGATTTCTTCTCGCATTATTATTCAATTTTAGATATACACAGCCAACCTCAACCAAATTCTCTGTCGTCGTCGTAAAAATGTTTCTTCCATAAACGATGATGACTAAAGTTTCCTTCCACCCACAATATCAAACTTTATGTACACTTGATAAAGTGTAACGCTGGAAGCAAGTGAAGCAAAATCATCACTTTTGAACACTTCTATCGAACAGTAGCATATGGCAAATGACATACAGCATGCCATACGAAAACAAATCTGCAACATTTTGCATATGACAGGAATTCTTGTTACACTACACACACACACATACTCAATGTATGAAAGTTTTACGCTTTTCGGGAAAACTTTCCAAGACGTTTGTTGTTAACGAAGTACACTTCTGTATTTGCCAAGCAAATAAGTTCTCTCCGTTGCACCATGTCAATAATGTGATTAAAAATTTACTTTTAAAAATAATTTTATTTCGTTGAAAGGGAAATAATTCAAATAAATTAAAATGCGGTGAAAACTGAATGGTATACGCTGTTGTAGCAACTTTCATCGTTTAACGCTATTTAGTGCAGTTTTTCCTCTTTTTACTTCATGGAACTTGTAATGAATACCCAGCATTTGTACATATGGTACATGGTACGCTTGTATAATGTATATGGAAACCACAAACTCACTTTCGATTCGTAAATGGAAATGGAAATGAAACTAATTGTAAAATGTAAAGTGGAGTGCTGGCTGAATCTATAAATTGAAGTAGAAAAACCCAAATGGAGTGTTTTTGTGGCGAGTAGAGTTGAGGGCATAAATTATCGTAAAAGGAAATTTTCTTCTCATTATCAACATCGAATTCATTCGATGATTCATCTTCAAAATCAAACTAACCGTTACATTGGTTATAAAACGACATTCAAACTATTTTCATCAATAGCCCACACACAAACAAACGCTTGGCTTTATTTCAACCCCCTCCAACCTATCGTCATTCATTAATTTATTCATAGATTATTAGCACATACATATCCGGCTACTACATACCTTTGTGTCATTCGTCAACAGTTCGATTGTGTAACCATTCAAAATGTTCTTGCTGTTGATGTGCCGTACGGCCATTTGTGCTGCGGCCAATTCACTTTGACCCTCCGTACGCAGACCGACACGGGTGCTCAATTCAAATAAACCCAACAATGATATTTTACCTTTTCGACTTGCGTCAGGTATTGCCGTACTTTTAGCCAGTTTATTGTATTTCAATTTGGTGGCCATTTCAAAGACATTTGTCTCCCTAGATCGATGCAAAGATTGTTGTTGGGGTTTAATGGAACGGTTAGATGACTCGATTTGGGTAATTGAATTGATTGTAGTGATGGCATTGGGTGTAAATTGGGTGGTTGTTATGGTGGCGGCGGTAGTTGTTGTGGTGGTGGTGGTGGTGGAGATGGTGCTGATGATATCTGGAGCATTTCTTGAGTTAAATGCTGTGGTCGACTTATATTGCGATCGGATTGGTTTTTGGGTGGTCATTATGGATGCGGTATCGTAATTTGTTGTCATTAATGTTGAATTATTGGTTGATGTAGCACGGTCGTTAGCATTTCTTTTGACTCTGTGTGTTTGTGTCGTCGCACATTTTACGATTTTTTTTCTTATCTTCCATTTGATCAGATTTTTAAGTTTGTTCCTTGTCAATCCGCACAGTTTGTATTGAAGTGGTACGGGTAAGGTCACCGTTTTAATTTCCATTGTTTTCACAGTATTTGATGGCGCATTAAAATTGTGACGACGTCTGTTTACGTGTTTAGAATGTGCAAACACTTCGGCTGATACTTTCGTTTGCGTTCGCTGTGTCGGCGTCAGCAAAATGGAAGCACCATTTCCGCCATCAAACAATACCCTTTGTTTGGATACGTCTCCATCAAATGAATATAACAAATCATGATAATGTTCCCGAAAATGTCCATTCATAAATTGGGTGTCATTATTAAAGGGAGCTAATTTACTTATTGCTTTAACAGCTATCACACTACCATTGGTCCAATTAACGAAATTCGCACAATACAAAATATACAGCACGGATATGGTTCGTCTAAAATGATTTTCTGAGGTTGTAGGAGTTTTCGCTTTATTATTACCCTGTAGTCCATTTGTTGTAGCGTATTTCATCACTCTAGCCATCATTATCAGCATCGTATCCCCATGCCATGTATACAATGGGAAGCTTTTATTTTTCCATTTCTTTTTTATTTTTCTCGTTTATTCTCTTACTTTTCGGCACTGTGTTACAGACACACTGTGTTGTCGACGGCAATGACGATGACGACAACAACATTACATTTATTTGTAAATAAAAAAAAATATTTTTTCCGTTGAAGTTTTCGGAATATTGTTTCACTTTTTGTGCATTACCATCAGTAGTGGCAGTGTTGGTTGTGGAGAGCCTATTTGGCTTTTATTATGTATACTTTGGCGAGATACTTTTTTTTCCACTTCGCTTCTTATTTACCTTATTGTTGTTATGGTTTGTTAAATTATGGCTGTGGGGATTCAACTTCCTTTATGATGACCTAAATATACTCTGCAGGTAAAGATGCATTAAGACTAATTAAATGGTGAATCTGGCGCATTTTTCTCTGTGCCTGTGTGATGGATTGTCGTTGTTGTTGTTGTTGCTGTGTTATATAGTATTATCCATCCATGAGATGAAGATTTATAAATAGCTGAAATGAAAAATGAAAATTAATTATTTTCAATTAGACGAGATGGAAGGCTTGAATTAATGATTTATGTGTTTTGCTGGTAATATTCCTCTGGCAGGGATATAGTTTTGTTTATGGATCAACAACATTTTATTCATCTAAATACAAATACGAAACACGTGCAAGTGGAGGCGAGCTGACACACATTTAAATGTCCATCACTAAATCCCTGAAAAGTACGGAGCACTAAACAGAACATTTCATGGTGATTCTTTGAATGTAGAATTGCTCTCGTGTGCTCTGTGCATATCTCACTTCCCGGAATAATTCCGAAACGCCGCCGCATATATAAGGTAATTTATATGATGAAGTACGTGATGCGAATAGGATTCGTGGACTTTGTTTTGTGCGAGATTTTTTTCCCGTTTCTCTCTCTCTCTCGGTTAGTTTGCGTGGAATTATACTTTTGAAATGGGAAATTTTTGTTTTCATAAAAGGAAATGTCCGAATTATGCCACAGAATAAATGAAAAATTATGTTATTCGGCAAAATAAAATATTTGACTTTCTTCAATGAAGTTTCAGGCGAACAAAGCGCGAGTAAACGCAAAAGCAAATAGAAAAAAAAATGTGAAATCCGTCGCGTACCATGGCTTGAATAATTTATGTTCACTGAAACCCAGGGGAATTAAGATTTTAATGACGGGTGAAATAGGTACGTTGCGTTGTTAGTAAGTTAGTAAAAAAGATTTCAAAAAAAAAGTTCTCGACATTCTTTTGTTCGTTTGCACGAGGCGTCAAAAAAAAACTTTTCAAAGAAATTTTAACTCAGTTAATTCAGTGGACTATCACATTTCCACCATAAACGTTGAGATAGAATTTAATTGCGAACAAAACAAAGTGTCTCTACAACATGATTCGACTTTTTTGAAGACAGCTATGAATTACGTACGTAAATGCGTATTTCGTATTTACGTAATTTGGTGATCCACAAAAGAAAATTGGATATATTTTTCGTTTTTACCGAACGTTACGTCATACACGTGGATCACTAAATTACGTAAATACGAAATTCCCATTTACGTACGTAATCCACACGTCGCGTTGCTGGATCTTCTGATTCTTTTTTCAGGAAAAACTTGGTTTATAACTCGGCTAAGTTGAGTTTTCGAAAAGGTACACCCTCACAACATTAATGGGAGTGTATGTTTCTGCCATCGTAAAGACCATAGTGAAGCTAAAAATAAAACACGTCAACGTCAGGTTCAACCTCACATTTAACCATAAGTTGATCTCTTCACAGTTAACATATAGTTTTCACCTTACGCCCTTCACAAGATAATGAAATCTATGTTTAAAGATCTGAAAATTCATCTGTCTCGAGCCTTAATTAGGAGACATTTCCATGTTTCAGAAAACTGTTCTATCGTTACTCAACAGCCAAACTATTCGAAGATATTTTACTTTTGATACTTTTGATTCACTCTAATGTTACGAGTTACGATAGTTTTAAGTACATTTAACTACTCATTCATATATGAAATGCTACATAAACCAGACTTTATACCACATATAATTTAATAAGCCGCACATCCACAGGAGATTATTATGAATATTTACAAGCATATCGGATCGGAGATGAAGTTAGATAAATTCATTATTTATTTACACATTGATCCATGAAAAGTATGAACAAACACAAACGACTGAGGTTTGAAAGTTTAATTGTCTACTTTCCGAATGTTGTTATGGAAAATTGAAAGAAAAATAAAACATTTTTCCCTCCTGAACGTTATATTTAGACGACGTCGGAAAAAAAAATTGTTTTTTATTTCTGTTCACTTGATTTTATTTGCAGATATAGAGAATTCTCGTGAGATGTTCCCGCGCAAATATTGTTTTATTTTCTGGGCCCAAAATCTAATTTCTTGCATTTTATTGGTTTTTGGTGTGGTATAGATGAGAAAATGCTATATTTATACCGACAAAGTTTTCGGTTACATTTTCTTTATTCAATAAATAAGTTGAAATTTATGCGAAAAGAAACTGCCTATGAAATACACTGAGAAGAAGGTGGCAGAGTTCTTAACGGCTAGTCATTTATTATCCATTACGACCAAGAATTCTAGCTGCCTTATTTATATCAAAGCGCATACAGAAAATTATGAAGTACCAGATTTTAGAAGATAGAAGCAATAGATTTACCTACTTTATGACGACACGCATGTTATTTTCAAAAGTTTAGAAAATCAATAATTTTCAAATGGATGCATTTTTCACATCAGTCTGATCGAATTATAAGTCCATTATAGTTACACGTCTGTCGCTATAATACTTTATCGTGATTATATGTATCCGAAATCTTTCGTTGACACCACAGGCTCTTTAAGTTGAACAGAAAATTTAAATCTGATTTCCCGCTATATCGTTTTAAGGGTAAAATCTAATGTCATACATTTAGTAGTCTACCCTACAACGCATAAAGAACTGAGCGCAAAACAGACGCAAGATTTTCAGCGAGTGCATCTCTATTGCACTAAGTTTTCATGCGATGTAGGGCGGCAGTAGTGGTGGCAATTTACCACTAGCAAGTACATACGAAAATATAGCGAATTGTTAAAAATTGGAAAAATGGCAACTAATTTGAAAGCGCAAGTTTGTAATAGCTAGGATAACGGCACCGGTTACTAGCCCCATTATTTCTATTGCAATCCGTTGTTTCGTCTCTCACACACAGAATAGCATTCGGTTTTCTCTTTCAAGGCTCGTAACTAGAGGGAGTCTCGTAACCGGTACTATTACCATATTTTCTAAACCGAAACTAAAGATTGTTTATTCGTCAATGCAACGCACTAAAAGCAAAAGTGATCAAAGTGGTCAGCTGCAGAAAGCACTCTATTTTACATGAAAATATTTTTACAGTGTTTTAGAGATGTGTCATACACTGTCAAGCTTTAGTACACTAATTAGAGAATCACTCATGAAGTGCGTTGGTTGATGCAGACATCGTCAAAAGTATGCAAATACTTTATCGCACTATTGCGAATGTGGAATCCATTTCGATATCGAAAATAAAGGGTTGTCATTTCGATATCAAAGTGTGATTTTTTTAAAAGAAATCCAATAAACTCCCTTTACGACAGAAAAGGTAGAGAAGTCAATTTTCATTTCGAATTTGTCTGATACCTGGATTCTATTACACAATAAAATTACGAATTCCGACATTTTTCGGTGTGGAAAAGATCGAAACAAATATATTCCCGTTTGTACATTTGTGTATGCTAATGCTAACAATTGAAAGAAAATCGCTTCGGAATTGTTTTGTTCCGTGTAATATTATAAATGGAGATAAGTGACGAATAAATTTCAAAGTTTTCAACAAAAGTTCGTATCAGATACATCTCCTTATTTAATACAAAATTTGCTTCTAATTACCATGGTCTTGATGCGTTGAATCCAAATCGTATAATCCGGAAGATTTTCATACATCCCGCTGGCTCTTAAATGCGGACCTATTGCACTGAAATACTCAACAACCCTGAGGGGACAATTTTAGCTATCGAGTCTTGATGAAACCCAAATTGTCGGCACAGAAAACTATGATGCCGTTTTGAAATATTTTTTTAATTATTAGGTTATGCCGTAGCAAGTCCTTTAAATCAAAGTTCAACATTTACGTCATTATTGCCGCAGGTGTCACGATGTCTCTAAAGACTTTAGTCGTGTCTAATCTGTTTTTGAAATATCATTATTTAGTTGAATTAAACATAATCTGTTGCTCGTTTCCTCACGTCACATTCACACCCAACGAGAACGAGCTGAAAACGAAACAGTGGTGGCGGTGAATCAACGTGGGGAGTTCTTAAAATCCCAAAAGATACATCGAAAGACTTTATCACCCTACGAGGACAAAACACCTCTGCACAACGACCGTGTATACATAGCCATAAAAATATTACAGTCAATTAAAGCAACACAACTTCTGGCATGGTAATGCTGCATTGCATCTACGTCTCTGTTATTTCCAACTTAGTGGATTTCATGCTGAAGCTCGGGTATAATCGCTACTATACCCAATTCACGTATTAAACGTTATGACATTAAATAAAGTACATAAGAAATTTAATGTAGAGCTACCAGTTAACGTAGTTTACTCTTCTATCTATTATGTTGATTTTGTTAGTAGACTTTGTACAATATATAGATTTCACAACGTGAAATTATAAGTACTGTTCGTCTTAAGCGTGGTACGTTCAACATATATATAATATACCTCTCTGTTCTTACCGTACATTTTTGGATAAATTAATAGGGTTGAATGTGAATATTTGGCTTACCAAACGACTGGCATGCATGAAGCATTATTAGAAATTACACACACAATGTTCCGATTCAATGGAAATGTATACACTGGCTCCGGCTCACACACAGCTCGTTCTTCATTCTTTACATGTTATCCCATATCAAAAGTCTTGGAGAACGAAAAAGAACAAAAATTACTTCGTTCAATAATGAAGCATGCAAACCAAATAGGTATCTCTGGTATAGGGCTTCGCATTATTCGAACGTATATTTTATCATCAAGTATGGCAGTTACCATGTAATACACATAATATGTGGAGTAAGATACGTCGAGATGTAGCATCGTACAATACATCGGATAAAGAAGAGGAAACATAGTGCAATGGAAGTCTCGTGAGACCGGTGTATGTTTCGTAGGCTGAAGATAATACATTTTTTTTCCTCTGTTCATATTTTATAAATCGAATTTATTACGCACACAATATATATATCGGAATACGTATCCATTTTATTGTTTAATCAAAAATATTATCTTATCAGCTTAGATCGGAAAATCCATTCATGTATAAATAAATAAATAAATTTCTTTAAATCCAAATCAAAGAAATGAATGCCGTGAAAAAAAAATACGCAGAAAAGAAAATGAAGAAAAAATGATTTACCGCCCAGCATTTATATGATTGCCGAATTCGTAGTCAGTTTATTTAAAAATTTATTTCCTGTTAGAGGCTATTGAAAATATAATTTAAGTGTGGGAGTCGGCAGAGAACGTATTATAATAGGGGTAAACCAGTATGGTTCGTAAACTTCGTAAGTATTCCAATTTCGTAAACTTTTGGCTTTTCGCCCGTTCATTAAGTGTCAAAATTTTACGAAATTGACTTACTTCCGAACTTTTGAACCATAATGGTTTACCGCTAATGTTTAATATACGTGAGCACTGTACCTAGCTTATATAACAATTGTTGCGTCGAAACCCGCACTTTTCATGTTTCAAAATCCATTACATAACCAGGGATAAAAATAAAAAGTCTCATTCTCGTTTGTTTAATGACATCGACCTCGCCTCAAATCAACAGAATTCACACGAAATCTCTACATTTTATCCCTAGTACGGTAATATATATTACACACTTGTCACGAAGAAGTCGAGGCTTCCTGAGACTGATAGTGACAAGTGTGTACTCTATTTTATCACATAAGCGAAAACGAGACAACTACTTAGAACTGAAGTGTACTATTTCACATAGGTGATTAGGGTGACGTAAATAAAACTGTGCTGAAACCTAATTGATTATTTGAAACTTCCTGTGTGTCTTCGGTGCAACAATATGGAATCAAATTTTCAAAGAGAGTCTGTTTTGTTGGCGTAATAAGAAATTCGATAGCGCTAGTGTCATAACATGATTTATTTTTGACTAAAGGGAAACAACTAGATGAAATGGCGAGAGAGGCTTTGTTGGACTGAGCTTAAATCGAGTCGGTCTTTTGAGATACGAAATTTAAAAATCCAAATCATTTGTTAGGAAATTAAATTTTCGATCACATTGTCCGTGAAAATATTGTTCGGTGAATTGACAGAAGTGACCGACTTGCCGACAGCGTCAATCATTGAGAGTCCTGTGAAATAGTGGTCATATCCATAATCTATAATGATAAGTTGATGTAAAACTTGAACATTATAACTTGCATCTTTGCGTCTCCATACTTATAATTTTCAAACGTCAATTTATACGTCAACTATAAGTCAATCTCCCTAACTGACTCTCTATTAACCTGATCAAATAGGGATAAGATATTTGGCGAAATCTTCAGTAAATTAGATGGAAAAACCTGTAAAACGGATGAAGGTAAAGTAGACCGTATCATTGCCAAAGTAGATAAAATATAAGACTGTAAACCAGTACCTATTTTAGGGAATTAAATTTCTCTAAATTTTTCAAAAATTCACGAATTCTCGTTTTGTGTCAAATCTCGCTAGATGTCATCGGTGTTCAGTTCAGCCAAAAGCTAGCCAAAAATTGGACTTACATTTAGTTTATGATTCGCCAGAGTTGTACATATAAAGAGGTCTGATTAATCTTTTAAGAGATTTGTCGTTACCTTTTCACTGTCGAGATGGACTGATTAGAAAGTGATATTTTTGAACTACATGTTAAAAGACAACACAATTCAATCAGATGTCATTATTGTAGCTCTTTCGAATTGATCCTTGTCACACTAGAGCTACGCAGAGAGGGTTTTGTTACTGTAATCTAAACTGAAATGAATGAAATAAAATATTGTGCACAACAACCTGATCAGACGAATTATTTGTGTTACGGTTGAGTTTCGAACCCACAACTGGCACTTCAATAATTCAATGTGAAGTCTCGACTTAAACACTGTGCTATTGAGTTGTTAATGCAAAACGTTGAAAACAGTTCTTAATACTTCTCTCAGATCAAAACAGTAGTACCACGGCGACGGCAAGACAGTATTTCTTTCGTTTCTTACGATTTTTTTTGACAAGAACATGGAAAGCATTTTAAAATTCTGCACAAATATTTTCCAATGTTTGCAGACTACACTACTACAACAATCTCTTGCCAACTTTACTCGCACTTCTTTTGGTATGTTGTTAAAGAAAATCTCACAACAAAAAAATTACAACTTTGTAAGCTTAACCAGTGTTTCAAATTTTAGATGAACATCAAGAGATGTTGTAGTACAAGTTTTTAGTAAAATGTTACATTCATAGATGAAATTAATTTTGTTAATTTCGATTTAACCAAACATGACTATTTTATCCTATACATGTTGAAATGTGTAATTCATACGAATACACTTCACATTTCTGTTTTGATTTATAGGTTAAAACCAAATGAAACTTTTGATTCATGCAGGCCCGAAGCGACGGTATGGGAATTCGAAGTTTGATTTTTGTATCACGGAAAAAAAATGTTGATGGTGTTAGCTGTGCAGAACAATTTTACAAGACAGCTGAATATTACGTTACACATATATGTACATTTTACATACTGACCACTCTAAGTGCAGTTAAGAAGTACATTGTACTGCTATGTTAACAATTGTACTTGTCCCGAATTTGTACAGTATATCAATACATTTTTCGTGGTAGTTGAGTAGTACTATTGTTGCTGAACATTATTGTCTAGTCTATTGAGCTATACTATATAGAAGATATAAGCGAATGATGCTCTGCTCAGCTGAATATTAATGCATTTTTTTTAATGTTACACATTTGAACTTGTCCCAATTTAAAAACATGTTCAGCTGTGCGGAATAGAATTTTTTTTGGCGATGAATAAAGGGAGATGAAAGGCTTTTTACAAAATATTTTCATAGAATGTTCCAAGGGTTTTTTTAAGCCAATCCGGCCCTGAACACATCAAACAAAATTAGCGTAAACCATAAGCTACAACTTTGAATCCCTTCGGATGGGGCATGAAAAGAAGTAACGAATCCAATTTGTATACAAAATATTTCGCCTCGGTTGTACCTTGGCTGGAAATTCTATAATTACAAAATCACATACAATTACAGTATTCTCTGTCAATTCCTTTATTGCAATACGAAATCTAATTTTAATCAAGGATATTGCAAACTTCCTGCAAATGTAACTAAAAATATATTTTGATTGAAGTAAAATGTACAAAAGGGCAATCTATTTTACATAAAATCTTATTCGAGAATAATTTTCACAGAAGAATGGGTAATTGTTTTGAGAAAATTTATCCACGTGATGCTAATACACAAACGTAAAAACCGCAATTTGTAAGCATCAGTAAAGATTCATTGAAACTTAAGGTGGATAAGGTGGATATTAGCTGATGCATTACATAGATCGAACTACTTAATAGTATGCATAGATCACATAGATCAACACAAAAAGGACACCTCTGCTGATACTTCTTTTAATTTATTTTTAAAAGTGTAAAATTTCCTATGACAAGATACACTGTACAGTTTTACCACCTTAATTTTCCTAGTTTGGTTGCTAAAGAGGGTATTGTTCGAACCATTTTCTTCATTGTAAATTTTTGGTTCATTCTGTGAAAGTCTACTGAATAATAAACATCAATATTATTGGATTGTGATATTTTCCTGAATCACGAAATCCGGACTCCGCTAATAGATTGACAATAAAATAGAATTACAGTTGATCGCTTACAAAAATCAAATAAGCACAATACGATCCTTCAAGTTCATCAGACTTATTTTAACTAAAAGAAAGACTTCCATTTTTAAGGTAATTTTTAGTGAACATGAAAAGCTCATCACATTGCTGTTGAACCAGAAAAAGTTAGGTCTTAGTAGTTATATTCGGTCATTGAACCTTGTAATATTACGAAAGCGAATCTCAGCACTCAGCACCAGCACATGTCCCACAGATTTTATTGGGACCAACGGACACTTGTTGTGTACTCAGGGCGCCGAGGACTCTCCAATGCCACCAATCGTGCACAAAACTTGCATTGTCTAGTCATTTGTTTCCTATTCTACAACTTTATCTAACTGTCAAATGTACTCTGTTGTCAGACATTTACGCTTTAATACACAATTACATTCGTTTCGTTTACGGGAAATCTCCATTCTGTGATTGTAAAATTTAATTTTGTTTCCATAAAACCGATAGAAATAAATATTTTATTGGCAAGTCTCATTGAAGCGCACCAAAATACAAAATTGTTTATTAATGAATTGGTGAATATTACAGTAACTTTCCACTTGATTTCATTGTAAAATTAAATTTTGTAATTAAATTGTTTTGTAATTCGAAAATTCCTGCGATTCTTTGAACGAACCACAAACAAAACAAAAATTACATTCAAGGGGCCACTCACATATTTGATGTCTTTTTTGAACTTCTATTTCGAGGTGCAAGTGGTCCAATCCATAGAAAATTTCGGATCATGTACATACCCATTGAACCTATTGAAACATGGTATGGTATGGTATTAGGACATTCGATATTGTTAACGTTACGCGTTGGCAACGGACCATCAGAGGAACATTATGAGTAAGTGGTATGGTATGTAGTGCACTTGTGGACATGTAATTTGAAATGAACAATTGCTGCACATACTCGAAAACCATGAATTTTTCAAAGCGTTGTATGCACGAGTCCAGATAATGACAAATTTATTATTTTGTCAATAGACATCACCTCCATTTCTTTCATTTATTTTTCGCTTAAAATGGCTGTAAGAAAACTTTTGTGCTTTTTACAATCACGGTTCTCCAAAATGGCCCATCGGATCAGCAAACTGAACGCAAGTTCGATCAGTACTCGAGTCTCTCAACCAATAAATGTAGTCGTCGTTCCCGAATCAGTTCAGCCCTGGTGGTAAGCTTGATCAAAAATGAATCCTTTTTACGAAGTCAAGTAAGTGAGTGAGATGACCTACTCGCTTATATATTAGCTCCAATTGTTGCAGAAAAAGGCCTTGAAGGCAGCTCATTCATAACCAATTCAATTTCTACCAATTTACTATTTGATAGAGAATTTCCTTCGGTACCTCAAATCTCAACTCTGCAAACAGGCGGTGTGTAAATATGTGTACTGAAGCACCACTCTGTATCTTCTCTGAACAATTTCAATCGTTGCATTACAAGGTCCCACCTGCTAAGAACGCTAAAAATTCACTCTGACTGTAGTATAAGACGGTTTGCTCTTTTCTGGACCTGCATTATATAACTTTCTGACACATCAACTTCGAAACGAAAGACTTCTGTCGTTCATTAAAAGGTTTGCTGTTAGGCTATCAAAAAATTGTCGGTAACAATTAAATTTAAATTCCGATCACATAATTAACACATTTCTTCTACAAATTTTGTTTGTTTTTCCTAAATTCTTAACTTTAACTTTTATCATCTTTCCTTGTTTCCCCATTTGCCAGTTTATGGCTTAATTAGCCTCTCTGGGTTTTACTGGATAGAATTTACATTTTGAGCTTTTTCATTGTAGCTCCATTGAACCGTTAAAATTGCGTATTGGAGCTACGCAGAGTAATTTTTTCTTAATTTTTTCAATTAATTTAGTGGAAAACTGTATATTTTTGGAAATAAATGAATGAAAAGATAAGAGGACTTCAGCTAGAGATCTTCATTTTTTTATTAAACCTTTAAGAAACGTCCATCCATCTGTTATCGCCAACGATGTCAATAATAGGTTCTTTCAAAATTAAAATTAAATAAATGGAGCCATTACAAAAGCGATAGTTCGTGACAATTTGCTTAACGACTAAAACTAGGCTTCAATTATATTGCCATTTCGACAATATGGTTGAATGAATATATCCCCCTTCATACTCCAGATTATCCCATTTATGGGTCACAGTATTATCACCTAATTGACACTGTATATGTATATGATATAACAGTGGATAAGAGAGATATAACAATGTCAACGTGATGTGTAATTAACCTTTTCCCAAGAACAGCAGCCTTTTCATAGTGTCGTATCATTTTCGTTATTAAAAAAAGAGATGACAATGCACGTGAGGGTTAAATAGCTGTGTAATACAGCAAAAAAAGAGTCCAACGATGCAATATCACAATGTCACAATAAATAGAGCAACAGTGTGCGACGTACTCATCAAATGAAACGGAACGAAACGGTGGAAAGGAAAAGCTAAAGTGACATTCCCATTTCCTTCGAATATGTTTCTTAGAATAAAAAGCTCCAGCGCAGAAGAAATGCTGAAAAGCGTTGGAATTCAACAACACTCTCACCTCATTCGCAAGATGACTATTCTACAACTTCTGATGTTAAAAATGATGGTAAAAACATTGTAATGGAAGGCACACCTGATTTGCGTTGTGAAACAGAGTTTCACGATTCCAGTGATGAAGATGAAGGCGCTTCCGGTCATCACTGCAGTGAAACTTATCCAAGGATGCTTTTCCATGACATGGTACTACTCAGGCTAGGCTATCTTACCATACATACCATGTCACGGCCTTGTGTCACTGCTGGCGGTCAGGGACTTGGGAAAACGGTCAGGGACTTGGGAAAACGGTCAGGGACTTGGGAAAACGGTCAGGGACTTGGGAAAACGGTCAGGGACTTGGGAAAACGGTTAGGGACTTGGGAAAATCACCTATTTTTCACCTAAAATCATTGATATCTCCAACAAGTCAACATGGACCTGGTGGTGTGTATACAATGTGCGTCAAAATGTACTCGCAACGAATCCGAATAATGCTTAATTTTTCTTTTGTTTATTTGACAGCCCGCTCTCTCATGGCTCTCTCACGAAGTACTTTTTGTTGAGTGGAATGGACACTTTAATGCTTAGTTTCCTCTTACCAAAAAAGTACTCCGTGGGAGAGACAAAATTGTTTTTTTTCTTCAATTTTTTCTTTATTTATGTCAGCTTGCTCTATCATGGCTCTCCCACGGAGTACTTTTTGTTGAGTGGAATGGACACTTAAGTGAACTGTTAAATAAACAAAGAAAAAATTGAAAAAATTCAATTTTGTCTCTCACACGGAGTACTTTTTTGGTAAGAGGAAACTAAGCATTAATATCCGTCACTCCTTGTCCCAAAGTTGTTCGAGGATTTCGCGATATCACTCTTATGAATTTTTCTCTTCATTGCCATACAAAAACAAAATCAAGAAAAAAACGAACTGAAACAAAAGAGAGAAAAGCTCACCGAACTCGCCACTAATAGCGTGAATTTGAATAGAAAAGTGTTTAGTTTGCAACATTGCAGTTCTTTTTGGTCTCATGAAACTAAATTAAATTTCAAATAGAAGTCCAACACATTCGATCATAAATATAAATCGAAAATATCTTTTAATGGTTTTGCTGAGTCTATGTGTTAACTGAGTTGAGTAGAGAATGGAAATTGAAATAAACTTCCGACCGAATTTTCCCCGATTTTCTTTCCGACTTTATGCTCGAAACATGTAATTGGAAACGATAATTTTTGATGACACAACATATCCGCATTTAACATTTATATTGTGGTACACGACGACGACGTATACTGTTATACGGAAATGTTTGTTTTATATAACATTGTGTGTAGAAGAACGGCTGAAGAGTATTTCAAATCATTTACTCGGTAGCTTAACCTCAAAATTAATTTCCGACGAAATGGCACTAAATCACTGTCTGTCTGTATAACTTAACCAGAAAATTATTTTCGGTTTAAGATGGGAGATGAAGACGGTTTTTGTGTGGTTAACTCTACCTTTATGTGTGTTAAAATGTTCTCCAGTTGCTTATCCGGTTTTCAATAAAATGTATAAATGCGGTGTGGAAGAAATGGTAATGGGAGGGGTGTGGACGACCGATGTTTCTTCTAAAAGGTTCAAAGTATATAAGAAACTTTGCAACTACATCTTACTTTTTGATGTATGTTCAACATTAACCAAAAAAACCGTTTTGGGTTTCCGTTTTTGTTATTTGGTGAAACAAAAATAGACCGAATGTTCACCCAAAATGTATGAGTTGAAATTTAGTGCCGGAGCACAACAGCCCACCTCCTAAACTTGCTCCATCTTGGTAATGAAGAAACACAGTACACGAAGGATTTACAAAAAGAATTGACTTATCAGATCACAGTTATAGAATTATAACTGGAGTTCAATGATAGTTATTTATGACATCGAGTGCGAAATAGGTACTTTATTAGGCTCTAGATGTGTCAACCCGTGTGTCATAATATACATCGTGAGCCTAATTAAGTACTTTGCAACGAGATTCATACAACGGTTCATGCCACAGAGACGTCTAAAGTTTGCAAATTTTGCTCAATATGATGTTGAGTGGTATAAAATTCTCTTAACATGTTGTTTGGAAACGTAAGAAATGTAATAGATTTTACTCAAAAACGTGAGACAAACATTTTTGAAGAAAAAAACGTTTTCGAGTAAAATCCCTAACTTAACAAGGAGACAAATGATGGAAATGGTTTCTTGTGTCGGATCTGTAATCGTCACACAAGAAGTTCCATTTACATTATTAGTCCAATTGGTAAGTAATGTACTATTTGGATAATTCTACTACATTTCGAGTACATTTCGTCGTACAATTACTAATGTCAGCGCTATATTTTCTTGAGAACTAACTTCACGGCTATCCAAATTCACGAAGTTATTTGACCAGAATGGCGCAAAGATTGAAATACTGAAAAAAATGAAACGGGGAACGCGAACGAATAAAATGAACGGGATAAAAATGTGATTTAATCGATGGAAGTTATAGTTCCTTAATTCAAGCTATATTTTTAGGATTTTCAGTTTCAATGTCTAGTCGAACAGACCATTTACGGTTATTAAATAGTTGCACTATAAGCCATACATGTCCCAGTCCCATATTTTATAGAAATTCAAATTGTCTACTTTGTGATTGGTTGTGTCGATTTCAACATTTTTATTAATTGTCCCATTCTTGGGTCTTCCGACAGCAAAACCTCAAATTATTTATATTTACCTCTCGGTGACCTGACCATAATCCAGCTACCTCGTTGAGCTTGATTTTTTTTAGAAAAGCAACGGTACAAGCTTCTAAATTGTTGTTGCTGATTATAAATGCTCATGCGAAGGTGAATAGTTAATAAAAAATTTGAAATCGACACACCCTACATGTGACGTTCTAGTTTCATCTCTAGTTAATAAATCTAAACTATGGACAAAACAAATGCGATATACAGTCGGTTACAACCTGTATAACGATGACTGCGGTTAGCCACTTTCACCTCATACCAAAAATCGTATTACTTTGTTCAGGGAAATGTGAAACAAAGTGGAAACGGAATATTTCCGTTTTACCGATTCAATACAGTTACCTACATAGATAGGTAGCTCCATTGAATGTTTCAGATGATTTTTTTTATTAAAACCCAATTTGATTCTTGTAGACGCTAAATGACAAGAAACACCGATGTGTGATAGTCACAATTTCGAGTCAGAAAGTCAAGAAGTTCGTTTTCTTTTAGTCCTACGGAATTTGTTCTTAAGATTTTTTATTGTGTCAGGACTTGTGTCAGAGCGTATTACTAACTTGGCTGTTTTTGATTTTTCAATGTTATTCTTGGTATCCTCTCTTTCCTCTAATTGACTTTCACGTTTCAACGACTTAGAGAATTCTATTCTTGCTGTTCTTTTTTCTATAAAGAGGAAAATTGTGTTCATGTAATCTGTACCATACGAAATAATAAACTAACTTGGCGCCATGATATCCTTATGGGACAATATTTATAATACATTCGGATGTTATGAGAGACAATCATCACATAAGGTGCAGGTGGTGCAATCGGTAGAGCGATGGGCTCACGCCCTAAAAGTCACGGGTTCGACTCCCGTGTCAGACATAGTTCATAGGGTTTTTCCTAATCGTAAATGATTAGTCTCTGTCTCTGCTGTTATTTACGACTAATCAGCTCTATCGACCGTAATAGGTCTCTAAGAAAAACAACAAAAAATGCTGAACACAGTTCTCATACGTCACATGCATAAGTCACAATCGTGATTCTAAAAATGTCCACTACTAGCGACACCTATGTTCTAATAGATTAATCATACGATTCACAACTGTAAAATCTATCGAAAATATTGGTAATGCACAACAGGCCAATTGGCGGCTTGGGTGCTTGGAAAGCATCAACTTTCCTGCCCATCTTATCTTATGTTATGTAAGGTGCATCTAGATGAAGACATGACATAGTATTACAGCGATTAAAATCTGAAACCATTTCTTAAAACTTGCAAAGAATTTATTCATGTCTTTTGGGAAACGTTCATTCATTCATTCCATAAACGATTTCTTCTTATACAAAATTATTTCATCAAGCATTCGTAGCATACATTATATTTACCTTCGCGTTACACAAAGCTCAAAAGCAAATAATTCATAAAATGTTTTTTTCAATCCAGAAAATAAATAATAAATTTCCTTAAAACTCCTCGGAACGATTCATTTCAATACAAATGTGACGATTGAATGACTATCGGGTTATGTGAAATTCTTTTATATTTTTCATTTTGAAAAATTGGTATCCTTTTATACGACTCTCTCTACTCTCAATTCAGTTGAGCCCCCTTTCGATTTTCCTTACAAAAAAAAGACGAAACGGATAAACGGGCTTTTTTATACACCAGACATTGTCAAAGTATGTAACAACCATAAAATAACTTCATCATTTTGCCATTTTGCAATGTTATGTCTGAACTAAAAAGTAAGTGTAATATAAAAGAGATTTGCAAAAGATCGACAGCGTAGAAAGGAGAGTATCATTCAAACTCGAATCAAACCGGTTTTTTTTTCTTTATTTATTCTATGAAATATTTTACTCTAAATCGAATTTCACACATAAAAAATAAATTTACCGTTATCTATCACACAGGAAAATAAAAACCAAAATGAAATTTATATATAAAAGTGTCAGTATATGTGGACGTTAAAAGCTGAGAGGAAGGAAAAAGAAACAACAACAATCCACCCAAAACATTTGATCGAAGATGTTAGTTACCTAACTCTCCCATTCGATATGAGTTCGAAGAGTAAAATATATAAATTACTCTGACATATGTACTAGGCCCCATCTTTTGGGTGGGTCAGGTCCGTTGACTGACTGATTTTCTCAATGAATTTTATACGACACTCGCTTCGCTCTGGCAAAGTTCCATTTCAGTGCCATTTCACACTCGTTGAATTTCAAACTACCACGAAATCACTCAAAAAATTCTTTCGGAATAGATCGTAGATTATTCCTTCGATACTTCCAACTTAACCTCAGGAATTTCTTTCCTCGTCGAATAATAATTGTCAAAATGTGATACATAACCTTAAATGTCATGGTCATACATGCATTTTCAATCATACATAGTAACGAAGATTATTTGACAGACATTTTAAAGTCTTTATCATTCGTAAGACCCATGACTTTCAGTCAAGGGAATAAGGTTCGGTTGGTTGGTTAGCGCGTTTTTCTTATTTTTTTTTTCGTTTCTGTGGCTAACACATGGTATATATCTGTTCGGTCATCTAATATGAAATGACTTAAAATGACTAACCCTTCTGATTGATTTATGTGAAAATATGTCGAAATTCGGATGTTATGTTACAGGAACTCGGTGCGGTTTTTCATACTTTCAATTTAATAGATGATGATGGTGATGTGACAAAATAAAATGAAAATAAATTTTCGTCCGGTTTTATAGCCTGTACAGAAATCTTAGGAATGAAGTGAAATTTGGTTGGAGGATGAAAGGTCATATAGCTGAATTCCGTTCATATAAACGTTGAGAAAGCAAGACGAATCTTGGTACTTTTCCAAGGATAGTAGATCGAAAAACATTGTTATTTTAATTCATTGTGTTCGAGATTGTGTCGCTATTTATATCAGCATGCTTGAGTTTTTATAGATAACAGAGCACATTAAACTTAAACTTACGTTTCGTGGGCTTTATTTGTTTCCATCGTGTTATTTCGTTCCACAGAACAGAGAACAGTAGCGTCTATCTTTTCATTTCTTCTTTTCCACAAATACGAGTGAGTGCGACTCTCTTTGCGTTTCTCTCTCCTGTTGTGGAACGAATAAACTGCAGAGCGTAACGTAAAAAAACTTTATTCGTGTCAAGTCTATTTGCACAATATCTTCTGAAAGTCAATTTCAATTTGTCTTATAGTGAACACCATGAACAGCAGCGGATGTTAGCAATTATACAACTGAATGTTGACTTCGATTTGTCTGTTTTTTTAAATACAAAATTCATTGTTGTCTTTGAATGAACCAACATTTTTATTCTTGCAATGTAATGCCTTAACGGTTCTTCTGTAATCTTCGAAAGTGTTCATTATCAAAATTGTATTTTTAAGCGGAATCTTCGCACTAACAAGATTTTCATAATTCATGTTCTCGGGGATTTTGTTTTGTTTTGATGAGCTGAAAAACAGCTGATGCAAGTATGCCTAAATTTCACTGGCATCCACTGTACCTAAAATCCTATATATTATTCTTCGCGAAACACATTCCATTCGGAATATACTAACCGCGATGTGTCGGTGACACACGTCAAAAAATGCATTCCTTCATTTATTTGCAGCATATTTGTTTCAGTTTTGTACACAATTTCTCAAATAATGCTACTAAATACATGCAAAACCGGATGGAAACAAGTACAATATTGAGACAATCAGCAAATGAAACCGTGAATGAAATTATAATAATAATCGCAAGTTCACACAACACTCGTATGTGTTGCATAATTACACAACGTCCTTACCGTCACAAAAAGAACACCCCCGGAGCCACATATTCCAAGGAGCTAAGAACGTATATATGCATGTTTACCGTAACAATTGCTTGTCATCAACAATTACTCGTCATCGGGATTATATGTATAGTATGACGACGGCATAAAGTTCCAAGTCAAACAATAGTGTTCCGTATAAATGTGGCATATTCTCCGTCAAAGCATAATGTATAATGAAAGATACCTGCGTTTCAGATGACATTAATTTGATGTGAAATATTGTTGGCTTGTATATAAGTAAAACAAAACAATATAAATTCTATGAATGAGCAACTTATATGCCAGTAGCATTTTTGCGTGTGTGTTACGGCATTATTATTTTCATGTGTGGATGACAGTGCCGTGTTTAGCCAACTCATCGAACGGGGACATTACGAGGCTTGAAACTTCTTAGTAAATGAGAGCACAACCCTGTTGAGGCTGTAGCTCGCAGATCTAACGAAATGTATATCAACTGTCTCCTGCTTAAGACCTATCCGAACAGAACGACAGTCCGTACAAAATAGCAAATCATATTATGTAGAAAAGGTGTTTACACTTGCACCGGAAGTATTTTTTTCTTGAAAAATTCTTTGGAATTTGTGTTTGGAATGTGTGGAAACCAGGAACTATTTTTTTCCCGATTCCCAATTTTTCCAAAAACTTTTTTTTTGAAATTTTTTTGAAAACCCGAGTGAAAAATAAAATCATCGAAAAAGTGTATAAACGTTTCAGGAGAAAATCGAAGTATTGTGCGTTTCTTTTAGATAGGGAATCTAGGAAAATGTGAGAAAATTCAAGAAAATATGGGAAAATGGTTTTCCAAGAATATTTTTTGGTGGAAACTAAGAAAAAATTAAATGTAGTTTCTTCATAATCTATTACATTTTGGTACGTCCTGTCATAAAATTACTAGTGGCTTGTCGCTTATTTTCATGTGAAGCAACTTCACTTTAATGATATTTACTCTGTAATGACAGTTGTGATGTAAAGTCGCTTCACATGAAAATAAGCTGCAGAAAATTTAGTACTTACTAATGTACTAGACCCGCGAGAGCTAGCTTGACTTACTTTTAGACAAGTTACCAATTTTTAAATTTTAGTATCATCTGGAGAACTCAATTATTACGAAAAATTGATTGTCCCTAATGCAGCTTTGGATCACCCCATTGACAATATTGTCATATAAAAGGTGACGCTGAAACTTATTTTTCGGTCAATACCCTCTCCAGCAACTAAACTACATTTAAAGTGGTGAAAATGCAACGTTCCACGCTTTGCATTTTACATGTAAAATGAGAAAATAGTCAACAATGTATGATGCCTGAAACAAAGGAATGAGGTGCTGTTTTGACGCGTCAAAACAAAGTTTGTTTGCTATAAAGCCTATTGTTTCGGTTCATTCGTTCACACACTCATTTATTTCGGTTATTCCGTTGCGGTTCTTCCGCCAAATGCAACACCTCACATACTTGCAGTGCCGCACTTAACAATCTCCGCAGTGCAAAATGTTAGAAGGCTATGTTCACTTTTAAATGACATTTATATTACGAAGACTTTTTCAAGGTAAATATAGTGAGGAGGTAATGCCATCCAGACGCGCGGTGTAGCACATAAGTTCGATGCCACTGACATCTTTTTTTAAATGGTTGACTATGATTTACTTGTGTTTTCACAAAATATTTTTGCTATCTCACAACAGATGGCTCGAGTTTCCATTCCTTTTTTTGTTTTTAACGAAGGGAATAGATGGCGTGTGTATCGAACTTTCGTGCCACCGCACATCTGATTCGATTATATGTGGCATAACCTCTTCACTATATTTACCTTGGACTTTTTTGCTAAGATCGCAAAAGTACAATCCATTGAAGTGAAACGACAATACCAAATTTAGCTCAGCACAGTGCCATACTATAATCTACAGAGTACAGGACCGTGTTCACTTTTAATTGCCAATTGTATTGCGGAGATCGCAAACGTAATGTGGTGAAATGACAACACTAAAAGTTCAAAGTTTGAGGCAAACGTACGACGTGAATATGACACATTGAGTCATTCCACTGCTCATCAATGGATTTTCTTTCTTTCTTTTATTAAACAACAATTTTTTTTAGATTTTCATCTCTAGGCAAAGGCAGAGCCTCTGATGCCTTTACTTCCCACTCGGAATTGTCATGCCATTTAAAAACGACCTATTGAACATGGATAACAATTTGCAAATCTAAAAAGTGCTCCGTTCGGTCCAATCGCTGTTCTTGCAGACGCGGCCCTGAGTGGATAGCAAAGTTTACTTCTTCAACAAATAAAAATGGGATTATCCGAAAGAAAACAAAAGACTTATCGTAATTAGTCAGGCGAAAAAGGCCCGTGTGCTCTCTTACAATTTGAAGATTATGCTGAGCAAATTTGCCCCGTTATACGAACGGAAGTTTTAATTTTCTGTAACGGCTCGTAGCTTCGTAAGTAGCGAATAGGAAATGTACGTGTACATACGTCTGTATTATGGTCCACATATTGCACAATTAGGTTGAAATGTATGCAAATGAGGCTAAATATATATCAAGACATCCATATACACTATATATACAAATTGTAAACCGGGAGTGCTTGATATTTTCAACACAAACACAATGAATTATTAAATTTATTTTAAATTATTCAATTTTGAAAGCATATTATAGAAGTGGGACGCAAATACACACATTAATTTCAAACAACACATATATTACCTAAAACATAATCTAAGTTATCGTGTTGAGAGGATATGTTGTCTCTGTTTTTGGTTGCGTGTACGGTTTGATGTACATCAACATCAATTCATTATATTTCATCAGATGAGCCTAAATCGGGTTAAAGGTTCTGTGATGTGTGATATGATTACGGGGCATATAGGTTCGAATGAACACCAGGTTAGGTATATATTAGAGGAGAAAAGATGGCTGGAATAAAAAAAAGGATTCGTGTTCCATAAAGAAGCATACATACTACAAACACACACCCAATCGTACATTCGAAGCCGGGTATTTTCACTAAAAACAAACAATCTTATAAATATTTTAATTTAATTCCAAAAAAGGTCACATATTTATATGAAAATAGATATGCTTACGTTTGCAATGCTAAAGGAGATATTTGTTGAAACCATCATCCCCATTTCCACCCCCCCAAAAACTCGAAACCATAATATCCTATATAGGAAGCTATGAATCGGTGGCATAAAGAAAATTTCCCATTTGGGTTTTTGTGTTTAGAATTATGTAGATAGAGCACGAGAGTACTTTACTATTTCTGTATACGTGAGAGTGTATTGGTGAGCTATGATATGAATCGGTCGGTAGGGAAAGTAAACGGTCGAGAAGGAAAGTAACGGTTGGGAAGGAAAGCACCAACACACTCTCACTATTACAGAAAAATATCTTTCAAAATACCCCAATACACACTCGATGTGTGTTTTCGCTTGGGCTTCGCCCGCGCGTGCACACACATCTTGTGTGTATTGGGGTATGTTGAAATATACTATTCTTGAAAGTTTGGCGTATGACCGTATACATATACCCAGTGTGGAAGCATATAAACTATTCGGCTATCACCATACAAGACGAGATGTTTACTTTCCCATTCCACATATATTTGCACATATGGGACCAAAGAATGGAAAATTTAATGCTTGCCTTACCTCTTATGTTGCACAATTGATTGTGTACTTTCGTTTAAATGTATTTATCGCATACGAATTGCATGTCTAAAGAAGACATTATCTGTGACATTTTCAACCGAATCCGGAAGGAAGACGCGACAATGTAGATATACGTGCAGGGTACACAGAAAAAGAAATGAAGTTAGTGGGATTCTTTTGAAAAAATTCGCTTTCACAGTGAATGGGAGCGAAATATTTTCACGATCAATGTATTCAACATTCCTCGATAGGTCTCGGTCCCAACACAGATCTATCCTATGGACCTAGATCTTAGTTTAGGGATTAATGTTCCGCGATCAATTTTTTTTTAGTTTAAATTTAATCTCCTTTATTTGACTCCCAATCATAAAGTCCTGGAAGGATTTTGTTTTAATCATTCGAGACCTTGTAAAAAATTGAGATGTGGTGGCATTTGTTGTTATTGGTAGGAATCAAAAGCACAGCAAGCCCAATAGTGGCATAGGTGCACGACTCCACTACTCGACTCACTTCTCCTATTCGTAGGGAAAGTGTTTTTTTATGCTATTGCGTTCCTAATGTTGTCGGAGTTTATTTCGAGCTGTTGTTCGGTAGTAAAATACCCTTCGAGTGATTAAATGTGACATCTAATTTGCAAATAGGGTTATGATGAGAAAGAAACTGCTGAAATTTGGATTATTGTTTTTAAAATTTTCATTAAGTTTCTCATGTAAATTACGGCAGGAAAGAAATCCACTTACTTTAAGAGCGATGGACTCTTTGTAAATTTGTAGCCTACATTTAGGCGGAGAGATATTAGTTTTTTGATGATTTGTCAATGATTTGTTTGATAAAACCATTAAAGCACGCAAAAATGTGTTAAGATTTTGGTTCAGACAAATCATCAAAGCAAATATTTTCCGCCTAAATGTAGGTTACAAATGTGCAAAGGGTCCGTTGCTCTTAACTTGTCTTGCGGGATGTGTCAAAATAACATATTCAATACGAAAAACGCCACGTTCGGAATCTTGTCAATATTTACAATTTATTTTTTTAACCTGTCACAGACCGCAAGCAGTTTTACTTTCTGATCTTTTACTTCATTTGATCAAAGATTTTCAAAGATTGATTTCATAAATCTTTTACTTCATTTGTTTTGAACATGCTTTTTGCTATATAAGACTTCATTAGTCATAGATTGTCGTTTATTACTGATGTCGTTGTCGATAACAGATGACAGCCGTCTGTAACAGGTGTAAGCGTTTTTTCTTACGTACTGGAAGTCATCCCTTCCGCACATACACTTTTTATTCCAGATGTTTATCTATGTAAGTGTGCTGCTGTCAAAAACAGTATATCTTAAAGTACTTGTCTTAGAGCCGCGGATGATGTTCACCCTGTATTGTGTACGTATTCAAAATAGCATTTTGATCGTTGAGATACAATTATTTCCGTCGCAGCACGGGTCCCTAATGAATTGCAGAAAGTGGATAAAATGTCGCTTGGTATTGGTGATTCGGGTCGTTCGGAAATCGGAAATGTTGAAAGTCTCTTCGGCATACTTATCATCGATAACAGGATTTATCAAACTTGATCTACATCACCGAAGAAATTGAAAAAATTCGGAAAAATAAGTTCTAAGAAATGCAATTTTCTTCAACGAACAGAAGATACAGAAGGGGGAAAATTGAGAAAAATTTTGATTTATCAAGAGTTTAACATTTATTGAATGAAGAAGAAAAAAATCCAAAATGAAATTGAAAAGAAAAAGTAGAACAAAAGCGAAAGAAATTTAACTGCGCGCCACTTCTAAAAACTAAGCTTTCCACTTGCTATATCTTTGAATATTTAATAAAAGAAAGTTCGGTAAAATAAGTTTTTGTTGTTATGGTCGCCAGAAAGGAACCATATATTTGTGTAATATGTAGAGAAATGGTCCCATTGAATCGTTCTACTCACAAAAATGAAAACCAAAACAAGCACTTGGCATATCGTGCATACGACGCTTATCTATTTCATGTATTAAAGTTTTTCCACTTGCTCTTATTAGATAAAGTTAATAAATTTTTATCGCGTGTTTTGCTGTTTTCAATTTGTGTAATCTAAGATGTGTGTGCGTTTGAAACGATAGCAGCTATAGGAACTTAACATAACATTTCAAATTTGATGCTGTTGTGTTTCTGGCAAAATTAAGGTGAACTCTTTTGTTTACTAGAATGTATACACAGTATATCGGGTAAGCGTAACATGTTTAATACGTCAGCCCGTTGTTAGAATACCGTTAATCTTTTGTAGACAGCAACACTTCTCTGTTCACAAAGCAACACAGAATAGAGGCGAATAAAGGTTTAAGTGCATGGATTGGATACAGAGAGAGCCTCGGATGTTAATCCATCAAATATCTATCAAAATAAATTCCTACACATATTTTGTAACTAATTTGATTGGAAATCTATTACAACATAAATAAATCAGTGCTCCGAGAGATCGAATCCTTCTCTTTGTGTGCCTTCATCGCATGGTGTTAGTTGCAACGTGCATTTTTCTTTATAGATAATTTAAGTTCAATGTACTTCTATGAGAATTAAGACCATAAAACAGACTCTGCAGACCCAAAACCCATAATAGATGTAGCCGTGAAGTATCGCCAAAGTCAAATCGGCAAGATTTTTTTGACGACTCTTCAAATTGTGGCTTTTGTTCACATTCTGGCGATCTTTTTTTGGCGTTTCTTTACACTTTGCCGATTTTTCTTGGCGATTTTTCACGGAAATGTAAACTTTTGGGATTTTTTTCTGGTGCTAATTATATCACCGCCTAGAGGTACACTCAAATATTTGCACACAAAATACATCGGGAGTGGGTCGTGTTATTAATGGTATTCTTCTGCGTACGGTTCATTGGGAGAACCAAACATCACAGTCACGCAGATTATGCAGCTTGGGTATGCTGTTGCTGAGAAACATTACTTTTATGCTAAATATAGAAGACAAATCCTATACAGAATTTGACCTGACCGGAATTTCAGGGCCGTAACTAGAAGATATTTACCCCTCTGTATTTATATGCAGTGTGATAAAAGACATTTTCTGAAATAATTACTGGGAGGGGGAGCTTGTAAGGTAAGAAAGTTATGATGAAAAAGCCACTGAGCAAACCATAGAACGGGGCAGTTTGTAAGAAAATTATCTACAACCACCACAGCACGGATTCTATTTAAATTATTCAACTTTTAACAATATCCAACATTTCCAGAACTTCGTCCATTATCGACTTGTGATTCAATTGTTTTGCTATTAGTTTTCAATCGATCACAATACTCGTTCAGTTTACCACAGAAATCTACAAAGTTTAATTTCTCCAACTTGCCGACCAAATCGAACCGAACACACAATGATGAGTTAATGGCACTTCAGTCTGAGGGGGAAACAACAAGAGCGAATGGTGGGACAGGCTGCATTCGCCATTGGAGCGAATATAGGGAAACATGAACGAGTTAATGGAGCGAATGGTGGGACAGGATTTTCCGTTGTTGTTTCCTCATCGGTTTAATCATGCAAATTATTTATTTCTCAAATTTTATCTGAATAACAAAAACTGTTGTTGACAAAGTTTCGAATCAAGAACCAACTTGTTTATACAAAATGGGTACAAATTCGTCAAATTCTGCTTGAATGAAGTTTCCAGCGACTGGATTCCCAAGATTGTATTTTTCCGCAAATTTGCTAATCCTGAAAAATCCGCGATTCTCAGCACTTCGGCTGGTTAAACGAAGCTCGTCGAAAGTTAGTTTTCCATTTTGTTTGTAAACCAAAAATACGTAACGATGCAAACCGGTGCCTGTTGTTTGGTTACGAAATTGAATTTATAAATTAATCGATTCGAATTCTGATGTTCTGATTCTTCCGGTGGACCAGCACCAATATATTCCGTTAATGTATCACCGTCGGCAACTTTCGATCCAGGAATGTTACCGACACAGTTCATCTCATTCATTGGACCAATGATGGCTCCTTCCGACTCGGGGAGTCCGCATCAGTCATGCACAACAAATAAAATACCTCTGGAATTTTTTTGACTTGAAGAGGTCTTAATTCGTTTCCTTGATTGACGCTAAGGTCACTGGGATATGTCACTTTTGCTACCTCAACCGGAGCAACAGATAGCCGTGAAGTATCGCCAAAAAAAATTGTCAATTTTTTTTTTTCATAAACCAAATTATTTTTCGAAAAGAATCCTACGAGTAGAAGAAACACTTTTTGTGTTACATTTCGTAAAAGGAAGATGATCCTATGACTTCCTGTAGCATTTCGTACTAGGAAAATTTCACTTCTTACAAGGAAAATATTTTTGGCGATTTGGATTATGGCGATTCTTCACGGGAATGAGCGAGCAACAGGTATTACATCTGGAACTACTTCATGTTCTTCCATGGTTTTCTGGATTAGAGCAGTTGCTATTTGCGAACAACGATCACATGCCGGTGATAATTTTCTTTTCTGTGCGTGCAGAGGTTTTGGGATAAAGGATGGAATCATTTCGTTCCTGCCAATGTTCATCGTATTTTCGAATTTTTAGCCCCGTACGAAGTACTGGGGGCTTATAAGATTAATATGCCGTTTGTAACACGTCGAATTGGAAGCAGACAGTAAGGGCAAAGCATTTGGTTATGTTAATAGATGACGAATCCGCAATAAAAAAAATGTCCGTCCGTCCATCCGTCCGTCCGTCCGTCCATCCGTCCGTCCGTCCATCCGTCCGTCCATCCGTCCGTCCGTCCGTCCATCCGTCCGTCCGTCCATCCGTCCGTCCGTCCGTCCATCCGTCCGTCCGTCCGTCTGTGACCCCTCTAGCTTGAGTAAATCACAACCTTTTTTCAAAATTCTTTTTTTCCCCGATTGGTATCGACAAAAGTAAGGTCAAGTTCGAAAATAGGCATGGTAGGGTCGGCCCTTCCAGAGCTAGGGCCCTATAGGTGTTTTTCAGTCTTTCGACGATATCTACCGAAATACGCACGCAATAGCTGCTTGTGATATATCAATTGAAAGGTACGAGTAGAACAAAGTTGCTGAACATTGTTTTTGGGTAAGATGCAACGTGGGCTTGTTGGGAGGGCTCAAAGGTCGTTACTCGGCCCTAAGTGTTTTTTGCACATAAATCGAGTAAATCTCATCCGATTTTGCTAGTTTTAGTTTTTTATGGAAGGTAATTGAATACCGAAAAGAACGTGACGAAAAAAGTTTCAAATTTGGGCCCTTGCACTAAGGCCGCTACTCGGCCCTAAGTGCTTTTTGCACATAAATCGAGTAAATCTCAACCGATTTTGCTAGTTTTTGTTTCATTTGAGAGGTAATTGAATACCCAATGGAAAGTTGGCAAAAAATTTTGGGGTTCTAAAATAATGTCGTAAATTGTTGGTTTTATTTGAAAGGTACTTCGTACGGGCTTTCGTAATTGCGGTATGCGCAATTTTAAAAATGAACAGTTTCAGTAAATTTGACAATGCCCAACTTGACTTGCATTTTGGTAACAGACGCATTAGAGGGTTGTAGACGTATTAGGGTTCCGGGCTTATTAGGGCTACGGACGTATTATGGTTGCGGACGAAATAGGATTACGGGTTGTACGGGGCTAAGTCGCAGCAAACGCTCCGACTGTTCTGATGCCTTGTTTTTATTTGAGTAAAGCGTATCTCATTCAGATCTCATACAGGATTTTAGGCCAATTAAAAATCGTCAAAAAAAATCGCTTGCGAAGTGAAAAGCCACGTAATCGGCTTCAAGACGTACTTTCATAATTGGTAGGGTAACTTTCTTATACAACTTGTCCCTGCTGAAGTTGAAGGGTAATTCTCTTGAATGTAGACCGAGGATTTATGTCGCCTTTTTTAATCTTTCTTTAAATTGCATGTTCTAACGATAGTAGAGAGATTGAGCGAGTATTCTTCAAAGTTCTCTCCTGAAACCCGTTTTCTCCGACAAATTATTTGTTATTTTGTGAAATTTCACCAAGAGTGAAAAGTTTGCGGCCAGAGCGAAGCGAGACCATAGGATCGGGAGCACCTGTGTCCAAAAGTTTATTTTGACGAGTTGGTGATTGTGATCCTAAGCCGAAGGCGCATTTGAATGCGAATGGTGGGACAGGATTTTCCATGGTTGTTTCCCCCTCGCTTCAGCCGGATTTATCATCGACGCGTAAATGAATTCTTCGGACATAAGTACAAATCTAAGCCAAAGATATGGAAATATAATATGATCAGAAGTCCAGATATATTCATTACTACTACTTAAACTATGCCATCCATGTCCGATTTCATAAGTTAAGTATATTGTTAATTGAACGGAATAGTTCTCTGATAAGGGTTGTTATAAACGCTTTAACCCAACCATCAAATTAGACAAAGGTTCATTTTCCATCTTGTTGTAATGTTGTATACATAACCACAATCACAATACTCAATACTCAACCATTAATATATGGACAGATAGATGTGAGGGGCGGACGGGTATAGATAGATTATTATTTTTCATAAAACCCAAATACAAAATACGTAAATTTATTAGCCAAACAGGAGTGATAAAATAGCCATTATGCTGGGGATGATGACCTTTGTTTATGATTTCGGATCGGATACATACCAAATTTTACGTATCTCGATACTAGAACCGGTCTGATAGAGGAATTCGAACTTCAGACATTAAAAGAAGTGGTGCACATCTTTTGTGTGGGAAAGAAGCTCGACAAGAAGTGAATATAATCTCCGCAAAGAAATATTGTTGTATACCTTTTCGGTAGTGTTCGAAATGTGATGCATGATATATAGACTCAAAGTGATTGATATCTCAATAAACAAGATGAAGCAGAGCAAAATTCAATCGTATAATATGGCTGTATGGTGTGAGGTTTATCTTTGCTCGGTGTACAAGGTATATACTTTGCTCGGTGTACAATAGCGATGATAAGGGATTGTGGGATTGGTCGTTAATATTTTGGCTAGAAAAAATCAACGAATATTACTACGCTTGAAGTAAAGATATTAAATGCACAGTCGTCGGTACGTGTTTGATTTCTTGTGACAATCTTCTATATAATAAAACCGAGAGGTCGTTACACCTTGGTTCACCTAGCTTCACCTAGCTTCACCTGGGTTCACCTAGCTTCACCTGGGTTCACCTAGCTTCACCTGGGTTCACCTGGGTTCACCTAGCTTCACCTGGCTACCACCCCGTCCAACGGTCACAAGGCTGACTCATAGGACGAGGGTTTGGCTACCCCCCGTCCAACGACTGCTCGGCTGACCTCTAGGACGAGGGTTTAGCTACCCACCGTCCAACTGCCACTGGGCTAACCTCTAGGACGAGGGTTTGGCTACCCCCGTCCAACGACTGCTCGGCTGACCTCTATGACGAGGGTTTAGCTACCCACCGTCCAACTGCCACTGTGCTAACCACTAGGACTAGCGTTTGGCTACCCCCCGTCCAACTGTTACTCGGCTGACCTCTAGGACGATGGTTTGGCTACCTCCGTCAAACGGCCACTCAGCTGATCTTTTGTACGACAGTTTGGTTACCACCTGTTCAACGGCTACTCGCCTGACCTCTAGGACGAGGGTTTGGCTACCCACCGTCCAACGGCCACTTGCTTACGTCCAACAATCTATATTCAAGATCAACCTGAGAAAATTGTGTGAGAACGTTTTCATCTTGCTTAAAAAGGTTACCCTGAAAAACTGAGGTAAGGTAGTTGGCTATTGTGTTTTCTAATGACAAGAGCATGTTAATTACTTTCTGGTCTATTTTGGGTGTGTCTGCTCAACTGAATCTATTTTTTTTTAATCACCAAAGAATCATTTAATTGAGAAACGTTTACTCATGACATTGAAAACTTCATTAAACGTACACCGACTCCAGTCGACAAAATCCGTGAACGGTGATTAATGATTTAACGTACGCTTAAACAGCCGAAAGAAAACCTCATCCGATTTTAGCCGGTGAGTAAAAACACCAGCCTCCAAAAAATAGACCAGTGATGTCAGTGAGATTAAGGGTTGCAGTTGCAAAATGGTAACAGTATGAGTTGTGTCAGTGTCATTGGAGATGCAAATGTGATAAGGTGTGTTGGTGTGATAATGGGTGTAAGTGTGATAAGGAGTGTGATTGTGATAAGAGTGTGAATTAGAAGAGGAAGATCAGTGCTAGATTGACCTAGCTTTCCTTAGATTCACCTAGCTTAACTTTAAATAGTAATTCCATTTCCCCAAGACTTATGTTTCCACAAGAATTACGAAATACGGTTACTGTGGAACTAAGACTCAGTCGGAATTATGATTTCTAAGGAATTACTAAAATTAAATAAAAGTGGTAGAACATTTTGTGAATGTGGTTGCGAGAATTCGTGGGGTTAAGAGGCTCAGTGTAGGTTTAGTAAGGTTGGGAATGTCAGTGTTATTGGGAGTGGTGGGAGTGTTAGTATGGGTGTTGGGTGGTAGTGTTAGGTGGTGTTGGAAGTGTCCGTGTGATTAGGATTGTCATTGTGATTAGATGTGAAAGTGTAAGAGTTTCAGTATACTCAGTGATGTTTTGAGTCTCAGGATGATCTCAGAAGTGGCAGTGTTGTTGGTAGTGTCGATGTACTTGGAGTGTCACATGAACTAATTATGTCAGTGTGGTTAAGATTGTCAGTATATCCCGGGCGAAGCCCGGGCTACAGTGCTAGTGTTATTATGGTTGTCGATGTAATTTTCTGGTAGTAAAAATAATTCAAGGGCAGTAAGGTCCCGAACATAAATTGTTGGACAGAATTTCTTTCGTTAATTGATAATCGGGTTTCTAGTTTTATCATCAAAAAACTAAATTGTTATAGCGCTGTAATTCAAAATATGCATGGTCGCTCAATAAAAATGACATGCAACAGCACCCTAATTTTCCAGCTCCCTTGATCATGGTCCAATTGGTCCCTATGAGCATGCGCCTCTCTACACTGCCACAACATAGCACAATTATTTTTATCCGCCTGATTAAATTAAATGTATTGCCGAAGGTATTTCAAATACCGTCACAGGCGCCCTTAGTCGGAGACTAATAGGGATATATTAATGGAACAGCAAGTTTATCGCAGCAAAATCATTAAATATCTAACTTTATTTGTGTAAAGTCTACAAAATCTATTACTTCAAAATTTCTGTCATATTAACAATTCGTTATATATAAGAGAACACTGCACCGAATTCATTGCTTATCCTTGTCGACGCTAACAATAACAGATGACTAGCCGTTTCTAAAGGGCTTCGATGATGGTTTAAACCCCTTGACTGTAAGTCATGGGTCTTACAAAAGAAAATACACCGTACGTAACACGTTCACTATGATTATGATTAAAAATGTAAGGAAAGTTTATTAAAAATCGTTAATGTAATAATTTTGCGCTCTTTGTTAACACGATGACATGAGCAAATCTCAACGGATTTCAAAAACTTTTTTTATTTGATGAAGTATCGAAATCCTCAGGTCAAGTTCGAAAATGGATGATATCGATTCAACCATCTGAGAGTAATTCTCAAGGCTTCTCTGCTCTTTGTTAACTTGAGTAAATCTCAACGGATTTAAAAAAAATTGTTTTGTGAAGAATGGAATTCCTGAGGTTAGGTTCCAAGATAAAGTGTGTTGGTCCGATCTAGCTGCTAAACGAATTTTTGTGTCTATTTCAATAGTATTTGCCTTTTTATGTAATTGGCCTTGTAAACAAAACCGAATGAATAGAACAAAAATTAACGAGTGTGAAGTTTGCGGCCAGAGCGAAGCGAGGCTGAAGGAACTAATTTAATTTGTCCAGCGAGAGTAGCGATTTATGAGTATCAAAAAACTTCAAAATTCCACTTCACTTATTCATAAAGTTCTCATGGTCGATTCGAATTAGCCACTTTCATACCTCTTAACAGGGGCAAAAATGGAATTTGGGAAAAAATCGTATTTGGATGAGTCGTTAATACAGTTAAAGGCTTTTAATCTCACAACAGTTTTTATTTTATCAGGAATCTGGTTGAACAACGAAAAATTGTTATCGGGGTCAATCCGATATACATTAAGTCCGGATTGCAATATCCTGTTGATTAAATCGATATTTTCCAGTATTTCCAAATATGAATTAGATGCACAAAGCAAACGGCAAAATGTTTAACTTTTCCGAAATAGCAAACAATTTGGTTGCTTGTTCAATTATATTTTCGAGGATGTTGCCCATTTGGAGACAATAAAATTTGAAAATTCTCTGTGTGTGTATAATCCGGAGCGATGATTTCATCCCGTTCACGTGAACTCTTGTACCTGTGTTAACAAGATTTTCGATCGCAAAAATTTCCGTTGGATAATTAATTTTGAAATCATTTCAACCAGATGGAATGTCAATAGCGATATGCCAAGGTTTACCATACACAGAAAATTCCCATTTACCGTGTAAGGAAACTTGAACATTATGTTACCAGTTTAAGTTTGTTGTAAAGCTTCTTCGATAATGAGTGAGGAGTATTCAATTTTAACTATACGTGTGACGAAAAGTCTATACATTTTCGTGCGGTATGTGTTTACTAAGTATAATGATCCAATTATATTCGAAAATCTTTTATGTACATCACTTCTCGGTCTTTGGTATAGATGATGTGTCATATGTGTGCTACATGCATATGCTTCATTGAATTTTGTAGAGAGACGGTGAATATAATTTAGTTTCGACATTATTATTACATTTATTAATAATTAATTAATCAGGATATAATCTATGTGTGTGATGGATTATTTATTGTATATTCAATTTAATGGATGGAAATTTTGCCGTTCACAACATTAAGGCTAGTCTATTAAAGCGAATGGTTTTTGTACTTTGAACGCGGATTAAATTTACTTTTAATTTTAATTGGATTTACTGGTAGATCGGGGGGGGGGGATGCGATAACATATAGAACAGCAAATTACATTTTACAAGTTTCACTGAACGGTTTTTCATAATAATGTCGAATAAAATCGCATGGGTCTGTAATAATTGATTCTAAGTTTAATCTTTGTGTAATTGAATTTTTAAGCTCATCAGTTCCGAGTAAGTTGTTTTGTAATTTTGTTAAAGCGCAATACGTGGAATAAACGTAATATGCTATAAAATGTGGACGACGTTCATTCTCGAGTTGAGATGGGGTTTTAATGGATTTCATATTTGATAGTTCGTGTGTGAAGCTGTGTACACAACTAGGGATAAAAGTGACTTCGGCTCGAACTATTCTAATTCTTACGTGTGAATTTTTGAACTTTTGATCTAATCATCATTCATCTAATTAATCATTTACTAGATAGGCGGCGATAAGTACATATGAGCAAATATGAGAAACTTTTATTTGTTGAGTTTTAAGAGTAATGACCAGTACGCTGAATCTACATTTTGCTTCTTTTTCGAACCAACGACCACACATGTGTTAGCTTTGAAGAATTGTTTTACCTTATCGCTCTTTCTTCCCATGGCAATGTTAGGATTGTTAAGAGATTTTCCATTTCTAAGTATTTCCAAAGGTTTTTGTTCGAGTGACAAAGGACTTCCTATTTGTAACAACTTCTAGATTTTAGTTTCATTTGTAGATGAAGTTTTCAGTTATGGTCAGTCATCTATTATCCACAACAACGACACAAGCGAATAGGTTTGTTCCAAGTAACTGTAAACACGAATTCTGACTGGCCGAACGAACACGAATTTAAAAGGCACCGGTACTTAGCTAAAATTGCAGCCTAAATTTGTGTGCCTCGAATGTGTTAGCTTTAAATCAAAATCATTTTTGGTTGTAGTCGTTTGATCAGCTCTGAGAAAAGTGAGCAGTTTAATGAAATTTTCATAAACTGCTCATTGTTCTCAGAGCTGGTCAAACTGCTACAATCAAATATATTTTCTGTTGAAAGCTAAAACATTCTTGGTCGGCATTGCGGTCGTACATTTTTGAAAGAGGATTCTGGTGGAAAGATATCATCAAAAGTAAACTAAAATCCTGTATTTAAAAATCGCCCTAATGCATGCTTTTCAGCAAAGTACCGGTGCCTATTAATAAATTTTTCGACTCGAGTCAATTATAATGGCTACTTGATCTTTCATACAATATTTCGTTCATTTTTCGCAGCTGGTTGGCACATCTAGTGACAAAAAATACCACTTTTCGCAATTAGTTGCATAAATTAATATTGTACAAGGGCAACGGACCCTTTTTAGCCTAAATTTAAATTCTTTTTTTGATGATTTCTCTGAACCAAAATATTTTCTTGAGAAACTATTATTTCCCGCCTAAATGTAGGCTTCATATTTGCAAGAAGTCCATTGCTTTTCATTCCGTTACATTTGTAGTACATTTTGTCATAAAATTACTGATGTCAGCGCTCTATTTCTGTGTCAGCCAACTTTACTACTATGACATTCATACTTCATGAATATTGTTACCAGCGTGAAGTCTTGCACCAGAAAAACAAGCGAAAATAATGATAAACTGAAAAAATTGAGTCCAACGTAGGTTTCAAAAAATCCGTCGATTTTTATAACAATAACCTTTCATCTGACTTTCACCCACTGTGAATGTATTTTAGATGCAGTCTAAACGATTCCCATTTTTTTTTTATTCCATTAAACACACACAGGACCAACAGTTCATGTTAGTTTGCATTTTTTGTTTGTTAAAGTAGAAAGTGAAAAACCGTTTCTTGTTATTTCTAAAAAAAATATTCTGTTCCATTATATGGCCACCGTTAGAGAGCAATAAGTTAGCTAACATATCAGAAATGGTACAATTGTTTTTAGCAGTAATAGAAACAGTGTGACGAGTGCAGGGTGCAATAACTATTTTTGGGATAGCGTTTTCCTAATTTTTCCAATACAAGTTTTCTCTCTTTTTTTCCACTTTTCTCATGAAAAGTGAGAAAATTTCGAGAGAAAAAATTGAAGAAAAATTAGGAGAAAATTGCTTTAAATGAATGGAGTAACGTATTCTTAAAAGTAGTCCCTGGAACAGTTGCTCGTTCGTTCTTCGTTTTACATACTTTCCTGGCTGTAAACAAAGCAGAAAACACATGAACAAGAAAATTTCATTTACTAAAACCCACGAGCACAAAAACCACAATTCGTACTGCAATATTAATAAAGTTGAACTTCAATTAAATTAAATTTTCATCTTTTCATCTAAATAACACCTAGCGATATAGTTTATTTCGCTGCTGGATGAAATGAAATTATCAGGAGCAATAGAAATTAACGTACATAAATAATAACAATGTCCAATTGTTCCAATAATTGCATATTTATACACTTGTAGTAAAATGTAAATTGTAAATAAGGGGTGACGCAAATATTACGTATCCTGAAAAAGCGGTTCTTTGACCCCATCCTTTTAACAACAATAAATTCAATGAAATAAGTGCGTACTTCTTCGACTAATATCTATTCTCCTTGGCATGAATATTCATGTATTTCACTAATCGCGAAGGTATAATTAGAAAATAGGTTTACTTCATAAGTAAATGAGTTTTCTTTGTGGGTGAATAACGGTACCTAGGTTTACTCCAATTAATAGTGAAGAGGCATGGATGCTTAGCTAAAGTTGTAGCCTACATTAGGCCTGCTCTGACTCCGGGGAGTGTGGGATATTGGGCTCAATGAGGTGTTTTTCTGGTCCGGAAGGCTTAAATATTGGACCCATATCTTTTTTTAGAATTTTAAAAAATAGTTTAGGCATGGGGAGCGAGCCGTTTGTACAAATGTACGAAAGCGTTGGTTAGAAGAGAGGAGAATGGTGGTGTATATCTTTTTTACTCTTCTAACCAACGCTTTCGTACATTTGTACAAACGCCTCGCTCCCCATGCCTAAACTATTTTTTAAAATTCTAAAAAAAGATATGGGTCCAATATTTAAGCCTCCCGGACCAGAATGTTTCTGATTTTATTTCCGATTATATCTTTTCACTAGAAGCCATTTTGACAAAAACTAGACTTAGTTGTGGCAGTTTTACCAACTCTTAGAAAAGTCAACAGTTTACAGAAGTTTTCATAAATTGCTCAGTTTTCCCATAGAGGCACCGGTACTTAGCTATAATTGTAGCCTACATTTGTGTGTCTCATATTTAATTTTTGATGATATCTTTACATCAGAATCCTTTTCAAAAATGTCCGACCGCAATTCCGACCACGAATGTGTTAGCTTTCAATAGAAAATACATTTGGTTGTAGTCGTTTGACCAGCTCTGAGAAAAGTGAGCAGTTTAATGAGATTTTCATAACCTGCCCACATTTCTCAGAGCCGGTCAAACTGCTACAACCAAATGTATTTTCAGTAGAAAGCTAACACATTCGTGGTCGGAATTGTGGTCGTACATTTTTCAAAAAGGATTCTGATGGAAAGATATCATCAAAAGTAAACTGGTAAAAGTAAACTAAAATCCAGTTTTTAAAAATCGCCCTAATGTATGCTCTTCAGGAAAACACCGATGCCTCTTAAACGTTTTTGTTGAGAGCTAATACATTCGTGGTCGTTATAGTAGTGGAGGATATAAAGGATTCTGGTGAAAAGAGATCATAAAAAAATCTAAAATCGGGCGGTAAGAGGCGCCGATGCTTTGCTGAAAAGCATACACTTGGGCGTTTTTTAAATACTGGATTCAAGTTTATTTTTAGTGATAGCTTTCCACCAGAATTCATTTTCAAAAACGCACGACCGCCATAACGACAGCTTAAAATTGATTAAATTGTAACAGTTTCACCAGCTCTTAGAAAACTGAGCAGTTTATGAAAATTTCGAATGCTCACGTTTCTCAGAGCCGGTCAAACGACCACAACCAAAATTAATTTTTATTTGAAGCTAACACATTCGTGGTCGTTATTGCGGTCGTACATTTTTCGAAAAGGATTCTGATGAAAAGATATCATCAAAAATGAAATACGAGACACGCAAATGTAGGCTACAATTTTAGCTAAGTACCGATGCCTCTTAACATCGCCCGAAAACTGGTACCAAACGTATTTATATTCAATACGGTTGGAGCAGTTGTGGAAAAATAATAACTTTCCGAATGAACGAATCGAACAACAGTTAATAATTCAAATCTTCGTAAATTTTTGCCAATGTTTTGTTTATTTCAACATCTTTCACAACATGCGACCGAACAAAATGTAAAAAGGATTGCACAGCGGCTATACCAGAAAAACACATTTCTCCCGAAAAAAAAATATTCAAAATATATTAGGGCGCTCATGTTGAACAAAAAGGCTGTTTAATATTTAAATTTATATAACAGAATGCTACACAGCTTGCACATTTTGAAAAGTTCACTTCTTTGTTCATAAGAAATTTAGAGAGAGAAAAATGTACGAATCTTCTTTTTTTCATAGTTTCAAGTACGATTTTATCCAACGTGGTACAAAACTAATTAAAGTTTATGCTGATCTCACAGACTCCGCGAACCGTAACCCTTATCACTAAATCGATTGTAGTGATTAGTTTTTCTGATTGACACTCTCAATAGCTTTCGATTTTGTGTTCATCCAACGCACTTCAAGCAAAAGTGCTTCGAGTGACAGCTGTCAAATTTTTTACAGTGCCAAAATTTGTTTGATACACTGGCCATGACCAGTCTCAGTACTCTATTTAGAGTACCACTCATGGTTGAAGTGCTTTGTTTCATCTCTAGAAAAATTATCAAAATTCTATATAACTTCATTTTAGTGGCAATGCAAGAAGGTGGATCCAGTTTTGCTTCAAGCTTTTTTTTATATTCGAAATCTGCTTTGATTGATTCAAAGAACTTCTTAACTGAAGAGTTGGAAATTCTACATGTATACAATACAGTAACGGCAAAGCTGTAAGATTTGTACAAGCAAACGAATCACGTATTTTTTCAGAATGCAAAAGCTTTTTAAAGGGAAATCATTGCTGCAAAAAAATTCGAACCATTTACATCCTTCAATTAATCCGACAATAAAATTTCAGCTACTGTTACTGCTACTGCACATAAATATATAGTCTGGAGTGCATTTCAAACCATCTGAAAGCACACCATCTGAAATCTGAATAAAATATCTAATGCATTAGCGTTGAGCATGGAATAATTTCATTACATGGATATGGATCGTGTTATCGCAACTAAAAAATTTTCATCTTTATCTGTTCATTTTCAGTAAGCACACGTACACCAATGCTTAGAACTTAATCTGATTTTCAGTTAATGCGTTATGTGCGAAAACGTTTTATAGTCTAATGCATATGGCAAGCTGCATGTGTACCTACTTAGTGGTTAATACGATATCTTTAAAAACTTAACATAAGAATATATCACATGTCACTGGGCATTTTAGTTGTCAGTGGTCAATCGAAACTATTAAAAAATGGAAGTTGAGTGTTCTGAATTAACAGAAATTTTAGAAATTGTAAATTTTTGTGAACAAATCTTACATTGTGATAGTGCAACAGAACTTGAAGATAGCTATTTAGACATCTATGATTATAACAACTCAAGCCACATTGAAGACGTTTTCATGGATACAGATGTTCTATCAGTTTCTGAGTTAGAAGAATCTGTTGACGAATTGGAAATTTCTGATCATGAAAATGATAACCTGGACCTTTTACAATGTTTCATTAACATAATTGAGCTGGACTGCTTGTTAAATTCGCAAACCGATGATACGCAAACTGATGATACGCAAACCGATGATAAGCAATTAAAGCGTCGCAGAAAAAGATGGGGAGTCCATCCCGTTAATCAACTGCGAAAGGAACTTGGTCATTTTGAAAATTTGGTTCAAGAAATGCTAATGAATGACCATGACAAATTTTTCAATTATACTCGAATGAGTCCAGTTGTTTTTGATCATCTGTTAAGCTTGGTTCAACCAAAAATTACAAAATTTGCTCCAAATGCGATACCAGCAAAATTTCGACTACTACTTACTTTAAGGTGTGTGCTAAATTCAATTTTAATTCTATGAAAATGTAGTTGAGACGATTTATCTTGACTGACTATATCGTTCGTCTTATAAACGCACTATTATTTTTCTTTTGTACATCAGATATTTGGCTACAGGCGATTCTCTCAAAAGTTTGCATTATAACTTTCGTTTGGGTGCTTCGACAGCTTTCAACATCGTTAATGAAACTTGCGTTGCCCTATGGAATGTTCTGTCTCCCATCTATTTGAAATTTCCAACGGAGGCAGACTGGCTTAGAATCGCCTCAGAGTTTGATGAGAAACTGAGATTTCCAAATTGTTGCGGTGCAGTCGACGGCAAGCTCATAGAAATAACGGCACCGAAAAAGAGTGGATCAAAGTATTTCAATTACATGCGTTATTTCAGCACCAATTTGCTTGGAATATGTGATGCGAAGAAAAATTTTATATATGTGGACATCGGAAGTTACGGTTGCCAGAGTGATGGCGGAGTATTATTCCAGTCAACGTTCGGAAAGCGCTTAACCACAAATAGTTTGAATTTGCCACCTCCAGCCCCATTACCACACACTAATATACTGTGTCCGTTCTTTGTTATTGGAGATACGGCCTATCCGCTACATGAACATATTCTCACTCCGTATTCTGGAAAATATGCCGATCTGAGTCCTATTCAGAAACAATACAATAAAGAGCTGAGTAGTGTCCGCCAAAACATAGAGAACACTTTTGGTATACTGGTTAAAAGATGGCGTGTACTAAATGGCCCTATCGAAGCTAACCCTGATATGGTTGACAATATTGTGGTGGCTACTGTAGTTCTTCACAATTTCGTAAAATCGTTTGACGATCCTGCATCGATAAGATACATGAGAGCAGATAAAGAAACATTACCAACCAATCAAGGTATCAAAGCCTTTGAATTTTTGAATGGATGGATCGAACTAAATCGGGGTGCGGGTCCGACTAGAGATGCTCATTGTTGTAGAGACAAATATGCAAACTACCTTTACAATGTCAATTAAATTTCATACTTTCAACCTAATAAAAAATTAAATTTGATGTGGTTCAAGTTATTGCATTCGTATTAATTAATTAACACGCTGATTGCTGGTAAAAATTAAAGATTTTCTAAACAAAGACTTCAAACAACAGAGCAAGGTTATTTAATCAGGATGTACATATAAACTGAAAATAGAACACAAACTAAATCGAAATTCATTTTCTTATAGTTTACTAATACTTCTCATTGCCATTCCAATGACATTAGATGTTGACTTTGTAAAGTCACTTAACATTCTCGAGGTACGTGCATCAATCTCGAGTGGTTGAACATTTTTCTTTGACTCCTTCGGGAGTCTAAAAATGGTTTTAGACAAACTTTCGTCCACACAGTGCCTATTTTAAGGGAATTATATTCTCAAAAACTACGAATTTTCTGTTCTTTTCTCTATAAAGATAGCCATGCATTTTTCTTACAGGATAATATTTTACAGAAAACAGGAATTTTGGAGAATTTTCTGGAATTTAATTTCCAAAAATAAACCCTGCGTCCACTACTGACGTTATTCTGTATAGATAAAGCTGTATTTCGGAGCTATTTTCTGGATTTTTGGTCACTCTTTGTGGGGGGTATCGAAAATCGTACAGCCACAGCCAATCAATTGAGGCCATCGGTCAACAATAATTTCCACCCATAAAACTTCATTCAAATTTATTTAGTTCAACAAGAAATGGGCAATACAAGTTCAATAAAAATTTAGATAAAATTAACTCAATTTTGAATTGAATTGAACAAGAATCGCGGTAAAAATTAATTAATTAAAAATTGCGGCTCAAGCTCAAATTCAAGGCAACAAATACATCAATCGCAATTAAGACTGGCATTTCATGCCTCACTAGAAAAACGATACACAATGTCGAGAATTTCCTTTTCCAGAGCTGGAATCTTCTCTTTCGGTATGCCATCCATTTTCGATCCCAAATATGAAAGGAAACTGGCATGAGGTGAACGTTCGGGCTTCTTGACAAGTTTATCATTGCAGGCATTCAAATACAATTCCATTTTTTCTTTGATTTTTTCCATACTTGTAGCATCCGACGAGGAATTCTTTTCCTGTTGACGGACAGCAACGGTCGCTTGTACAACTGGAGAATTTTTGGAGAGCGCCGAATTAGGTATTTTTCGGTTGGCAGTAGGATCGTTTCGGTGTGGTGTTGGCTTAGGAGCTACAGGTTGTGTTGACCCGATCAAACGATATCGTGTATTCGATGTACCAGCCTGTGAACTGCTTTCCGTGTTTTGAGTTGACGAAGCAGAGCTGTGTTGAGAGTTTGCGGACCGAACATAAACTGAACTACTGCTGCCTCGTTCAACATTTGCGTTGTGTGCCGCAGTGGAAGATGGGACACGAAATGTCTCACTACCAAGTGGACACAGTCCCTTCTCTGATGACGGTATTTCTACATAGCTGAGTTGTTCATCAATTGATAATGTAGCACGATCTCGCAATGCTTCATTGTGTGGGCTTAATATACTCGACGCACATGCGTCAATATCGAGCGGTCCCAACATACTCGGCGTACGTGCATCAATACCGAGCGCTTGCTCCTGGCTACCTGATGATTCACCGGTTAGCAAAACTGGGACTTGTTGTTGTTCCAATTCTATTTCAGCCAAAACTTCAAAATTTGTCAAATCGTTTTGGCTGTTTTCAAATACCAAACCCTCTGCCATGATAGCGTCTTCGTCTGCCAATGACAGTGGCTTGCCGAACAGCATTACATGGTTATATTCATCGTCACTTAAATCGTTCAGACGATGACGTTTACCGGAAGACTGATGAAAGTTTTTGTCTCCAATGGGTTTCGTTGTCTGGTCGTTGGAATGGTCTCCAGTAAGAAGATCCTCTTCATCGATTCCATCTACATCACTTGTGTACGTACTAAAAAAGAATCATTTGTTGAAAACTACCAATATCAAAAATCGCGAAATTGCCAAATTACCGCCGGGGTTTGATAAAATCGCCGAGGAAAGAAAGTCTTTCGAAAAATACCCATGGTCGAAATGTTTGCTTAGTTCTGACACAAATTGTTTCTTTCTTCTTTTCACGCGAATATTTCTGACGAAGGGAAAAATATCGTCTTTTTGCCCCGTCCACTACATTTAATAAGATTTTAGGTTAGATTGCCGAAAATATGATTATTTGCACACAAAAAAATAGAGTTTACCGCTCATTCTACTTTCTTTCGCAATTTTCTCCCATTCATCTTCTTTTTTGTTGACATTTTTAAAGTCTTTCGATGCAGTATCATAAATTAGTTGATGATTTTGAATTATATTTATAAATAGATCCGTTGTCGCCTCCATTTTTTTTTCTTTTAAACGCAAACAACAAGACTAAGGTAAGTGTCAAACGAGCGATTGCGTATGTGTTTTTGTTGACATTTCGATCTGTATAGAAGCTGTGTATGTAGTTGTACTAGAATCAGTGAAGCGACAGTACATATAGTTGTGCAGTTTCTACTGACTCTATGCATAAGCTTATGTATTAAGTATTTGCACAAAGTACACATGCAGCTTGCCGAGTCCTTAAGAATTGTGAGCATTTGTCAAACGAATTATAACAGCGCAGCATATAAACCTCTCATTGAACGAGCAAACAGATTCGTTAATAAAACTTAAACGCGAATCATTTTATAAAAAAAAAACTCTTTGCATTCGTGCTGAAGTGTCACCCTTTCACGATTTGTCGAACGGTATTAGAGTCGATTTGAGTTGATACACACCCATTCACTGATTTGCGTAAAGTAAAATTAATTCAATTCATTCAACATGTTTGTCTGAATGAACTTGCTCTTTTTGTGTAGGCATTAGGCAAACACATTGATTGAAAATTGTAGATAACTTTGTGTTTGATTTGCTAATTCGTTGAAATGAATCCAGTCAACTTCGGAACGAATAAACACAAATTCAATTTTTGGATCTTCTTTTTTCTGCGCTTCAAACATTTTACGCGTTGATTGTATTAGTTATATGATTGATATCACCTCTCACCTCTTAGCTCCACAGTTATAAACAGCATTGCAACATTGGACTCGGGCATGACAAAAGGATTAATGGTATAGAACCGCTACAGCTAGGTTTACATTTAGTAAATGGCATCGGGCCGAATAGACTGCTTATGCACGGCTGTACGATCATAGGAGGTGGAAGTCCTGGTGGTCCATAAAATGGAGGACTTGCAAATGGATACCCATTCAATGGATATCCAGGAAAAGGAAGTCCAGGAACTAAATGTCCGGCAAGTGATGTGGGTTTCTGGGTAGTTAAGACTTCTCGTCTTTTTTCTGTCACAATTTCAGCTTCACTGTCAGGTTTCGGCTTAGGTTGACCTTTCGACTCAGGTTGAGTTTCAGGATTAGGTTCAGGCTCATCCTGTCCTTCTTGTTCAGCTTCTGCTTCTGGTTCAGCTTCCGCTTCTGCCTCAGCTTCTGCTTCTGGCTCAGCTTCCGCTTCTGGCTCAGCTTCTGCTTCTGCTTCAGCTTCTGCATCAGTCTCTCCGTCCTCTTTATTTGTAACTTTTTTTTTACATTTCTTTCGTTTAGAAGTAAAGTAACAAACCTTCTGCATATAGATTCCCAGAATTAATTATGCTAATAATCAGAAACGCCACGAATATTTTCGAATACATTGCACGATTTTATAAAAACAACTACGTTCAGAAGCTATCAGCATTTCACTGCTATTTATATGAAAACCATTAACTTTGAGGTATTATTTACTTCACGTTTAATTGCACTAATTAAAAATTGAACGAAGTTTGGACAAACTTTTATGTTTCCGGAAACAATTATTTTGTTACTGCAATTAGATGTTAGGATAAAGTTATTTTACACGGAACAGGGCCGTAACTAGAAATCGCGATCAGGGTGGGCTTGAGTCTAGGGCAGTTGAACGGTCATAGATCCACTTTTTTGAACAGAATGAAACGGAATGACTAATATTAGTTCGGTTTTTTTTAGACTTAAAAATAGTCCAGCTCCTTGTGTCGAAAAAAGCGCTCAGTGTGCCTTAAGTTCTTTAATATTTTTTTTGTTTTATGGTGTTTGCCTAATTTTCCCTGAGTGTGCTGCGGTTAATAATTTCTACACCCCTGAAACTTAGGTTTTTTCTTAATTTCTTTGAGTTTTGGAAATTTCCAAAACATATGCCGTGGCTAAATCTCATCTTTCTAACACACAAATGCACATAAATTCTTCACTGTTGTAATAGCTGACATGGAAAATTTTAAATTTGGCAAACTCTCAACGGTCAGTTCCGGAACGATTGCATAAATTTTGCAAGCCTGTTGGTTGAGCAATGTTTCAAGAAGATTTATGTAGGTCCGACAAGATTATCCGTTTGCCTTTGATTTTAGATCAGACAATGAAATCTTAATTTCAAAGAATTTTTTTTATATGAGAGACTTTCAATGCTAATTAACTGAAACTTTTTGATGGGAGAATGGTAATAATTTCATAAAAAATTTAAAAGGGCACATCAGTCACTGTCCCAATTAAAAACGGAACATTTCATTTTTCAATTAACATCAGATAAAAAGCTTGGATGAATGAAATGAAAAAAGTACTTGTTAGACACATTCACATCTCTGGTATGCCTACCATATACCATATCATATGCAATATGCACTATGAATATCTGATACAGTCGTTCGCGACTTCTTTTGTTCCTACTTATTCATTGAACAGAATAAATTCCATTCGAAAGTGTTAGTTCTCGCGTCTCGTTACAATTTCAAGCATTTTCACATCCGCTTAAATACCGAACGCTTTCATTACGTTTGCATGGCTGCTACAAAAATATTTCAATTTTCATTTCGAAAGAGTTCATCTGGAAAGTGTCACTAAAATGTCGGAATCGATGGGCTGTTTGCAAAAATTAATTGGGATAAAAAGCAACAAGAAAGTTTCATCTCATCAATTAAATCAGAAACGGCTAATGTTGTCGACCACAACGGCGACAAATAAGAGCAATCAGACATTTTTAGTGTTTTCCCAGTGAAAACAAAAGAAGTAGCAGATCAAACATTAGACGACGGAAGTAGTAGATTTACCGAATTTATCGCTATGTACATGCCGTTTAACAAGAGAAGTATCAGATTCAACGAATTTATCACTATACACCTGCCGTTTTTATTTGTTCAAAGGCCTCAAATCCAACGCCATAAAGTTTTCATTAAAATTGAATACGAAATTGAACCTTGCCACGTCGAAGTTTCTCTGACTTTGTAATCAAAAAGTACCAGTATCAGTCAGTCAGAGTTAAGAAAAACTACTCATCACTTTTTATAAATAAGCCAACCATCAAACAAATGAATTCAAGTTTTCAACTCTCACGAGTAAATAAAAGTGAAAAATAAGACTTGAAACCAAAGGAATATTTTTGCTGATAAAAATTGAAAGAAAAGACTTATTACAACGGAAAAGCACAAAGTTCATAACAAACAGAGCAAAAACTTTCTTATCGAAGGACTTTAAGTAACCGCCAAAGTCTGTCGTTCGAGATGAATGTATACATCAAGAAAAGTCCTTATAAAACAACGGATTCTTTCAAGATTCATTGCATTAATTTCTGCAAAATTGATCGACAAGGAACAAAGACTATTTAACGTTAATGGACAAACAAAAGGCCGAAATTCCGAATGGTAACATCATTTCCATTATAATGTTCACGGAACAAGCTCCGGCTGCATCTTTCAATATTTTGTTTTTTTTTATTTTTATTTTTTTTATTTTTTGTTGAAAGAAACGAGTTAAAATTTGTTGATTGTCATCATACAAGGAAGGAAGCACATTTTAGCATTTATTTTGTAAAAGTTTAAAACTCCGTACGTGAAACGAAATTTAAATTACGTGAATGGAATACAATGAAAATGAATTTGTTAAATTTACCGAGAGGAAGCAATTTCGCATCCGATAAAATTGGATAATTATTTTTTGTACTTACAACTGTTGGTTTCTTAATTTCTTTTCCATATCTTGCTGGATGGAACCTTCACTCTGTAATTCTCACTTTTATTATACACAGAATGTACCGACTGTTAACAATCCTTCCACAGATTTTATTTGTCCACGAAAATGTCCCTATCAATATTCGTAAATATTTTTTCAAAAGCACAACAACATCAACGTTTATCTCGTTCAGTCCATTCACATGTACATCATGTTCGGCTGAAGATTCACGGTTAACTGAAAATTTATTCAAAAAAATTGTTCACACCAGACACCTTGGCTACAACATTCCTACATTCCCGTTTAGTGTACAATAAAATGTGTGTATAGTGAGACGAGAAAACGGCATCCGTAGACAACACAGCATCCCTTACACAATTTCAAGCCCGACCGATGAGATTTCTCTCTCGTTCGCTTTTGGGAAAAATTTTTCTCTGTCGGTGCGCATACTTTTTCGGGCTTCTCAGTTTTGAATATGTACACAGAATTCAGGCAAACGGTTACATTCCAGTTATTTGCTGAGTTTTGAGTGTATATCAAGAAGAAAGAACAAAAAAAAAACTTACGGGAAAAATGCATTTTCAGCAGAAACAATATCCATCGTCGACATAATTTGAGAAATGAATATATATGGCACGGAACGTCATTATGTAGGTTACTTTGCTGTTAAGTAATAAAAGGATTGCGATTATTGTTTGAAATATAAACAATCAGGTACATGACGATAGCACCTCCACCATTTGGGGTTGTGTCGATCCGATCGAATTTTGCCTTCGTGAGCCTTCTAAGCTCTTCTTTTAGAACATAGCATCCTTATTCTACGTCAACTCTACGGATGGTGTACGATTCACTATTTCACTGAAAGATTTCGCTGCAACAAAGCCAATGCCAAAAGAAAAACAATTAATTTTTTGCTCGACGAATTTTAGTCAAACAATATGCCATCGTATAGACCTCTTCGGTTGACCATTTGCAGTGCGATCGCAGGCCAAAAGTTCTGTGAAAACTAAACACAGCTAACTTCAAGGCAGCTTCCTTGTCAACTTGCAAATAATTTTGTCCAGCTCACTGTTTCTACTTCAAAGAGCATTCGCATTATCGATTTAAGTCAAAACATTGGGGATCAAATCGTTTCTTGATGCGGCAATTAAAAAAAATGTTTAACCTGTCACATCTGTTATCGTTAACGACGACAAAAATAATGACAGGCCATGGGAAATACTGTCCTTTATGAAGTGAAGTATATGTAAAAAAAAGAAGTACTAGATTTTAAATCAACAAATTACAAGAATGCTATAATTGATGGAAGTAATAGACCCGATGATAATACTGTTCATATGTTTGCCATCTGTCACATATTAAAATGTCAAATTTATATATTGTCTATAGAAGAATGAAGTTTAGAAACTAAGTGTAAAATCTAATACAATTTAGTACTTTTCTTCATAAAATAACTGCTGCTCCTAAACAGCAAACAGTTACTTAATCAATCCTGTATCGACCTCCAAGTCATACATAAAAAATCGAAAGCGAAATGCCAACAATCCTTACAGAAATGTATCGAGATTGTAGCGATCCAAAACATTAACCGAAAATGATTGCCATTTTAAACTATCACATGAAAATTTTCAAATTACTTTTACCGTCGTAACAACCATTTTCCCTATTGAATACAATCAAATAGTTGTTGATATTAAGTTCAATGCATTTGCCGTATGTACCCCCAGATTCATTATACCAAAATACGTTTGTATAACTCAGTTTTCGACTCCATAATGAATACTACGATAAAAATTGCGATGAATAAAAATGAAATATTAACATGAAAAATTCCTTGGGGATAACCACACTTACGGCGGGTTAAAAGGGAAATTTCGTAATACCGAGTTCGGTTGAATACTTTCTGGGATAGAGAGTGGATCCACCACCTTTTATGTTCGGACCGATTTGATAGTTTCATTTCGACATAAAACAAAAACTTTTTGCAACACAACGCTGGCTCTCCATTTTTCATTGTAAAAGTTTGCGGATTCTTTGGGAAGGGAATAAATAAAAATTCATAAACAATCAAAATATGCCATTCCAGCAGAATTTGCATTAATTGTGGAATGCTGATTACGGTGATAAAGTAAGTGAATTTACATCCGTAATGGCAATGTTAATTACATCTGGTGAGTGCAAGGAAGATGTGGGGTAAGTAGAAACTATTTCAGAAATTGGAAAAATGGACAGTAAATTGAACGGGAAACTTTTCATCTGTTAGGTATATAGACGACAATTATAAGCGATGAGTTCTGACTCGTATTCTTTAAATAGTAAAATTTATGTCTAACCCAATGAAGTAATAGATTCGGTTTCTAACACTAGACGGAACTTTAAACAAAGGAAGTAATGGAATTAATGTAACATAATCAAGATTAGTTTATTCAATGAAGTTTTGATAAATTCAATGCTTTTCATTGAACTGCTTTTATCCACGAAGCAACAAAGAAAAAAAAAACTCTTGTTCGCTTCATGGAAAAAACATGAGTTGAGACACAGCACTGCTCCTAGCATTAACACTGAATTGACAAGTGTTAAATTTAGAGACTTTAGTGATAAGAGCTATCGCTTAGGATTGTTCCTATTGTATGTTTCAACTTATACAACGAAATCAAGTCATCTATCTTTGCAAAAAAAACACAGTGATCACTGTGATCTTATCAACCTCCGAATATTTCCTATGTTCACGCTAGAAGTAAGGCTGTGGTTGAGAAAATAAAAATTATATCAGCTAAAATGTCATCAGAGAGAGAGAGAGAGAGAGAGAGAGAGAGAGAGCGTCAACAAAGTGCCATCTTCTCACCTCATTTGAGTGGAGAAAATTAGAGTTTAAAAGCCGAACCGATAAAACTCGATCTAGAAGTTTGAATCGGCTAATCATCTGTTATCGGCGGGCTGCTAGGAATTTCGCGCCGTGCCATTCACAATAATTGACAAAATGACACATTTTGTATAAGGAAAATGTCACTTTGGGGGTTATTGTGAATGACACGGCGCGAAATTCTTCAACACCGATGAAAGCAAGTGCTGAACTTTCACTGGTGTCCTTTTAATCAGTTACAGACGGCAAACATATAACCAGTATTATCGGGTCTATTACTTCAATCGATCAAAGTATTTTTAATCGATTGATTCTCGTTGATTTCAAATCTTGTACTTCAATTATGCTAACATGTATTTTACCATATAAACGACATTTTCAGAATTTGTTGTTTGTTGTAACATTGAAATGTCTTTACATATTAGGCTCTTGTAACTGCCTCTTTGAGCCCAAAATTTCGGATTTCTATGCAAAAAACAGTAAACATTCTTTGGTTCATTTGTCAAATGACCTTTTTCTATATTGAACCGTTCATGATCAGTGCTAAAAGGAATTAGCTTTGACTAATATGTTTCGCACTGCACATACGAAAAAATGAAGCACTGCTTTCTCTAATCTTTTTAAGTAAGGTAAGGAAACCTTCGAGACATTTGTGGCGGTAGCGATTGCCTTATGCGGATATTTTATTTATGTGATTGTTTCGTTTTAACAACTGGTTGACTAATTTATTGTTCTAAGAATACTTTCATTTTACCGAATTTTTGAACTGTCAAAAAACTTCAATTAGAAATTTGTAAATGGTTGTCGTTGTTCTTCCTTAATTTTAAATTTTACGACTTAATCGGTGAATTAGTTAAAATCGATTCTGTACATTAACTCTGGAATGGACATCCAAAACACAGTAGCATCCACTTCAAATAAATTGCAGCACGAAACAACCGCTCAACTAGTACAAAAAACACAAACTGAAGTGGACGAAATAGCTGACATAATGCGAGTTAATGTTGTAAAAGTGATGGAACGTGATCACAAACTAGATGATCTAAACAAACGTGCTGATGCATTGCAACAGGCCGCATCTCAATTCAAACTACGGTCTCATAAATTGAAACGGAAACAGTGCTGGACTAATGTCAAAATGAAAATTGTATTGGGCGTAATTGGTGTGATCGTGCTGATTGTCATCTTCGTATTTACATGGCCAGAGAAAGATTCAACAGAAGATCCATCTACAACATCAGCAACCGAAGATCCATCTACAACATCAACAACAGTAGCTCCTTGAGGAAATTCTTAAGTCATAAATTGTGTAGTCGGTAACTATGTCTTTGCAATTACATTCAATTTAGTAAAAAGATTGACATATCAATAGAACAATAGTTTGGTAGAGGGAGGACATCTGGACTCCATGTTTGAGGCTGAATGGTTAGAATTTGTCTGAGAATCTTGAGATTTTTCTTCTGATTATTTTTGAGAGTCCATTCCAAACCGACATTTTTACTTGTCTGGCCTCGAGAATCATCTATTCTCAAATATTGGTCCAAGTGTAGCGCCATGATTTATACATGGACGTATAACCCCAGAATGGAAGCGAGTGTCTCAATTTAGTCCCTATTGGAACTCATGATGGTATTCAGACCAATTCTCAAAGTAATAAATTTTTATTTGAAATACTATTACTTGTGCGGTTTGAAGTACAATACCTTTTCAAATAGTAGACGAAAAATGTAAACAACGTTGGTATCAACGTCGCCTGTGGCTGTGAAAAAAAGCATCGCATTTAAAAGATAGATTTTCAATAGATTGATTTCGAATCTATTACTTCATCTAGAAATATGATAAACGGATAAGCTCTAGCTAGTGTTCTCTTATTAAAACGAAAAACCTGAAACACTCTCCATCACACCCAAGGCGATGCTTTAAGCAAAAGAAGTAAAAGATTCAATTTTACTGTGCACCATAGAGTTACACATAGTTTAGATTTTAGCTGTAGCTTTATCAAAATTAGGTCAAAGAAACAACTGTAAAGGCCTGGCTAGGAAATGGTTTCGGTACTATCGGTTTCTCATATTGTGTGCTTAGAATTCTCCACAATATATCGGAAATTAAAAACAAATGTTGTAAACTACTGAATGCCCATCTACTGATAGAGTATAGTGCTACGGTCATTCATAACTGTAAAATATTGAGGATAATTCTTTTACATGCTAAAAGCTGTACTTCTCGTGTTTTTTAAGCACTTCTTACGACGCCCTCAGCAGAACTCGGGCTAAAAAGGAAAAGACTCGTTTTCGTGTGTTTATTGACTTCATCTTCGACTCGGATCAACAAAATTACTTTTCAACTTGTTATCCCTAGTCATTTTAAATACTATTCTTCACTTATATGTTTGCCTCTCCCGTAATGACGCTCTTGCTCCTCGCGTAATTGAAATGGAACGGAATTGTTTATCATATTATTATTGACAAAATTAGTGGATTTTATGCAACCATTTCCGACGAAATGCTAATGAAACATTCTAACAATGACTATATTACCATTATTATTTCGATTTTATTATACTTTCATGAATGGCATTATACAACTGCTCATATAACTCTTCGTCCTGGAATTTTCCTATATAAAAAATCCATTTTCATTCATGTTTATTTCAAGCGCAACGATCTACTTATATAGCGATACGGTAAAGTCACATTAATATACTGTGCTTTTAGTCCTTTTGATTTATCTTGTAGATGCATACAACATGTATGATGGTGTATATGACTGTGGAGGCTGTCAATCACTGAATCTACGTTGGAAAATATGAATACAAAAATAAAAAGATTTTTTTGTTGCTAAATTCTCAATTGCATTCAAAGTTATGCAAGAAAATAGGTGATGGCTTTGAGGAACATTTTCAGTTGTTTCGTTATTATTGAAATAAAATCGTTTTAAAAGCTTACGTTCTCAATTGTTTACCTACGTCGAATGTTCTTTTTGTGGAATATATCGTTGTCGACGGTGTATGTTGAATATAGGTATATATTACGAACGAGTGCACACAGTCGTTGAAATTGTGCACGAATTCTCTTTCATATCCATTTTTTTGTAGAATCCAGTTTTCTAAAAAGGAAGTGATACTTATAAATGTATGAGATGGTAAAAGTATGTCGATGCATGAAAATATTAGGAAATGTAAGTGAACACCGAATCTGAATTTATCATTTAATATTTCATTGTATTCAAAGGAACGTAGAAACTACGACAATGCTTTGCCGTTTCTTTGGATATCATGGTTTTTTTTTGGATGAAGGTATTAAAAGAAGAAAATATATTCACCGAAACTTAAAAGTTTAAGTTTGCTGAAATTCCGCGATTGAGTCATGATTTCATGTAATATTTCAAAATAATGTAATTATTCCATTTAGAACAAAATCATGCAAAATGACAATCATATGATTTTCGAATAAACAAGGAAAGTAACGATAACTTAGAGCTCAGCGGAGGTTTGTTAAAGCTCAGCTAAGAATTATAAGAGCTCAGCCGATATTTTTATTCAAAGAGGTGGCATAATTAAACTTCGCGAAGTCTTCTTAGCTTACTAAAGAGGAACGAACATTTATTTACGCTCAGCGCTGAGCTCTCGTAATGCTTTAAAAAATGGTCGATGAGCATTATTAAATGTATACGCTACCCTTTGTCAACTGTTTCATGATTTTTATAATATGTCCGACACTTTTTTGAATGAAAATATTTTACCGCCGAAGTGAACACAGCAAACATTCATTCTAGTACTTATAATAGCGGAGTGTCACAATTGTGTCGAAATATTTTCTGTGTTTTTGTCGCGACAAAACAAAAAAAAAACGTTTTGTTTTTGCATCGAGTAAAAAGTGTTTAGTGTTCAAATACGCCTTGGCGACCTAATGAGACTATGCCCGAATACAATGGAAAGCATAAGAGGTGAGTTTCTTTGAATTTTTTCGGTGAATTTTTGTGATAAAATTTTCCATACATTTTCGGGAAACTGTCCTGTCATTTCGCAATGACGGGACTTAATTGTTTATCAATATAAGAACACTTTGCCAGGAGATCATTGAAAATTTTTGTCATTGTTTTCGCTAACAGATCATTAGTTGTATATAGTTCAGTCAAACAAAAGAGTAAAAGTGACGCAAGTCCCTTTGCATACTTCCAGAAAAACTGATATCGCTGTAGGTGACGCTTGTACACAAAAATAGGGAAAACAAAAAATTTACCGAAAAAATTCTAGAAAAAAGCCCAAAAAAATTTGCGGCTATCACGTGTCTTAACAAAAACTCAATGAGCGTCAAGGTAGAGTTGAATGTCAAACTTTGTATGTAGCGGAGGATATAGTGATTTCATATAAACAAACTCACCTCTCATGAAAGGTGAGTTTGTTTATATGAAATCACTATGTCCTCCGGTTTGTATGTCTGTTCATACCTGGTTTATACTTTCATTGCAAAAACTGTCAAATAATTAAAATGAATGAAAAAATATTTGCTGATTGGACAAACTGGAAACTGGGCAAAATCCTTTTAGAAACCTTTGACATTTTAGAAACATCAAACGCATCGCGATCTGACCAGTAAATCTGATATTTTTGCTTATTTTGTAACATCGATTCTTTTACTTCATTTGTTTATGCATACATTTTGATATATAAGAGGATATTGAAAATCCGCTACACCCTAATGATTCTCCAATTTAAATCCGCATCTTTTAAAGCTTTTTGGCAAAATATCCGAAAATTAGAGAACTTTTCATTTAGAAAAAGGTTCTCCGTTAATTAGATAAGAACGAGCTAACTGAATTACTGAATTAAATGGACAGCAACAAAAATGAGTTGAAATTAGCATATTCACTGTCCGTCTCTTAACGAACGACCATCTACACCACCGTTTATTACTTTTGTGACATAAATGGTTATCATTTTTGTTGGACTTTTTTTTAGTTTCAATAATTTATTTATTTACTGACTTAATTTATGCGTATTCCGCTATCGCGAATACGTAAACAGGATAAAATAACAAATAAATTATTCGATTCATTTCGGTACATACACCATGTATCCTATCTTGTTTATTCAAATCGTTTTGCGTCAAATTGACAATAACTTCAATCATAAACCATATCTTCTCTATGTAATGCTCATTTCGTGTATTGTACGTAGATTAGGATATGGTTTTATTTTAAAAAGACAAACACCGAAATTAATGTAAATATGCACACATGCTGCTGTTTGTCGTCTCTTTAGCGAATGTCTTTCACCACCCATAAGTCAAGTTGAATTAAATGAAATGTAATGATTTGAATATAGAAAATAGCACACAAATCTAAATTAGTCGTAGGTCGGAAATATATACATGTACTGTAAGAATATCATGCAGATGAGTGTGTTTTTCAGCGACAACAATTTCGAATTTATACTGTTGTGTGCTGTACGTTAGACAAATCGCATATACCAAATTTTTACGTACTTTTTCTGAATTGACACTTGCTGGCTGTGCGCGTTTTGTCTTAACGGTTATTTATCAGTCTAATTGAACATATGTATCACTGTGCGATGTGAGAAAATATTTAATTTCCTTGAACTGGATTGATTGTGCATAAGCCGGATAGTAAATAGATAATTTCATGCTTGTGATGTGCCGAATACACAAATTTAAATGACACGACGAAATTTATGGAGAAGAGTCGAATACGTGAAATTCAGTGAAATGAAATGTTGAATTTTGTCTAACGAACCCCATAGAAAGAGCGCTAAGTGTGTGCATTAGAGGTGTCCAAAAAACTAAAGTGCCAAAATGTTTGGGGCGTAGGGCAGAAAATCATTCTATATGGTCCCCTGATAAAAAGTGTCTATGGGACCGACTCGATCCGAATCGATTTAGGGGTCGCTCAGGGACGAAGTATATGAAAAACAGCCAAAATCGCTTGCAAACCAGGTTTTTAGAAAAAAAATTATTTTGGACTGATGATGAAGAGTGATGTTAGGACATCTTAGTTTATATTAGTGTAAAATCATCACGAGAAAACACTTTTCAACTTTTACCGTGTATCGACACCTACTGTGCCCAGGCAGTGCTGGTCAAAGATCAGATTCATAGCGTATATTCTGAGAGCGAGTCCTTATCGGTGACGACCAGAACCCAAAAAATTATTATGTAGAAATGTTCGGAGTAACAAGGGCTTCAAGATAATGCAAAAAAAAGTTTCGTTATTTCAGATTTGTTTGATACTTTTCAGATAAAACTTATTGCTCGGTGTCCTCGGCGAACTTTGAAGAGTTGCACTGGACGTCCACGCAAAGGTTCCGATCTCTTTTTGTCATTTCTTGATAGCTTACCATGTAACCATTGAAAATAAACCAAATTTGTCAGAAGGTACAGACTAAGTCGACTTCGATGAGACCTAATGTGTGCCCATGTCGCATTTCTCGAAAATTTCAATATGAAAAAATTCGAAAGATGAAATTTATCATCTTACACACTTTTAAGGTGTATAATTTTGTTGTAATATTCTTATTTAGTGTCGTAAATAAGCTCTGCTCAGTCAAAGTTCTGAAAATCATGAAATTTGAAATTTTCTAATTTTTTCTTATTGAAATTTTCGAGAAATGCGACATGGGCACACATTAGGTCTCATCGAAGTCGACCTAGTCTGTACCTTCTGACAAATTTGGTTTATTTTGAATGGTTACATGGTAAGCTATCAAGAAATGACAAAAAGAGATCGGAACCTTTGCGTGGACGTCCAGTGCAACTCTTCAAAGTTCGCCGAGGACACCGAGCAATAAGTTTTATCTGAAAAGTATCAAACAAATCTGAAATAACGAAACTTTTTTTTGCATTATCTTGAAGCCCTTGTTACTCCGAACATTTCTACATAATAATTTTTTGGGTTCTGGTCGTCACCGATAAGGACTCGCTCTCAGAATATACGCTATGAATCTGATCTTTGACCAGCACTGCCTGGGCACAGTAGGTGTCGATACACGGTAAAAGTTGAAAAGTGTTTTCTCGTGATGATTTTACACTAATATAAACTAAGATGTCCTAACATCACTCTTCATCATCAGTCCAAAATAATTTTTTTTCTAAAAACCTGGTTTGCAAGCGATTTTGGCTGTTTTTCATATACTTCGTCCCTGAGCGACCCCTAAATCGATTCGGATCGAGTCGGTCCCATAGACACTTTTTATCAGGGGACCATATAGAATGATTTTCTGCCCTACGCCCCAAACATTTTGGCACTTTAATTTTTCCATACAATTTTGGACACCTCTAGTGTGCATTAGTAAATTAAAGCAATTGCTTGGAATATTTTAATGTCGAGCAACGGTACGATGAACGAAAAGTGTTTCATCAGAGCATCGCTATTAAAAGGGAATATTTGAATTTTTGGATTTTTCATTTTTCGCTGGTAAGTTATCAAATTAATTGTCCCGTATGCACTCTGCGCAATGAGCACTGTTGAACATTTTTTTTAAACGACTAGTCATTTGTTGTCGACAACGATGGCGAAAATAAGCAATGAAATTGCTATATCAAAACGGAATAAAAGATTTCCTATCAAACATAGCACGACACTTTGAACAAACGCAGTAATAGATTTAATGTCCAACAATTTAAGGAAAACATTTTCCAAGATTTTTTTGGATTTCACCACATTTTCCTTTATTTTTTCTCTAAAACAAATTTTTTGAGAAAATTTGAAACAATTTAGGAAAATATGGGAAATTTATAGTACGCTCCTCGGGACTGTTTTTATGTTTCATCGATTCGTTTGAAGGTTCTAATGGTGTCGAAGCAATAAATGAAAGAAAAATATTTTAACTGACTTATTGGGCCATCCCTTTTGCCAATAATATAAAATGACATTCTTCCGCCATCTGGTACTTCAGTTGTTAAGTTCAGTTGTCCAAACTGTTAGACTACCACTAACAGCCTCAATCAAATAACACACTCTGTACGCAACAGTGGTCGAGTAAAGGTTACGTTGAACTAATCCAAAAGTGATACGTGGAAGGTATGTTTATGATATTGAACAAATTGCCAATCGTCTTGGGCTGTGATCTCAGCCAATACTTGAAATGTTGATGTTGATAGATTATGGCTTGAGTGCTTCTCAATAGAGTGTTTTTAGTGAGACTATCTTCCAGTAAATACAGAAGTCGATTTCAGATGACTCGGTTGAGGTATTATCGCCTCAATAGTTCTTGGGATAAATCTCACTTTGACCGAAATACTAGGCGAAATATCGGAATAATCACGCAAACAACTAAAATGGGTAGAAAATGTAAATTACGTTTCGTGCTTCGCTATCGATTCATTTGCAAAAATTTCATAAATTTCGTTGCTGATTTCGTGTTTTAATTTTAATCATTTCCTCTTCGACTATAAAACCTAGTCAGTATTTCAAGGTTTTTGCAGCGATATGTTCAATAAATTGATTTGAAACAACCAATAAAACAAGCACAAGTTTAAAACGTGTACACAAGTTACAAAACAAAACCAAATTTTATTTGGCATCAACTTTCGGGTAATAAAACTTTAGTGAACTTGAACTAACCCAGTTACATCATTTTCGTCTCTCCTATTTATCTAAATTTTTTTTTCCTCAAAACTATTTTAAATATGTTCTCGGCTACATGGGTCGGCTCTAAAATACGTATACGCCATCGTGTCTTGTTAAACTGTGCATGTAAATACCACATCACTATATCAATAAGGCACATAGATCGTTGCATAAAGAATTAAAGTGAAATTATGCTTCTTCTCTCTAAAAGCTTACGTGTGGTAGAGACTCGGTATTAAATCGATGTTGTGAATATATAAACAGATTCAGTGTGTTTTTATTGGATTAATTTTAATAGTCGAGTGTTAGATGAACATTTACAAAGAACGTCTGGTATAAACGTATGGACTTAGCCGGTTTAAGGTAATTATTTTCATAAGTTTTCAAAGAATCGATTTCTGGGACGTCAAAGTTTTATACGAGTCATCATTATCTGCTGATTGAATTTGATGCGATGAGTTGATGGGGTTAAAATTTAACCGTTAAATATAGCTGCTGGTGTGTCATCATTATGATGCACACGTAAGCGTTAGAATCGGTTTCCCGATTTTCATAGAAATGTCGTAAAATGAGAAATCAGGGTCACAATACCGAGAGGAAAGTATAGGAGTAGGCCAAAAGCTCACGCGATTTCGTAAAATAATTTCAACACACGTTAGTAACATTAACTTACATTGGATGCTGCGAAAGTAATTCATTACATGAGGTAACGAAATTGTGATAAAAGTAAACTCACTATTGGTTTTTTGAGCAACAGGCTCAACTGTCTTTTCAACATACTCTGTAAAGTTGTGATACTACACTTGTCGTAAAACAGTTACTTCAGCATGTTGCCCAAAGACACACTAGTGAGTTTGCGAGTGCTATAAAATTGTTTTCGAATCAGTGAATTACGTCATCCAATTTCTTGTTTGCTACCTGCCCCATGCGAAAGTTGACTACCACGTATGAATTCAGGAAAAATAAAGTGAAATTATTAATCTTTTAATGGATCATTTTCGCAGGGGGCAAATTGCTATGTAATAGTCCACTTTCGCATTAGGCAGTCAGGAAAACTTAATTTCACGAAATTTGGTGAAACTTAATTTGGATCCATTTCCACAGTTTTCGGTGACGTTTGACGTTACGAGGTCACTTTACTGAATCACGTGAACTGTGGATTTACCCTTAACCTCTAAAATGACGATATTTCGATTCATTTTTACGTGATAATAGATAAATTTAAAACCAAGTTCGATCCGACAGAGAAAAAAAAATCAAAAAACAAAACCAACACGAAAAAACATCAAACATTGAATACCAGTTTCGATTGAAATTCGCGTTTATCCACCCTCAACAGCAATTAAATTTTAAATCGAAAACCATTTTTTAGTACTTAATTTTTCGAAATATTGCAATGGTACGTTTGGCTGTTGCGGAATTGTTTTTTTTATTCATCGTAAAAATAGCAATAAATCGATACAGCAACGTTTGCTTTTTAAGTTTTCCAAAATTTCATTGTTATAATCCGGATTTCCTCTAAATCGGAAATAAGAATATTTGCGAAAAAGTTTTAGTTGAAAAAACCGATGCTTTTTGTTTGGTTTAAAAATATGTTTTGCAAACAAAATCAAGTTGCGATTGGTAAGGGAAAAAACGGAATTTATTTTTGAATCAGATCAATACTTATATTCGAGACTGGTACGATTTCTTCTGTTAGATGCATGTGCATATAAAACGTATTTGTTGCTTGCTGGTAAAAATTATACAATTTAAATATTCGATGCACTCAAATTCATTTGAAAGCACCGGTAAGTGCAGCTTATTTCGCTAACCTAAATTTTCTCACAAGTTTCTTGTTTATTATTAAAATCAACGTGACGGTGTGAGTCAACATTAATATTTTCAATAAAGTGCACCTGTAATTATTTTCCGAACACACTTCAGCAGTTTATTTTTAATAAATTAATTTGAAGCGATAGCATAGCGTAATATCACATCGGATTCAATAAATTTCAATAAAAACAATCAAATTAAAGGAAAATTGAATTATAATGAAACGTGGAAAAGCATTGAAGGGACGGAAAATAGATATTTTTTTAATGTTTTTTTACGTAACCACACCAAATCACACGCCGAATGTTATGCGAAACCATTGCTTATTGATATTGTTATGAGAAACATTATTATCGAATCTGTTACTTCTTTTGTTCTGAGTAGTTTCGACAGGCTGAATGAACATCTGTTACTTCATTGATTTTAACATAATTTTGACTATGAAAGACAGTAAGAGCCTGAGTGTTCACCAGGGCCTACTTTTTGGAAACTAATTTCTTGAATTTCTCGAAATTTCTTGAATTTCTCGAAGTTTCTTGAATTTCTTGAATTTTCTGGAATTTCTTGAAATTTCTCTAATTCGAGAAAATCAAGAAACTTTGAAAATTCAAGAAATATTTCTCGAAGTTTCTTGAATTTCTCGAAGTTTCTTGAATTTCTCGAAGTTTCTTGAATTTCTCGAAGTTTTTTGATTTTCTCGATTTTCTCTAAAAGTTTCTAAAAAGTAGACCCTGGGGTTCACTGCATATTTTTGTTGTCGCTGTTGATTTATTTATTTATGCAGCGAATGGTTTGTACATCTATGTTACTTACATTCGTATCTTATGTCTATTTCCATTGAAACAAGATTTCTGCCTGGAGGTTGAGCTTGAGCTAGTCAATAGATTCGACAACCGATGGCATTCAATTCTCTTGCCTTTTAACTCTTCTGAAGTTGAAAATATCTAAACCTTAACTGGAAATACGATTTATTTTGAATAGCACCTGAATATAGCAACAAAAAAGAAGTGAAACAATACCGAACTCTGTGTCTTTGCCATATCCATTTTTCTACGACCTTTGACGAATTTCCTTGGTGTTTGATGCGAATCGAAAATGTGCACTAGGCACATTTTCTAAAATATTCTAATTTTGGCATTCGAACCTATTGACCGAATTAGAAATGCAATTCAGTTCAGTGCGAGGGTCTTCTTTTATATTCGTTGATTGATTGATTATTTATGTGTATGTGGATCCTAGCTGATGTGGTATTCATGCTTTCGTACCACGGCAGGTATTTTTACTAATTATTCTTTTCAACATGAGGGGCCCTGCAAAAAACTAGAAACGGTTATTCCGCAATATGTATTTAGTGATCCATATATGCAGGCGTCCCACTTGTCCGAAATGTCCGAAATGTCCGAAATTTTACACATTTGTCCGAAATTGTCCGAAATGTCCGAAATGTCCGAAATATTCTTCAAGACCTGACCAGAATTAAATATATAAACTTAGAAAAGTCTCATTTTCAAAAAAATTGCCTGCGGCGCGCTTCACAGAATTTTTAATTGAACTTTCAGTCTATCAATACTTTGTCCCTAAATAACTATAACTATAACTATTGAAAATTATGTGGAAATATGACGTTAAATGTGTAATATTTTTTTAACTTGAGTAAATCTAAATCGATTTTCAAAAACGTTTTGTTCGAAGGAGAACTGAATTCATCAGGTCAAGTTTTTAAATGGGCGTTATCAGCTCAATGGTCTGGGAGTAGTTCTCGAAAAACCGATATGCTCATTGTTTCTTTTCCTATGGAACACGATAACTAACTCAGCTAATTCAGCTGATTTTCTAGACCTGGTTTTCATTCAAAAAAGCATTTCATCAAAAAAAAAATTCCTGTTTTTCTGATTATGGTACTCGGGCATAATGTTACAATTCTTCCTTCGAGTGAAAATCAATAAATCAATATTAAGATAATAATATAACGAGTGAGCGCAGCGAATGAATATGTTAGAAAATAGCTGTAGCTCTAAAAGACAGCCACGTTAAGAGTTTCCTGGGTCACATCTTGGCTGACTCCAATATCTTTTTTAAGCATTTTTTCAGTATAGTCGACATTAAAAAATTTCGAATAGAAGGGAGAATATGATCGAATTTTTGAAGTAATAGTAGGAAAAGTAGACAAAAATTCCAACAGGTTTAATGGGAACTAATTACAAGATTCGCCTGTGGCGCATCGAAATTTTAACCTTGCTTGTGATCATTATTTCTTCCATCCTTCGATGAAATACATGCAAATGATGTAGGTCGACGAATCAAGTGTATTGACTAAAAACCACATATTTGAGGAAATTATTCTATGCGAGGAAAATGTATTTCTCAGCATTTGTCCAAAATTTGAGGAACGGAAAGAAGCCTGACCCGTATTCAACCTGGTTTTATTTAAACATACAGTCTCGCAAGGTTGAAATACGACATGTTTCTGATTCGGGAGTTGTGGTTTGTAATTGAATTCACAAGAATTTCGTTTGACAAATGAAGATCTGGATTTCTGTTTTCTGAATTTTTATACTAAAATACCAAATCTAGATTTTCGTTTTTTTGACGAAATTTATATGGGATCTATTACAAACCCTTACGTCAGAAACATGTCAGATATTATTCTTCCGCGACATGCATTTGTTAACCTACATCTTTAACACTATCTTTTCGTGAAGGTTTCAAGCCCTCTATTCAGGTTTATGATATGTACAGCTACAGGTCATGTCAAAGTATACTTTTAAAAAAATCTCATCTCTCTCATCTCATATAAAGCCTTAGAATTTGTGGGTGGAATGGACTCAAATGACTTACAGACTTTTTCTAATGCGTAACTTTAGTGAAAATTAGAAAAAAAATGTCCGAAATGTTTGCAGAAAATGTCCGAAATTTTTATGAATTGTCCTAAATGTCCGAATTTCGGACAAGGCAAAATTTAGTGGGACGCCTGCATATATGGATTAAATACACGATGAAAGAGGTTTCGATTACGTTTCCAAATTTGTGTGAAAAATACGTAATAAATTATGCGATAGTATAGTTGGGTATTCTATTATGAAACCTTTCGATCTGATCTGCTTCGGGCATGCGAAAGTCCAGAATTTCAAAACAAATGTCAAAACAAAAGTCGACTAAGGCTTGATTTCCACTTACAAAAAAACACTTCGTTTTTCTCCGCTTAGCTATACAATAGAAAAGTTTAAAGTGTAAACGGAGAGAAGACGGATGGCTTTTTTCGTAAGTGTAAATCATGACTAAGGCATGATTTCCTGTTACCAAAAATGTACTCCATGTGAAAAACCAAATTGTTTTTTTTTTTAAATTTTGCTTTGTTTACTTGCCAGCTCTCTCTATCACGGCTCTCACACGGAGCACTTTTTGTTGAGTGTAGACCACACTTAAAGCATAAATAGCCCATAAAAAGTTCAGCTGGTTGGACATGATTCAGTCAAGTTATTTACCCCTCGCTGATTGCATAGACATCAATTTAATTAATTGCTGCATCCGTAAAAAAATTTCATCACATTGAGGCACCACTGTCGTACGTTTCGCTTTGACATTGATAATCGAAACCGCTTCTACATTGTCCTTTGTGATTACTTGGGTGGAAAAATTCCATCCCTTCACCAGTAGGTATGCAAGCCAGTCGAACTGACCATGAACTTCGTTTCAACTATTATCAAACTGAAAATAACTTTGAAAATGAACGGAATTCTGCAGTCGGTTAGAAGTGCTCTGTAAATATATTGTCCTGTATAATAATGTGAGAGGATAATGTTTGCACTTTACAACTACAGTGTCATCATGACAGTAAAATAATCCGTCTCTTATGTTACACAATCGTATAAGGGTTCGAAAACCAGGATTATTGTTTGTCATTGAAGACTGTAAAATGTAAACCATGTAACAAGCAGACGATGTGCTTGTAATTATTAATAAAACTCGATTCGGTCTTGAATTGGTGTGTAGCAAATAGATTTTGAAAATGCAATAAATGGAATGAGATCTCTCTCCAATATGCATCTATTTCCATCTAATATCCATTCGCTCCCACCAATTTCCATCTAATACCAATTTGTTTCCGTGTCGAAGCCTCTACCTATAGTGCATGCACATATTAAGATGGACCGTTTCTCGACTTTCTTGAGAGTTTTGGATGTAAGAATTGTTTCAACGACATGCTGTAATTCATTGGCACGCTTGACATACTTTGTGAATCATCCATAAAAAGGTCGCTGAAGTTTGCCGAATTAAAGACTCGAAAACTACTATCAATTTTCATGAAATGAGCAGTATAGATTCAGCTGCTTGAATCTAGTAGGATTAATGAAATTTCGAAGATTCATTAGGTTTCTTCCAAGCAACGGTTAAGCCGAATAAAATGAACCGAACACGAACCAATGTCATCCATAGATCCATAACCACAACTTATTTTTCTTTGTTATTTTGAAAATTACATTGTTAATAGTGTTGAGGTTATGGCTCTATGGATGACGTTTTGACATTTCATTTCACCTTGAGAGAAACCTTTAGGTGCAGCGGAGATCGGAAACATCGGAGACATCTGTTACAGACAATGATGACCAAAGTAAACTCCGGCTCTCGGTAGCGTTCTCTTATATAGACGAAATGATTGTTTGAATTGTTGAAGTAAAGGATTTTGTATCGATGGTTAGGTGATGTTACTTTAACGAAGAGAAGTAACAGATTTAGTGACTTCAATGTCAATATCAGCTTTTAAGAAGTTGAATCGCATAGACCTTATATTTCCAGCGAGAAACAGTCCATCCTACTATACATATGTGAAACCAATCAAGCGAATCAAAATAGCTTATCAATTTAGATTCGGCATATCTATTATTGACATAACATAATGATCGTTACACATCGAAATACGTTGAAACATACTACAGACGTACAGTATCCATGATGATGTCAACCTTTGGAATTAAAAATTTAATTTGTAATCAATCGAAATCAATTGATTTATTTCATCACGACAGAGTAAAGTTTATTTTACTCTGCCGTGATTTCATCTATTTAATTACTAGGATGACAAACTGTATTTAAAATGACGGGTGTAGATCTCGCATATGGACGTTTTTATACGCCAGCCTTTATGAAATCCGAAGCTTTAATCTCCTTATAAAAATTTAATTTAGAATGCATGGATGTGTATACAGCCACCCACTGGACACAATGGTATCGTATTTTTTCAACATATTCCCTAAATTCCAATTGAATTCATTTTCTATTTATATGACGTTATGTAATGTGCCATACCAATATGATGTGTGGAGCCACGGTCCAATGATATAGTGTGATATGTTCACAGAATATCTTGTTCACATGTGGCTGGTTTTCGTCAAATAGAGAAACAACATATCCGTATTTAACACGCCAAAAAAAAAGCTAATCTCTTTTCAAGAAACTTTATTTTCCTCTTGTGTACACACAACTGTGACAACAAATCACAGTGAAATGCATATATATAGGGAAGTTGCATTCATCAACGAAAATAGATGTGCTGCTCACGTAACAAATGTTGAATAGAATGCTGCCGATGAGAGAGGACTCAAAATTGCTGCAGAATCGATGTGTAATGATTGCTCAGAATTGATTGCTTTCAATTACCACAAGACAAGACATTCAATTAATTTTGATTATTTGCTGCACAATATCTCCCATCAAAGGCAATTAGCTTCAATTTAAACTTGTTACCAAACATTTTTATGAAACAACAAGAATCAGATGATTAAGATTATCAGAGAAAATGCATAAAAATATAATAAATAAGGGAATGGTGTGTGCATTGCGCATCTCTGTACGTCTCTGTTTCGCGAGAAAATCGATACTTTTAAGGGAGACATATCCACCGATGTTGCACTGAAAATTCATTTAGTTCATTTAAAGCCTCTGTTGAATTTACTTCTAAAATAATAATTTGTGTTGCAGAAAATCATAGAGATTTTTCTTGATGTTTGGGAATTTGATGGGAATGGTGCCAAATCAGTGATATTTCTATTCGGCTAGTGATGTTATTATTGTGCGCTTGATTAATATTTTTGAACACAAAAAACCAAATCTGCTTATTAAAGAGTACACAGAGCTTGCAAATTTTTTTTTCTCCCGTAATTCCTTGAAAATCGAAATTGGCGCAACAAAGAAAACGTTGACTATTTACCATAACAGAAGATAATAAAGAAAACGAGTAGAGGGAAAGAAAATCGATAAAAAAAAACTTTTGAAAGGCTTCCCGTTCGTATTACGTGCATTCTGTAAACGATTATTTGTGCTATTATCGGCCAACTGTAATTGTTGGTGTCTTTGACAATTTTCGAACAATTAGTCTCCTTAAAATCCCAAAAACGGAGCCTACTAACCAGAAACCGACACAGCTTTCAAAAGGGCGTATCCTTGAACGGATATCGCCACATCGGTAACAAACGATTAACAATGGATCAATCTGAAAAGTTTTCAGATTATCTTTTCGCTAAAATGGGACCACCGATAATTGGAAATAATGACAACGAATGTCCGAGAAAAACAACTGACAGCTGTGAGGCACCCATCGAATTGACCGGGTTCCGGAAATGGTTCAGTGAAAACTTGATGCTGTTGGTGACACTGTCTGGCGTTTTGTTTGGTGTTGTACTGGGTGAGTAACATTGATTTTCATAAAATAACGTTCGACAGTCATTCAGTGTCTCTCGCATCAGATCTCGATAATATTTTCATCTTTTTGTAAATAATCTGCCTCTAGATATAATCCATTTAGCTGATAAATTAATGTCCGCTGCACCGTTTAACACACTTTCAAATCATTTTTTTAAATTGCGCCTTAAAACTACATTAATTTGATTATAAAAGCTTATGAAGCTTTGTCTCGACGATTTACAGTCACTTCGGAACAAAGGAAACTTCAAGGACACAAAATTTGTTTTAGTGATTCGCTCTTTTATCTGCTCTAAATCGTAAATAATCTTGGGTGTACTTGAAGTTGATGGATTTGCCAAAGTGTCTATTGTCAAATTTCTTTGTAAAAAAGTCATACCAGGAAGTTTAAGCTCTAGCTTTTTTGTGAGCGATCTGATCTACTGTTAGTGACAACGAAAGAAAAAGGAATGAGTAATGGGGACGTCTTATATAAGAAAATCTATGTTAAAACAAATGAAGTAATAGATTTTATTTCAAGCTGTTAATACATAAAACAAATCAAGTAATAGATTTGATAAATACCCGTCTGTGAATTTTCATAATTTTAAGCGTCTATAGAAGACAAAATTAAGAGTCATTGCAAAGTCATAGCACTAGTACTAGCATTGGATGCTGATGATATCATAATAAACGTAGTATTTCTATCGTGCAGACAGTAGTCATGTTTTCTTCGTGCGCTTAAAACACTCAAGTGTAGACAAGCACAAATATCAAAATTTGGAGGCTTTTTGACTTTGACATCTAATGTCATACAAGTGTTATTGCTACGAGCTGTGCTATGGTAACGTCAATAGTAATGTATGAGAAAGTCCAACTTCTATTATTTTTCTGCTGTCGTGGAACAAGTAAAACTAATAAAACCATAGCACTCTAGCTCCAAGCATTACCACTTAAATTTGGATGTCAGATTTTTTGTCTATTTCCTGTCTATTTCCTGAAAAAACACGTACAGTCTACGATTTCATTAGACTCTAAATTTTGTCTATGTTGTTACTTGGAAGCTAGAGTGCTATGATAAAACACATTAGCAACAAAACCTTATTTTGAGCTCGGTTTATTCGTAAAATAGACTATTTGCTTATTGGATTACTTAGCTTAATGCTGTGCAAACATTTCTACACAACTACAGCGGCAGATTATTCAAATTGAATGTGAAAAATTGCACGCAATATAGCACCTTAATCATCTATTATTAGCACACGAAAAAAAAGGTCTAAGTTCAATTTCAATAGTAAAACTACAAATCTATGACGTGGTTCATTGATTGTTTATGTTTATTGATTAAAAAAAAATAATGAATTGACGATACTTTCCGTGCACTCATCAATTTATTTCATTTAATAGTCATAGCGAATCAAATTTCCTTTACTTACGGAAATAAGTTATCGAAATGGATGAAACATTGGAATGTAAAATCTAACCATTCAGTAACTTAGTTCGCTGCAGCTAGAGCGGAAACTTATATATTTCAAAACCTTCACGCTTCAAGCAATATGCACCGGCGTACACCTCCAGAAAAAGTTAAAAAGGATTAAAACGTTCTGTTTTTGGGTCAAAGTCAATACAAAAGGGATCACAACAGTTGAGTCTAGTTAGTGAATCAGACAATTTTTAGCAAAACATTTTGTTGTTGATTTTATTATGAAAAGAAGGACTAATAACAGCCATAGGCCTGCTTGGTGTGTCCCTACTTGCAATGTTCATTTGTTCAAATAATAGACAAGTGTCACCAGCAAACAAACAGAGATAGAGGTGCAATCTCCATGATAAATAGCAATTAATTGATTGGATCAAATTAGAGGCAATTAAGTCGCGAATGACACGAATCCAAATGACGCACAAATAAATTTAACTAGAGCAAAAGGACATAAATAGTTGGATCACGATTTCTCCCATTGTTGCTTTCCTTTTGTCATATGGAAGCTTTAAATATGACTCGTTGAAATCAAACAGGTTTATTTCTAAATGTACCAGTGCCTTCTATACAAATATAGGTCACCACTTACTATCCTAAACCCACGGTAAAGAGTTTTATTTAGATAATTTAGCAAAATATTGTTGATGTTTTGACCTAGAGGAAATTTAACATTTGAATTAAATTTAAAAGTGCGAGGTGAAGCCATAGTAACCACTTTGTGTAATAGAATTATCTAGAGTGGCAAGAGTTTTCGTAAACCCTTGTTTTATTTACCATTTCACCGCAAATTTCAGTGTTTTAATATGACATTGAAACAGTTGCCGGGCAAAAAAAGGCCTCAATTTGGGCAATTCAATTAAACCAAAAGATTTTATCATCCATAGTGTAAATACCTTGGACGGGAATTTCGTTTCCATAGCATTTTTAAAAGGAAACGTTTATCTCCGTGAAATCGGTTGTAATTGAAAAGAAAACGAGAAAAAAAAACAATGAAAAATGATATTTTGCCAGATAGAGGCGGACAGTTTACACGATATTCCCATCAAACCGAAATGTGAATTGCGTTGAATGCTGCAATGTCAATTTAAGTTAAAATTATCTGAAGAAAACGTATAATCTGATTGTTCGGAAGGTTTTCGAAGTTTTTTAACTCTCACAAGAAGTCAGGAAGTTAATTCATTTTCAGATGAAATATTTCATGTCAAAAGAAAATTTAGGTCACAAGATCTCAACGTGATAAACTTCATTACGAAGGAGCAGTTCTGAGCACAAAACTCATTTTTGAAGAGACGACACGATAATCTGTTACAGAAGCTGCATAATTTATGAAGTACTAGTCTCGATGTTACTTATGTAATTCTGTGGGCTCCAACCGAGCAGGATCCATACAGGGGAACCCGAGACAGAGCCTGGGACTCGGAATTTTGAAGCTTTTTCTGTATTAATAAGAGGACATAGTTGTGATTTGAGATACTTTTTCAAATGTTTCTGCACAAGTTTTGCATCTCTTCTTCCGCTCTTCTACATTTCTATTCTAATATTAGAAGTTGTAGACTAGAATCTGTGCATTTTATAGGTTGTTTGATATTTTTTTCGATTAACTTTTGGATCTGTCTTGAAGGCGCGAAGAGTTAAAAATAAATGACGACATCATTTTACACTGTTTTCTAGAACATGGGATCGATGAGGAATTTAGCTGGGTTTTTTGGTTCCCCTCTAGATTTTAGTGATTAATTAAGGTAATAGTTGGGAATGTCCTAAGAAAAAACGAATTTTTGATGAAATTTTTATGTAATTATCTCATCAGCCAGTGGTTCTAAAGAAAAGATTATCAAAAGGTCATTTTTTCCTACTAAATGTTACCTTAATAGAAGACACTTTTTTTCTGATATTGAGACAAGAAGGCATTTCACAGACAGCACAGAAATATCCTGTGTAATTATCGAATTTATTACCACTTTTGATTCAAAATCTTTTACTTCATTTGCTTAAAAATCGTTTTGCTATTAAGAGAAGATTAGACAGATCTCCCCGTCTAATATTTATGTTGGCAAACTCATTTGATGGATCGTGTACATGTACATTTGTTCCATAGCTTCTCTGTGTTTAAGTGTAAGAGCAATGGACCCTTTGCAAATTTGTAGCCTACATTTAGACGAAAAAATATTCGTTTTGATGATTTCTTTGAATCAAAATCTTTTTTCAAAAAAGTTACACAATCTGTAAAGGTTTCTCCAAGTGGAATAAGTCATCACCAATCAGAGAAATCATCAAAAACGAATATTTTTCTGCCTTAATGTAGGCTACAAATTTGCCAAGGGTCCATTGCTCTTAAGTTAAAACAATTTCAAAATTATCTAATTACGAACTGACACATATACAGTACAGCTATTCATTGTAAAATTGCTCTCTCATTAACCTTTAAAGAAATAGCAAGCATATCTAATAACCGTATCTGTTTTTCCATTTTGTTGAAATTATCGTCTATTACTTCATTTGTTTTAACGTACATTTTGCAATATAAAAAAAACAGAAACGCTATAGCCGCTTCTGAAAGGTTAATGAAATCCCATCAAGACGAACATTGAAAACTTTCACCGAAATAATTTTGACGAGGAAAAAATGCATAAAACTTATCAGCAAACCGAAAATAATTCTTTCAGGCTTCAGTCTGCGAACGCTAAACCTAAGCCACGATTCAATCATGCTTATCTCATATCCAGGCGAATTATTTATGCGAATGCTTAAGCTAATGATTCTGCCATTGGTAATATCCAGTCTAATAGCTGGTTCGGCAAGTCTAAATGCACGCATGAACGGACGCATTGCACTGCGAACAATTTGCTACTTTGCATCAACGTCATTTTTCAACGCGCTGCTGGGCATCTGTTTGGTTCTGTTAATACATCCCGGCGATCCGGGATTACATTCCAGTAAAATTTCGACGAGTGATGACAACAAAACGGCAAACTTGTTGGATAGTTTGTTGGATTTGGGAAGGTAAGTGAGAAAATTGGTTGTGGCCTTTTGAAAGAAAGTTTTTAGGGGGGAAAGAGGGAAAGAAGTTGCTTGGTCAAGTGACACGATATGTCAAAAGGGCATTGGTCTAAATATCTGAAAAAACTGTAAATGAAACTGGATCAGTCGATCAATACCTCATTTCGCGAGGCAGCCTAACTGGTTACGATTTTATAGCGAACAATGGCAACAATAAAAGCCTTTAACAGTGTTCATTGTTCATATTTAAAGGATTTACATCTCGGTTCCGTAAAAGTGTAACGCTTAATCATAATAATCATTCAGATGGCAAGCATTTTGTGTTATATAAAATTCATTGTTGTTGATGAAAGCGAACTATGAAGCCATAAATCATCGAAAAAAATATGACGAGAATGATAAGTGCTATTTATGTTATTACACAATGTGATGAAGGTTCATTTTTTTATCTGCAGTTAGTATATTCATGAACTATGGGTACAATACTATGTCTAGATATGAAATGAGTTTCGTAGAAAAATATTATCGTTTCGTTCATATAAACTCATCTCAAACTTAATTACTTTTATGATGGAAAAATGCCCATTACGGTTTGCCCTGTGTGAGGAAACATTTAACAATTTTTTTTTTCTTTTTTTCCTTTTTGGATATTGGCCAAGAAAAATGCCATCAATTTTACAATTTCAAATTAAAGGGAACTCGTGCTTTTGCTAAGATATTTTTAGTCACAATTTTGACAGTTTGCAATTTCTATTTTTGGATAGAAATTCGTCAAAATCAACGTATATTTATAAATTACAAACATGTTGAATATAAACGAGTTAAGAATGGTCATTTCCAAGGTTCTGAAAGAACAGGTTAAGACACTTTCGAGTTGATCACGAAGGCGGTGTGATCAAAATTTTCTTGTAGCGCCAACTAGGTTTGGAAAATTTTATAAGACGATTTCAACTTAACAAAAAAAAATTGTTTTCAAGTTGACTTTTCAAACAATATGCATGTCAGAACCTTGGTCATTTCGGCCAGTTGTTTTTAATTTTAATTGACGTAGATCATTAATGCGAGCAACAAATTTTCTACCGTATGCATGGATAAGCAACGTTAAATGTCAATTCGATAATAACAATGTAATCACAATCCAACCAAAGGCCTATAGGGAAAGGGGGAAAGGTTGTTTTGAAATTAATACTGAAATGTACTAGGATTTTCCCTCAGACTATAACATTTTAGTACGTTTTGTTATGTGTCACTGACTGTTTTCATGAACAAACTTCACTGCTGTTCATGAGAATGAATCAATGTGAAGTTGTTACAGAAAAAAATAGTCCAGTGAGAATGCAACACTATAAAAAAAATGTGGTGCCTCTTCTCTACAGGCCGACTAGGCGAATGCTAACTAAACTAACGACAAAACTTAGCAGTGCGCTTTGGCTTAGTGTTCCCTTATATAGATAAAAAATAGAATTTAAACTATTGAAGTAACAGATTTAACGTGAAGTTCTTGACTTGATTTTTTTAAAAAAGTGGACTTTTTATATGTGTGTCCTCCGATTCGTCCCTAGAAGCCAGGACCATTTTTTTTTAATTCCTCGAAGCTTGTAAAGTTAGTTGGAGCCAGACACCGAAAAATTGAACTTCTCTTCCTCTTCCTTCGACCGAAACACAAGGAAAATTTCTCGCTACTCATCTCAGCTTTGCAATTACACCAAAAATTTGAGACTCAGTTCCTCTAGCCACACAAGCACCGTTTTTTTTTATTTAAACGGTTTTGGCCAGTGCCAGTGCCAGTGCCTATTAGCGAAAATATTTTCACGAATTTTCTCAAATTTTCACGAATTTCACAAATTTTCGTGAATTTTCGCAAAAATTTTTTGTGAAAATTTGAGAAAATCGCGAAAATTTGCGAAAATATTTTCGCGAAAATAGGCACTGGTTTTGGCTTCTTGGGATTAATTCCTTTCTAGGCACATATTAAAAGACCACCGGAAAAGGTGTCCGCTTTCGCTGTTTTGTTTTTCAAAAGAATCCCTCGTCTAATGTTCATGAAATTCTTAAGCAAAAGAAGTAATAGATTCCATATTTTTCCAGTGAAATATTAACTATGTTTTGAGTCTTTGGTCACTAATTGGTGCAAAAATATGAGCTAGTAATGAGAGGGCGACTGTATGGAGCCCATACTATACTGTTGTACTAGCTAAAACGCAAAATGTTTGTTCTAGAATGTTTGTTAGTGTTATGATTATGAGAGTTCTATAACGAGGATAGTACACAGCTGATGTCCTAGAGAAGGCAAATTCGATGTCTGTAATTCGATGATTTAAGGGACGACAAGTATTTCAACAAAAAATTAAAACAAAATATATTGTCATAATAGGCACCATCGTTAGCCTAAATATTGTTAAAATTATGGTGCAGGCTTTAAGCCGTGACTTTATGAGGAAGTGATACGATCTGGAAGATTTTTCAGAGAAATCAGGGTTCTCATAACTCAGATATTTCGTTGTAATGAAATGAAGATGAGACAGTTCCTATTTTCAAGATACTCTTTTCCTCAATTTTTGCATATTTCTTTAATTAGAGCTCCCGAAAATCACTGAATGCATATTACCCTCTGCACTCGGTTCCGATGTTAGAACAACAATCTGTTGAACAATCGTCAATCAATTTCAATGCTTCCCTTTACAGAAACATCTTTCCGGACAATTTATTTCAAGCGTCCTTCCAGCAAGCCCACACTGTGTATGTGCCAAAAACAAACATAGTCATTGGCAACAGCACGGACAATGATACAGCAAATGTAATTCAAGTTCTGCAACGGGAAATTCACTATCGACCCGGCACCAACACCCTTGGCATCGTGTTCTTCTGTTTGGTGTTCGGAACGCTGCTGGGAACCATTGGCGGAAAGGGACAAGTTGTAATCGATTTCTTTTCAGCTATATTCGATGTGGTGATGCGAATGGTGACTTGTGTGATGTGGCTGACGCCGATCGGAATTAGCAGTGTGATAGCAGGGAAAATTTTAGATGTTAACGATTTGTCGTTGGTGATGTATCAACTGTGTTGGTTCATTGTTACGATTGCGATTGGAGTCTTCTTTTATCAGCTGGTTGTGATGCAGTTTATTTACTTTGTTTTTTTGAGGAGAAATCCGTTTAAATTTTACTGTGGTCTAATTCATCCGATGCTAACAGCATTCGCAACAGCTTCAACGTAAGTTTTTGCGTCTGAAGACTCAATTTCGTTTTGTAACTGAACCGATATTGTCAATAGGGCTGCTGCACTTCCTATAACATTTCGTTCCATGAATGATAAGCTTCGCATAGATCCGCGTATCACGCGATTTGTTCTTCCGATTGGTTGCAACATTAACATGGATGGAACGGCACTATTTATAGCAGTTGCTTCGATATTTATTGCTCAGATGAGTGGCATGACCTTGGGATTTGGTGAGCTAGTGACCGTTTTGTTAACATCAACGGCCGCTTCAATGTCATCAGCATCGGTACCAAGTGCGGCCCTAGTTTTATTATTGGTGGTTCTATCGGCTATTGATGCTCCAGTTACTGATGTCACTTTGTTGTTTACCATTGACTGGTTTGTGTGAGTGTACAGTTGAAAAATCACTCGTTCGTCACCGTTCTACAAAGATTTTCAATATTTTCAGTGACCGGATTCGTACGACCAATAATATGCTGGGTGATTGTTATGCAGCCGCTGTTGTCGAGGAACTGTCCAAAAAGGAATTAATGGCTCTGGACGCAGCGGTACTGTATCAGGATACACCGGTTACACCCAACGGGCACATTGTTGCCAATGGCCAGAATGATTTAGGTAGGAAAACTTCACTACCCGATTCGGTTATTGTCGAAATGGGAAATAACGGTGTGACTATGCCGAACGGACTGATTCTTAACGGAAGTATAGTGGACAAACAAGGGAAGTGAAATGGTTGGCTGTTCACTCTAAGTCCAAAGATATTTACAAAGAAAATGGTTTTCGATGGATTTTGAATGATTGTAAGCCGTTGGTGGGCTTGTTCCAGATCATTTTTAAATTATTATTTTTTCGTTGGAAAAAGATTTAAAATAATCAAAGCAAATTACATACCCAATAACCAACCCAACACACCCTACTCAAAAACCAGAAATTGTGATCGGTATCGGAAACACGGCTGAATGAAAGAAAAACTCGATTTTTGTTTCCTTGAATAAAATATTTAGTTCAAATAGTGATCTATGGAATTTGTTGTTACTCTTCGACCTTCTTACTAACGTTTCAGTATTTAAAAAAAAATAAAATTGTTTTTTAGAAACAAGTCCAAAAGAAAAACTTTTGCAATTTTATTGGCATTGATATCTATTTAGTATAATACAATATGTTGTTATACCTTATATGTCTTGAACCGTCTCAGAGAATCAGTCGGTCTGTAGTAAATGTATCCTTTTTAGTGAAAAGGTTGAAGTGATTGAGTGTAAATTAAGTAGACAAAAGATCCATTTTTGAAAGATCAATTTGCTAACATTTTAATAGAAAAATCAAAAGTGTAAAACTATCCATCTAGACATAAAGAAAATTACGATTTTGACTTCTGATGACATTTTTTCCAGAAAAAAAGCTTCAAGGACAGCAATTGAATCCTTTTCACAAGCACACTAAGGTCGGTATTTTGATTTGGATTTTGATTGGATTAAACTGACTTTCCTTCACTCTATTGAAATATTTTTCTGACTTCCTTCACGTTTTACAGACGGCAAAATCTCTTACTTCATTTGTTTCAACATTCTTTTTTCGATATAAGATCGACTCTGGCGGAGCTCATCGCTTATTATTTATGTTATCGTTGTCGATAACAGATGATATAGTCATCCGTAAAACACAGATGTGCTGACATCAACTCTTTTGAATTAGGTTTCAGAATACTTGATCAGACTCAACAACCTCATATAAATCTCAAACTTAAAAGGTTAGAGCTGATTAGATACGCGGATGAAATGAAATTTCCAGAATCTGATTTTAAAGCCATCAAATACGAATGAAATGATTTTCATGTTAAGTTTATTGCAAACAAAGTCCGATGTACAGCATGAAAAATTGAACGTTCGTTTTGAGAATTCCATTAACGATAAATTTTAAACAATTCAATTATCTATAAAATAGACAGAACCTATTTTAGACAAACTTTGGTAAAATTGTTTTTAAGACTTGGTGAAACAGTTTCGCTACATTTCACAAGAATCTTAACAATTTGGCAGGGACTATTTTGGGGAAAATTATTGGAAAAATAAGGAAAATAGAGAAAATAGGGAAAATCGGGAAAATCGGGAAAATTAAGGAAAACAGGGAAAAAAATAGGGAAAATTGGGAAAAGATTGATGAAAATTTTCCCTGTTTTCCTTATTTTTCCTATTTTCTCAATTTTTCTGTTTTTCTTAATTTTTCCTATTTTCCATATTTTCCCAATTTTCTTTAATTTTCAAAATTTTCTTTTTTTTCCAAATTAGTTTCTGACCTTAAGTCGAACAGTGTATCAAATAAACAATTCTATGTAAAAAAACTACTTTGTGAGACATTGGGCGTAGGGTAATCTGGCACGTCATACAAATTGATGGTGTGCCCATACGATGATCGTGTGTGACAGATTCCCCGATGCCGGTTAATTGTTCCATCAATTTTTATGATTTTAACGAAAAGTAAGGTTGATTTTATTCAATGTGTTGTCATGGTCACATTCTCTGTTGTTTTTTATTTGAATTCGACTATAGATTTTCATCACGAAAATAGTTTAACTCATCACCAGTTGCAATGAAAGTGTACAGTAGTTTAAAACTGCACAATTTTTGAAAGCGACCACTGTATTTCTTTGTCGTTTTTACGATATAAACAACAAAACAAAAGCTTTTCGATGGGGTGAAGAACCTAACAGTTTTCGTAAGGAAAATCAAAATTAAGTTGACAAAAAATGCAACAGTGAAGTTGACCATGACTCCATCACACAAATCAAATTGTTGACAACCAAAAATCATTAAAACGGAAAATTCCTTCAACCTTTACTTTTCGAAAAAGCATAAAAATTGATGGACCACTCAGCTATCAGCTTCGTTCGAAAATGGAGGGAATCGTGGACTGCTTTTATCGAACGTGTATAAGTGTTTGCTACTTGTCAAGCCAACTAGCATAGAGTCAGAACGGGCATTTTCAGCTTGTGGCTACTTGTGTAGTAAAATTTGTTTAAGACTGAACGACGAAACGCTGCACCGTTTGTGCGTTCTTTCACTTAAAAAAATTAAGAAGTTATCACATTTTCGTTTTCAACAGATTCTACATAAATTCTAGATCCACAAATTTGACAGTCTTTATATTGAATGGGTTTTGTCCCAGTAAACTTGTCATTATGCGTGTGCGACAATTATTTCAACTAGGAATAAATTCAAAAATTGCATACAATATAACAGCTGCCACAATCTGTGGGCTTAGAAATATCAGATCCTACATGAAACAAAAATGTGATAATACCTTTTCAAAAAGAATAAAAACGTTTTAAAATGTCATTACCATCATTATAAGTCAAAACTCTTGAAGCGACAATAAATTAATGAATTTTGCTAGTAATTTTTGTGGAAGTGTTTTTGTTACTCAAATCATAATTTCTTGTCAATATCGAAAATCCCGGTATCAATCCCGGGATTCATATTTAAAATCCCGAATCCCGGTATTGCAAAAACAGTCCGGGATTGCATTCCCTACAGCTATGTCTCACAAAATATTTTTTTAATGTAAAATTCACTGTTCCGAATTTAAAAAATGCTTGTTTGATACACTATTCTATTTTAGGTGAGAAGGCAATATTTGGAAAAAAAATTAAGGAAAATTGAGAAAAATAGGAAAAATTCGGAAAATTAAGAAAAATAGGAAAAATATAAAAATAGGGAAAATTTTCCTTAAAATAGTCCCTGCAATTTGGAGAAATTTCAATCAATCTACGAACATTCACGAAATTAAAATTGGTGAAACGTAGCGAAATTACAGAAACTATTTTACTAAAATAAGCTCTGATTGCAGACATGCATTACACTCGCAATCTGAAATCAGCTGCGGCAATAAACAGGAAAAATTGAAGTTCGTGTGATTTGTGCAGAAACATATTCTATCGCGTATCGCTGTAGGAAACTTTGAGGACTTTATGTTTTGTTCTCTGTTTTCTGGTGAAATATCCCCCACTTTGGTGAAACGTCGTAGGAGTGCGAGTGAAGATGGTTCACAAAAAATAGAACGCTGGGATCAGCAATTTTATGACGAAATATACTGGAAATGTAATAGAATCATTTGAGCTCTAGCTTCAGCTTCTGTATTATAACATGGGTTGTTGTCATGTCAGCAACAATGCAACATTTTCGAACAATAGTTTTGGAACCTTAAAAAAATTCACTTCCGTTTTTTACTCAATTCACGCGGTAAGTGCGGCATTTTCATACAAAGAAGCGTTAGAATGTATTTTTCCGTTAAATTTTTCACTTGAAATTCAAATTTTAGGCACACCTACCAAGATCTAACAGGTTAAGACACTCACGAAGGCGGGTGACATCTTTGTTAAACATACTCAGTTCATTCTGTGTGAAAAATCAACTTGAAGATAAAATTGTTTTTTGTCTAGTTGAATAGGTTTGTTCCAAATAACTGTGAACCCGAACTTTGAAGACACGAACGGCAACGTTTTCATCCACAGAAACATAACCTACTCTATTTTACATAGAAATGTTGATGAGGTTATGTCTTTATGGATGAAATTTGACAGTTCGAATGGACTTAGAACAAACCTAATTGTCATGAAAATTTTTCCCAAACTTTTTTGGCGCCACAGTGCTGTTGTTTCAGAACCTTGACACTTACAGTGTGAATTAAATTCCGATTTCGTTCCACAAAATATTTGCATCTTAGTGTGATCTGAAAATTGGATTAAAAAAATGAAAAAGTTGATTCAGCGTCCGGATGTTAATTATAACGTAACATTATATATTGCTGATTGCTGAAACGTTAACTTCATCTTAAGTGTGTTTAAAAAACAAAAGTAGAAATAAAATAAACAAACAAAAAAAATGATTATTAAACTACAAAAGTATTACTATACAATGTACTAAGTGTAAAACTATAACAAACAAAAAGATGAATAAAAGAAAAATTTAGTTTTATTTTTATAAAAAGTATCATTAATATCATTTCGATAAATGTGATATATTTAAGCAATTTTCGTCATATTAAAAGAACAAAACAAAAAATTAACCCCAAAAAATGATATTAGTTAAACAAAATGATTTTGAATTTGAAACGACAAAAAACAAACATTTTATAGAGCGAATAATTTTAAGGTAAAATACGAGTACGAGAGAATATTGTATTCTAGATTGAAGATTATGACGGCGTGAAGAAAATTTAATTTTCCAAAAAAAAACGTAAATTGTTAAGTTTGTGTGCCAAAGAGATTTATGAGAAAGAGGCGACTGTCAGTCGGAAAAACTCTGTCGTCTAAGTGATCGTGTAAGACAGCGCCTATTTTTAGGAATTTAATTCAAACGAATTCCATAAAATTCCTTTATGCAACTCAGCATCATAATGTTGTATGTATTTCGGTGCAAAGTACTTTATTAGGCTCACGATGTCATGCAGCCTCGTGTCAAAATTACACATATTGAATATAATAAAGTACTTCGCACTCGATGTCATAAATTTCTTGAAAATTCTTAAAAATTTCATAATTTCGGAATTCAGAAATTTTTAGTAATTTTTGAGAAACTTTGAAGAATTCTTTCGAATTTTTGGAAATTCCTAGGCCCTCCGTAAGAGCGCGAAAAATTCAAATTTATCCTTACAAAGTTTCCTAAAACGGTGTGTCAAAACGACCCACCGTACGTTGTATTAGGAAAGATAATAACGGTTTGAATAAAAGCGAATTTAATCGTCTTTCTAGAACAAGATAAGGAGATCATTTGCATATCGCCTACTTCCCCTGGAACGTCTACGTCATCATTGCACGATATACGACATTTCAATTAAATTTTTAAACTAAACACTGGTCGTCTATTTCAAGTAATAACTCTATGGCTAAAGGTGCTCAATTCTAATGGTGCGAAAAAATTGTGACAACAGACACGTTCGACATAGCTTAAAACATCACCTACAGTTTTTCTAGCCGTAGTTTTTTCTATTATTTGCATTAGTGCTATGAATCGAGTGTCGAACGTGGATGATTTTTTTTTTTAAAGATAACAAAATTGGCAAAAGAGAAACGTAAATTCCATTTCTATAAAGTGCAGGGTATATTGATCAATAAAAAAACAGCCTCATCATTTTACAGCATAAAAAATAACTAAACAACTTAGTGTGTGTCCTTTCACCCACTAAAGTCCTTTTCGACGACACTTATACACATTAAAGTTTTTCTTTTTTTGTAAAGATTTTCATGTATTGGCAAAGAATATTCCTCCCAGTTGTTATTTCTTTTTTACCAAACCAAAAAAATGGACATTTCTATCACTTTTGTAGACTGATTAGTTTAGTGCATAATTTGTATCTGATGTTTACAAATATTATATTAGATTGATAAAAGGTTAAACAACAAATAAATTACAAAAATATCGAGAATATCGAAGGAAATTGTTTTAATTATTCGAGAATTGATTTGAGAAGAGTCTTAAAGTCACTCTGCAAAATCTTCTACTTCATTAAACACCGAGAGATCACATACATAATATTATCATTATGTCATATTATTCGATTTCTTTGCTTGTTTAGAGACCTCAGGTACAAAGTTTTACAAGTGTAGTACCACAGCTCTGCTACTAGCATGAACATAAGAAATATTTGGAGGCTAATGTTATCTTAATAGACGTAGCATTTCTTTCGTAAAGACGTCATGATTTGTTAGTGTGAATAAAAACGCACAGCACATGCAATCGTACACGCATACATCTTTGAAATTTGAAGGCTATTTTGACGTTGATAGAATGGGTGTTCGAGCTATTGCCAGTGCTATGGTAGTACTATCTTAGAAAAATTAAGTGTTTAATTAGGAGTCATGGATGCTTAGCAATAACGACAACGATTTATAAGAAGTAGATTTGGTTGCAGCAGTTTGACCAGCTTTGAACTGATCAGTTTTCTCAATGATACACATTCGTACACAAATTGCATAGTTGTATTGAACTGCGCCGGACCGCCATCCGATATGCGTGAAACGTATGAATGACAATAATCACCGTCGCTCGACTAAGTGACTGGACTAACTACTAAGTGTTACATCTTCGGTAATAATTGTCCAAGTGAGACTCATACCAATCTGACCACTGTCCGTTCCGTTTGTCACCTGGTGCCATAACAGTGTTTCAACGTCGTGCCAACACTTACACGAGTCCACTGTAGTATTTACCATGTTCCAGTGTGTTGTAAAAAGGAAGCAACGCGTCATTTGTATGCATTTTTTTAACGTAAATATCAATTCAACGGTCTTTGAATGTGACCTATGATCAAAGTATGTAATTCAAAATACAGGCCTTAAAAACCGCCCAAATGTATGCTTTTCAGCAAAGCATCCGTGTATCTTAAGAACAGTTGACTCTTCGCAAATTTTTCGCCTACATTTAAGCGAAAAAATATTCGTTTTTTTGATGATTTCTCTGAACCAAAATATATTTTTGAAAAAGTAAAACCATTAAAACACGCAAAATTGTGGTACTTTTTAAGGGGAAAATTGATCTGTGGGTGATCCCACTTGGAGAAACCCGTGCAGATGTGTATATTTATGTAATCTGCACAGGTTTCTCCAAGTGGGTTAAGTTATGACCCATAAACCAATTTTTCCTTTAAAAGTAACATGTTTTTGCGTTCTATATAATGGTTTTAAATTTAAAAAAAAAGTTTGTGGTTCAGAGAAATCATCAAAAAAGAATATTTTTCCGCTCAAATGTAGGCTACAAATTTGCAAAGGGTTCATTGTTCTAAATATTTCGCCTAAATTTAGACTAGACATATATGAACACAAATTCATCGTATTTGGGTTACGTCCGTTACGTCATACGAGTCATTCAGGGTGCATATATGTTGTTGCAGTCACCAAACCCACTGCAACTGCCCAAATTATGAAGCTTGGGTGAACTTTAGTACGTTAGCATAGGGTAACATTACCGTCATTTGAGGGCAGGCCTAGTTGACATATTGGTAGAAAATCAGAAGAATATATGGGTCTTTAGGTATGTATTAATGTCAAACTAAAAAAGAACAATGCCTGTCAAATTTTGACGAGGGTACAATAGACCTGTCAAAAATGGGTTGACGATGGTAAAATAGAGGTCAATAAATCTGTCAAAAAGAGTTGACGAATAGACAATAGAACTATAATGACCTAATATAATCGCGCATTTTATCAGTTTTTATGTCACTATATCGTGAGAAAGTTTTCTCCCACACTAAACACAATGGTCAACCATACAAAAGGTTCGTTCGGTAGTATACAATAGAATCTTAAAGAGCCAACATACCCTAGCATTTTAACAAATTAGCTGTCAGTACATCGTGAGGAAATAAAGGTTCTATAAATCAAACTTAGTTACACGACCCATTGTATCATAAAAATTCTCCCACGCTTTATAAAATTGTCCTGTAGCGAGGTGTATAACACTATATAACAATAGAAACTCAATGACTTGGTATATTAGCTCTTTTAACCGAATTCAATGTCACAGGACCGTGAGACAAAAAAAAAATCTTTTACTCCCTATAAAAAAGATAAATCTGATGGACCTGATATACTTGCTCTTTTTACCGAATTTACTGTCACAGAATAAAAAAAAAAATTCCCACACTCGATAAGAAGGCATTATGAATAGCGAATTATATACAAAGAAATTCGAGTGACCCAATCTCAATATTTTGTCTAAAAATCAATTATTCCTAGAAATTAGCAAAAATCCTTTATCAGTTAAATTTCACTCGTCCATTGATAATCCACTAAAAAAAATAACAACAAATCATTGTTATACAGGTTGTAAAATCAACTAAAAAATATATCTCACATACCCTTTACGCTAATAAAAAAATGAAAGTATTGAACCACCTTTTGTTAACGCTATTCTCAAAGAATGATATACGCAACAAAGGTTATGGAAAAAATTTTGTTACCTGTAGGCGCACGGTAAGATGGACAGCGAAGAAAACTTTATTTATTTTATTTGTTTTGTTATCATTTTCTTCAAACGAACACAAAAGGACCTGTTTCAACGTAGCGCATATATTATAAGTCAGTGATGGGAATTAATTTACCCCCTCCATAATCCTTAAAAAATTATCGAATCCTTTTCATATAAAAGGGTGTGTGGATACATTGAGTTATTCACAGATCTGTTTCGACATCTCTACTGTTTACCTCACAAAAGTGGCTCATCGTTAGTGACTCTAAAATTGTGTAATATTTTGACAATTTTAATGTTGCAAAAAAAAATATGTAAAAGAGAAGAAAGAAATTTTTAATCTGGTGAATAAAAATAAAGTTAAAAACGAATTCTCATCTTAAAAAAAGTTAGATATTTTGTTTTTCTGCTAAAAAAAAATCTGAAAAAACATTTTCACGATAAAAAAAGTTAAAACATTATATTTCACTGTAAAAACTAAAAAAAGTTTAGTGTAAAAAATGGCATCTAATTGGAATATGTGGGAAAGAGATGATGACGATGAAATTTTTTCTGCAGTGGTTGACATGTTAGGGACTGAGAATGCTGTAGCTGAAGATGCTCAACTAGCCTGGAACGACTTTGATGTAGTGGAGGATGAAGTACTAGCTGATGCTGTGGAGCGAGCTGAATGGGAAAATGCATTCAGTACTGCGATAGAGCAAGTAGAAAGAGTAGATGACAGTGATATGCCTACAATTCCGCTAGCAGATTATTACGAATCTATTGGACGTATTCTTGCTGAATTTGATCCTGATGGTGATATGGTTCCAGACACAATCCCAGAAAATCCTATAGATGGTTTAAATATTGAGGATGTTATCTTCGGTGGGAATGACTGGGTACAAGTCGGTGGTGGTCATGCAGGAGCCGACAACAATTTACAACATGAAGCTGAAAACGACGAAGAACCTCTATTTAAAGTAGTACGGAAATCGGAACGCTACTATGAAAATTTTCGAACCCAAGGAGTGCGTTATTCATTGTCGATTACTACACCTGGACCTAATGTACACCCTGAGGACTGGTTGAAGCGTCTTCTTACAGGTATTATTACGCATTTTTTTAATGATACTAGTATAGCTATAAGAGATGGTGATTAGCCCTATTCACGTTAAAAAAATGTGGTTCAGATCCTTCGGAGGAATGTCGATTTCGTTTCATTATCGGACACTAAACAATTCTCTAGAACATCATAATTGACAAAGAATTGTTCCTGAGTCGCGCAACGCAATCGAAAATGCATGCGTTTCTATGCGTTTCTATGCGTTTTCATGTAAACTTTGAATGCGTTGCGCGACTCAGAAACAATTTTTTGTCAATTATGATGTTCTAGAGAATTGTTTAGTGTCCAATAATGAAACGAAATCGACATTCCTCCGAAGGATCTGAACCACATTTTTTTAACGTGAGTAGGGCTAATGGTGATAGAGTAGGAATGACTCTTCAAAACGAAATCTGTAGCACGAACCCTGTATACATTTCACTAAGAAGAGCCGATCAGCTGTCAGCTGAAATTATTCTTGAACATATTATGAAAATATTTGATAGCAACAAAGAATTCTTTCTGAATGGTGCATTAGTTGTTCAATTTGAGCACATTCAGCTACCTCACGGATCGGGAGGGGTCGTAAAACGACAAATAGGCGAGAGTGGTGCGGATTTCATTAAAAAAAAAGCTTGCTTTCTGAAATACAAAATACCAGCATATCATGTCGATCAGTACTGCCTACCATATGCTCTTGTTTTAGGTAGAGCATACGTGAAATTCAAAGCAGGTGGCATCACTAATAATGAATTCAAGAAATATCAAACGACATTTAAAAAACTAAGGGGCGAAGCTGTCAATTTATGTTTAGAAGCAGGTGTGGACATGTCTGCTATTACTAGCGGTTGTTCTATTGATGAGGTTAGAAAATTCCAGAGTGTCATGAGCGATTATCAGATAGTTATCTTCCTAGGGTTAGATATGAAAGCTAAACCGTATACAGATAGCCGATACAGACAAGACGATCGAAAGATAAACATTATGCATAGTGGTAATCATTATTATACTATGCGTAGCATCACAGCATGTTTTGCTGTTACATATATATGCCCCGATTGTCACATGTCGGCCGCTACACAATTGAAACATGCCTGTAAATACGCGTGCTCTTTTTGTGAATGCAAACCTGCATGTCAGGCGGTTAGCTCAGATGAACTGATAACCTGTCAGGATTGTAATAGAGATTTTCTCGGTGATTTATGTTTTAGTAAACATTTAACATCCAAAGGGACAAGCAAATATTCGGTATGCGAAGTACGAAAGAAATGTCCTATTTGTAATGTCAGTTATACCAAAGACGATGAGCACATTTGCGGTGTCTTTTATTGTAAAATTTGTGAAAATCACGAGAGTTACGCCCATCAGTGTCACATGCCTCTATACACGACGAAACGTAAAGAGGATAAAAAGTATTTATACGTATTTTATGATTTCGAAACTCAACAAGATACGCCAATGAGCTCGGTAGAACCCCACAAATTTCGTCATGTACCCAATCTATGTGTTGCTCAGACAGCTTGCACTGAATGCGCTCATATTGAGGATATTTCTAAAAAATGTGATGACTGCGGTGATAGGCAGCTAATATGGTATACTAAAGATTGTGTGGCACACCTCATAAACTTCCTAGTTGAAAAGGCTAGAGAAAGAGAAGTAATAGAAATTAATGGGGTAAATAGAAAGGTTTATAAATTTAGTAAAGTCATAGCAATAGCTCATAATATGTCTGGGTTCGATGGTCAATTTATCCTTGACCTCATTTATAGCAGTGACCGTTTCCCTGAAGTAAATATGATTTTAAACGGTACGAGAGCTATACTAATCTCTTTACGCAACAGAATCAATTTCATTGATTCGTTAAATTACTTTCATGAAGGACTAGCAAAATTACCAGAACTTTTCGGCTTTAAGGGTACCAAAGGTTATTATTGTCACATGTTTAATACAGTGGCTACTGAAGATTATATAGGTCCTGTACCCGCAAAACACTTTTACACACCTGAATCAATGTCGATCGAAGGTCGAAAAAAGTTTGACGAGTGGTATGAGTCTATACCATGCGATTACGTGTTCAATAACCAAAAAGAATTGTTAAAGTATTGTATTCAAGATGTTACGATTTTGCGAAAAGCTTGCTTAAAATTTGTAGAAGATTTCTGGCAGTGTAATCAAATTGACCCGTTTCTAGATGCCTGTACCATAGCGGGTGCTTGTAATAAGGTCTTTAGGAGTAAATTTTTAGAGAAAGATACCATAAGTGTACTACCACGTAAAGGTTACAGATATGCAGACAATCAGTCTAAAATAGCCATAAAATGGTTATGCAATGTTGAAGAGGAATTAGGTATAGAAATTCAACATGCAGGTCGCGGTAGAGAGGTTAACCTGAAGGGGGTGGGGCGTGTAGACGGTATCTTTGATAAAACAGTATTTGAATTTAATGGTTGCTGGTACCATGGTCATAATTGCAAAATTAATCAGTTCAACATAGAAGATGACACTCCCAAGGCCAGAGAAATGAGTATTCGAAAAGAGAATACAATGGATAAGCATAAAGCCATTAAAGATGCAGGGTACAATCTCATTGTAATGTACGAATGTGACTTTAGACGAAAGTTACACGATAATCCCTCTTTAAAGGCCAAATTGGATAGTCATCCTATGATAGCTGTACCTCCTTTAAAGCCACGTGATGCATTCTATGGTGGTCGTACCAATGCAAACACTCTTTACTTCAAATCAGACGGTGAAACAAAAATGTACTACTATGATATTTGCTCTCTGTACCCATGGTCAAATAAATACAGTAAAACAATTTTAAACCATCCAACAATACACGTAGGATCTAACTGCGACAGTCTACCCTGGCAGGATTTAGACGGGCTAATAAAATTAACAGTTCTACCTCCAAGGGGTTTAGATTTTCCAGTTCTTCCTACCCGTATGCATTCAAAACTAATGTTTGTATTATGCAATACATGTGGATTGGAACTGAACCAGGGCTATTGCGATCATAATGCTGAACATCGCCAAATTTCTGGTACATGGGTAATCGATGAGGTAAAGTTAGCTGTCAAGAAAGGTTATGAAATTTTAAAAATACATGAAATATGGGAATACAAGGTGACCCAATATAGCCGTGAAACACGAACAGGGGGGCTTTTTGCAGGGTACATCAACACATTCTTAAAGATAAAAAGTGAAGCATCTGGGTGGCCTGAAACTTGCGTTACTGAAGACGAAAAGCAGGCATATCTTGACGAATTTTATGAACGGGAAGGTGTTCATTTAGACCCTACTAAAATCAATTACAATCCATCGCTGAGACAACTGGCTAAGATACAATTAAATTCTTTCTGGGGGCGTTTCGGCAAGCGAGAGGATCTTACAAAGACTGTTTTAATAAATTCTTATGATGAACTTGTAAATAAAATGTTTGATCATGATATTGACATCACCCATGTTATTCCCATAAACGAAAACAATATGTTACTAAATTATAAGGAAAATGAGGAAGCGCAGGTGCCCGACAAAACGGCTAATGTAGTTTTAGCTGCTTTCACAACTTGTTACGCCCGAATGGAATTGTATAAGTACCTAGATTTATTGGGGAGTGAAAGGGTATTTTATTACGACACTGACTCGGTTATATTTACCGCCAAGCCTGGGGAGGTCATGCCCGAGAAGGGAGACTTTCTAGGGATGATGACTGACGAGTTAGTTAAAGCAGGACCAGGTGCATACATCATAGAATTTGTTTCGGGTGGTCCGAAAAACTACTCATACAAAGTGTTCTCACCAACAAAAAATGAAATAATCACCAAGATAAAGGTCAAGGGAATAACTTTGAATTACAGTACCTCTCAAACAATAAATTTCGATTTGATGCGCCGTATGATCACAGGCCCAGCTAAGGGTTCAACTGAAAAGCCAATAGAAAAAGTCGTAGTAGAAAATAATTGCATAAGGCGTACAAATTTAGGAAATGTATACACCACCCGTGCGCCTAAAACTTACCGTTTTGAATATACAAAAAGACAAAAAACTGACATTGAATATCGAACTATACCATATGGTTATTAAGTTTAATTTTACTATTAAGAAAAAAAATCATTTTGTTCTAGGTTAAGTTCTTTTTTATTAATTTTTGTGTATTATATTATATGGAAATAAAAACATTTTCTTTTTCGTAAAATATATTTGGGTTTGTTTTATACGCAGTCACACGACATATCTTTAAATATTTCATGAGGACTTTCACGAATATATTCAAAGTTTATAATGTATGATACAGCTATTGTGTCTATAATTTCCTGAACCAGATTTTTCGGTGTGTCGTACAGGTATGCAGAGCAATCGCAAGCATCTTGACTCTCTTGTTCATAGTTAAAACATGTCACCACATGACCACCTTTCACTCGTTGCAATAAGTTCATATAATGTTGGAATCGTTCTGAACAAGATTCGTATGCTTCAACTTTCGTTTTTGTAACATTTTTGAAATGTTTAAAACTATCCAGTAAACGAATTAGATTATGCAGCGGACACATTTTCAGAACAACTGACAAAATTGAATGAACATCAGCCAGTTATATATACAGCAAAAAATGAAAATACATGTTTTTTAGTTGTTTTTTTTTATTGAAAATTCTTTTTTTTAGAATTACTTTTTATACAAAGTACGATAGAAAAAGTTTAAACCAAATGCGTCTAACTTAGAGTAGGAGTCAAAATTACAAATAAGATCCGAAAGAATCTGGTATTCCATGCATTTTGTGGTGAACTTTGCCGTCTGAGCGTAAAGGTACTCGAATATTTCATTGACGTCCATCTCAATGGAATGTTCACGCAACTCTTCGATGTAAGACAGGTAAAAGGCTGAATCAGCATTCATAAGCTGCTTCAAAATCAATCGTTCGATGTGTAGTAAGGTTTGAAACGAACTGCGATGCATTAAAATCGATGAAAATTTCAGGTCGATAGGCGTTAGTTCCCAGATGCCGTTACTGATAGATTTGAACTTAATACCACACAAGTCACTAGCGTTTTTGATGAAGCCACTTTCCAGAGTGTAAGTACATTCTACGATCAATGCAGCAACTCTGGTGAATTCAGGAAAATTCATTTTTTTAATCGTAATGTTGTTGCCAGTGACTCTATCGCAAATCTTAACGACAGGATCAAGATTTTTAGGCTCGAAACCAACGATGACATGTTTAGTTGTTGATTTGTTTAGATAGAAAATTTTTTCACCAAACATGCGCTCCTCACTTGTCCACAATTTACCAGTTGATGGTACGATTTTAGCCATTTTACGTTCTGGTGGAGACATTTTTAACACTTTTTTTTAAACTGTTGATTAGACTAAATCCAAATTTGAAATGATAGCTGGTGGCGGTGCACTCTCCTTAAATACTCTTTTTTTTTTATTCTCTGTTATTCTCTCCTTCTTTTCACATATGACTAAACATCTTATAATACGTCGAAATGAAGGGAAACACGATCTCTTTGACATATTTTCTCGTTCCTCAATTTTACAGCTGAAGAAAAGTCTCAACTTTCGGACCGGCATAGCGTATGCATGTAATGCTCGTACAGAAAATCCTTCAAGAGCTGCTGAGGTTTTCCATTTAGATGGTACATACACTGACATGAGTCGACCACGTCCCCACTGACACTTACTGCACAGAAATGACCATCAATTGCAGCGGATGTTGCTTGTCTTAGATATTCGGTGAATTTCTGATAATATTCAGTATAGAACGGTAAAGTGTCACAAGCTTCTGACAGGGCCTTGATTCCTGGTAATAATTTTAAAATAACTGTGTTGATAGCCATTGTTAACCACTGCTATATGAACTGAATACTGAACGCCGATCGTCCGTCGAAGCTCCTTATCAATGAAAATTCTCATCCCCCTCCCTTCCCTTCCCCTCCCTTTCCCTTCAGAAGAACAGAGGACAAAGGACACAGGACAGCCCCCTCGGGGCGCGCGGGCCTTATAAAAGGGTTATAATTTGCTCATGTTGTGCCATATTCGATAGTCTAAGTCATGGAGCTACAGTGGAAACATCCGTTTACTTGTAAGTAGAAAGAAAAAAATCACCTAATTTTCATCTACATCTTTGTATTCAAAATGAATTCTTTCTCGTTTTTAAGGTCTAATAGGTGGACCTACGTCGAGTGGGAAAAGTACATTTACTACAAAGTTTTTAAAATATTTGAGTCAAATGGTCGACAGTCCTATTCATGAAGTTATTTATTGTGCGCCTGAGACCAGCTACCCCGATCTCAGAGAATGCTCGACACCTGTTCGATATTTAGACTGTCTACCATCTAAAGTGCTTCTTGAGGACCGAAAGCCTAGGCTCATCATAATAGACGACATGCAAAGAGAATCCGATGATAGTGTCATTGATTTATTTAGTAAAGGGTCCCATCACCTATCGGCATCGGTGATTTTCATCTGTCAGAATATATTCTACAAAGGAAAGGCGCAACGAGACATCTCATTGAATTCTCATTATATAGCAGTGTTCAAAAACCCCCGAGACCGACAGCAATTCTCCACTCTTTCGAGGCAAGTCTGTCCTCAAAAGCCAGCATACATGAAAGAGATATTTGAAGACGCAACTTCGGTACCTTACGGCTATCTACTGTTGGACCTGACCCAAACTACACCTGATCATTTACGCTACAGGACCTGCATATTTCCTGATGACAAGCCGTCAAATATTGTTTACGTACCCAAAAATTACATCGTATAAAACCAGACCGTCTACAAATACAGTCACTTATTACGAAAATGGCATCAGTAAAGAAACATCTGCCTACTCTGAGACTAGTGCGAGTAGCCAAACCAAAACTTCGTAAAAGTATTTTGACCCATTGCGATCTTGAACTTATCAAAACAATACTCGAGTGCATTTATAATACACTGAATGGGAACATTAAGCTTACCACTAACGAGATAAAAAATTTAAAAAAGTTTAAAAACATTTTGAGAAAAATTCTACGATCTCCAGGAAATTTAAAGAAGAAACGTGATCTCATATTACAAAACGGTGGTTCGTTTCTACCTGTACTACTAAAGCCTATTGTTGCAGCTGCAAGCTACGCTGTAAGAAATGAAGCATGCACGTAAAATGGTTCTGGTTGATATAAATTCCTTAAAATCACCCACTTTAACCGATGTTAAAAACACCGAAACACCGTTGGAAAAGGTCCTAAACACATTGGCAACATCGACTGAGTTTAGTAAAAGCGAATACGGCTCTACAGCTTCAACAATAGCAAGGCTGGATAAAGAGCTGAAGGATATTCTCGAGCGTAAGGATGTCGAGCCGACTGAACAGCTCAAAATCTACAATGAAAAGCTGCAAAAATACCTCTTCTTGTTACGTGAAAATGAAAGAAAAACGTCAGTACCTTCTGCTGTTCCTACACCATCACATCCAAACAATGAAAATGATACCGATAATATCGATGTCTTTGCCACTGGTGCGTCTAGTTCACCGCTACCTGTGAAACAAACCAGTACTACTGCAGACCTATTCAAGTCAACACCACAGACAAGTAAAACTCCATATAATTTTTCGGGTCGTAAACCTCACAAAACTAATCTACCGCGACTAACACCAATACAAGCACGATTACGGGCTACAAACGAGCGTCAGAAAAATTCACGTTTCAAAGATTTTCTACATAACTGGGACGAATATGTCAATGAGTAAAAAAAATATATCAGCCACTATGGCTAAGAAATTGTCGCAAATTTACTATTCACCATCACATCCGGCATCTTTTTCAACCATCAATAAACTTTGGCTTGCTACTGGCAAGAAAATATCTAAGAAAATTGTCACCGAATGGCTACAATCACAGGATACATACACACTGCATAAGCCGAAGCGCTTAAATTTTCCACGCAACAGATACCTTATAACGAACATTGACGATCTCTGGGAATGCGATTTAGCTGTATTTTCAGAAGATTATTCGACCCATAACAATGACATAAAATACCTACTAGGTTAGCTTTAATATTTTTATTTTTTTAATAAAAACCAAAATAAACTCAAACATGTTTTTTATATAGTTGTGATTGACTGCTTCTCGAAGTTTATGTTTGTTGAACCTATGAAGCAAAAGACGTCGGACGATGTGATTGGTGCGTTTACGAGCATATTTTCTAGAACAGAGAGACGACCTTTGCGTATGCAGAGCGACCAGGGTAAAGAGTTCACATCTGCCAAATTCAAAAAGTTTATGAAGTCTAATCATATTACTTACAATTGTACAAACAATCCTGACACAAAAGCAAGTATTTGTGAGCGAAGTATAAGAACGCTGAAGGGTCGCATATTCAAATACTTAACATACAATGACACTTATTCATTCGTTGAAAGATTGCAAGATTTCGTCAAAGCTTATAATGACAGTTATCATCGTACCATTAAAATGGCCCCAAGCGCCGTAAATGCTCGTAATGTTGAACAGGTGTATGAAAACACAAGAGGTCTAACTTTACAAGTGAAAAACAAGAAGAAGAAAAACAACAAACGTTCCAAGTTACGTACAAAAATTAAAGTCGGTGACTATGTGCGTATTTCGAAGAACAAAAAAACATTCAGCAAGGGTTACCTAAAAAATTTTACGGACGAGGTCTTTCGTGTCAAATCAGTAATACACCGTACACCTGTAGTATTTCGGCTGGTTGATCTTGCTGGGGAAGAGATTATAGGAACTTTTTACGAGCCTGAGGTGCAAAAAATAATATTCGACGAAATGGCTGCAAAAGTCATTGCCAAAATTATAAAACAGCGTGGACGTGGAGAAAATCTTCAGTATCTGGTTAGGTGGTCAGGGTACAGTCCAGCTTTTGATTCGTGGGTTGCTGCTAAAAGTGTTACGACAAAATGAAGAAGAAGAGTTGCTATATGACCCTGTTATCCAACAGTTCAATGGATTATTATCCAGGGAATAAAACCTGTTCGTTTACAGTACAATTGCCAAGATACATGTACCTCGAAGGAAACTGGGAAGTTGCTCTTGCTGAAATTCAATATCCTTACACTTTTATAAATGTTGAAAGCGATCAGTCGGACGTTTTACTAGAAACAGTCGAAATTACAGATAAATTTGTTAAATGGTACATGACTGAAAAAGATGTGGTTCCTATGCCTTTTGAGACTGAATGGAGTACTCACAAAATATTACCAGGATTTTATTCAAACGTACAAGATATATTGGACTCTATAAATGAATGCATAAATGGGGTCACACGACAGGAGACATTTTTCGAGTACAATGCTAGAGCCCAGCGTGTTGGTACAGCTAACGATATTGTCGAAGTGGGGCGCAAATGGATCAAATCGTGTAAACTTAGTAAGCGGTTGGGCCTTCAATTAGGCTATCCACCAGACTCTATTTTATCGAGCGGTGAATACGCACCACATGTGGCTTATACCGGCACTATGATTCCCGACAAAATGTTCATTTATTGCGATATTCTGGAGCCTCAAATCATCGGCGACTGTTGGGGTAGAGTTTTACGAATAGTCAACACTAATGCTGGTTACAGTTCACCGAAATACGGCCAGTCTTGTTGTACTGCTTTCAACACACCCCAATACATACCCGTGCAGCCACTAAACTTTGAGGCCATCAAGATAGATATAAGAGATGTTGAAGGACAGTTAATGCCATTTCAACACGGTACGTTGAGTGTGAAACTACATTTTAGACACGATTAATATGGCAGACATTGAACTACTTTCGCGCTACTACATTGCTCAGGCGGGGTCCGGTGGCAGTGGTTTTTATAGTGGACCTATATATCAACGAGGCTCTGGTAGAAATCAGCGCGGTGCAGGAATTGGGTCCTTCCTCGGCGGCTTATTTAGGCGGATCCTTCCAGTTTTACGAAAAGGTACTGTGGCTGTAGGTCGCGAAGTTATCAACAGCGGCTCAAATTTCATTAACGATATTGGAAACAACGTCAATCCGCAAGATGCATTAAAGAAACGTTCAAGGGAGGCAGTAACAAACCTGGCTAAAAAAGCGATGTACGGTGATGGGTATAAAGCAGGCATTTCAACTAGGAAGCGTCTGTCGAGTAACAGAACTCAAACGCGCAACATCAAGAAGCGGAAAACTACCAGTAAGAAGAAGAAATTAACAGCCTCAAAAGCAAAAAAGAAAGTCAAGCGCGTAAAAAAATCTAAAGATATTTTCTCATAATAAAAGTGTTCTTAATAAAATACTATGGCTTTCATTACAAATGCTCACGAAATGAATGTGAAGTCGGAATTGGATCTTTTTTCAACATTGCCAACGCAAACGTCTATCGAATCAGGCTCACTACAGTCATATCGTCCCATCACTTCGATTTCAAATAATGGACCCATAGAGTTTGTAGTAAGCGGTAGCAGTGCTGACGAATACATAGACCTGGCTCGAGTTTTCATACATGTTCAGGCTAAAATAACTGTACCTGTACCGGCTGTTACCGCAGCTAGTCCCAATCCGGTTGCACCAGTTGTTTCGTGTGTCAACAACTGGTTACATAGTATGTTCAGTCAGGTAGAAGTCTACCTTAATCAGAAGTGTATTACACCACCGAACAACTGCTACCCGTATCGTGCATATCTGGAAACTCTTCTTAACTACTCCAGCGAGTCAAAGCTCACGAAAATTTCTACAAATCTATATGCTGACGACACTCCCGGTCATATGGATGATACAGGGGCTGCAAATGCTGGTTTTACCACCCGTCGTACGTATACTGCAGAAAATAAACTTGTTGATCTTTACGGACCATACACTGCGATCTGTTTAACGTTGACAAATTCTTATTGAGTGGAGTCGAAATGAGTATCAAACTTCAAAGAGCTAAAGATTCATTTCATCTAATGGGTGTAGAGAACAGTGGAGCAGTGTTTGAAATTGTCAACGCTGAATTGTATGTACGCAAAGCTAAAATCAGCCCATCGGTCCTACTGGGCCATAATAGAGCTCTTGCTGTAGCTAGTGCAAAGTATCCTATTAACAGAGTAGATGTGAAAGCTATTACTATACCAGCTGGTTCTCAGTCGAAAACTATGGACAACATTTTCTTGGGTACACTTCCAAAGAGATGTATTATTGGCTTCGTGAACACTACAGCTTTTAATGGGGACATAAAAGAGAGCCCCTTCCACTTCAGACACTACAACTTTACTTCCTTAAGCATATTTTTGGATTCCACGCTCATACCGTCAAAGCCCTACGTTTGTGACTTTAAGAACAATATTTTTGTCAGAGCATATAATTCGCTTTTCGAAGGCTGCAATATCAACCATGATGATACCAGTAACAATATCACTAGACATGCATATGCTAACGGCTATACGTTGGTGGCTGTGGACTTAACACCAGATTTATCTGCATCATCTGATCATCTTTCAAATCCTAAGACTGGATCTCTACGCATAGAAGTGCGTTTTGATGATCCACTTCCAAATTCGGTTACAGCAATTATATTTTCAGAATTTGCTAACACAATCGAAATAGATAAAAACCGAAACGTGATCACTGACTACAGCAGTTAAAGTTTATACCAGGAACGATGAACACCGTAGATTTGAAGCAGTTCTTAAATAAATTTCGTAAACGCACCTTGAAGATCATTGTTTGTGCTATTGACGAACTTCCTAAACGTCGGCTAAACAACAAGATTAACTATGCACTTGTAATAAACCTTTCGAAAAGCACATCTATGGGCTCTCATTGGATTGGTATCTATATAGACAACACTAGACAACGTTGTGGTTTCTATTTAGACTCATACGGGTTCAAACCTAGAAGCTGGCAGCTACAAGATTTTCTAAGCTTAAATTGTCGACACGTTGTATACAATACCACCCAACTACAACAGCTGCAATCGACAGTTTGCGGCATGTATGCATGCTGTTTCATCATTCATATGGCAAAAGGCAACTCTTTTCCTCATTTTATAAGTAAATTTTCAACTAATCTACTAATTAACGATCATTTTATAACTAAAGTTTATAATTACTATTCTAGAAACTAATTTTTTCAATAAAAAGCATGAAAACCAAAAAAAAAGAATTTTCATTGTAAAAATATATCGACCCATCACTGTCCAATATGATTTGAAAAAATAAAAATAATGAGCCAGTACCCTCTGGTGTGTATGTGAAAATTGGAATTAAATGAACTACCCCTTACAATGACATTGATTTTAACGATGAGCCACTTTTGTGAGTTAAACAGTAGAGATGACGAAACAGATCTGTGAAGAACTCAATGTATCTGTAGTGACCCGTAAACGAGGCTCACACATGCACCCATGTATCATATCAAGCGTCGTCATATAATGTAATGAGAAGTAGAGTCAGTCTACCACCGGCACTCGATCAGTTAACAGGCACAAATAAATAGATCAAACAAGTTATACCGATTCGTCTTTTATCATAATGCCAACGGCATTATATATCCACACACCCTTTTATATGAAAAGGATTCGATAATTTTTTAAGGATTATGGAGGGGGTAAATTAATTCCCATCACTGACTTATAATATATGCGCTACGTTGAAACAGGTCCTTTTGTGTTCGTTTGAAGAAAATGATAACAAAACAAATAAAATAAATAAAGTTTTCTTCGCTGTCCATCTTACCGTGCGCCTACAGGTAACAAAATTTTTTCCATAACCTTTGTTGCGTATATCATTCTTTGAGAATAGCGTTAACAAAAGGTGGTTCAATACTTTCATTTTTTTATTAGCGTAAAGGGTATGTGAGATATATTTTTTAGTTGATTTTACAACCTGTATAACAATGATTTGTTGTTATTTTTTTTAGTGGACGAGTGAAATTTAACTGATAAAGGATTTTTGCTAATTTCTAGGAATAATTGATTTTTAGACAAAATATTGAGATTGGGTCACTCGAATTTCTTTGTATATAATTCGCTATTCATAATGCCGTCTTATCGAGTGTGGGAAATTTTTTTTTTTTATTCTGTGACAGTAAATTCGGTAAAAAAAGCAAGTATATCAGGTCCATCAGATTTATCTTTTTTATAGGGCGTAGAAGATTTTTTTTTGTCTCGCGGTCCTGTGACATTGAATTCGGTTAAAAGAGCTAATATACCAAGTCATTGAGTTTCTATTGTTATATAGTGTTATACACTACAGGACAATTTTATAAAGCGTGGGAGAATTTTTATGATACAATGGGTCGTGTAACTAAGTTTGATTTATAGAACCTTTATTTCCTCACGATGTACTGACAGCTAATTTGTTAAAATGCTAGGGTATGTTGGCTCTTTAAGATTCTATTGTATACTACCGAACGAACCTTTTGTATGGTTGACCATTGTGTTTAGTGTGGGAGAAAACTTTCTCACGATATAGTGACATAAAAACTGATAAAATGCGCGATTATATTAGGTCATTATAGTTCTATTGTCTATTCGTCAACTCTTTTTGACAGATTTATTGACCTCTATTTTACCATCGTCAACCCATTTTTGACAGGTCTATTGTACCCTCGTCAAAATTTGACAGGCATTGTTCTTTTTTTAGTTTGACATTAATACATACCTAAAGACCCATATATTCTTCTAAAATCCAAATGACTTATGAAGTTTAAATGTAATTTTAATTGATGTGATGAGCCTGTCGTGCCAGACAACTCAAATTTTCTAATATGATGACACCTTTCTACAAATTTTTTCATTTATTCAATACAACTCAACAGAATATTGTTGAAACTGTGCTGAACTGATGCAAATTAACCCTAAGTTATTGAGATTGAGTCTAAAATTAACGATCGAATGTGATAAATCGCCGTTGCTTTCTTTTTATTGGAATTGACGGTAAGAGCGGTACTTTTGCTTGTGATTCTGTTTAATATAAATTAATTTATTACTTTCTAACCCACACACCGAATGAGAAATGTAATAAAGATGTTCAAAAAAAATCCGTAACAACAAGCGCCACACTATTACTAAATTTAAAGAATGGTATCGAGGTTCAACAATCTGAAATCGAAATAGTTTCATATTTTTAACAAGACTCTAAGAACAATAGGTTCCAATGTAGAAACAAGAAAATCTTATTCAAACTGGTACAATCCAGGATATGCGCAGAATTTACAGGATAGATTTCAAATGATTCGCGCTAAATCCGAATTCGCAAAAAGATACAACCATCAAAATAATGGAACGCAGGATGAAAACCATTGACATAAAGGACATTAAGTCATTCCAGTTGTTCCAGTTTGTAAAGGTTTGTTCCAAGGCCATATGAATTGTCAAATTTCATCCACAGAACCGTAACCTCAATAATATCTCTGTGTAAATCGTGTAGGCGACGTTGCTCGATTTGTATGAAATATCACGTAAGCGATGTTGCTGTGGATGAAATTGTCGTTGTTCGGGTTGTGAAAGTTCGTGTTTACAGTTACTTGGAACAAACCACTGATACCACGATACCACTGCACGCACAGCTGAAATAACGTTTTTGTATTAATACGTACAGTACCGTACAGTAAAAGTTTTATTTTGATGTTAATCTGGATTTCTTAAGTCGAACAAGTACTTTGAAGACAAAGCTGACCTCTTAAGGCACTCAGAAAATATTTAGCCTGAATGAATACGGTTCATTTGACTACGCGACAAATGTAATTAAACAAACAAAAACATATCGGTCGAAATCAAATAAATCCAAAGATAAACCAAATTCAAATTAAGGGTGAAGAGAGTCGCTGTCTACTGTAACTGTAAGTACGCAAGCATTAGGTCAAATAAAATAAACGAAGGGCGTAAAATTGATTTTAGATTGTTTTTCCAATCAGACCAGAACTACACGAAAGTCATTCGTCTAATAGGACATCTACAAACGTTATGTCGACCCCAAATCAAACCAATTTTATCGATCTGAACGATGACTGCTGCTACCATATCTACAAATTCTTATCAATAGTCGATTGGAGTTCCCTACGTGATACATGCACCCGTTTCCGGACAATTTCTGATTATTGTTTCGATAGACGAAGACGAACATTTGAACTGAGTGACATCTCTAACTCTTCTAATAAAATGGAACCGTCCGAAGTGAAACGCGTTCTTCGAGCCTTTGGTAGATTCATGAAAACATTGTCGATCGATCGAGAACGTTTTAAGAGGAATACCGATTGCAACGTATTGGTGCTGTTTCTCGATCGCTATTGCCGATCGTTAGTAGACCTTGAACTTGCCAACTTCAGATTGACTCGGACAACGATCGTACAATGTCGTCGACTGTTTTCCAGTTTACAGCGATTGGTGATAGATGAGTGGAACGACGAAGCAGCCTTCACCGCCTTCACTAGTTGTTTGGCTACATGTGCATCATTAACGGAATTGGAATTTATTGGCTTGTATGGCATCGTAGGAGATAGTTTGGCAAACAGGCGTATTGCATCTTTAAAGTCGTTTAAGATGAGTGGCTCCATCGGTTTCAGCTGTAAAGCGATCAAGAGTTTTCTCACCAAAAATGATCAGTTAACACAAATCAAATTGTGGGATCTACACTTCAAGGATCACGAGGGTGCTGACAACATCCTCGAACACGTTGCCAATAAGTTGCTAAAATTGGAGGCTCTGAGTCTGCAATTCAATATAAACTTCATGCCAAACATTTTCCCTGTGACAGAAATGCCATTGCTCAAGAAACTCGAAGTTAATTTAGAGTATATTGTAAGAGTGGAAGAAATGCTACGTGGCCTAACAGTTCTCAATAATCTCGAAGATTTGCATTTAATCTTTTTTAAGTGTAATGTCGAATCGATCAGGCTGTTGACTTTATTAAAAAGTTTGAAGATACTGAAGCTCTCCGAACCGTATAATTTGGATAGGGATATGTGTAAGAGATTAGCTAGCGGACTGCCTGGTCTGGAGGAGATTCATATCACTGTACGCAACGAAGAAACTTCATTAAATGAGATCAAAGAGATCGTTTTGCTTGTTCCGAATTTAAGGAGAATCGTTTTTAATCGTATTGCGAGGATCAGACCACCAATTGCAATTGCACCAGAAGTGTTTCAATCGTTGGTGGAAATCAGGAAAAGCCAAGCAACGAAGGAAATTTTGTTGATTTTCCTGAACGATAAGGACTTATGTGACATCGAAAATGAATTAAAATCAAGTGAAATAGGGAAAAAGTTAGCTGAACATGGATCCCTGTTGAAGATGTTGAAGTTGGATAAAGAATATCGAAGGACTTTATCCAATTATTGGGTCCGCATGAATCCAGCTTTTTGTGCAACATCTGGTGCTGGATTTTTTTAATTAGGAAAACTTAAGACTCACTCTGTAAGTGTTTCTAATGGGTGAAGCTGTAATCACACGTACTCCGTTTAGCTCTCCGTTTACTTTTAACGATGAGAAGTGTGAGGAGATTCCATAGGAACAGAGAGCTAAACGGTGTAAGTGCTGGATATGTATAAGCATAGCATCTGAACCAAACAGTAGGAGAGGCGGAGGCCTGTGTATGCAACCCTACCATGTTGTCATTATAAAAGATCAGAGTTGCCGGCTCACTATATTTTGGAATTTCCGTTAAAAAAATCGGTTCTAGTGCTTGGTTCAGTGCTATGGTATAAGTATTCTTATTCACGTCATGTGACGGTCCAACATCCAACAATAATTTTGAAACTAAAATAAAATTCTATGACTTTTAGAAGTGACTTTTTTCTGACTTGCAGACTCATTTTACAAGCAGACAACAAGGGGACATCAGAAAAACGAAAATTTTACGAAAATTGCAGTGAGTTCATACCGTAAACAAAACTCGATTTGCGCAGGTTGTTAATAAAGTTTTCATGTTTGAAGCTCTACTTTCGACGCCCTCAGCATGTAAAATCCATTACATAACTCGGGATAAAATTAATCGTTTAACATTACTATTTGACGGAAGTAATTTGAAATCTTGTATCCAGATGAGTAAGAGTAAGAGAAGAGGGCTTCATTCGTGTACCTCTGTCGCTCCGATTCCCGATCCATCGCACCACAATACTATTACACGTTTTTGCATTCTCTAGGGATTATGTGAGAGACTAGCTCATTATACACCTATTGATGACATGAAAATTTACTTAGACTCTAACTCTTACAGTTCAAGAGCAAGTCCATTACATAACTCGGCGTCTCGGATGAACCAAATTCGCACGAAAACTCTACTTTAGAACTTTTAAAGTAAATTATCCGCTGAAAGAGCCGTCAAATCGGTTGCAAGACGAAGACCTGTGCAGCGAGATCGAGGAAAGCAATTACATTTTCGCCATCGAAACGATGCAAACATGGTGCGCAGAGGTCTTGTCGTTATAGTGAATAAATTCGGCTCGAGATTGATCGTCGTGCGAGAGAATAGATTAAGGTTAGCTCGCTTAGTTTGTGTTTATTATGTAGATGGAAGCACGAGTTTTTAGGGGGTATAATGTAACAATACAGGTGTGCCAACTAGTAAAAATAAAAAATCAAAACCTACCGTCTGGTCAAAGTATATAAACACTGAAGGTAATGCAAATCCACAGTTACAGATGAATTTTTTATAAAAATAATTTTGACAGACAGGCTTGTATGGAAATCCAACATAACAATGAGAAAAAATTTGAATTTTCATACAAAATTCAAATTTTTAACGGTCAAAAATTATTTTTATAAAAAAATTCAGCTATACACACGGATCCAAACTTTCAGGTGAATTTTAGCTCCGTCATATTACACACGTATTGAATTCGTTTGCGTAAAGTTGGATCTAGTGGTGAGTTTGGAACGATTAAATCTTGTAAACCAAATAATGTAAATAAAGTAGTTTTCAAAATGACTACTACATAGCTCCATTTGAACCCTAGATTTTTTATTTATATGCATTACCACCCTGGACTTATAAAATATATATGAAAATATTTACGCCACTGTAGGAGATGTAGATTGTAGATTTGAGCACTACTTCACAGGACCGTCAATAATGACGCTGTCAGCGAGTCGGTCTTCTGTCAATTCACACGAACAATATTTTCACGGACAATGTGACCGAAAATTTAAATTTCCTAACAAATGATTTTGATTTTCAAATTTCGTATCTCAAAAGACCAACTCGACGGCAGTGGCATCTCTGATTTTTGTTAGAGTGATGAGAACTTTTTCCACAATCTATTTATGTAACACAAGTTGGAATATAAATTTAAAAAAAAACATTTCATGATTATCAATCAGCTTTTTATCTCCAATTATGTAAACAATAACAATCACAATCATAGGGTATCGGTTCGAAGGACGACTAGAGGTGCGGTAAAAAGTTTTGTGATCGCCTCAAATATGTTATAGTGATTTGATCGATGTCTAATATCCTTGTTCAGTGTTTTTAGGCTGAGAACGGACATATCTATAGTTGTGCGTATAACTCTGTTCGAATTTACATTTTTTTCAAATATGCATTGACAACACCGCTCTATTGAATTCCCAGCATAAAAACATTGTTGATGTCAGCACTGTCTAGAAAAATTGCAAAACACACAAAACACAACCATTCCAGCGCTTGTCAAACGCATTTCTCATGACAGTGACATTAGGTACTGAATTTTTCAACTGTATACACCCTGATTACGAATCTGTGGAAAAGTAGCAAATTTCGATAAAAAAGTGATTCGCGACAAACTATTTTCGCATCGAATCCAGTGCTTTAGGTACAGTGAATTAAAGTTTACCAATCCATAAAATTGCAAAAGACCAAATTAACGTTCAATGTGTGCAAAAATCCAGATTTGGATTTTTTTCTTCTTCCTTCTCTCTTTGTCTCTTGTTCTTCATTTTCACTTATTTGTTTATGTAGACCATTTGATGCATATAAATACATGTATGTGCGTATCACATAATAAATGTGTGTTTGTTTAAAAGTGGAGTTTGTTAGTTCTGTAGAATTTTTTTTCATACAACTGGATGTGTAATATGAATGTCTCCCACTGATTGATATTGTGTGCATTAGAGAACAGCAAAATTTGCTACACATTTTCGATTAGATTATCTTATCTGTCAAGTGAATTATATATGGATGTTTGATGACCTAACTCCGTGGCATGTTTATCAGTTTAGGCTTTTTTTCTGGGGGGAGATACGGGAGCTATGGATCAGTTGGAACTATATCGACAATATTTTTACCTTAGTCTCTGACCCAGTTCATATCTGAGTTGCTTTTTTCGCAAGCAAAATTTTCATTTTATTTAGAAAGAGTTGTTGCATTGGCCCCATTATGTGTGTTTTGCGTGTAAACATTTTTCGGTGACTCATTTCACTAGTTGATCTTTACGTAATGCAGTGACTGTCAATCCATTCTGTGCATCATTCACTTTCGTTGGAATTTAAATTGAATTGTTTGTGATTTATGTTTTAGCATTAACGACCTCACTCGAAATCATCCAGCAAAATGCAAGCAATCAAGTGTGTGGTGGTCGGCGACGGAGCTGTTGGTAAAACATGTCTTCTCATCAGTTATACAACAAATGCCTTTCCGGGTGAATACATACCCACAGTATTCGACAATTATTCGGCCAATGTTATGGTTGACGGTAAACCGATCAATCTGGGCCTATGGGATACAGCCGGCCAGGAGGATTACGACAGATTGCGACCGTTGTCCTATCCACAGACCGATGTCTTTTTGATTTGTTTTTCGCTGGTCAATCCGGCATCATTCGAAAATGTGCGGGCCAAATGGTTCCCGGAGGTGCGCCATCACTGTCCGAATACACCGATCATTTTAGTGGGCACAAAATTGGATTTGCGAGATGATAAGAGCACAATAGAGAAATTACGCGATAAAAAACTGGCACCGGTCACGTATCCGCAAGGTTTGGCCATGGCCAAAGAAATCTATTCCGTCAAATATTTGGAATGTTCGGCATTGACACAGAAGGGATTAAAAACGGTTTTCGATGAAGCTATACGGGCTGTATTGTGTCCGGTGATTACGACAAAACCGAAACGCAAGTGTACGTTACTATAAGGTGGAAATAGTAAGCGTACCCGTGGAAGCAACAAGCAAAACAAAAAAAAATTTAATCAGAAGAAATTTGGTGTGTGGATTTTTTACGTGTTTTGTCGCTATAAATTCCCATCATCCAAAGTGTTTGTTATATCGTCAACAGTACTAAGTATCATGTGAAAAAAATTAATAAAATTACAAGAGAAAGATGAAGCAAAAAAAAGTTTAAAATAAATAAAAAATCAATATCATGTGCGTGCACAACACTTGCATCTTGAAAAAAATATAATTCGATTTAATTGTTGTAAAAACTAACGAAAAAGTTTCATTTTTACTAAGCTCGTGTTTATAATACAGACCAGTATATATATTACAATGTGTAGGCATGTAAAATTCCCATTCAGATGATTTTCATTCTTTCATTTTTATTAAATTCATTCAAATCGAAAACAATAATTCAGTCAGTCAGTAAAACACTACACACAACCCACATAATGTAATGTAATTGAACGACATTGCCTTTAATCAATTCAGTGCTCCGGTCGTATTTATTTTATATAGAATCTATGTCTGTGTGTGTACGTGTCTGTGGATATTTCCAGCAAGAGACACAAAATGCTAACATCCTCTCTTCCCCCCATTCATCATTTATATGCTCTTTTGGTTAGCCGCCCATATCAATGAGATAGAAATCGAAAATGAGATAAATATTTAAACGAAAAAAAAAACAAAAAAAAATCACTGCCGCGCCGCACACATGAAAATATTAAATAAAAATTTAAAGAAGAGAAGAGGAAAAATAAAAGAAACTAAAATTACGAACAAGGCCAAGGCAATGAGTTTTAATAATAGCAGAGCGATTTTTTGTTTTTAACACATTCATCATGATTGTAACATGTGAATGATTAATGGTGGTCTGAATTCAGAAAATTTTAGTTTTTCAATTTCCCTCGGTATTTGAAAAGCAAAATATATTTTCACATTTTTAGAAATACAAAATTCAGAGGGTTTTTTTTAGGAAAAATAAAAAAAAAAAAAACAAAAATTTGCAAACCGAAAAAGTTTAAAATTTTTAGAAATGAAAAACAAAAGGAACGGAAAGGAAAAATCAAATTATTAATTGAATGTTGTTTATATTTTGCTATAATTTAAAAATAATTTTTAAATAATTAAAAAAAATATTTTGTTTTTTCAAAGATATCCATGATGGCTGGGGTCTAATGAAAATTATACTAAAAAAAGAAATGAAAAATAAAGTGTTTATAAATAACAAAAAAAAAACATAAAACCGAGTGGACTTTCATTTGCCAAACAGTCCAATGCATTAATCGATACTATGGAGTGCAACGGCGAAGTTAAGAACAGGGAAAATCCAATTTACCGTTTCCCGGGATTTTCATTTACCGGCATAGAGATAAATAGAGTACTTTACATAAATGTTTACACCGTTCAACCGGCTTTCAGAAATTGAATGATTTTTTAGTTTTCTTTTTTCAAAATTACATCGAATGGAAGTAGTCCGCCAGTTGAACTGAGGCTGTACAGCTGATTTTAACGTTGAGTTCAGAGCATTTTCATCATAGATTTCACCATCATCATGAAAAGTATTTCGTGGTCGGCTTTTTCGGGTTTACAACTCTGATTTCGTCGTTCTTTAGAAAATAGGAATTCTTACAATAATTCTAAATTTTTTTTAATTAAAAAAGAGTTATTAAAGTAAAAAAAAATAAAAAAATGGTTATTCGGATCTCTTGCGAATGCAGATGTTTGATAGATTAAGGTTTGCTAGTTTGGTAAAGTTTTTCTTTATGTAGGTGGACGAAGCTTCGGTACGGTTTGAAATTAAGTGTTTACAAGGTAACTTGTCATAGGTGAAGTCCTTTATCACCAAGCAATCTACCTTAAATTTGTCAACAACTTGAGGCAACTTGTAAAAAGAAATCAAAACTCATCCGAAACGGGCGATCCACTTGTCAACGGACAATGTCTGAACAAAACCATAATCTTACTTCGAACCGAATGTGCGGTGACACCAAACGAACTATATCTCTCCATCTCATTAAAAACGAAAAATTGCGTAGAAATCTGTGCTATCTGTTTCATAGGCACAATATTTTGTGACACACAAGTCAGGATAACCATTTAAAAAAAGAAGGTATCATTAGCATATTGAACGAATGTACTAGCCCGCATGTCGGAATGACATTACCGACTATATCTATGTTCTTTCGAAATTCCTTTCATAATATCAGTGAAGTCCATATCTTTGAATTGGATCATGTCAGTAACAGAATGTATGGGGTCGTTCATAAATTACGTAGCGCAAAATAAACGGAGTATAATAAGGGGAGGGGTATTAGACGTGTGTCGGTCCATATTTTTTTAAGGTCTCATACAAGGAACCTTGAACCTAAATAACTGATAGAAGGAGGAAAGAGGAGAGATTTTTGACACAGGCGAGATGGAAATTTCGCACTGTTTTATTTCCCATTAAAGAAAAACCCTAAAAAGTCATGTATTGGTTCAGGGAAAGTTCATGCAAGTCAGCGAAATGAATAACTTAAAAATATTCAGATCAAATGAAGTAATAGATATAACAGTGCTCTTTGTTAGAACTGCCATGTGTTCGTAGTCTCGAGGACGAACATTTAAGACCTCGTTTATAGCGACCCAACAATCTGACCACGGCCACCAAATCTTGTCTTAATGATGTTTTAGCCAATCCAAACGAATTGTCGACCAAATACTTCCGAAATTGAGATTCCAAACGACCGAAGTAGAAACGGATCGCAATGTGCGAAGTGTATTTTCAGCTTGATCTACGTGGCCAATATTTCAACTCACGAAATCAATTTAGTTAATGAATGGCAGTGAATATTGTACGGCAGCGAGGTAAAAGAATAAACTCAAACTTTTACGGATTTTATCGATTCTTTAATTATAAACTTGGATAAAATTAATATTCGAACCATTCACCACTACTCTTGTTACTCCGAAGTGGTTTGCTCGGAGTTTTAACGGAAAAAGAGGAAGATTTACAAACTAACAATCATTTTTATACCTTCGGTCCTACAATGGTTCCGTTCGCGTATTAATTTTCGTTTCGAAATGATTATACAAGAACAATTGTTGAATTGCTAAACGATGGCACTGATTCTTATATCTATAATTTGGCCGACAAAATGACCGGTATAATTTGAATATTTCTTATTCTATTTAGTTAAGTTTGGTTATTTGGCTGGATCCTTCGTGTTAAATTGGTTTTATTATTCTTAAATCTATTTACAATGTAATAAAATTCATGTAGCGTCTCAACACGTTACATAGATCTGATATTAAACTTTCGATATGTTTGACGTCTGTGAAAGACCACCTGTTTTGAACGATTCATTTTTGGAAATTTCACTAGTATTGCCTAAAATTAACCGTCCCAAACAGAAACGTATGCAACTTTTCATACTAATTAATACGCTGTAGAACAAGGCGTAGAAACTAGTAGGTCGACAACATGTTAATCCTGGAATCGACGGTAAATAGGTCCCTGATGAAGGATCGGTTGGATGATAAGCTTGATTTTTGGTCGTTCTCTGGTTATGGGCATCCTAATCCTAACCTTAAAAATCGTGTTTTTTCACATATTTAGTCTCAGAGCGAAAAATAGTTAAAATTAAAATATAGTTTCTTCGGCATTTCATCAGAGTATTGAATTCTGCACAAAAGTCTCCTTCGAAATGACTTCGCAGAAAATACAGGGTGACCTGTACGAAAATGAAAAAAATGAGTTTTTCTTATTATCCCATAGATTTGTACATTTATAACTCAAATTATTAATGAAAAAAATTTGTTTCTTCGGCAATTCGTTAGATAATTAAATTACAGACGTAATATCACCCTGTAAAAATATAGAGTGATCAGTAAAAAATATCAAATTTATCTATGTTTATGTCATTGCACTGCACGTATTTATACAACCAAACATCTTCTTTTGTACTTACCTACCAATGCCTACAACCATGCAGTGAGTATAAATAAAATCAGAAAAACTTCATAGTTGCATAAACATCCAGCATATCCTTTGTACACCTGTGTTATACATACTTATTCGCTGTAAACAATACGAGCCTGAAGTTCTTTTTTTTTGTGAATGGTTCTATTTAAACAACAACTCGTGAGCACTTTTCATTCTGCTGATTAGCGGATTGTTTTTAGACAATCAACTCAGATATCGACGTACATTACGTTCATTACATTTTTGACTAGAAAATTGTTCTTATGACGAATAGTTTTTGTGTCTAATGCACATTATTCTTATACCTCTGTGGTCTACAGAACGTTAAGATGTGGTGCAAACTGCAAACGCGACTAACTGACTATGAAAAGGGTATTGCGACGGTTGTTAGCATTTTTATTCAACGGGTGTCGTCTACGGCTACAGCCATTCTTGACATTCCATGATATGCTTTGTATACAAGTTCTAAGTCTTTTTTTGAGACAGGTACTCATGATTTAAAGAACGAACGATTAAAGAGTTACTCACACTTTATTCGAAGAGGAAGATGTTACTGCTGTATGATACACACCACCAAAGGCTCTCTAGATCTAGAGACACCACCCAAAGTTATTAAAGCAAAATGTCAGTGGATTTTTGTGTACTTCAGAAAGGTTCGGCACAGATGGAAAATATGATAGACAGTAGACGCAACTCAACAAGATGTAACAATTTGTTCAAATTTTATTATAATTTTTTGTAACAAAAAATTGCAGCCACTCCTTTGACTCAAAAGATCCACGCTATAAATTAAAAATTCAAATTTTCTAACCTACTACTAAATTACAGACTTGAAATGGTACCAATTGAGAAAACCAACAAAAAGACGGACAGAATTGTTCGACTCGAACTGTTGCACTTATCTGTGTCGCAAACTCGACATTCTAATGGAAGTACTAAGCCATTTGCTATACGACACATGTCGTTAGGATATCTAGACGCTGCCACACATCCTCGATTAACATGGTTGGTTGCATTAACTAAATGAAACGAATAAAGTTAAGAAACAACCGAAAGCAACATCCTTTTGTACTTTACTCACCTAGCACGTAACAGTTGTAGGCGGTTTGTTTAACAGGAGTTTGTTGCTGTAGACGTGACGTTTCAGATGGTGGCGTTACGACTGGTCGTTCAGTTGTCGAGGGCGGTGCTGAAGGATTTGTAGCTGTGGTTCCCTCAGTCGGCGGCGCACTAGTATTTTCTGTGGCTGGAATCACCGATGTTGTAGTTATCGGAGATTCAGGAATGGGAATAGTCGATAAAGTTGATGATTGTTCGCCAGTTGTTTGTGTTGATGGAATTGTTTCTTGTGTGGTCGGTTCTTCAGGTGGAGGCTCTGTACTAGTTTCTGGAACTGGCTCTGTAGGCGGTGGAGTTGACTCCACTGTCGTTGGTATTTCCTGACTGGTCGAACTTTCCTCGGGTGGACTCGTAGGTGGTATCGTCTCTTTTAAATTAAATTTTTGAAATCGTCAAAATAAAGTATTTCTCGGTGTCGATCATATTGTCATACCAAGGGGAGGTTCTACTGTTTGAACAGTAGTAGAACTAGGCTCAACCACTGTGGTTGTCTCTTCGGCAGAACAGGAAATCAAAAATTCCTCGAGTAACTTATTTCCGTCAGCGCAATCATCACATACGTAGCACAGTTGAGCATGACCTGTTCATCGATGATTAAAAAAAATTCGTTATCTCAAAATGAAAATGGTTAGAACCTCAGTGCGAGTGCTTTTTTTAGCGTAGAGCGTAAAATGAGTCGTTGTTTTTAACTTTATCTTCAAATAATTTGTGAAAACGTTCGAAATATTGGCTCACAGAACGGTATGTGTCGGTGTACTTTTCTGTCTTTGTTAATGAATAATCATTGTCATTAGATTAAAATTGAGTGTCTTTGGTTGTTTAGTATTTTGTTAACATTAATTTGATAACACGTCAGTTATAGGCGTGTGATTTCTATCTCACTTACAACAAATGAAAGTTAATAACCAACCATAGGCGGTTGGAAAATTACCGTTACATCAATTTCGGTGAAGGTCTTTCGCTTGACCCAGTTCAGGCATTACTTTGATATGCAATTATGCAAATTATTCCCGATAACGGTCATAGGTATTCAAGGTGCATATTGTAATGGTTCGTTCAATTTAGAAGTTTATTTTTGCCGATTATGCAGAAATTTTTCCATTTTTTCTGAATTTTTCATTGAATAAGCAAAACTTCGGCGATCTAATGACTCAACCCAATACCTTCTCTAGCAAACAAACTTCGTTTTGACGCTGTCAAAATACCCTCTTACTTCTTTGTGCATAGCATCATACACTGTTGACTAGTTTCTACTTATACATGTAAAATACAAAGGCTACGTTGCATTTTTACCACCTTAATAAATGTAGTTTGGTTGCTAGAGAGGGTATTGCTCAATCCAAATTTTAAAAAATATATATTTTTCCATTGGAAATACGTCGACTGAAAGTATGTCACCCACCGAAAGCCTCCAAAGGTGGTACAGAGTGAGAAAGTGTCTGAAAAAGGCTAATTTTGCATGACATTCATGGATGTAACCTAATGTTCTAGTCTCGAAAACGAGATGGAAATAACTGTTTAAACTCCTGTTCCAGATATTTACGTTTGCTTCTTCAGTTTCTAACAAGGTTTAACATTGATACAATTTCGAAGGTTGTTGAACGTCTTCAAAGATTACTTTTATCTTACCTACCACCTAAAAGATTTGTCTAATTTAAAGTGTCTACGACTCAAGACTCATACCCTCATTAGATTGGACAATATTAGACAATAGATTAAAATATTTTCCAATTTCTTTTCAACAAACCAAAACGTGAACACAAATTTCAAACGTATTAAAAACGAAAGATTCAATCTCCAAGAACACGATACTTGAAATTGAAAATCGAAGATTTATCAATCATTTATATGCCAAACTAAAATACGTCGTCGCCTTTGTATTATCCGAAATATTATATTAATCGGAACAATCAATAAAATTGTTTGCTCCAATATTAAGTTCATTCGCATTTTATTTTTCAGATAAAAGTTCAGCTTTTATGTATATTAACTGTGATCCTACGTTTTAAATTAAGTTACAAGTGGATCGAGATGATCAGGGAAAACTGGCTAAAACAATTGAACGGGCGAATTTATTGACTAACTAACTGATTTAGCCTAACACTGTTAGGTCATTCTGATGGTTGTAGTTTGTAGTAGTGTAGTGCTTGTATGTACACATCCAATAATGTTAAAGTAGACTACTGTAGAAGAAGGTCTAAAGATTCAGAAATAGTACATTTCGTACCTAGGACTAAAAGTTTTTTTTAGCGTGTGAGAAGTTTTCAGACAGAGCCGAAGGCGAGGTCTGGAATCGAATACGCTAAAACAGAATTTTAGTCCGTGGTACGAATAGTATTTTTTATATTGGACAGAGAAAAAGTGCGACGAAGTCGTATTGGGTCGTGTGCTGAAAAAATCTCATTGCAATACGTGTAACACATCATGCTTTGTGCCAACCGAGAATTGAAATAGACAAGAGCACAAAAAATCATAATTTTCATTGTAAACAATCACTCTTCAAATTTGATCGACCACTTTCCTTTGAATTTTCTCAAACGAATGCTGTAACAACTCATACAAATTCCATATCAACACTCCTTTGATATTATTATTATAATATCACATCAAACGGGTGCTGAAATAAGTCACTTTACAACACTAAAATGAGTGCTGAAAAGAGTCGGATTTCAATTCGCGGTGGCACAAATGTATAGTTCGGTCGGACTATTTCGTGGCCTTGGGCAAATATTGCCAACTCATCTCTATTTCGAAACAAATTTTAAAGAAATAGAAAGGTTTTATCAGTACGACCAGCAACGCCTTCTATTTGAGAAATACCCATTCTAGCAACCTCACTACATTTATTGAGGTGGTAAAAATGCAACGTAGTCATTGCATTTTACATGTAAAATTAGAAATTAATGAAATATTCTTCAAACAAAGGAAAAAGAAGGCAGAAGACAGCGTCAAAACGAAGTTTGTTTGCTAGAAAGGGTATTGGAAAATTGAAAATAGTTTCCAAAAAACTCTCTGCATTAAATATTTGAGGATTTTTTTAAAAAAGAATTTACAATATTTTTTGTTAATTAATTAATTAATTCGTAAACTAATTCCACCTGCAGCTGATTGTAATAAATCGGTCTTTTTATAATGAAAATAATTTCGTCGTTCCATCGTTGAAGTCTATCACAATTTTTTTTGCTTTAAAGTTGAAGACTTTGTAATATACATCGTTCTTAAATCTCACTTACCCTTCGCAATTAATCCAATCACAAAAAATGCAACAAAAATTTTTACATCCATTTTCATTCCTTTTCCGACAACCTTCACAACTCGATTAAAATATCCACAACAGTCTATTCAACGTACAAATCACACTAAAGGAATGTGACACCACACTTCAATTCGAACGATAAATATAATTGCAACGGAAAATCAGTTATTCTAACATTAAAAGAATTTTTTTTTAATTCGTAGCCCATCCGATGGTTCAATCTCGACAATTGATTTAAGTATACGCAACTCGAGTTGCTTTCGAATAGCTTTTATATATCGACGTTGTTAGTTTTGTGTTGATAAGAGTGAATGAAATTTTTGTTACACTTTTTTTATAGTGTCATTGATGAGGTGTTCGGTGAAATAGGGACGCATTACGTGTTCGTCAATGTGTGTTCGTGTTGGGAGCTTTTTATGGAAAAGTTATCAAAAGAAGAACAGGTAGGGTTGTTGTTGCTTTTTATGTGGTTTTTAATTATGGGCTCAATATTAACTTGCACGGATTATAGGATCTGTGAATCAATATTGTGATCAATATCAAACAGACCATCGCAGCTATTGCTTTTCAAATAAAACCTGTTACAGACGACTGTCATCGGCAACGACAGCAATAATAAACGACGAGATCTATCTAATGAGGTATTATATAGCAAAAATCATGTTCGAAACAAATGAAGTAATAGATTTCTGAAATCAATATCTGAAAATCTTCGATCAAATGAAGTAATAGATCAGATATAGTAAAACTGTTAATATGCTTGCCGTCTGTGACAGGTTAAATTTGAGTGATGACTGTATTGATCGTCGATAGAATTCTATAAACGTTAGTCACGGACTGTATGATGACTAAAGAACACTCTAAAAATGGTTATCTTGAGCAATTAAATAAAAAATCATGTGAAAATTATGATACAAAACGATAACAGATTAACGAACAAACAAAACTAGAGATTACAATCTATTGGTTCACCGGCAGTAAAGAGAGTGTAATTGCAGTAATTCAAACAAAAATCTATTTGCAGAATTGACAAGACTTTCATTTTACCGAAAAGACATTATGACGACCAAACAAAACCTTGAAACTTTTATTGCCATCCATTCCACGAAGGGTCACTCACTTTTGTAGGTAAATGCACTAAAAGTGCGTCCGCGGTTGTGATGCGGTTGGACTAATTACTTGACTTCTTTTTGAGTCACCCAATCCTATCCTAAAGATCCCTCCTCACCGTTCTTGCTCGTAATCAAAGGTATAACCGATAAGAAAAGAAGATTAGCCAACAGATCACATTTCTATTTTTCCACACTCCATCCCTGATTTTATGTCCCTGAATTTTCAATATATAAAAATTGAAGATAAATAAATAACAAAAAAAAAGTTATGTCCGTCAGCGACATTTATGGCGGTTCATTTTATTGGACAAACATAAATAATGAAAATTACAAAATAAATAAAATTCATGCCACACTCTGCCACCGAATTATGGTAATCACGAATAGCGCATAAAAATAATGTGCATCTGATGCATGTGAGTTGTACCTTCCTGTGTCTCTAGTTCAAGTATACTCATACGTAGCCGGTGAGAAAGGTACATATTAACCATTACACATACACTGTCGTCGACTCGGGACGGAGTAATTTTGAACATTTTCGAACATTACTATAATTATCCACTTTGACGGCGTTGAACTGCATGTCATCAAACGAACCAAATAGGTTACATTGAAACTATGGTAACTGAACAAACGGCTCCTGTAACAATGTTGCTTTGCAGATATCGGACACGTGTGTCATACCATACAGACATTATTGATTCACAGTTGTTATGCCCATTTATTTCTTTTACCAATGGTTGAAATTATTCAAAATTCGTCCTGTGAATAATGGCTCCACGTTATTAGGGCGCCGTGACACAAGTACTAACCCACTAAATGATTTGTTTAAAAGATCCGCAGAACTGAGGAACATACACGAACTTTTTCGACTTTCCCCTGCGGGTCGGGGCATAACGTACCTACTCGTCAAAATAAAAATTTGGAGCCTCTGGCGTAATGTACTACTACCAGCCTTTGTTACTTTGTTACTTTTGAACCATCTGTCAATGTGTGACGACACACCTTCCTTATAATGACATCGTAACTCATTTTAAATAACCAACTTTTTTAATCATTTGTTTACACTATCTGCCATTTGTGAAGCATTTAATTTTGCGTGTCGAAGCTGTAAGCGTCACCCCCACGGATACCAGTTCTTTTGTAAGTAGATAAAGGGACTTGCGTCACACTTCCACTGCCAGTGGTTTTTGGGCGATTTCAAGAAAACTGCAATTTTCAACAGCAAAATTAAACTCTATTTTAATCAGCACTGCCATGAAACCTTGGGTACATTTGCAGATATCGAGGTAACATATTCAAAAGCAATGTGTTTACCTCGAGGTTTACCTTATAGGAATAAAAGCTAGAGTTGCATTTTGTTGTGTAATTTGTACATAGTCTAGTTACATTTTCTTAGCATTTGAATGTGTGCTAAGAAAAAATAGCTCGTCGTCTGGTTCATAAGGATCAAAAGTTTAGAACCTTGTTTCTATCACACTGAGTCCTAACAACTAAAGACTCTAACATGCTCAGGGAGAGCTATAGATTTCACCGTTCATTGATTTATAAACGTACAAGTCGTACCATAGAGACCATAGACCATAAAGTCACTGAAATTTTGGATTCAATAGTCCTACCGGTATTGTATTTCATTTGTTAGCGACAGTGACGACAAAAGTAAGCAATGAACTCTATCAAGTATGGTTTTATATAGCAAAATGCTGTAAAACGAATTAATTAAGAGATCCCGTATCAATATGCTGAAAATACTTACATCAAGTGAAGTAAAAGACTTTATTTGAACTTATTGGTGATGGTTGCCGAACGGGATATAAAACCATCCAACCAAGAATGAAAAGTTTAGTTTATCGTGTCTGAAACTTACCTAAAAAGACATAATGACTTATAACGACATAAGAAGATGTTGGAAGGCGTTTGAAATAATTCTCTTTCAGAGAAATGTAATATCCTAACTGTCTTACAGGAGTTAGGTTTAGAGAAATTAGCGACATGCGACAATTTGCATGATTAAAAGAGTAGTGATCTGAGTCTTTGCTCAATAAAATCACTAGTCAATCATTGCATCATATTTGCATTAAGATGAATATGTATGTATGTAGCAAAAAGACTAATTCTTTAAAGTCCTAATATTTGTGAAATACTTTTCTTTATTAAAAGCGAAAAAAAGGCTGCAAAGTGCAACCAGTAAAAAAATGATCTTTTCAACAAACAAATATTTACAATAAATAAAAATTCTTTAAATATTTTTAAGCCCAATACGAAGTGCAATGGGGCTTATGAGGGATTCTTTTGAAAAACAGCCTACCGAAATCGGACGCATTTTCTATTGAAATTTTTTATATGTGCCTAGAAAGGACTTCGACCTTATAAGCCAAAACCACCTTTAAAAAAAATTCTTCGAAGTTTGTGTGGCTGGTGAAAAGTGATCAAAAATCGAAATCTTAAAATTTCTCTAGTTACACGAGCCGTACAGGGTCGTGTGGGGTGTCATTAGAAAGGTAATCACACGTACTATTGAGCCGAATAGAACTTATTGGGTTTAAAATTCATTGACACTGAAACATGTGCAGTTGAAGTTTTCAACCGAAGACTTACACTGTTCTTACAGAAATTTCTCGAGGTACACAAAACGTACATGGTCGTGTGTGGTATCATTTAAAGGTAATTGTATGTGCTTTTGGGCCAAATAGGTTTTTATGTGGTTTGGATCGCCAGATTTTTTTGTCTGCTCGAGAATCGAATATTAAGCTATCACTGTGTTTTTCTGGTCCGGAGGACTCAGAAGAAGCCGTTCGTATTTTTTTTCAGAATTTTAAAACACACCCGAGCAACGAATTCATTCATATGAAGAAATGCGTTGGTTAGAAGAGATGAGATGTATGGTGCATATCTTTTTTACTGCTCTAACCAACGTATTTCGTCATAAAGTCGGAGCATTATAACTTGATCGATTCTACTCATTTAATTCATTTTTAAATAATTGTAGTTTTCGAAGAAATCATTTCGAAAACACTACAGTATAAAAGCTTAGACACGTTCATTTGAACGGATTACCCGCAGGTATACCGCGAGTAAACAGCTCTAATGCGCATGTGTAAGCCTTTATACTGTAATGTTTTCGAAATGATTTTTTGAAAAGCTACAATTATTTAAAAATGAATAGAATCGATCAAATTATAATGCTTCCACTTTATGAATGAATTCGTTGCACGAGACCCCTAAAATGTATTTTAAAATTCGGAAAAAAATATGAACCGCTTCTTCTGAGTCCTCCGGACCAGAAAAACACAGTGATAGCTTAATATTCGATTCTCGAGCAGACAAAACAATCTGGCTGCGATGAAATAGAAGTTGAAATGTTTAAGTGCTCCGATATCATCGCATATGCATTCAAACCCCATAAGTCCCTATTTGGTCACGTACGCAACAGATATAAGGATTTGTACGGGGATCAGTCGCAGAAACGACTGTTCTGATGACTCGTTTTTCTTAATTCTTTGAATACACTTGTTAACCTTCTGACTGGTCCTCCTGTTTGTGTTGAGGCACAACTGGTACAGAGCTCCACTTCTTTTCTGCGAATGATCAATTACTGAAGAATGACTCTTCAAAATAGACAGTAAGGAAGGTACACTCAGGAACTCAGTTGCTTGAAGGACGTGGCAAGAGCTCAATTTCGGTCAATGATGTTAAAACGAATCGAAGAATGTCCCATTAAAGGCTTAGTTGCGAGGAAACTATTTAAAAAAAATCCTAACTGCAAATCTGGTGCTTTGTTGACGTTCCAAACCTATCTACATCTTCAGGCAAGACCCTCAAACTTTGCCTTTGTATCTAGTATCTCGGTGTTTCTCAAGGCTACATGAGCTGACAATACAGTCTTGGTTGTTTAACACTACAATCGAGTAGTGGTTCTTATTTCCACATATAAGAAGTCAGTCACCTAATGACCCGATTTTCAACAACTTTGAGTTGTCACTCCCTATTTCTTTCAATTTTTGTTTTAAATGCGACTTATTGCGTCCAGCTCAATGTCGTACTCATCTGAACGATTTTGATTGACCCTGGAATTGTGCAACGAAGAAATTTTGAGTTCGAACATGACCAAATCGACGAATTGGTGATAAATGAGGGTACACGAGGGCTTACTGATTTTGTCGTCTTGATAACCAACACAAGTCTGAAACACCCATCACTTCGGCAGTTCAATATGTTTATCAGACCAACTTTATGGAAACCGTTTCCCGATTGAGCCTTTCGAAGCTAATTCAAAAGCGCAACACACATGAGCACTATGGACACAATCGAATCGTTACTCCGCCCATTGAAATGAAACGCAAAAGTTTTGATTTCCTCCGTTAATGTAATTTTAACCGTAGAAAATACATAAAACCTTAAGCTGTTTCCATTGGTGCAGCGGTTGTTGTTTCCTCAGTATATTTTCCCTTGTCCTTGCCAAGAGCGACCAAACGTCCCTTAGCTCTACGTTCAAGAATTGATTTACGATCCTTGTCCATCTTCAATTTTACGATAACGCACTGCAAACAATAAAATTGACCGGTTATCACAGTCCGTCACCGCCATCGGGCCACAAATTAATTTACCTTTGAAGGATGGATGCCGACTGGGGCATTTGTTCCGTTCGTCTTCTCACGTTGGATGCGCTCGATGTAAACTACGAATTTCTTTCTGTAGACTTGCATCACTTTGCCAACTGTGTTGCTCTTGTAATGACCACGGACAACCTACACAAAGTCAATTTAGTTAACACCGTTCGGGGAACTCGTTAAAAAACACCAATGAAACTCACTTGCACTTCATCATCTTTACGAATTGGCATGTTGCGAACATTGTACTTGGATTTCAACTCCTTCGACAATGGTGCAGTCATCAATTTCCGTCGGATATGTGATGGAGCACTGAAATGTCTCTTGCGATTCTTGCTCCGATCGGAAGTAACGAATTTGTTGAACTTCATTTTGATAGCAGTGGTTTCCTGCAACGAAAATATTTTCAGTCAAGCCTACTGGAGACGTATTCCACGCCATTTATTGTTGGGAAAATGAGGTTAGAATTTGTTATTGGAAAATATTTGCCGAAATTTCGGAAATTCGTCGGAAAATTTTATGTCCCACGACAGTAATGCCGTTGATGCACACATTAACGATTGATTCGAAATTTTGGGCAAGAAAATAACTACAAAAATTAAGAATTTCTGCTCACCAAACAGCCGTATTCTGCGAAAACAACACGTGAAAGAAAGACAGCGGATAGGATTGCCCGATGAATTGGAATGACATTTCCAGCATTTCCAATTTTCCAACGATGTGCGCCATCTGTACGAATCAGTGCCACATCACTCATTGTGATAATGTGAATTTAAAAAATGGCGCGCATGTTTTCTTACGTATGCATGTTTTGTATGTGTTTTTGTTTGCAGGAGAAACGTTCTAATGCGGAATTTCACATTGATCATGTTGCATTGGAGCCCGTAATTTTGACAACTGTTGTTGCACTAAAAACAAAATGTAATTAATTGACTTTCACTATTTGAACACAATGTCATCACTCAAAAGTAATTGTTTTTCATCAACACGAAAATCGAAAACATTTTTACATCAAAAATGTCAAGTTTCACTGACAAGTTAATTCTTCACGGACAAAATCGGCCGTGCAGAATCTAACCTCACAGTTAACTTTGACAGTATTAACTGAGCGACTAAAGTTAACGTCAGTGAATGAAATACGCGCCTTTGAACTAACTGTATACTTTTGACAAAAAAAACGGCGTGAGTGAAATCTCAGGGAAAAATTAACCGATTTTCGTATGTATGTGTAAGTAACAGATAGGGCAGCGCGAACACTGGTCCAAAGTCAAAAAATATTTCGAAAATATGAATACCATTCCCATTTGTTAGACCATTGTTCATGAATTTTACCATGTTTAGCATCAATCGAAAGGTAATTGAAAGTGGCTATACTTTGACATCCTTGTGAACTTTTATGAGCGTTAAAAGTCAGTGGCACTCGAAAACATAATAATACGTTTCATTTCAAAATGTTTATGAGCTGATCAATGAATATTCAGATTGTCGGAATAGCTCAATCAAAAGACAATTTTTTTAGTTTTTGCCAATATATTTCGTCCTCAATTCGAGAACATCATCAGGGCTGTAACAAAAACATTTCATTGATAACAACACAAATCATAGCTGTATAAAGAGACACAATCCACGATCAACTACCAGCTCATGGACTACAACATAATAAGCCAACTGTAGCAATTCCGTATTCCAGAGGCTTGTTTGAAAGTCTAAAATCAATTTGCAAAGAACATTTTACCACAGTTGGTAGAGGTGACAACAATGTTAAAAAATATTGTTTCAGTAGGCTGAAAGATAAGACAGTCAAGTTGGAACAATCTAATGTTGTTTACAAAGTCACATGCTCTTGTGATGCCATTTACATTGGACAAACGAAACAGAAATTGAAAAGAAGAATGTACCAGCATAAATACAACGCCAAGATCAAGAACATTGATCATAGTGCCATCACCGAACATGCTGTTACATTAAATCATGAACCGAAGTGGGATGATGTAGAAATCCTCGAATTTGAATACAACAAGAAGAAACGTTGTGTTTTGGAAATGATCCACATAAGGAAGAACGCAAATTGCATCAACAAGCAGAAAGAATCAGGTTTTCTATCGACTGCATACAATAACATCATTTGAATTGTCGCGCCGAATGAGAATGCCATTAAAGTTTTGTTAATCGTACTTTTGTGAAACGGATGGCAAAGCTTTTCTAGGAAGTGGTTCTTTATGCTTTCAAATTACTGATGTCATTTTGCCGGTTGTTGTAGAAAGTGTTTTTTTCTGGTTTTGTTAATGTTTTTGACGAAGTGTTTGTTTCTGTAAGTTGATTTTGCTAATGTAGTGCCAGTAGCATTTTCTTATAATTTGTTTTTATAATTTATACAGACGGAACATACACAGAACTTTTGTTATGGGCAGTTTTTGCTATTTTGTATGAATGTAGTTATAACATAGGTACGCTGTGTCTCTTTATACAGCTATGATTTGTGTTGTTATCAATGAAATGTTTTTGTACAGCCCTGATGATGTTCTCGAATTGAGGACGAAATATATTGGCAAAAACTAAAAAATTTGTCTTTTGATTGAGCTATTCCGACAATCTGAATAATGCGTTTCATATTTTATTTTGCTTTATTTTCGGTTGGTCGACTTCGCGACAATTTGTAAGTTATGAAACTGATTTTTCTAACATGAAATACATTGAGTGTGGTATCGTTAGAGAGGTGTTTGACTATTAACTTTAATTTCGATCAAAATATGTCCTCTCACTGAAAAATATTCCCGACTAGAATTGTCATTTATTTATTTAAACAAGCGAAAAAAAAGACTGCTCACAAAGGCGCAGTCAGTAAAAAAACGATCTTTTCATCAACAAATAAATATTACAATAAATAAAAATCATCTACTCTACTTCTCCCTAATGTTCTCTCACTGAACTTTTGTAAGGAAACGGTGTCAGAGAGTGTGTGAAATTTCGTGAAAAGAAAAATTTTCTATGGGGAAGTAACCCGACCTAATGAATGCTGTTCTGAGCTTCCAATAGATCCCTGAATCGATGTGTGTTCAATTTTTTTGGGTGTATTTCGGAAAAATTTCTTTTTTTTAAGACCAAAAAGTTAATATTTGCCTTGTCAATTATAATATGGTCATAAATCGGCGATAAGTACGACTATAAATGACGATATTAGACTAGCGATATGTTCTCGCACACTCACCGTCGAATTCATGCTCGAGAAACCGTTTCTCTTCAAATTGGCCGCTGTGGTAACGTTAGATTATTGTTCGAACAGAAACGGATTGCATCTTCGGAACAATTGTACCATTTCCACACTGATAAAAAAAATTCGTCAACATACATCCAGTATGTATGAAATGGCTGGCAGACAGCTTCATTTCTGCCTTACTTCGGATATGTATATTCCAACGTCTGGCAAGTATATCGTACATGTTTGACGTACAAACATACGAGTGACAAGAATAGTCACGAGCAGTACGTATGACTATACGTCGGACATGTACGATATACATGTCAGACGTTGGATATACATGTCAGACGTTGGAATATACATATCCGAAGTAAGGCAGAAATGAAGGTGTCTGCCAGCCATTTCATACATACTGGACGTAAATTTTTTATCAGTGCAGTTAAAATTTCTCAGCAACAAACTTTTTTCAATAAAATCGTTTCAAGACTGTCTATTATTATGTTATATCATTTTTGTTGTTGACGTTCATCAGAAGTAAGTGATTCGAACGTAGAACGATCAGAGGACATAGAAATTCGTTGAGAATTACTCAAGTTGTCGTGTTTACAAGCAAAATATTGGGACAAACAATTACGTTTTTCGTAACATTTCATACAACTTTTTGGACAAACATTGAAGGGTATTTTCTGGCATAAGACCCTGACTTACAGTCAAGGGAATTAGAGAATTTTTAGTGCATTTTAGTTAATTCCTAAAGATGCTCCATTGATTTATTGACTTTTCGATAAAATTAAAAGCGCAAAATGTTCTTCAATTTTAAAAATAGATTGAATTACTGTCTCTTATGTCGGCCGATTTCGAATTAACTGATTGTAATCTAGCTTGTGTTTGTTATCGTTGTGTATCGTAATTCGCAAATGATAACAACTTTAGGAGTTTAATCGGTGAGAGAAGGTGTATTAGTCGCTCAAGTAAAAGATGAATTGCACTGATTGCACTCTATTAAACGAGACAAGACCACAATTTAGAAAATTTAGAACAATTCGGCATCAAAAAGGATGGATATTGGATATTTATGGCTTACATCAAAAATCAAAAAATTATGTGTTGTAAGAGCAACAATTTTTTCATGAACAAAGGTTATGTTCTTAGATTCTTGTAAAAAAGGACGAGTCGGAAAAGGAGCTACACTCTCAAAAGAGAACCTGAATTAAACAAGCCAAATAAAATTAAAATCAAAAAATTTATTTTCACAAAAAAGTCCACCAATTTTAACGAATTGTAAAAGTAACGAAAAGTGAACTTAATAAAATTACTAACGAAACTGCATACTTCGTACCACCGTTGCATCCATCATATGCACACAATCGACAAAATTCTGGATCTTCTCCCTCATTTGCATCGCTGCAAGTTTGATCGGACGTTTCTTGAATCGGTACACATCCACGGTTTACCTGCACCGAGTCTCCGACTAAAAGTTGAACGAAAGAAAAAAAAAATTCAAAAAACTCTGCGAATAATTGAATCTCAAAATCAATCATCCCGAATGTCAGTTCGTTTGATTATTTTTAATAAAATCTAGTAATGGTACCTTACTTGGTAGGAAAATCCCTAGATACCTAGATTTCATCGAACAAGAAATAATGAAACGTGTTGTGAAAAAAGAGAAATTTTAAACGAGGAAAATTTTAACATTTTTGTGCTAAAACTAGCAACTAGTACATTTCCACACAGTTTCGAAGAAAATCTGTCGCCCGGCTACACAGACAGTCTGACAATGGCGTAAATTATCATATAATCTGTTACTTCTTTTGTTTAAGAGTGACATAGTGTTATATGCAAGATCTATTACTTCATGAGTACTCAGTACTCATACATTTTACATTAAGAGAAACGTATCCACAGTTCGTCTATCATCGCTTTCGTCGTTATCGAAAGCAGATGACTTCAAACGTTTATTAGAATTAGCCGCACATGAAATCTTCGATTTATAGTGTCGTCGTATCGAACGGATGCGTGAACGGATTTTTTTAAAACCTTTTTTTAGATGTACAGAAACCAGCGAAACAATCAATACGGTTAAATTGTTAGAATAACGGGTATCTCTCTTAAATTAGTCTTAAAAAAACTAATTTTTTCCCAGCATTTACTTTACCTGTTTGATGGACAACGAAACATTGGAACCCTTCAAGCGATTGGCGTACACGCTGTACAAATTTTCGTCCCGAGAATTCAGGTGGACTCACTGGAATTTGTGGTGTTGTCGATGGAGGAGTAACAGGTGGAGGTTGTGTTGTGATAATGGGTCCATCAACTGTTGTGTCTGTAGGTGGAGGCGAGGGTGGAAGTGTTGTATCTGTCGGTGGAAATGTTGTATCTGTAGGTGGAAGTGGTGTATCTGTTGGAGGTAGTGTTGTATCTATTGGAGGTACTGTTGTATCTGTTGGAGGTGTTGTTGTGTCTGTTGGAGGTGTTGTTGTGTCTTCTGGAGGTGTTGTTGTAGTGCTAGTAGTTGTGGTGGTAGTGGTGGTTTGTAAACTACATTGCTCTAACGTATAAGAGTCCAACTCATTCGGATTTGGGCAATTCCTGCACACGTGACATTGGAGTTGAGCGTTACCTTAACAAAATTGAATCAAGTTAGAATCTTTGGCTTTGATGAATGTTTCCGGCATTGGAAAATAAATTTTTAATGAGAGTTAGTTGCTTTGCGGAAACTTTAAAAACATTTTGCAGAGACATGTAACATAGCTAACGAATGATGTAGCCTGGTAATGATAGCTGTTCGCCAATGGATGTATAAAACTCAAAATTAAGATTACAAAGCTCCAGTTTACTTTGGAAGCCGTCAGCAAATTAATTTCGGTCGGCATCACAGGGTCCCGGCTCTCCTGCCCTGTCTGAATGCCGAATTCACTGAGATCACACATCGACATCCATTTAGTTCTATGAGAGGTCATCGGTGATTTTTCGATCAAAATGTCCAGTCCCATCAACATGTGAACGAAAATATTGAGCATTGACATCGGATTACTCATAATTGCGCAGTTAATTTCTTAAAAATATTTTCACTTTAATCCGCCGAGCTTAATCTGACAGACGGTGATTGATTCATTGACTTCATAAAAATATTACGAAATGCCCAACACAAAATAATGGTTTTAGCATGACTTGAGCTCAGGTTTAAGATACAGACACAGACAGAAAGCATTTTCCTTTTTTTGCATTACACTGCACAACATTATCCGAATTCATTCGTACAAAAATTACCGGTCTTACCTATCGTCACTGATCCGATTAAACTGAGCAGAGTCAAAAGTATTATCTTATCCATCGCTGGATTACCAAATAGTTTTATCGAATTACAATTACGATGAAATTCAATACAATTTTCATTCACTGATGCTAAGTATTTCTTGGCTCGATGAGTGTTAAACGGTCGAAGGTAATTTTCGTAATGATTTGCGGTAGTTTAGAATTCATGTGGTATATATGCGGTTTGATGATATGAAAATATTGATAATGAAAATTGATTTAATCAACAAAATTGATCACTTGTTAACATACGTATATTGAATTCGTCATCAATAGCATGCCGAGCAAGGCGTTAAAAAGAACTCTGATTCAGTCTAGTTTCGGAAATTCGGCACAGTGGAGTGTATCACAGTAATTGAGATAATCTAATGGTTGGATGATGTTGGGGGCATGTGATTTTAGAGATCAAGTCTCTCTATGATTTTACCTAATATTCTGCAAAGTTGAATTACAGATGAATTTCGATTATCAATAATTATAATGTGCTTGTGAGGACAACGGAAGTCGAAGACATGTGAGGTCTCAAATGAAATAATGGGAACAGTCATCGGTAATGTTGGTAATCTCTCGATAACGAAAAAAGTGCAACAAACAAATCATGACTAATTCTAATCTATAAAATCAGAATATAAAAAACTTATGATTCAGTAAAAGGAATAAAAAAATTGGACAATGCCACACAAATCCTTCATAATCCATTATCATTTTCGCTCGAGAACAAACATTAAGACCGCGTAAAATCGCCAAATATTTCAATTTTAGTCAAATATTGAAGTCACATTTTGGTCTAATTGATGTTATCTGACTAGAACTACATGCTAGCTTATCTCCAAACGATGTTAATATTTGTTGAACCGAAAGATAGATACACCAAAAACGTTGTAAACGGTCAATCAAAGTGGGGAAGTACCAATTATCTACTCATTTTGAACAAAACGTAAGAGCTTATCGAATGAAAATTTTCACGCGGAATGTTTCTAGCAAGTTTTGGCGACAAAAATTGTTAGGTTATAGCGTCTCTCCTGTTATTCTAATGTTTACGATTGTTTACATTTCTCGAAATTATTACCATTGATTTAGCTCACTGTACTAAATAGGGAGTTATGTGATCACTAGAGAGTTGAGTGATCACTAGAGAGCTAAGCGAGCTGTGACTCACTTCTAGATTAAATGGATTAAATGGATTAAATGGTATTAAATGGATTTAATGGATTAAATGGATTAAATGGATTAAATGGATTTAATGGATTAAATGGATTTAATGGATTAAATGGAATAAAAATTGGATTAAATGGATTAAATAGGAAAAAAGTTCATTTTACCAAATACTGTAAAAGTCTTAAAAATGGTTGATTTTGATCGAACCAAGTACTACAACTCATAGTACAATGTTAAAAAGCGAAAAAATCCACTTTTAGGAGTTTTTGGTGTAAAGTGGATTAAATGGAAATGGATTAAATGCACGGAAAACTCATATATGCACCCCAGACGAAGAAATCGGGAACAGCTTCACGATTATAGAACATTAGTTGTGTGCTGCATATTGGTCTGAGGATCATACAATGCCCGCCTAATGAATATTGTTGTGTGCTGGATATTATTTGTCAGCGTGCAGGTCTTAGCAGTATGCCTGTTTTATAATATAAAATGACGCCATTTTTTTCAATTCAATAAACAACCTAATTTATCGTTTAATAGAAGAAATTGATTTAATTAACTTTATCAATTTTATTTGCGTTAGCAAAAAAAACAAAAAAACTTTTTCAAATTTTTTTTTTTCAATTTTATTATTATTATTTGTTATTAGCCGTAGATTTATATTTAAATTCATCATATTAAATTGCTAACAGAATTTTTTTGCTTACATTTTTTCCGGTCACCCACCCAAGTACGGACCGCGACCATCGATGCTTAACCTCAGACAACGACTTTACCACTGCTGCTATACTGCTTGCATATAGTGGCAGTCTTATTTTGAACCGTTGTTACTTTGCTTTATGCAGCACACAGGCATATTTATACCTGCATGCTGAATATTGACTAAATGAATAAAGTCGTCCGCATTTAGAATGGGTTATACAACAACATTTAATTGAATTTATTTTCTATGAAATGTAGTACTTCTCCCCACTAAGCAATGTCATCGGATATTATTATTTTAATTCTGAGCCTGGTTCTGAATTAGAGGTTTTTTCAATGGTTCTACAAAAAAACTGTTCACATTAATAGTGAGCATCTATTACGCGAATTAATAAATTAAGATTGGCTCACCTAGTTTGTGTATATTACGTAGGTGGAAGCACGGGGTTTCAGGGGGTTTCGAACATTTAGTTTTTTCATGTTGCAGATATTGCAGTGTCAAATTCTGTCCAAGATGTGACATATTTGCAAGGTATTGGCCTTTTTCACAAAGTATAATCAGCGTAACCTTCGTAAAAAGAATCTTGAATCTGACAAGAGCACGTGTGCCAACGTGTAAAAAACAAATGTTCAAAACCCCCTGCTGAACCGTGGCGATCCTCTTGTCAAACGGACAGTACATAAACAAATCCCATCATTTATTGCTGAATACCACCAACTATTTCTGTTAACATTTCAAAAGCCTTTAACACCGAAAATGGATTTAAAAGTTCGTTCGTCAAAATTTCTATTGAAATGCATAAATGTAACATTATCATTGTATATTAATTCGGTAAAAATAGAAATAACTTTAAATGAAGGAATAAAATTAGATTTGATAATCATCTTTATGCGTATGTTCTTGAGATCTTCCTTTTATTTCATTAAAACAATAAATTTATTGTTGCATAGTCCATTCTAAATACAGACGACTTTATTCATTTAGTCAATATTCAGCATGCAGGTATAGTTCGATAGTACCATTTAGTCAATATTCGGCATGCAGGTAAAGTTAAGTAATACATCCCACAACTAATTTGAAGATATAATTCAGCACACAGCAAATATATACCTGGGAACCTCACAATATTCCTACGAGCTGAATAATATTGTTGCCGGAACTATATTTTGAAAATATTCATATTACATGTTTATTGTAATACAACACACGGGAACATTATTCAGTCTGCAGCAAATATATGCAGCACACAACAAATGTCGAATTTGCCGAATTTTCCGTGTGGAAGTGCGTCACCCCTCGGAGCTAAGTGATCACTAGAGAGCTAAGCATAGAGGTAGACTACCTAGAGGAATTATGACCCAGAATTCATTGAAAAATTATATCACGCACACCACCAACACGGAGCTAAGCGATCATTTCAAATTGCATAGGCGGTTGTTATGAATTTAGCGAGAATTGATTTAGCTCACTGTACTAAATAGTAAATACTAAATAGCTAGAGAGCTAAGTGATCAGTCGATAGCGTAAAGTGATCATTAGAGAACTAAGCGATGATTAGAAACCTAAATGATCAATATAGAGCTAAATTTACTTAGGGCCCTAAGGAACTTAGTAAATTTTGGGTATTTTCAACTAAATTCTCTATAAAATTGGTGCCTAGATGACACAGCCAGTAATGTAAAGTAACAAGATCAAAATAACAACAGAAGATAAGGTCTTGTGCAATGTACATTATACGCGTACACTAATTTCAAAGATGAAGGAAAATCATTAGGGAGTAAAATAAAACCGAAATGAAAACTTAATATCAGCGAAGAGTGGAAAGTGATTCGTAGACAGATGAAAGACTTTTGAAGGTGAATAACTAATTATCTTATTAGTTATTAGAACCTCTTCATTTTTCAACACCCAGGTGTAATGTCACATTGGAGGAAATAACATCACCCTGGTCTAATGGTCTAATGTCACATTGGAGGAAATAACGATTTGAAAAACGGATTCTAACGCACCCGTTTTCATATTATTTTGACAAAAATAATGAGTGCGTTCAAGATAAATCGACAGATTTTGAAAAATCGACCGTACCTGGTATGTACGTTATTGTGCCAATGACATTTCGCGAAGAAAATTAACTTTCCACAGGCAGGCAAGCATCTTCAATCTTAACGTTTTCGACAGAGTTATATAAAATCTTCTACTTCATTTAGTTTTAACATACAATTAGCCTGACCTCATAGCATATATACATACGATCTTTGTTGACCCATGTTTCAAAGAGTTTTATTCCTAGCCAAAGAAACGTCCATCTTTTAAACTTTTCTATTTCCTCACCGATTTAAAGCCAAGAAAATTTGTGGTGGTTTTCGTATATTCTTAAAAATTTTCCCACACAAAAAAATTCTATTTCACCATATCAACAACTGGACACATCTAAGTGAACAAAAAATGTCGCATGGCACTAACAACACTCTCCAAATTCGAGTAAAAGGCGTTTAGCTGAAAGTATTTCACAGTAGAAATAGGTCAATCACTTGTATTTCCAATCTAGCTTTTCTAACGGAAGTTTTCCCATTGCTTATCGCGCTAAGACACAAATTTCTGTTTCAAGTAATTTTTAGCCAAGACGAAGATAAATTCGTTATTTTATTTATAAGACTTGAACTCATGATACTACATTAATTGCAAGATATAAAATTTTGATGTGCAAAAATCTACCTATTTTGATCAATCAAATTATAATCAATTATACACCAAATCACCACATTTGAATCTAATCTTCAACACAAATATTTGGAATGAAAAATGATTTCGCAGTTTGTCTTACTTCTTATTTCCATAAAATTTATCAAAAGCACAATGGTCAAATTGAACGGCCAATTTCCATTCAAAGCTTGAGAGCTTTAGAGCTTTTTTCTACAGAGTGCAAAACTGGCGATTTCTTCGAAATGCGACCAGATGGCGCTCGAACACCATGTTCGCATCCAGAATCATCTACTAATGCCACTTAATATCTCACTGAATGAATGAAAAATCGAATCAATTGATGAATGAAATTTATCGCAAAAATCTTATGGATACAATTGTCGTGAGCAATAGAACTACTGATATCGAAGTATTCCGCGACGTAGCATTACATTCGTTGTTCTGACAAATGCGACAACTTATTGGAGTAATACCATTATTCGCTCGGACGCATGTTTCGTGTATCGTATTGGCCGGAACCACACATCCACGAACCACTTCTGTTCTATCGCCAACTGTAATAAGAACGATCACTCTTAGTCAAATTGTCAGCGAGAGAAATACTGGAGATCAATTACCGGTTCTTCCAATGCGAAAACAGTGGTGTTGACTTCCAGTCGTTTGGTGGATCAACTTCCTATATGGTGGACCGAGTGAAATTTGTGTTCTATCACTATTTTCGTCCGATAGATCCGTTGATTTATCGGTCGTCACTTCGATGATTGATTCATTTATCAGCAAATCGTTTTGTGAGGACGAATTAGATATTGTGGGCGGAATGATACTGATGGAAAAATACAACAGAACTTTCGGAAAAAAATTTGAATTTCGAAAGTTTCTGTTTTTTACCTTGTGGTGGTGGCGGTCGGCGGTGTATTTGGTGTTGAAGGTGATGTGTCCGGCGTCAAAGTTGTTGTGTCCGGAGGCAAATTTGTTGTTTCCGGCGGCATAACTGTTGTCTCCGGTGGTGGAGTTGTCGTACTCAGCGTCGTAGTTGTAGTAGTATCAGGTGGCGACACAAAATCACATGGTTGAGACACCATATCGGCGTCAATGTATGGACAATCCGTACAGACGTAGCAGGATAACTGTCCATTTGCTGCGTGGAATTTTTATCCGAACGATTTAACCGATTGAACATTGATCGAAAAACACAATTCTCTTCTCTAATCACAACACAATTTCACTTACCTATACTAAAAATGCTAATCAAAACTAATGCCATCATTATCTGATCCATCATCGAGTGTCGTGTCGTTTCGTTTAAAATATTTCAGTTTTACTTAATTGGAATCTAGAACCGTAATGATTTAGCGTTCAGGCCGAAGTGCCCTACCATTCAAAATTTGTTTTTTTGTTGTGGGTAAAATTGATAAAATTGCCATTTCCATAAATTCGATAAATTGATAACGATTTAAGTTCACAATAGATTTTTGTTTCATTCCGCTTAGATAAGTGTGTGCATTTCGACTGTCTACCTGGAATGTTAATCCGGCTGAGACATTTTCTGAGACATAATTTAGTGAGTCGATTTGATATTATATCGAAGAAAAGCGATGATTGTCATCCATATAATTAAATAGAGAGCGGGTATATAGTGATGGTGATGACCGATTTAAATAAATTGTGCAAGCGAAAAAACGATCCAGACACTGAGGCAATCGTTCAAGTCAGTGTACTTTCTACTCTACATTCATTTCCTATAATACGCAAATACAGTCGTTGCGTATTTTTATTGATGTGGACTTTGAAACCAGCAAAACAAAGTTATTTCTCAATGACTCGACGAAAGTGTTTTCGAGTTGTCGCCTGGATTATAGTTCTTTTTTGTCACCGTCGTACAACGTAGTATATAGAACACGGAAATCTCCGTTCAAAATTTCAAAATTTAGCTTTCATTTTATATTGCACAGCACACGGTGGTGCATACCATTTATTTACGCAACTTGAAGACCTATTAGGGAGATTACTATTTTTACTTATAAGTTGACGTAAAAATTGAATTGCCTGTGTAAGTTGAAAAGTATAGTTTTCGTGTGAAACTTGATGATCCGAGGCGAGGCCGAGGTCAATAGAGACATGAAAACGAGACTTTTCAACTTTTATCCCAAGTTTTGTAATGGATTTTACATGCTTTTGACACCTAAACCAAATTTCTTGTTTTCCCTAGGTTACCACTTTTGACTCTAGGGAAAACAAAAGCATGTAAAAGATTTTGCCCGTGAAGTACTAGTGAGTGAAGTTTAGGAGAATTTCATTGAAGTTTGTTTATAAAATGGATCTCATGCATCTCACCCAACTCCTCAACGTGCAAGCTTTAATCTACTATTAAGTCAAACCGGCAAATTAAGAGTGTGATCGCGAAATTTTCGAAAAACTTTGGGACAAGGGGTCACAGGTATTATTGATTTATAGCTCATTCGATTCGTTGACTTGTTGCGAAATTGTTTCGTCGATTTAGGGTTGACTTTCAGTCGTTGCAGTGAAACTTATCCAAGGATCTTTTTCCATGGCATGATACTGAAGAGGTTAGACTATCTTACCATACCACGGCTGTCCTCAACGAAGATAAAGTTTTTTGAAAATGTACCCACAAAATGACTTCAGAACTGAGTTCTATGACCTAAATAGAGATCGAAACCACTTTACTTAGTCTTCAACTAGATCCTTCCCCATAGTCGACTGTGAAAAAAACGATTTTTTCCATACATTTTCAAGATTATTCTGAAAGCGCAGAAAAAAAATTGTTGCTTTATGACGTTTTAATATTTTTAATCGATAACGACCGTTATTCTGAGCAAAAAATTGCTCTACGGCATGTCTGTAAAATTTTTCGTTTTTTTATGAAGCAACTATCATGTACCAAATTGTACTGAAATAGGACTCTAAGCTGACTTGAAAATCACCTATTTCACCTAAAATCAATGAACAGCCAACATAGACCTTGGGGTGTGTACTCAAAATGGACGTCTCTACAAGACCTTCAAGGCTAGTTAAAAGCAAGAAAACGATTTGGGCCCCTTTTGGCAGACCCTTACTTCACGACCTCGAGCGTCGACAACAAAATGAGTTTCACCAAACGTAGTACTACATTTTCCTCGCCACAGTTCAACAGAATGATCTATAACTCAATAATATCAGTGACTCTTAAAGGCATTAAATTTGCCGATTTCACTCTAAAGTGGTCTTTTTCCTGAATAAATGTATCAGTGTCCTCAACGGTGTAGTATTACATATTTCCTAGAAAGTTCTCTTATTCAATATAAGGACCTTTCAGTGTTGACCCTTACAAATTAGGCATTTGAGCGACATGCATCGAATCAATTTATAGGTCAATTTCTGTTTTATCAAATTCTTTTTATTTATCGTTATCAATACACTCAAGTACATAATTTATAATAAATTACAATTATAATAACCATATGCGTATTGCAATTGCATGCTGTATGAGGCTCTATTTGTATATTTTAATAATTCAAGTTAATGTGCGTTTAGACATGTTCACTGAAAAATATCAATAGATAACCTTAAGGACGTTTCAAATGCCATCCACATTAAAGTAATTTAGGAACGAACGAAACTTAAGTGACTTGAAGATGATCTAATATCGATAAGCGATGAATATCGACTGATAATTTGATTATCGAATTATCAGTCGACAATTCTGCCGTAATTTGCTTGAAAGACGTAGTGAATAATTCAAACAAATGATTTTTTGTGTAAAATTTTCATTGAGTCTCTTATGCAAATTGTACGGCAGAATTGCCGATTATCAGTCGATATTTATCGATTATCGATAAAAAAATCGATTTCTTCAAGACATTGATAATCGATCCTAAGGAAATAATCGATAATTTTATCAATCAATTGAATTATCAAACAAGCCTTTGTTCGTTTTAACGGAAAAACAAAACAAAAAAAAATCGAAATTTAACTTCAACCTTGCAAAGAAGACTAGTTACATACACAATTCAATTTACACAAATTTTGTAAAACTGGTGGCTATTACAAGTACTTTCGGTTACTTTAATATGCAAATTGATGAAACAATTTCCGAATTGAAAGTGTCTCAGAGAGACACTTCAAGATCAAACTTGTAGAATAATATAATCGTTTGATGGGCAGCGGAACTCTGACACACGCTATACAACATTTAATTTTAATTCAATTTTCGAAGGGCATAAAGTGCATTTCAAACATTTTATTGCACATCACAGACACAACAACGGACAGCTTTATACAAGAAGCTTTATTACAATTATGTGACTTGCCAGTTTTTAGATTTTATAAATTTTAGGTGGGTGCAATCAATCAACTCAAATGTTAACTGTTCGTTCGTAGTACATCGATTTTCTGGTAAGCAATTTGTAGCTATTAATTTTGCCATTTACTTCTTACAATAACATGGAATATGTGTTGATGAGGACATTAAAGCTTAATAATAGATCTCAATAGTCAATAGTGCATGCTAACTCGTCGACATTCTTTTTTAATCGATGTAATCGACATTGTAATGTCTCTAAAATGCACAGACTTTTTTGATCAATTTTCCCAATTTCGAGACGCGCAGGGTGGGGAAACATAGCTTCATTGTAATGCAGGGCCTATTTTCGATAATTTAAATTATCGAAATTATCGAAAAATTCTCTAAATTCTCCAAAAATTATCGAAATTCTTAAATTTACTTTTGTAGAATTTTGATAATTTTTCGATAATTTCGATAATTTAAATTATCGAAAATAGGCCCTGTTGTAGTGACATGATGAGATACTTCCGGTACCGTAAATTTCTTTATGAATTTCCCATTTTATTGAAATTCGCAACTGACCGTATAGGCAGCTCCCATATCAACTCGGCTATAATATGACAATTAATTGAAAAGAGAGATCGACCGTCATTTTAAAATGAAAGCAAAATAAAATGATCGAGTCTGGTTTTTGACAATTGAATTTCCATTGTCAAAAACCAGAGTCGATCATTTTATTTTGCTTTTACCTTAGAAGGCGATGGCAAGCCGATATTTTTTTCATCGATAAAAAAATCTTCCTCTATTGACAAGCTGACTTTTACTGTTGTGTACAAAAACTTCTCCTCCGATACTTTCCTTAATTCTAACGTCAAAAAAATTTAGAAAAAATTCTGTTATAGCTGATTAAAAGACAAGGTGTTTGAATACAGCCACCACTGACGCAAATGCAATCAGCATACCGAGCACAGAATTATGCGTCGAACCATTACATCCATCTACATCGCATAAGTAACAGTCAACATGTGCATTGTTTCTGGAAAACCGGCTTGCATTACACGGTAATTCATTAGCAATCTGGCAACGGCGTACGATTGTCACATGGTTGTTTACTGAGAGACGCAACGACGGGAAGAGTATTAGTTGTAAAATGTTTAAAATTGTGAAAATAGAAAATTACCGTCAGTTCCGACCAATTTCTGACAAATCAACTTCACATCGACTTCATTTTTTAAAATACGACCGTGAAAATCAGACGCTTTGAGCAACCAGTGACGGTGATTATAGTTACGTAGTTCCTTCTGTTCCTGTTCCATAAGCCTGTCGTAGTCACAATCCTGTAAATATTATAGAAAATCATGAAAACATTCTCTAACAAGCAAGGCTAATTGATGCCTCAACAGTTTATCAATAGTATTTGGGAATGGAATGGGTTGGGTTTTTCTACCATTTGTGCACAAAAAGAACACTCTCCAATTGGTTCCAATGACGTCTGTGGCGATGCTGTAGCCGCTTGACAAAAAAAATAAAAAGCGATGATGACGTGTCAGGTTTTTGTGCAGAATGTCTATCGGGTGCCGTAAGCTACAGACCTCTATCACCTATATTGTTAGTTACATATCGTAGAAGGATAAAAAAATGTAATTTTTGTCTTCCTTCGATATCGTACTAAGTATAGGAAGTTGTGGAACTCATGGCACCTCCTGCACCAGCAGCTGTCTATTTTCCATTACTTTTCATTTTTTGTGAAGTCGCTGTAGCAGCACCATTCGACATCGTTGGGACCACTAGATATGTGTTTTGAACTCAGGGCACTGGGACCTATCTAACGTACTGCGCCACTATTTGTTTACAAAACCATTGTTGCCTAGCGAATTTAAAGGTCTGAAAACATTCACATTTTTGCGCAACAACAAGAGCACTGAAAGGAGCTCTGACAAAAGCACTCAGTCCTCTTGCAATGTTGAAATATTGAAATAGACCTTTGAATAGGACGAACAAAGACCGATCGGCATGTTAACCTGTTACAGACGGCTGTCATCTGTTATCGACAACGACAGCAATAATAAATGACAAGCTCTGACTGATGAGGTCTTATATAGCAAAAAGCATGTTCAAAACAAATGAAATAAAAGATTTCTGAAATCAAACTTTGAAGATCTTCGATCAAATGAAGTAATAGATCAGATAATAAAGCTGTTAATATGCCTGCCGTCTGTGGCAGGTTAACAGAAATATCATTGTGAGGAATAATTGGGGAAACCAAAATCCCTCAGTAATGCAAATATGTCTTCTAACAACAAGTTTTCCGAAAATCATCAATATTCGCAAACGTTGAACCGCATTCCATTACTGGAAATCAATAATTCCTCCAAACAACTGCCAAAAACGACACCACTCCCATTTATCTCATTATGTCGGCAGTGATTCATAAATGAGGTCATATTTAACAACATAAACTTGACGAGGGAGTAAAGCACGCAATACATTACGTCATGGTACTGTGAGTTCTTTTGTCAAAGGAAAAAAAAAACATTTTCCCCTTTCATTTTCTGATATGCATCTTCCCTCACTTTATAGTAATACACGTATACACTTCAAATGCTTAAATATCCCCCCGACTACAAACACTTCGTTTATCATATTTCCCAGAAAAACCGTTATTTTCAAATGTCTCCGACTGTAAGTTTTAAACTCACCAAAGCTACTAAATTTGGATCCGTCATGTTTCCACATCGTGGGTTTGAATCTGAATCACAACTAAAGCACTTGATAGCCAAACCTTTAAAAAACAAATTTCATTATCAGTTAATTATAAATTCAAAAAAAAAAATAGAAAAAACAACAAATTTTCACTGACCCGACTGAATCAACAATGCAATCACAAATATCTGTATCGAAGCACACATGTTACTAATTAGATTTTATACGCTCACTCGGCACCTTATTATAATTAGAAAATTTTTAAATATTAAAATATTTGGAGAATACTGTTTCGTTTCGTCTACTCTTCGCAGAAGTTCACATCAGACTAATTCCATAAACCAACGACCAACTAAAGTTGACGAAGAAAGTGTATGCCATTCCGGAGAAAAGGCATCATTGTGAACTGTTTTCGCATCCATAGTCACACGATCATACCATATAATCTGTTAAGCAAAATAAATCTATAGAAAAAACCCACCCTCCTCGTAGTTGTGTTTATGTTCGCACACAAATTGCTAACAGACAGAATTTTCTGTCTTCGGAATGTATATGTTTTTCGGTGACTTATTTATGCTGTGTTGGTGTGAAGGAAACTGTTTCCGGCGCCAATTGGGGGACATGAAAAAGATAAAATCAAATCAAAACGCACAGCATCACCCAAACGAAATTTTAAATCGAAATGAGGGTCGGTTATACGTCGGAACTGGTGCAGTACATAAAAATGAAAGTTTCGATTGAATTTTGTGCATAATTTCTGGAATTTGCATCGTTAGAAGCTATTCAATAATCTCCTGCTAGGACCACCAAGACTAAAGAATTACATTTCCCTCACAACCAAACTCATTTTCATTTTCATTTCAATAAAGTAGAAAACCAATGTCTATTGCCTGAAACAAATGAAAGGATTAACTTTCATTGAAACTGTATAGTTTCCACACCCGTTGATATAATTAGTCCAGTTTGGCTGCAAAACTATGCTTTCGCATTGTTTTCGTGCAATAATACACGACTCGCCTTGTAAATTCTTACGATATGCGAAACTTATATCTGTGTCAGATGTACTTTCTCTCCCCTTCAGTCGTTTCGATGGCGCCAAAGTGACTCCACTCAGAGATTTACTATTCGACAGACTGGCGCCTCTTATACGTTTCTTTACACATCGACACACATATACACTGGAGAACATTGAATGTTGCACATTGTCGGTTGTGAACCCTCTCATGTTTTCCAACAAATTTTACTGTAATTCGTTGATTGTAACAGTTTGAATTTGCTACATTTTATAATGGGGTTGATCATTAAAGTCCTTCATCCAGCTATTATTCTTGGTGTTTTGAGAAAGCACAGCCGATGCAAAATTGTTTCAATTATTCTGTCGAAAGTTTTTAACGAAAATATTGATGAAGTTACAAAAATTACAGATTTTTGCAGTAAATCGATGAGAGAATTTTATCTTCAATAACAGTTTCTTCACATCCCTTTATTTGAACATTAAGTAGTATGGATTTGTACTAGACAAAAGTCTAGTTTACATTCATCTGTAATCGACGGCGACGACAAAATTATACGATAAACACTCAATAATGTGGTCGTACTATATAGCAAACGGTATGTTAAAACAATTGAAGTAAAAGATTTTGTTTGATTCGCTTTGCTTACCATCGCTGTGGATGACTAAATGTTTCGCAAATTGTTTGATCCGACATGAAATCAGGGATTTTACTGAAAATAGTCCCTGGTTTGACGGTATTTTCAACGATGTCGATACACAGGACTGACCTGAACCTTGACCTGACTTGAATCCTAAGTTTGAAAGCTATCATGTCGGGTCAGGTGTGAAATATTTGCATGAAATTTTCAGGTTACCTGAAACCTGATCTGAGGATTTTGTAAAATTTTCAGATTTGGCTCAATTTTACCGCGTTCGACTCACGAAAAGACTTACCTTCTATACAGAAACCAGTTTCTGTAACTCGTGATACTGAACAATAGTTCAGTGTAAGTCATGTACGCCTGTTGCAGCTATATCTCGTAAACTAAATCTAGACACTAGATGACGTAGAGAATGAAACAATTTTTATTAACTTTGGAAGTTAGTTTTTATTTCGTCACATCGAATAGTCATATTATCAACACATTTAGCTTGATTGGAGTTCCGAATTAGTGACCGAATGAAGAGGGCAATCTATAAATCCCGTTAGTCTTTGTCATAAAGAATCATTAACCTCGTAGAAGTCGTTCAAATTGACGCCACAGAGTCTATCGTTCCTTGCGTTGAGCTAAACAGAGATTGATAGATGTTTCTCGTGCGAAACTTAATTCTAAAACAAATTTATTTGTGGCCTTGATTTGACTCCTTAATTTTAAATTTCTTAATTTTTAAAACGCAATCATCAAAATCAAGAAGAAAAAAAAACAATTATTTATAATACGAATGTAAGGGAAGCGCATCAACACGCTACAACCTCGGCTACAACATTGAAATTGATTTTATTTTATTTTTTTCAATTTACTGTACAGACACTATTCTACAACGAAAAGTTTATTATAAACTGATTCTTGACAATTCCCATGAATAGTTTATTTATACGAAGAAATCGATTCAACTTAAATGCTAAAAGATGATTGAATGAAAAATACTCACTTATGTGTAACGGATTTTTTCCAGCGATTTCAAACATTAAACACGATTTTTAAAAATTTATTTATAGAGAGAAATTACAAGAATTAATCGTAGTATTGTCCAATATATGGATGTTGATTGCTGTTTTTTTCTCTGTTTCTAACGGTATGACCTTGAGCATTCTGAAATTGAAAGAATACACCAATTCCGAGTGTGGTGCATTTTATTCGAATTTTAGTCGATTTTTGAAAATATCGGACGCACACCTAACTAACAAAAACTTTGCACAATTTTGGAAACACAATTTTGATTACAGTTAGAGGCCGTGAAATTTCAGCACGAATTTGCTGCAGCTGTTTTCCAGGTTTCAGCTGATGCAAACAATCAATAAAAACTGTTTACATGTCTTTGCCGTCTTCTTTATACGGTTTTACCACATGCGTTTAGCAGCTTCAACCGTATAAGCAGTTTTGAGTGTATGTGTGGATCAGCTGAGAAACAGCTGAAGCAAACTCATGCTGAAATTTCATTGCCTCTGACTGTACGCTGACCTAGTAAAATAAATGGAATAGTCTGGCTGACTATTTTTGCCAAATGAATATCAGTAGATACGTAGAGTCTACCGCCAATTGTCGATTTTGGTTTGCAGAGTTTTTGGTATTGTCACTAATATATCAATCGTGCAAAATAAAATCTATTGTTTGCAAAGTCAGCTTAAATCCTAGACGCTAATTTTCTTGCTTTTTAATTGAGTGATTTATTTACATTTACAGTACTGTTACTTCATACGAAAACATTTCTTTTATAGTAATTCATTCATTTACAAATGTTTCAATCGTCCAATCAATCGAGATAGTAATATAATTTGTTTTATTGTGTACGCGCATTGTAAATGATACATTTAATAGTTATTTAGATCACGAGGCTCGGAAAACGATTTTTAAAAATTCGAGGAGAGTATCGTAACATGAGAATGCGTGTTTGTGAACCGAGATTTACCGAGTGTTATAGAGTGTAATGATCAGAGTGAGAAAACCGAAGAATTTAATTATAACTTGCCTTGGAGTACTTGTCAAAGTATTTGCTTCTCTTTCAACATGTTACGAGTGAGAAGACCGAAGGCCAGTTTATTATATCTTGCCTTGGAGTACTTGTCAAAATATTTCTTTCTCTTTCTTCATTATACTCTACTAATTAATTGTAAGCTGCGTTCACTTTTTTGATACTTTTTTCGCGTACACAATAAATCATCGTATTGCTTACTGGGTTTTACATCTCACATTAATACCTCGCTTCACTCGGTATTAATGGACGATTTAAAACGCAGTAAGCAATAATAAACTATTATTTTAAAAAAAAATCTGTTTACAGTCGTAGGACAATACGGCAACCATACAACACAATACTTGATTTTGTGGAATGTTTCCCACATAACAGTAAGGCTGTAAACTTGGGGAGGTCACGCAGATTGGCATTTTATTAGAAAGTTTACAGCCTTGCATAACAGAGCATTTGGTACAGATTTACATCGCCGCGACTGTAACTAGATGTTCTTTTGGTTGTTGGTGTTAAGAGGCATCGGTTCTCAGCTAAAATTGTAGCCTATATTTGCGTGTCTATTATTTCATTTTTTAGAAAAAATTTTCATTAGAATCCCTTTCGAAAAATGTACGGCCGCAATAACGACCACGAATTTGTTAGCTTTAAATAAAAGTTAGTTATTTGACCGTCTGAGAAACGTGAGTTTAACGAAATTTTCATAAACTGCTCAGATTTCTCAGGGCTGGTCAAATTGATGCAACCAAAACTAATTTTTATTCAAAGCTACCACATTCGCGGTCGTACATTATTGATTCTGGTGAAGAGATTCAACAAAAAAAAACTAAAATCCAGTTTTTAAAAAACGCCCAAATGTATGCTTTTCAGAAAAGCATCGGTGCCTCTTAAATAACAAAAACAAATATTTGTGGAAAAACAAATTCAATTGAAAATTCGATTCGATTTTTTGTTTTCTTCTTTTTTTGGTTTTACAAAGGTACTTCTGTGCACTTACAATATTTCTTTTCTCTTTTATCTGTTAAGAAGGCATAGTGGGTGAACCATGACGTTTTAATTAAATCTCATTTTTTTTAAACTTTCAATTGCAATATTAACAACTCTTAAACAGACAAATTTTCTTAAATACTCAAAATTTTGCTTAAGTTTAATTGAATCAAATAATTTTTCCTTAATTTTTTTTTTACAAACTTAAATGTCTACATACACTAACAATCACGACTGCGATACCAAATACCACACCGAAAGTCTGATTACTCGAAGAACCGTTACAACCATCCTTATCTTTGCATATCTCACACACCTCAACTTTATACTCATTAGAAAAATGTGCAGCCAATAGTGCGTAGCTGTCATTACACTCAACGTTCGCGAGTTGACAGCGCCGTACGACCATTCGGTTTTCTTTGTCTAAATCGGGGATGATGCAATTTCAAAAATTAAATTTCTTTCACCAAAAAATATCCGACTTTTGGTCGGTAGTGAATTACCGTCGGTGCCAACTAATTTTTGGCATACCATTGGGACAGAGTCAGTTTTACTGTTTGGTGGTCGGTGGTAATAAATGTCCGATATCCTTAACAGAAAATGTCTGCCTTCATTTTGAAACTGCCTTTCGAGTTCTGCTTGTTTCGCGTCATCGCATTCCTTGAACAGATTTTTGCTGAAAATTTACTTGAACACTTTGTTTTTTCGTTGAAATATAAAAGTCCTCTGGGCCCATCGAAATCTAAATTCCATTTTTCATGTAGAACACATAACTTTTCAGACGTAAGTTGCATGAGGGACCTAACGAAAAATTTGAACAAAGGAATGCTTCCAAAAATTTTCTTTTAATTTGTCTGGTTCAATTTTTCTGGTTATTGAAAAGTAACTGAAATCGACCAGTTTGTATGAAAATCGAGCTTATTGAAATAAATATCGATTTAGAATTCGTTTGTCATATGATGACAATAACAGCGACAAAAATAAGCACTCAGTTCATACTCATGTTCTCTTATATTGTGATAAAAAATGATAAATCAAATGAAGTAAAAGATTTGCAATAGACACTTATACCATAGGCCACCTGATTTAAGAATTCTAGAAGCACTTGTCGTTCTTCAAATGTTAAAAATGATGGCTACAACAAGACGTATTTTTGAGAATATTTGTCAGTAATGAATTACCAATAACGTTCTCTAGGCTACAACAAGAAACCCATTTTTGTAGAATATTTAATGAACAACGTTGCCCCGTTCGTTAAAATGACTGTTTGATCTGAAGTGAAATCTCTGCGAAAAATACGAGTCTCTTGAAACAAATTTGTAAACTGAAATAGTTAACCTTTCACAGACGCAGTTGTCTTGAAAACCCGAATTTTCTGCTTAGAACTTCTGTGACCTTGTGTCAAAGCACCTAGCAGGGGAATATAGGTTTTTTCACGTCAAATATTGTAGTATTTTGATACCAATTAGCAGCCCTAATGGTAATTTTGCAATGACATTAAGAAAACAAGGTATGTAAATATTCGCATCTCTATTTTTTTCTATTACCCTGCTAGGTGCTTTGGTTGTATACATTTTACGGTTATGTTTATGGTCTCATACCTGTGTTGGCACACTCTGATCATTCATTTTGTCACATTCTTTATCCATCTCAGATATACAATTAAAACATTTGATAGCCAGACCTTTAAAAACATAAAAAATATTTTAAACCAAATTTTTTATTTAAAATTTTGGTTATCACTGACCCGATTGAACCATCAAGGCTATCATAAAAACATGCATTGCAGTACACATGTTACCAATTAAACTAAATTCACTTCTCTCTCGTCACTTTAATTTATTTGGATTTTACAGTTTTTATAAAATTTTGAATGAAAAATTTCCTTCCTTGCAATTAAGCATCTAAAAATTGAATTCAGTATTTTCAACCTCTCTGTACAAAGTTTCGAGTCAGACTAAATCTCTGCGAGCATACATTAACGTCGCAGAAAACTGCTATTGTGAACTACTTTCACATCAACTGAACGACCACGCTTCATGTGCGGGACGGAAAAAACCACCCATTTGTACATGGTCACAATAAAATTGTTACATAAAATGTACGTCGGTCGAAGGACACATCTTTGCTGAGATTTTTTTTTCTTTGACAAAGTTTTGCTGTGATCAGAAGTGGACGGCGGAAAAAGTGATATTTGTGATGCAATGAAGTGGTATGAAGATGGCGGTTATGATGTGAACTTTGTGTAAACGAAATGAAATGAGTTAAAGAAAAGGGATAAAGTCGAGGGTATTCATTTCGTATAGCAAGCGGCTAGACAAACGGACATGAGAAATTGGTTTTAGACCAAAACTTTTAGTATGAATCGGGCTTAGCACTACGGGCCTACCGAAGTAAATGTCCTTCAGAGTAGCCATATGGAACGACGAGAGATTTAGTAGTAAAGTATACTATCGTATCAGTGAAAATGAAACAAAAACTTCGCAAAATGTTTTTGTTCGACAAAGGTTTTAATGTTCTAAAATTGTATTAACCAAAGACGGATAGACGGAGCATTACAACAGTTTTACTATGGGATCTACTACTTCATGTGATCTAAGTATTTTCAAGAGATTGGTGCCAATAAAATCTTATACTTCGATTTTTTGAACATTTTTTACATATAACAACATTAGTCCAGTTCAAAAAAAATCCTCACAAAAATATGCCTAAGGGGCCATTCATAAAGTGCGCACGCAGTGTGCGGTCATTTTTTGACCCCCTCCCCCCCGTTTCGCACGCGATTTTCCATATAAAAAGTTCCAATTTCAAACCCCCTCCTCCCTCTTAAGTGCGTGCGCACTATTTGAATGGCCCCTAAGTGAAATAGTAACACTCGTTTTTGGGTCAAATTTTTCACATAAGTTTCTCACAGAAAGTTCACCCTACACCCTACTGTTTTTGGGTCAAGATTGTATGAACTGACTATAATCAATGTTACATCTGCTTTGTATTGCACTGGTTATATTTCTTCACTATTCAATAGTGGTGACTGCTATTATCAATTTAAGTCTGATAATAAGCACATTATGGTTCCGCTTGGATATTTTTCGTTTTCATGTGTTGTAAATTTGCATTTCAAATTGAAGGCGACCTGGCAACAGTCAATTCCAAACTTTTTATACCCTTTACACTTCTCGTAGCTTAAAATACTGACCAAACATTTTCCCCACAGTTTACACCTTTTGTGGAAGTTATGTCTACAGTCCAATGGAATCATTGTAGTAATGACAGTAGATTGATTCGTAAGTATTGCAATTTCGTGAGCTTTTGACATTTCTCCCATATATTTTATGTCAAAGGTCAACGAAGTCGCCATACTCACGAACTTTACTAACCGTAATGGTTTACCCCTATTGATTGCAAGCAAATGCGTCTAAATGAAAAACATTTTTAGCCCCGTACGAAGTACTGGGGGCTTATAAGATTAATATGCCGTTTGTAACACGTCGAATTGGAAGCAGACAGTAAGGGCAAAGCATTTGGTTATGTTCATAGATGACGAATCCGCAATAAAAAAAATGTCCGTCCGTCCGTCCGTCCGTCCGTCCGTCCGTCCGTCCGTCCATCCGTCCGTACGTCCGTCCGTCCGTCCGTGACCCCTCTAGCTGGAGCAAATCACAACCCTTTTTCAAAATTCTTTTTTTCCCCGATTGGTATCGACAAAAGTAAGGTCAAGTTCGAAAATGGGCATGGTAGGGTCGGCCCTTCCAGAGCTAGGGCCCTATAGGTGTTTTTCAGTCTTTCGACGATATCTACCGAAATACGCACGCAATAGCTACTTGTAATATATCAAATGAAAGGTATTGACGAGTAGAACAAAGTTGCTGAACATTGTTTTTGGGTAGGATGCAACCCGGGCTTGTTGCGAGGGCTCAAAGGTCGTTACGCGGCCCTAAGTGTTTTTTGCACATAAATCGAGTAAATCTCATCCGATTTTGCTAGATTTAGTTTTTTATGGAAGGTAATTGAATACCGAAAATAACGTGGAGAAAAAAGTTTCAAATTTGGGCCCTTAGACTAAGGCCGCTACTCGGCCCTAAGTGTTTTTTTTGCACATAAATCGAGTAAATCTCATCCGATTTTGCCAGATTTAGTTTTTTATGGAAGGTAATTGAATACCGAAAAGAACGTGGCTAAAAAAGTTTCAAATTTGGGCCCTTGGACTAAGGTCGCTACTCGGCCCTAAGTGTTTTTTGCACATAAATCGAGTAAATCTCATCCGATTTTGCTAGATTTAGTTTTTTATGGAAGGTAATTGAATACCGAAAAGAACGTGGCGAAAATTTTTTCAAATTTGGGCCCTTGGACTAAGGCCGCTACTCGGCCCTAAGTGTTTTTTGCACATAAATCGAGTAAATCTCATCCGATTTTGCTAGTTTTTGTTTCATTTGAGAGATAATTGAATGCCGAATAGAATGATGGCAAAAAAAGTTTCAAATTTGCGCCCTTGGACTAAGGCCGCTACTCGGCCCTAAGTGCTTTTTGCACATAAATCGAGTAAATCTCAACCGATTTTGCTAGTTTTTGTTTTATTTGAGAGGTAATTGAATACCCAATGGAAAGTTGGCAAAAAAATTTGGGTTTATAAAATAATGTCGTAAATTGTTGGTACTTCGTACGGGCTTTCGTAATTGCGCTATGCGCAATTTTAAAAATGAACACTTTCAGTAAATTTGACCATGCCCAACTTGACTTGCATTTTGGTAACAGACGCATTAGAGGGTTGTAGACGTATTAGGGTTCCGGGCGTATTACGGCTACGGACGTATTATGGTTACGGACGAAATAGGATTACGGATCGTACGGGGCTAAGTCGCAGCAAACGCTCCGACTGTTCTGATGCCTTGTTTTTAAAGAAACTTGACTCCAATTTGAAGTAAAAGTGAACCAATTGGCTCGTCAACATGTGTTTCCACCGCCTACTCAACATTAAGCAGCCAAAAATCTATTTCTTGAAAAATAAATGGTAAAAACTGAAATTTCATACCAACTTCCACCCACCGTACAATAAATTCGACACCACACAACATATTTGTGACAATTTTGTATCAAGGTTGTGGATTGAAAAACAAAACTCTTGGCGCTGCGACAGGGACATATTTCTACGAACGAACAAAACAAGAAAACGATGGAGATCAACTGTCTCCGAAACAATAGAATTGAAAAACAGTCGGTTTCCTTTTGGTATTTTTACTGTTTGTTAGAAAAGAAGAAAGAAATTTGATACCTCGGACATGGCAATGTGTACGTATATCATTTTCGTGTGTATATGACGCTACGAGGCTAAACGTCTGTACGTGTATTGATGTTCAGTTTTCTTTCCCCTTAAAAGTATTATTGATGGCGCCAGAAAGACTTCATTCATCCTCTGGTTAAATGTCTGATAGTGTTTGTTCGAGCTTATATAATATTATCGTCATCTTGGCGCCCTTGCTAAAGTCATTGCATCCAGCCATTTGGACACATCAATTGAAGCAATAAAAGAACGAAACGTTAAATTCATTCCGTTGTGCATGCATCTCTATCAAATTTTTGTTAATCAGAAATAGATGCAAAGCAATAACATCATTTTTTCCACACTAAGTCTTTATTGTATTCTCTTTAAATGAAACAGATTGCGATTTTATAATTCAACAGTAGCTTCGATGACCTTTACTCGTTGTAAGACAACTTTCAATTCAATTTATTCAACAAAAGATCTTTACAAACTAACCGCGTAACTACAGCACAACAACGGATTCACTTGATATGTACCCGCATCGAGGGAGTAATTCCTTGGGAAATATGCGAAGGACTAAGGATCTAGTTGGATTTGATCGTTCACGCCGTTAACTTCGCAGAAGGTAAACATTTTCATCAATACACTTGTCGAATCTGTTACTTATTTTGATTTTTCCGAAAAGTGAAGCCAAATCTTTTACTTCACTAGCTTTAACATACCGCTACCATATAAGGCCGTAAAAGTCAATTGTTGTCGTTTATTTGGTCGCCAGTGTCGATAACAGATGATATCCCGAGTAAAAATAAAGTCTCAATTGAGAACAGTTTGAGGTATCTCAAAGTCTCAAATCTTGGCTGAGGATTGATTGAGGATTGGTGAGATATTGGTAAAGTTTAAAATTTGAGGATTGAGGATTTGTGGCGCTGCAGACGTGAAGACTTTGTGAGACATGAGTATTTTCGTGAGATATTTTTTGTTAGACATGAGAACTATGTTGAGGCTTGAGAATTTTCCTGAGATATTTTTCGTTAGACATGAGGACTACGCTGAAGCTTGAGAATTTTCGTGAGATATTTTTCGTTAGACATGAGGACTACGCTGAGGCTTGAGAATTTTCGTGAGATATTTTTCGTTAGACATGAGGACTACGCTGAGGCTTGAGAATTTTCGTGAGATATTTTTCGTTAGACATGAGGACTACGCTGAGGCTTGAGAATTTTCCTGAGATATTTTTCGTTAGACATGAGGACTACGCTGAAGCTTGAGAATTTTCGTGAGATATTTTTCGTTAGACATGAGGACTACGCTGAGGCTTGAGAATTTTCGTGAGATATTTTTCGTTAGACATGAGGACTACGCTGAAGCTTGAGAATTTTCGTGAGATATTTTTCGTTAGACATGAGGACTACGCTGAAGCTTGAGAATTTTCGTGAGATATTTTTCGTTAGACATGAGGACTACGCTGAGGCTTGAGAATTTTCGTGAGATATTTTTCGTTAGACATGAGGACTACGCTGAGGCTTGAGAATTTTCGTTAGATATTTTTCGTTAGACATGAGGACTACGCTGAGGCTTGAGAATTTTCGTGAGATATTTTTCGTTAGACATGAGGACTACGCTGAGGCTTGAGAATTTTCCTGAGATATTTTTCGTTAGACATGAGGACTACGCTGAAGCTTGAGAATTTTCGTGAGATATTTTTCGTTAGACATGAGGACTACGCTGAGGCTTGAGAATTTTCGTGAGATATTTTTCGTTAGACATGAGGACTACGCTGAAGCTTGAGAATTTTCGTGAGATATTTTTCGTTAGACATGAGGACTACGCTGAGGCTTGAGGACTTTCGTGAGATATTTTTTGTTAGACATGAGAACTATGTTGAGGCTTGAGAATTTTCGTTAGATATTTTTCGTTAGACATGAGGACTACGCTGAGGCTTGAGAATTTTCGTGAGATATTTTTCGTTAGACATGAGGACTACGTTGAGGATTGAGAATGTTTGTGAGATATTTTTCGTTAGACATGAGGACTACGCTGAGGCTTGAGAATTTTCGTGAGATATTTTTCGTTAGACATGAGGACTACGCTGAAGCTTGAGAATTTTCGTGAGATATTTTTCGTTAGACATGAGGACTACGCTGAGGCTTGAGAATTTTCCTGAGATATTTTTCGTTAGACATGAGGACTACGTTGAGGATTGAGAATGTTTGTGAGGACTTTCGTGAGATATTTTTTGTTAGACATGAGGACTATGTTGAGGCTTGAGAATTTTCGTGAGATATTTTTCGTTAGACATGAGGACTACGCTGAGGCTTGAGAATTTTCGTGAGATATTTTTCGTTAGACATGAGGACTACGCTGAGGCTTGAGAATTTTCGTGAGATATTTTTCGTTAGACATGAGGACTACGCTGAGGCTTGAGAATTTTCGTGAGATATTTTTCGTTAGACATGAGGACTACGTTGAGGATTGAGAATGTTTGTGAGGACTTTCGTGAGATATTTTTTGTTAGACATGAGGACTACGCTGAGGCTTGAGAATTTTCGTGAGATATTTTTCGTTAGACATGAGGACTACGCTGAGGCTTGAGAATTTTCGTGAGATATTTTTCGTTAGACATGAGGACTACGCTGAGGCTTGAGAATTTTCGTGAGATATTTTTCGTTAGACATGAGGACTACGCTGAGGCTTGAGAATTTTCGTGAGATATTTTTCGTTAGACATGAGGACTACGCTGAAGCTTGAGAATTTTCGTGAGATATTTTTCGTTAGACATGAGGACTACGCTGAGGCTTGAGAATTTTCCTGAGATATTTTTCGTTAGACATGAGGACTACGTTGAGGATTGAGAATGTTTGTGAGGACTTTCGTGAGATATTTTTTGTTAGACATGAGGACTATGTTGAGGCTTGAGAATTTTCGTGAGATATTTTTCGTTAGACATGAGGACTACGCTGAGGCTTGAGAATTTTCGTGAGATATTTTTCGTTAGACATGAGGACTACGCTGAGGCTTGAGAATTTTCGTGAGATATTTTTCGTTAGACATGAGGACTACGCTGAGGCTTGAGAATTTTCGTGAGATATTTTTCGTTAGACATGAGGACTACGTTGAGGATTGAGAATGTTTGTGAGGACTTTCGTGAGATATTTTTTGTTAGACATGAGGACTATGTTGAGGCTTGAGAATTTTCGTGAGATATTTTTCGTTAGACATGAGGACTACGCTGAGGCTTGAGAATTTTCGTGAGATATTTTTCGTTAGACATGAGGACTACGCTGAAGCTTGAGAATTTTCGTGAGATATTTTTCGTTAGACATGAGGACTACGCTGAGGCTTGAGAATTTTCCTGAGATATTTTTCGTTAGACATGAGGACTACGTTGAGGATTGAGAATGTTTGTGAGATATTTTTCGTTAGACATGAGGACTACGCTGAGGCTTGAGAATTTTCGTGAGATATTTTTCGTTAGACATGAGGACTACGTTGAGGATTGAGAATGTTTGTGAGATATTATTCGTTAGACATGAGGACTACGCTGAGGCTTGAGAATTTTCGTGAGATATTTTTCGTTAGACATGAGGACTACGTTGAGGATTGAGAATGTTTGTGAGGACTTTCGTGAGATATTTTTTGTTAGACATGAGGACTATGTTGAGGCTTGAGAATTTTCGTGAGATATTTTTCGTTAGACATGAGGACTACGTTGAGGATTGAGAATGTTTGTGAGATATTATTCGTTAGACATGAGGACTACGCTGAGGCTTGAGAATTTTCGTGAGATATTTTTCGTTAGACATGAGGACTACGTTGAGGATTGAGAATGTTTGTGAGATATTTTTCGTTAGACATGAGGACTACGCTGAGGCTTGAGAATTTTCGTGAGATATTTTTCGTTAGACATGAGGACTACGCTGAAGCTTGAGAATTTTCGTGAGATATTTTTCGTTAGACATGAGGACTACGCTGAGGCTTGAGAATTTTCCTGAGATATTTTTCGTTAGACATGAGGACTACGTTGAGGATTGAGAATGTTTGTGAGATATTTTTCGTTAGACATGAGGACTACGCTGAGGCTTGAGAATTTTCGTGAGATATTTTTCGTTAGACATGAGGACTACGTTGAGGATTGAGAATGTTTGTGAGATATTATTCGTTAGACATGAGGACTACGCTGAGGCTTGAGAATTTTCGTGAGATATTTTTCGTTAGACATGAGGACTACGTTGAGGATTGAGAATGTTTGTGAGGACTTTCGTGAGATATTTTTTGTTAGACATGAGGACTATGTTGAGGCTTGAGAATTTTCGTGAGATATTTTTCGTTAGACATGAGGACTATGTTGAGGCTTGAGAATTTTCGTGAGATATTTTTCGTTAGACATGAGGACTACGCTGAGGCTTGAGAATTTTCGTGAGATATTATTCGTTAGACATGAGGACTACGCTGAGGCTTGAGAATTTTCGTGAGATATTTTTCGTTAGACATGAGGACTACGTTGAGGATTGAGAATGTTTGTGAGGACTTTCGTGAGATATTTTTTGTTAGACATGAGGACTATGTTGAGGCTTGAGAATTTTCGTGAGATATTTTTCGTTAGACATGAGGACTATGTTGAGGCTTGAGAATTTTCGTGAGATATTTTTCGTTAGACATGAGGACTACGCTGAGGCTTGAGAATTTTCGTGAGATATTTTTCGTTAGACATGAGGACTACGTTGAGGATTGAGAATGTTTGTGAGGACTTTCGTGAGATATTTTTTGTTAGACATGAGGACTATGTTGAGGCTTGAGAATTTTCGTGAGATATTATTCGTTAGACATGAGGACTACGCTGAGGCTTGAGAATTTTCGTGAGATATTTTTCGTTAGACATGAGGACTACGTTGAGGATTGAGAATGTTTGTGAGGACTTTCGTGAGATATTTTTCGTTAGACATGAGGACTACGCTGAGGCTTGAGAATTTTCGTGAGATATTATTCGTTAGACATGAGGACTACGCTGAGGCTTGAGAATTTTCGTGAGATATTTTTCGTTAGACATGAGGACTACGTTGAGGATTGAGAATGTTTGTGAGGACTTTCGTGAGATATTTTTCGTTAGACATGAGGACTATGTTGAGGCTTGAGAATTTTCGTGAGATATTATTCGTTAGACATGAGGACTACGCTGAGGCTTGAGAATTTTCGTGAGATATTTTTCGTTAGACATGAGGACTACGTTGAGGATTGAGAATGTTTGTGAGGACTTTCGTGAGATATTTTTCGTTAGACATGAGGACTATGTTGAGGCTTGAGAATTTTCGTGAGATATTATTCGTTAGACATGAGGACTACGCTGAGGCTTGAGAATTTTCGTGAGATATTTTTCGTTAGACATGAGGACTACGTTGAGGATTGAGAATGTTTGTGAGGACTTTCGTGAGATATTTTTCGTTAGACATGAGGACTACGCTGAGGCTTGAGAATTTTCGTGAGATATTATTCGTTAGACATGAGGACTACGCTGAGGCTTGAGAATTTTCGTGAGATATTTTTCGTTAGACATGAGGACTACGTTGAGGATTGAGAATGTTTGTGAGGACTTTCGTGAGATATTTTTCGTTAGACATGAGGACTATGTTGAGGCTTGAGAATTTTCGTGAGATATTTTTCGTTAGACATGAGGACTATGTTGAGGCTTGAGAATTTTCGTGAGATATTATTCGTTAGACATGAGGACTACGCTGAGGCTTGAGAATTTTCGTGAGATATTTTTCGTTAGACATGAGGACTATGTTGAGGCTTGAGAATTTTCGTGAGATATTTTTCGTTAGACATGAGGACTACGCTGAGGCTTGAGAATTTTCCTGAGATATTTTTCGTTAGACATGAGGACTACGTTGAGGATTGAGAATGTTTGTGAGATATTTTTCGTTAGACATGAGGACTACGCTGAGGCTTGAGAATTTTCGTGAGATATTTTTCGTTAGACATGAGGACTACGTTGAGGATTGAGAATGTTTGTGAGATATTATTCGTTAGACATGAGGACTACGCTGAGGCTTGAGAATTTTCGTGAGATATTTTTCGTTAGACATGAGGACTACGTTGAGGATTGAGAATGTTTGTGAGGACTTTCGTGAGATATTTTTTGTTAGACATGAGGACTATGTTGAGGCTTGAGAATTTTCGTGAGATATTTTTCGTTAGACATGAGGACTACGTTGAGGATTGAGAATGTTTGTGAGATATTATTCGTTAGACATGAGGACTACGCTGAGGCTTGAGAATTTTCGTGAGATATTTTTCGTTAGACATGAGGACTACGTTGAGGATTGAGAATGTTTGTGAGATATTTTTCGTTAGACATGAGGACTACGCTGAGGCTTGAGAATTTTCGTGAGATATTTTTCGTTAGACATGAGGACTACGCTGAAGCTTGAGAATTTTCGTGAGATATTTTTCGTTAGACATGAGGACTACGCTGAGGCTTGAGAATTTTCCTGAGATATTTTTCGTTAGACATGAGGACTACGTTGAGGATTGAGAATGTTTGTGAGATATTTTTCGTTAGACATGAGGACTACGCTGAGGCTTGAGAATTTTCGTGAGATATTTTTCGTTAGACATGAGGACTACGTTGAGGATTGAGAATGTTTGTGAGATATTATTCGTTAGACATGAGGACTACGCTGAGGCTTGAGAATTTTCGTGAGATATTTTTCGTTAGACATGAGGACTACGTTGAGGATTGAGAATGTTTGTGAGGACTTTCGTGAGATATTTTTTGTTAGACATGAGGACTATGTTGAGGCTTGAGAATTTTCGTGAGATATTTTTCGTTAGACATGAGGACTATGTTGAGGCTTGAGAATTTTCGTGAGATATTTTTCGTTAGACATGAGGACTACGCTGAGGCTTGAGAATTTTCGTGAGATATTATTCGTTAGACATGAGGACTACGCTGAGGCTTGAGAATTTTCGTGAGATATTTTTCGTTAGACATGAGGACTACGTTGAGGATTGAGAATGTTTGTGAGGACTTTCGTGAGATATTTTTTGTTAGACATGAGGACTATGTTGAGGCTTGAGAATTTTCGTGAGATATTTTTCGTTAGACATGAGGACTATGTTGAGGCTTGAGAATTTTCGTGAGATATTATTCGTTAGACATGAGGACTACGCTGAGGCTTGAGAATTTTCGTGAGATATTTTTCGTTAGACATGAGGACTACGTTGAGGATTGAGAATGTTTGTGAGGACTTTCGTGAGATATTATTCGTTAGACATGAGGACTACGCTGAGGCTTGAGAATTTTCGTGAGATATTATTCGTTAGACATGAGGACTACGCTGAGGCTTGAGAATTTTCGTGAGATATTTTTCGTTAGACATGAGGACTACGTTGAGGATTGAGAATGTTTGTGAGGACTTTCGTGAGATATTTTTCGTTAGACATGAGGACTATGTTGAGGCTTGAGAATTTTCGTGAGATATTTTTCGTTAGACATGAGGACTACGCTGAGGCTTGAGAATTTTCGTGAGATATTTTTCGTTAGACATGAGGACTACGCTGAGGCTTGAGAATTTTCGTGAGATATTTTTCGTTAGACATGAGGACTACGTTGAGGATTGAGAATGTTTGTGAGGACTTTCGTGAGATATTTTTTGTTAGACATGAGGACTATGTTGAGGCTTGAGAATTTTCGTGAGATATTTTTCGTTAGACATGAGGACTATGTTGAGGCTTGAGAATTTTCGTGAGATATTTTTCGTTAGACATGAGGACTACGCTGAGGCTTGAGAATTTTCGTGAGATATTTTTCGTTAGACATGAGGACTACGTTGAGGATTGAGAATGTTTGTGAGGACTTTCGTGAGATATTTTTCGTTAGACATGAGGACTATGTTGAGGCTTGAGAATTTTCGTGAGATATTTTTCGTTAGACATGAGGACTACGCTGAGGCTTGAGAATTTTCGTGAGATATTATTCGTTAGACATGAGGACTACGCTGAGGCTTGAGAATTTTCGTGAGATATTTTTCGTTAGACATGAGGACTACGTTGAGGATTGAGAATGTTTGTGAGGACTTTCGTGAGATATTTTTTGTTAGACATGAGGACTATGTTGAGGCTTGAGAATTTTCGTGAGATATTTTTCGTTAGACATGAGGACTATGTTGAGGCTTGAGAATTTTCGTGAGATATTTTTCGTTAGACATGAGGACTACGCTGAGGCTTGAGAATTTTCGTGAGATATTTTTCGTTAGACATGAGGACTACGTTGAGGATTGAGAATGTTTGTGAGGACTTTCGTGAGATATTTTTTGTTAGACATGAGGACTATGTTGAGGCTTGAGAATTTTCGTGAGATATTTTTCGTTAGACATGAGGACTATGTTGAGGCTTGAGAATTTTCGTGAGATATTTTTCGTTAGACATGAGGACTACGTTGAGGATTGAGAATGTTTGTGAGGACTTTCGTGAGATATTTTTCGTTAGACATGAGGACTACGCTGAGGCTTGAGAATTTTCGTGAGATATTATTCGTTAGACATGAGGACTACGCTGAGGCTTGAGAATTTTCGTGAGATATTTTTCGTTAGACATGAGGACTACGTTGAGGATTGAGAATGTTTGTGAGGACTTTCGTGAGATATTTTTCGTTAGACATGAGGACTATGTTGAGGCTTGAGAATTTTCGTGAGATATTTTTCGTTAGACATGAGGACTACGCTGAGGCTTGAGAATTTTCGTGAGATATTATTCGTTAGACATGAGGACTACGCTGAGGCTTGAGAATTTTCGTGAGATATTTTTCGTTAGACATGAGGACTACGTTGAGGATTGAGAATGTTTGTGAGGACTTTCGTGAGATATTTTTTGTTAGACATGAGGACTATGTTGAGGCTTGAGAATTTTCGTGAGATATTTTTCGTTAGACATGAGGACTATGTTGAGGCTTGAGAATTTTCGTGAGATATTTTTCGTTAGACATGAGGACTACGCTGAGGCTTGAGAATTTTCGTGAGATATTTTTCGTTAGACATGAGGACTACGTTGAGGATTGAGAATGTTTGTGAGGACTTTCGTGAGATATTTTTTGTTAGACATGAGGACTATGTTGAGGCTTGAGAATTTTCGTGAGATATTATTCGTTAGACATGAGGACTACGCTGAGGCTTGAGAATTTTCGTGAGATATTTTTCGTTAGACATGAGGACTACGTTGAGGATTGAGAATGTTTGTGAGGACTTTCGTGAGATATTTTTCGTTAGACATGAGGACTACGCTGAGGCTTGAGAATTTTCGTGAGATATTATTCGTTAGACATGAGGACTACGCTGAGGCTTGAGAATTTTCGTGAGATATTTTTCGTTAGACATGAGGACTACGTTGAGGATTGAGAATGTTTGTGAGGACTTTCGTGAGATATTTTTCGTTAGACATGAGGACTATGTTGAGGCTTGAGAATTTTCGTGAGATATTTTTCGTTAGACATGAGGACTACGCTGAGGCTTGAGAATTTTCGTGAGATATTTTTCGTTAGACATGAGGACTACGCTGAGGCTTGAGAATTTTCGTGAGATATTTTTCGTTAGACATGAGGACTACGTTGAGGATTGAGAATGTTTGTGAGGACTTTCGTGAGATATTTTTTGTTAGACATGACCATGTTGAGGCTTGAGAATTTTCCTGAGATATTTTTTACTCTTCATGAGATGATTTATTTAATCAAATATTTAAACATTAGAAAAAAAAACAGAACATTTTAGGTATAAAAAATTATTCAGAAAGGTCACTAAGCCTTCTGAAATGCTGCCTTCTGAAACGCTGCCTTCATCATCTGCAACCCAAAAAGTCTCATGAAAGGCCTCACATCTCACCATAGTCCTCATGTGTAAAAAAAAAATATCTCACAAAAGTCCTCATGTCTTATTACAGTTCTCATCTGCAACCCAAAAAGTCTCATGAAAGGCCTCACATCTCACCATAGTCCTCATGTGTAAAAAAAAAATATCTCACAAAAGTCCTCATGTCTTATTACAGTTCTCATCTGCAACCCAAAAAGTCTCATGAAAGGCCTCACATATCACCATAGTCCTCATGTGTAAAAACAAATGTCTCACAAAAGTCCTCATGTCTTATTACAGTTCTCATCTGCAACCCAAAAAGTCTCATGAAAGGCCTCATATCTCACCATAGTCCTCATGTGTAAAAAAAAAATCTCACAAAAGTCCTCATGTCTTATTACAGTTCTCATCTGCAACCCAAAAAGTCTCATGAAAGGCCTCATATCTCACCATAGTCCTCATGTGTAAAAAAAAAATCTCACAAAAGTCCTCATGTCTTATTACAGTTCTCATCTGCAACCCAAAAAGTCTCATGAAAGGCCTCACATATCACCATAGGCCTCATGTGTAAAAACAAATATCTCACAAAAGTCCTCATGTCTTATTACAGTTCTCATCTGCAACCCAAAAAGTCTCATGAAAGGCCTCATATCTCACCATAGTCCTCATGTGTAAAAAAAAATATCTCACAAAAGTCCTCATGTCTTATTACAGTTCTCATCTGCAACCCAAAAAGTCTCATGAAAGGCCTCACATCTCACCATAGTCCTCATGTGTAAAAACAAATGTCTCACAAAAGTCCTCATGTCTTATTACAGTTCTCATCTGCAACCCAAAAAGTCTCATGAAAGGCCTCATATCTCACCATAGTCCTCATGTGTAAAAAAAAAATCTCACAAAAGTCCTCATGTCTTATTACAGTTCTCATCTGCAACCCAAAAAGTCTCATGAAAGGCCTCACATATCACCATAGGCCTCATGTGTAAAAACAAATATCTCACAAAAGTCCTCATGTCTTATTACAGTTCTCATCTGCAACCCAAAAAGTCTCATGAAAGGCCTCACATCTCACCATAGTCCTCATGTGTAAAAACAAATGTCTCACAAAAGTCCTCATGTCTTATTACAGTTCTCATCTGCAACCCAAAAAGTCTCATGAAAGGCCTCATATCTCACCATAGTCCTCATGTGTAAAAAAAAAATCTCACAAAAGTCCTCATGTCTTATTACAGTTCTCATCTGCAACCCAAAAAGTCTCATGAAAGGCCTCACATCTCACCATAGTCCAAATGTGTAAAAAAAAATATCTCACAAAAGTCCTCATGTCTTATTACAGTTCTCATCTACAACCCAAAAAGTCTCATGAAAGGCCTCACATCTCACCATAGTCCTCATGTGTAAAAAAAATATCTCACAAAAGTCCTCATGTCTTATTACAGTTCTCATCTGCAACCCAAAAAAGTCTCATGAAAGGCCTCACATCTCACCATAGTCCTCACAAATAAGTACCTGAGTCTCAAAAAAATCCTCAATATCTCTAAAACAAGTCTCGAAAAAAATCTCAGTGTCTCAAAATTGTCTCACACAAGTTTGTAACAACGGTTCAAAAATAAGATTTGGAAAGCTATAAGCAGAAATAGCAACACGCGTAAACCAGTTGGCGGTCGGATATCTAGGTTAAGCATTAATCGGCGCGGTTAGTACTTAGGTGGGTGGCCGCAAAAATCATCAAAATAAGGTAATTTTTCAAATAAAAAAAATAACAAATTTCTCATTTCAGATTAGCGAATTATAAACAAAAATGAAGGGTGCTGCCATCTCTGCATAAAATATGAAGATGATAACGAACGCAATAATCTAAGTGAGAATAACGAAAACGAAATGAAGGCAATGAAGACTCAGTGAGGAAGGATGTAGGCAAAAAAGTATCAGTGAGAATAATACAAGGACTAGTGAGACATTGAGGATTGGTGAGACATTGAGGACTGGTGAGGCATTGAGAACTGGTGAGGCATTGAGGACTGGTGAGATATTGAGGACTGGTGAGATATTGAGGACTGGTGAGACATTGAGGACTGGTGAGACATAGAGGATTGGTGAGACATTGAGGACTTAGTAAGAAAGTAGGTAAAAATTTCTCATATCTTTTTTTTCGATTAAAAAACACTCACAAAGTCCTCAATGTCTCACCAGGCCTCAATGTCTGACCAGTCCTCAATGTCTCACCAGGCCTCAATGTCTCACCAGGCCTCAATGTCTCACCAGTCCTCAATGTCTCACCAGGCCTCAATGTCTCACCAGGCCTTAATGTCTCACCAGTCCTCAATGTCTCACCAGGCCTCAATGTCTCACCAGTCCTCAATGTCTCAACAGTCCTCAATGCCTCACCAGGCCTGAATATCTCACAAGTCCTCAATGTCTCACCAGGCCTAAATGTCTCACCAGGCCTAAATGTCTCACCAGGCCTCAATGTCTCACCAGTCCTCAATGTCTCACCAGGCCTCAATGTCTCACCAGTCCTCAATGCCTCACCAGGCCTGAATATCTCACCAGTCCTCAATGCCTCACCAGGCCTGAATATCTCACAAGTCCTCAATGTCTCACCAGTCCTCAATGTCTCACCAATCCTCAATATCTCACCAGTCCTCAATGCCTCACCAGGCCTGAATATCTCACAAAACTCTCTTCTAAGTCTCACAACGCCTTCGATGTCTCACGAGAAGTCCTCAATGTCTCACAAGACCCTCTTATAAGTCTCATAATGTCCTCAATGCCTCACGAGAAGTCCTCAATGTCTCACAAAACTCTCTTCTAAGTCTCACGAGAAGTCCTGAATGTCTCACAATGTCCTCAGTGGCTCACAAAAGTCTCACAACGTCTTCAATGTCTCACTAGAAAACTAAAAAAAGTCTCACTCAAGTCCTCATGTCTCATAAAAGTCTCAATATCACACATGTCTCACGAGTCCTCAGCGCTACATGCTCAAACATGTCTATATCTGTCGAAATCAGATATCTCACTCCCATATTAAAATGTGTGAGGATTTGAGACATCTCAACTCGAAAAATATTTCTACTCGGGATAGCAGGTAGATATCGTTAAATGAGTAAAACCAAAGCACTTCAAGCAAAAGTGGTACTCTAAATAGAGTACTGAAACTTGACAGTGCTCCATACCAAAATTTACACTATAAAAAGAGGGGATAATATTTCATACAAAAAGTACTCTTTTTGGCAGCTGTCATTAATAGCACTTTTGCTTGAAGTGCGTTGGTTAAACGTCTTATATCGCGATGTTCGCTCTAAAAACAGAACCAAGTAATTCCCTTTAGGTCCCATAAATGGCGGCAAAGTCATTTCGTATCATTTTGATAAAATATGAAAAGAAAGCAGCATCTTCTCCACGCAGTCTTGGAAGGACATGGGTCACACTAAATCGCTTTAGAGGCTTGTAATTCTTTCCTATGAATTTTAGCACGTATGTTTTGAGCTCTATTGAAGAAATGATTTCGCAAAATTATTCTTAATCGTAAGAATTTGAGTCATGAACCAATAAATCCGGCTAAATCTGCTAACTAGTTTCATTTGATTGCCTAAAAAATTAGCTTAAAAATTTCCTACAGAAATGTCCGATAGATGGGCATGAATATTTCGGTAATACTGGTTCACCAGCACGTTTAACATAATAGTCTTAAATAATCGACGAGAGGGGGAAGGTACTACCCAAAGTGATATGACTGTATTTACCTGTTTACGCTCCATACTACGCGTAGCACAGATTAGAATATATTCCTTTCGGTTTACGCTCACTCGCGGCTGAATTCATCCGATCTGTCTTTTCCCCTCAATATTCGCAGACATTCGGGAGTGTCAATCAACGAGACCGAATATTAAAAATTCTTTTTTTTTTCTACCTTCTTCTTCAATTAACACCAGCGCGTTAACATGCCATACAAATAATCAGTTGTGAACTTCAAAACAACATGCTTTAAAAATCCAATCAACTTTGTTTACATTTGATATTCCTTCCTAAATTGATAAGTATTAGCATCAGTCGAGACAACAATTGAATTATCGAAAAGTACTAAGTGAAAGTGACTAGTGTGGTTCGCGTTTTTTTTAAAAAGATTTTGCGGTGTAGGGTGCATCGTTTTTTTAATGGTAGAAGTGGTAAAGATAGACATTACAGTTTGTAGGGTACAGTCTTGAATCGACCGTACTGTACTTAGATTTCAGTAATAAAATAAATTGTTGGTAGATTGGTGGGCTCTTAATATTTCCAGTACCAACCAGACACATTGGAAAAAGCAAGATATGACCACTCAACTGATTAGTTAATGAAAGCATGGTCTCGTCGGATCACTCACAAGTTGTAATGCAAAATGTCTGTAGAGGCTGTCGGTGGTATGTTTTGCGTGAACGCAAATTTAACTGAAATGTGACTGCATCCTTTACTGGGATAGCGTTGTTAGTCAGTCTGAACAGTTCGAAACGTCGATTTTTCTTAGCTGCTCAGCATAATGTTCGAAGATTTTTGTTTTGTTCGATTTGTTATTTTCATAAAAATTTTGTTTTGTCCAATCTGAGGTTGGTTATATCATGGGTGCGATACTACCCGAATGAAAAACAAAATTTCGATTTGAAGTTAAAAATAGTACCACAAACAACCAAATTAATTTAATTCGGAATCAGTTTTCTCTTGTATTTCTGACATAAATCTGGTTAGAACCACAACACGAAATTCTGACAAGACCTTGCATAAAAATCCAACAGTGAATATGCGTGCCTCTGTATATTGATTACAGTCAAACGAAACTAATTTATAAAGATGGGCACAGTTGAAAATTGTGTTAATTATCGTGAAACAGTTTAATGGACGGGCTGTGTAAAATTTTTTGGGTGTTTCTGTGAAGAAAAATTATAATTTGAATTCTCAGTGAATTCTTAGTGCTCAGACTTGGTGGTTCGACGATCAGACATTGTGACAGTGATATATATCTCGTAGACAATGAAGAAGCTACTCTTTTCCGTTATATTATCACAAATGTTTATCACAGGTAAAATTCGTTCCGTTCATTTTCGAAACATCGCGTGAGACATAATCGGCCGATGTTTGTTGCTCAACATTTTTTTACTTCCAATGATTTCATCTCGCTGTGACCAACGACTTTTTTACGTCTATTTTTACCAAAAAAATATTTCGATCATAAAATGAATTGTTGGTGTGCATCGCGTAATTAATTTCGTATACTCGATTTATCGATAATTATACCATGTTGAAAGTACCTTGCATCGCGAAGATCATGTAAAAATTGTGTGCTAAAATAGTAATTCGAATTGTAATAAATAGAACAAAAGTAGAAGATCGACGAATGTGAAAGAACAATTTTGGTAAATTGGTGAACTTGATACATGTACACCTTGAGTATTCAATGAATATTATGTGAGACATTTACGCTTTAACTGATCGATTATCTGTTGAGGCTTTAACGATAAATTGTTATTGGTTGATGGAAAATCTTCGAAAGCGAAAAGTTAGAATTTGTGACGATAGCTTCTAACTATGTCCCAGCTTACCAAAAATGTTTACTGAAATTTACCAAAATCATTTCACTTGATGTTACTAAATTTAGTAAAACAATTAACTAAAAATCGAATTGGGCCATGAGGGCCATGAGTCAAGAGCCTGTTTCGTTACATCATTTCCTTTTCTGTGACCAACGAAAAATCACGAGAATTTAAACCGCTTTTATCGACCAAATGTTGAATTGAATCCATAAATATTCTCAGCATTGTATGCACATCGGTCATTAATTGTTGATAAAATAACGAGTGTAAACAAGTAAATGCTGAGTTATACGACTGTTATCTCAACAAAATATTGATACTTGTAGATTAAGTGCGTCGTCTTCACTTTATGCTGTCGATTCGAAAATTCTACTAAGAATAGATAGACCGGAGAACTGAATATTGCAGCAGATTAATATAGAATTGATGAGTATGAGTTGTTATGAAATATTACATGAATATGCTGAATACAGGTTCAGCCTGGCCAGAGTCTATTTTAAATTCGGTAAAATTCCTTAATTTCTTAAACGTTTTTTTGACTTATTCACTTGTGCACATTGAAAAACCTCTGAGTCTTTAGTCTCCTGTGGATCTTTGGTAAACCAGCCAATTAATTTTCAAATATTTTTCTTAAAGTTTACGAGCAAAAATTTTTTTGAAATTTTCGGGAATTTAAGAGGCTAATAAATAGGCCCTGGTCTCAATGCATAGTTTCATTTGGACGATTCGAAGGGGAAGGGAACAAATTGATCATCGATTCCTCACCAACATGATTTTGCGCTTCAAGTTATTATGAGTAACTGTTAAGCTTTCTCGCGACATCCATGTTCAAGTAGATCAATCATCTGTGCGTTACACCAGAAAATCTCTGCTATGTGTGTGTGCTTAACATACAAAACGGCTGTATTCTTTATGAAAATTCTCCACAAATGTCATAGAAACAGGAAGTCTTCCTATAAGTGAATGGCTATGAGGTGACAATGTGTTCAGGCCCTGCGGAACCTTTTTTTTCGTTTTGTTCTTCTAATTTTCAAAACTACAACGGTTACCAGAAGATGAACTTAATAAATCGATGTGAAGGTCACCGTTTAACACACCAACGCTCTACTGATAAATTTGACAAACACAAAAACGGCTATATTTATCTGAATTCAAATAGTCGTAGGTCGTTCCATTTACACATTATATTAACCTTGTGCTATTGGTTTGGAGAGATTTTTTTTTTCGTACGATCGGTCTTCTTTGAATGGATGAGGTAGATACAGTGAGTTGTTTCCCATTCGAATGTTAAAACTTTATTGATGAGGAAGGTGTACAAGCTTCTAGAGCAGGAGGACCGTTTCGGAAGTGTTGATAATTACGTACTGTACGTTGATCGTAGAAACACGGAGCAAGCAGATTTCATAAATCTTATAAAATATCCGGATAAGTAGGGACTTCCTTGATGTCCGCTTTTATATCAATTTTAATCAATTTTACCACCTACACCATATATCGTTTGTAGTAATTGCAATCCATTAATTAAACACATCATTTTTACGTTTTATGATTATTCTGCAATAAACTCGACCCTACCTCCGGCTGCTAACAGAAATGTAGGGAACTCATAGCGTACATCACTTGTAATTGGTTTTTTTTATTGGTATATAACATTATCACTGTGAACAATTGTATTGTAAAACAAATTGATTAGCTGAAACCATATTTACAAAGTTACGTCGTTTTCGGACGGTTGGAAATTGTGCTTTTAACGAAGTAGTATAAATACAGACAGTATAAATATACGAATGGTATTATAGTATACCAGAGTAAATTTATGGAATGTTTATAGCATAACTTATGGGTATTTCGTTTCAAAATATTTGCGATGAAGAAAAATTTAAGAATTCAACCTGTCACATACGGCTATTCATCTGTTATCGATACGACGACAAAAATAATGACAAGCTCTGGGTAATATTGTCCTTTATAAGCGAAAACGCATGTTACAAAAATTGAAGTATAATATTTGAAATCGACGAATTACAAATACTTTGAACGATGGAAGTAATAGACCATATAATAATACTGGTCATGTGCCTGCCGTCTGTAACAGGTTCAACAAGTTAAATGAGCAGTTGATAAGTTTTCAACAATTAAAGTTTGAAGAGTCATATCGCCAAGACTTCAGGTGATTGGGGAACAAGCCGACTCCGATTTTAATGAGTGATAGTTCGTTGGATTCGTCTTTCAATTCTAGGAAACACGTATCTTTCACTTTTTCTAAAAAAAAATTGTTTTCTGTGACCGTTTGCTCCCACTTGATCATATCGTTTTTCCAAACTTCTGTCGCTTAGCAAATATTGGTCCAATTGAAAAACTAACTACTGTTCCGGAGTCCTGAGGTCATTTGCTATACGCTAACACTTTATTTGACTAAAATCCTCCGAGAAAAATTTGATAATTTTTCTCTTGATATTACTAACATTGGATCTGATATATTCGTGACAGATCGAAGCGTTTTTCTATTGATAAGGTAAAAGAATAGTAGACGATAAAGAATGACTGCCATAGTACCGTTCCAGATGCTGTTCCAGCTGTAGAGTCCTCAGAAAGAAGAAAAAAATCTGCATTTTGGCACCAACTTTTTTTCTAACACTTCTGTGGGCTTGCAGCACAAAAGTACTGGGCTCATTTATGTGTGGAACGATAGTGGGTGAGGCCAGCTACAACACCCCATACTTAGTTCCGTGGAACAACGAAGCTGCAGAGAAGCAGTACTCTCCGAACATTCACTTAAGTCACAGCTCTCGTGGATCAACTAGCACCAAGCAGTGCGTATACTCTATCTGTAGGTCTTTCCAAGGCCGACAATCGTACAACATTACAACAATTTAAAATAATTTTTTCTTGAGTTATTGCCGAAAAACGGTTTTCGGTACTCTCTGACATGTGATCACTTTTGAACACTTTTCACAGAAAACAATTTTTTTTTAGAAAAAGTGAAAGATACGTGTTTCCTAGAATTGAAAGACGAATCCAACGAGCTATCACTCATTAAAATCGGAGTCGGCTTGTTCCCCAATCACCTGAAGTCTTGGCGATATGACTCTGAAGTACAAAATCTTGACAAAATTTCAACCACACTGCCATAAGTATCGTTGAACTGTTTTGAATGTATTTTTTAGAAAAAAATTCACTATCGATTCTAGTACTTCTTTTTTGTTTTTATTACTTCACAGATTGATACGAAATCTTTTACTTCATTAGGTGTAACGTACCATTTGTTATATACATACCCTACTTAGAGTGCATCTCTTATTTTTGTCGTCGCTGTCGCTAACACATGAATTAGTTATCTGTGAAAGTTAGTCTTTCCTAAACTTTGTTTTCCAGTCCTCGCGTTCATTTGAATCTTATGACAAAGAATCTAAAATATAATTCCACATCGTTGATAATTACTTCCATACACATGTGTAATCTCTATACTACTGGCCTTGTTTAAGATTTAAATATTACAAAACCTGAACGACACGCGATGTATGTGGACATTTTTCGCGTTTACTAATTGGATGATTGTCTCGATTTTCAAATTAAACGATGGTCGTATCATAGATAGAGACGGTGTTGGAAATTTAATGGAATTGCTGCTATTTGGTTAGAATTTATGTTTATTTGTTGTGGTATCGAGTTGATTTACTTACAGATCGATGACATAACGAAAGGCGAATATCGCATTTTACAAACGTCGATTTAACAAAAACAAAGAGATGTAAGGGATTGGTCCTGATGGACAGCTTCTGACTAATGTTGCCTCATACATACGTAGAGCATAATGTATGTTGAAATTAACGAAGTAGAAGATTTTGCATTGAAATAAGTAATACCAGCTGGTTGAACCTCGGAACTAGTTTGATTTGAAAGTTCAGGTCAGGTAATTTTATAAAAAAAAGACGACCTGAACTGAACTTGATTTCATTAAAATCGGTCAGCTCAGAATTTAGACAATCTGAATTTTTCATACAAATTTTTCAAGTAGCTTGTCAGGTTTTACCTGATTATTACATTCAGGTTTCAGGTCACTTCAGATTAGGTCAAAATTGATCATATCAGGTTCGGGTTAAAACCGTTTCAGGTAAATCGAGACCTGCTCCGAGCTTATGAGAAAGGTTTTAACGATTTTTGCAAGCACACAATTTTTATTGGTTAAGAGGAAATTTGCAAATTTGTAGCCTACTTTTAGGCGGAAAATTATTTTTTTTATGATTTCTCAGAGCCAAAATCTTTTTTAGACCCGTACGAAGTACTGGGGTCTTATAGGTTTACGCATACGTTTGTAACACGTCGAATTGGACTCCCTGAGTAAGGGGAAACCTATTGTGGTTGTCTAGAGATGCCAAATCCGCGAAAAAAAAATGTCCGTCTGTCCGTCTGTCCGTCTGTCTGTCTGCACGATAACTTGAGTAAAACGCATCCGATTTTGAAAATTCTTTTTTTTCCCGTTCGGTAATGTCAAAAGACAGGCTAAGTTCGAAGATGAGTGATTTTGGATCGACCCCTCCCGAGCTGTGGCCCAATAAGTGCTTTACGGTTTTTCGAAGAACTTGTAAGTGATACGTCAAATAAAAGGTATTTACAATACCGATCGACAAAAAAAAAGTTTATGGAAATCGGATGACCGACTCGTGAGTTAGACCCCTTGGTGTGAAACAGGCACAGGGCGGCAAGCAGTTTTTGCTTGTAGGTCGGCCACATTTGAACATATTTCGTCTGTTTTAGCTTTATTAGATAGGTATTGACCGTACCAATCAGGGAAAATTTTTTTATGAAATTATGTTCTCCGGAGCGTGAGCTAGGTCTCTTGGAGTGAGCTCTTATCTGGCTACTCGGAAGTACAGTGAACGTGGTGTATTTTGACAATATCTCGAGTAAATTTTGACCGAATTTCATGAATTTTTTTTTGTTTGAAAGGTATTAACGAATGTAAAGCGTCGGTACTATTTCCGGTCTACTAACAAAATGGCTGCCGGCGGCCATATTGGATTTTAGTAAAATAGAAATATCTTGGGAAAAATGATACTTAGAGAGTTTCTGTTAACATGGAAATAATTTGTTATGTGTGTGGGGTTTCAGGGATTCCATATACGGTCATCTATATATACCTATATATACAGGCATATAGAGCTATATAATAGCATATATTTATCTGTGAAATGTTTATTTATAGTGAAATATAGTTAAATATAGCGGTATATAGCTGTTTAAATAGGAATTTATGAAATTTGTCTTCGTACGGGGCTGTCTATATTGCCTCCGGCAATTTAGTTGTATATGATAACAAGGCAAAGAGTGGATAATGTAAGTGATTTTAAAGGGAGAATAGTTTTTCAGCAGAGAAGAAAATGAAGTAAGAGAAATGAAGAGTTTCACATTAAAGGCTTTTGATACGAATAGGTGTTTCGTACGGGTCGGCGTTAGCTATGTTTTTAAACTTTTAAAGGAAAAATTGGTTTGTGGTTTATAACTTATCCCACTTGGAGAAACCTTTGCAGATTGTGTAAATTTATGTAATATGCACAGGTTTCTCCAAGTGGGTTAAGTTATGACTCATAAACCAATTTTTCCCTTAAAAGCAACACATTTTTGCGTGCTTTAATGGATGTTACTTTTTCAAAAAAAGATTTTGTCTCAGAGAAATCATCAAAAAAATGTTGTTTCGCCTAAATGTAGGCTACAAATTTGCAAAGGGTCCATTGCTCTTAAAACGAATTGTTTCGATGTAAAGCGACTATAATTCATTCGGTAAAAAGATGATAAGCATTTCACCGTCAACATTCGTTGACGTATCACACCAACAACTCTCTAACTGAACTATAAACAATCATACGACTATATGATTATTGATTATCTGAAAGCATTTATAACAGATTTTCCCTTGCAGCATTTTCAATAAAATGCTATCAATGTAGTTCCATGACCGACGAAGGATGCGATAGCTTAGCAACATTCAGTCCACATTTAACGGCCGCATACTTTAAAGAATGTGAAGAACTTGATAAGTACAATGGATCAAAGCCTTTCTGTCGGAAGAACGAACTCGAAGGTAGGTGAACAGCGATTGTAATGTAATTGACGTGCATATGAATAACGAAAACAATTTTGTTTTTCATTCAAAAAGTTAAATATCCCGAGAAGATAAAACGTACGGTTCGATCATGCGGATGGTTGAAATCTCCCGCGACTCCTTTGAGTTGTACCAGCCGAGACTACGATGGCCACATTGAAGTCAAGTGTCAGTGTTTCGAGGACGGATGTAACGGATCGTCTCAAATGGAAATGTTTAGCCTGATAACTTTGGCCGTTCTGAATGTTTTAGTATTTATTGCTTGCAATTGATTTTTAATTTTGAGATAAGACTTTGCAGTATGTTATAGCCATTGTTGCATGTACTTGTACTGTACATAGTTTATTTATAGGTAAATTAATAAAAACTTTCTGCCACTTTTTAAATTATTTCGGATTATTATGCTTCGGTGTGAGGAGCAAAGTGGTCGGAGGCCATTCATTCAAATTACAGACGTACCTCAAAAAGCACACGCTTCATACATTTTCTGGCTACATTTTACCAAAATCGCAAAAGAAAACATGGCAGTGGATTTTTTGCGATAACGGCCACAACGATCGGCATAACCTCTCCATATACAACCTTACACTTTACGGACCTTGGTGGCAGTAGCGAAATATGTTTAAACAAATTTACACCTCAGTTTTTCTAACCATGTCCATCTCAATTCAATTTCTTTATTGAAGTGCCGAATGCAACCTACAGTATCATCAAACATTTACTATGTTCTCTGGATTCGAATTGCAGCTTCCTACTTATGCATGCAAAATGGTTTGAGATCAACACATCTACGAACATTCGTTCACTCTAACAGCTTTCATCAAAGTGTTCGACCATTTTCATTTACAGCACCAGTGGAGTTCGTGGCCGTTTCGTCTGAAAATACATATGCCTTAAAACGACACCAAAATCCGTAAGTAAAATCCAACAAAATGACAATTTAATTTCTTATGATCTTTGACTCATATCCACGTACATGTCAATTCCATCCGTTCAATGTGAAACGATTGGAATTTCGACTATGTAAATTCGTCAAACTTATTCTTAAAGCCGACAAATCGAGTTTCAATTTGATCGTATGTGTGGATGATAAAGTAATTTACAGATTAAGGGGTCATAAAAGTTGAATCAAAGCATTTCATTAAATAAACTGAGTGATAATGGCACATACGCCAGGCATGGTACTATAACTCATTTGAACTTGTTTTTGTTTAACAAAAACAACTGAAAAATTTAATGATTTTGTTATTATTTTGTGGTTTGTACACATAGTACGTCACTTTGACCAGTAATATCGTGATTACTCACAGAAAATATGGGTCTTAAAATCCTCGGTCCTCGAGGAAAATATATTGATATTTCGAGGTCATTTTGAGGGATTGAGGGATTTGTAACGTTTAAGTAACATTCACCTCAAAATAGTAACTAACGATTGACAATTAACATTCCCAGAAGCCCACCACTAACCATTAACACTTAAGTGCCCATTCCACTTAAAAAAAGTACTCCGTGAGAGAGCCGTTAGAGCGCCGTGAGAGAGCAAGCTGTCAAATAAACAAAGAAAAAGTACTTTTTTTGGTAAGAGGAAACTAAGCATTACTCATATGATCCTCTAATGGTCCGTTGAAAAAGCGTGCTTTAGCTGAAATCATAAGAGAAATTTTGCTTCGCTGAAATCGACAATTATGCTTGTCAACCCTAAATTCATAAAATGTGTTTACGACCAAAGAGATTCACGGGCTTTTCCATAAAGGTTGTCCATATGATTTTCAGCATTTTCGAATTAATTTCTTACTCTCCTTCCTCCGAAATTTTTTCTTGGTTGGAACATTAGGGGTAAACCATTATGGTTGGTAAAGTTCGTGAGTATGACAATTTTGTGAACTTTTGACATTTCTACCGTTTATCTTATGTCAAAACTCTAAGAAATCATCATCTCACGAACATCACGAACCATAATGGTTTACCCTTATTATATAAAACGAATTGCGAAGTCATTTCCACTCATCGACAAAGTATTAGAATTGTTCCAAATGTTCAATTCATAAATTCCGAAAGAGACTTCAGTCAAACTCTAATATTATCCTCTGTGTGCGTATGTTAATTTCAAATTAATGTCAAAGAAATAATATTTTGCGTTACTTCTGGGATGGCATGGTACTGGTACTATCACCTATAATAACCACGCATAACCTAAGGAATACGGTTTGCGATTCGCTTATATCACGCACTCACAATCGTATATTAAATAACTAAATTTTGTTGTAATTGAACGACAAGATACAAAAAAAAACTCCTCTCCATCGCTCTTGCAAAGCATCTCGGAACAATAAAATAAAACGTTTTAAGTGAACATAATACACGACATCCGGCTAACTAGCTTTTGTAGACATTGGCCATAAATTGCTTGAACGCGTACCTATGCCATGTATATATGTGATTTAGATTGATTGTTGCGTCACCAGATTATGCATGGTCATCAAAATTTCGCATGTATATGGCATGTTCTTTTGTAACATTTTCGTGCATGGTGTTTTTTCAATACAAAATAAAGATATTGCAAACATTGGAAATGATTTGAAAACTGTTTCTTAATGATAAATGAGGATGAATCTTCATATTAAGACAAAAAAATCTAAATTTTTATGCAAAATCTGCCAAGTACAACAAAATCAATCGTCGTTCCGAACGTTTCTAAAGTGAGAAAAATTGTATGCAGTCATCGACGGCAAAGGTGTTTTCTTATAGTTTCATAATTAAATTTGAACCATTACTTAATTTAAAAATAAGAAGAAGGGCAAAACTTCATTTTAATCACAGATTAAGTTAAATTTGATTGAGAAATTAATATAAAATAATTAAAAATATCACCGTTCCGAACGTTTCCTTAGTAAAAAAATCCAAAACATCATACCGATAGGCAAACATTTTTCGAACAAACCGCTACTAAAGTGCATTAAATTGGTATACAAATAGCGCGTTGCGCGCTATTTTACATTGAAAACAAAAGATTAATGACGCCAAATACCGGTAGCAACCAAAAATCCGCTACAAATTTCTGTAAAATACCGGTAAATGTATATTTTTAACACTAGTACGACAGTCCCTGTGTGTTAGTACAAATTGTGAATTCTCACTGAGCGTGGAAACTGCCATATACTCTACTCATAGGCAAATTGTTTATTGGTTAATAGGCGAGACATTTACTAAAATTGGAGTAAGACAACAATTTTTGTTTGAGAGTTTCATGACCGTAATTTGATGTGAAACAATGACTATCCAGAACGTTGCCTTTAACTGAAGTCGAACCAATCATACAGTTTGATTATGCTATCGGTTCGCAAAACGTTTTGCAATAATAATTATGGGAAACTGTCTAAATGTGTGTGAAATTAGCACTTCATTGTCAATCGAGTTAAACATAAACCAACCATAGCCTGATGAATGATGAAAGATCAATGGATCATTAAATAATTAATAATTCACTATAAATAGCACTGTACTAACATTACAGTTAGTATGGGGTTTAGCATTTTAAAAATTGCAGGCTCATCGCTCGATAAAATGATTAAAAATCTGTTACTTCTTATACATCGTCCAATTTTTGATCCAAAATCTTTTACTTCGTTAAAATTAACATACATTTTGCTATACAACAGAATGCTGGCAAAAGAATTTATCGCTTACTTGTTGTACATAGCAGATGACTACCTGTTTCAAAAGGGACGCTTGAGTTATGTATTAACAAACCTTGCCCCTTACAGCTTCTATAGAAATCTATTTGTAATTGAAGGGTGTTAATGCCTTATATTTGAAACGTTTTCTACGTCTTTATCACAACAGTGTTGTCACAGCACTGCTGTGTCTTTATACAAACGTAACCGGTAATAGGGATATTCCTTTCAATTTTTATGCTCGATATACGATCGTATATCTAGCATATCGAATATATTTGCATAATATTGCCAGAGGGCGTTGGATGATATTTGACCATTTGTATGGACTTGGAACAAGCCTATCAGTACAATAACTGTCAGTAGTACTTTACATCGAGTTTCCTTCAAAATCGTCGAAATGGTATTACTCTTCATCTGATCCATTTCGTTTGTAAAATTGACAGCATTCTGGGAGTGTTTTTTTTAAATAAAGTTGTGTACAACAACCTGGCTCCGATTTACCACTAATTGATAATAGAAGGAGCAGCACCTCTTGGTACTAACAAATAAGTAACAACCAGTAAGTCAAGAGAACCTAAAGATTTCGAATATTTTGGCTTTTTCGAACTGAACAAAGTCAAAGTGCGTAAACATAAAATTACAAAAATTACGAACTTTGATAATTCTCCTGAATTCATTAACAAAACGGCAGTGTCATCTGTTATTGACAAGGGAAACAATAATTAGTAAAACCATCTACTAACGTGTATTATAGCAAAATGTATGGTAAAGCTAATGAAGTACTAGATTTGGCACCTATATGTTGAAACATAGCAAATCAAATAACAGATGTAACGGCATGATAGTCGTATATAAAACGGTTAGCGCAGTAGCTAAATAAAATTAAAATAAAATTGATGAGATTGTCTGTTTGGATATAATGTGATTCATCGAACAATTAATACAAATCATTCGCAATTATGTAACACACCCTACCGTCACTGAATCTTGCAAATCATTCTCGTTTCAATCGTTACTCTTTTCTTTATTTTTTCTAACAACAATAAAACCCTTGCGATCCCCAACTACACCGATGTTTCGTTCATATCGTTCATTTATATGCGTTCCGAGAAGGCAGCATAGTGTAAGGCACATTCACGAAGCAGCACAAACCAGCATCCGTTTATCTGTGTACTAATTTTTCTACCATCACAATAAGTGCGGCTACTAAGGCGAACTGTTCTGTGTCTCTTGCACAAAGTGTGTTAAACTTAGCGAAAATAGTTTTTTTTTGGTTTGAACTGCGTAAACTGCCACTAAACTAGTTTCGAATATTCAAATTGTATTCCATCGGTGAATAAGTTTCGCTTAGAAAAATAAATAAATTCAAAACGGAAAACCAGCTAATATCCTGATAGAATGGCTGTTATGCAATCAATTGTGTTTGCCAGTGCTGTGATACTTGTATTACTCGTTAATGAAGGTGAGAATTCGTTTTGTTTGGAGGAAACAGATTTGCATTTTTGTTATGAGAGAAATTGATTTGGGGTGTCAACAATTTGTACTTTAAGTTCCATTTATAAGCTAAAATACGAGCGGTTAAATGTCCAATGAAAAGAGTGTTACCGACTATAGTACAGCGGTTGAATTCATTTATTCAGATTCAATCAGAGCCAATACTTTATCAGTCAGAATCGAAATGACTTTGAACGAGAATTATTGTAGACAAAATGTGTGCAACTGGCGTTTATATATCGGTAGAACATACGGTTTACGTAAGTTTCAAAGTTGCTGTGAACTTTGTAAAAAAAATCGATAAAAGTTTTCAGGATGAAGGAAATCCCTTTTCCATACTAGTTTTCGTTTGAAAAGTTCTCAATCAAAACGCATGCCTCGAATTTCAACCGAATTTGATTGAATATATATGTACGGAACTAGGACAGATTCGTTGTTACGCATGGTAACTGAATTTTTTTCCCTCTTCAGAACGGAAATTTATAATTCTCGGGAGTCATTTGTCGAAATGAATAAATGATTTTTGACGAAATTGCGTTATGCGTTTGGAATTAGGTTTGAAATTAGTTTGAAAAACTGTCAATTCGAACAGCGATTTCAGAGTTATGTTTATGATACCGTTTCAGGATTGTGATAGTTATTCTGCTATGGAAAAATTGTAAGAACTCAGAGCAGAGATGAGATTTTTAACTTTAAAAATTTAAAAATTTTGGCTGTATGACCAATGACAATTCCAATATTTATTTTCTTCCAATAAATTGCAGAACTCTTGAATTGTCTTTCCTAAACTTTCTTACGAAAGCTCAACAGTTAAACTAATTGAAAATGCGTAAACTGAATGATATTATAAAGGCACATGAAACATAAGCGGTAATGCTAAAATGTAAGTTTCGTACAAGACTTAAGACTCCATAAGTCTTTTCAAATTCTGAAGGCTGATGGACAAACTTTCTTTGAGAGTGAAACGCTGTGACAATTTTTGGGCAAACATTTTCTTGAATTTTCCCACGTTTTCCTGGATTTTCCAACATTTTACAGAATTTTACCAAAAAAAATTTTTGGAAAAAATAGTGGAAATTAAAGAAAATGTTTTCCCAAAAATAGTCCTTGGTCTGTAGAATTTATTTGCTTCCCCTTTCAGTTAGAGTTAAGTGGCTGAAAAATGAGCTTATTGTTTCACTTTTATCGGAGGGTTCATCATTGGTAAATTCATTTAACGAATTTACTGAAAGTTACAAAAATTTACCGAAATTTACCGAAATTACCAGTAAATTTACGGGAGATCTCTGTGTATTCGGTAAATGAATTTGTCAATAATATGTCCTGTATAATCACAACATCAGTTTTACTTTCTCCCGTTGTTACACGAACTGTATGCAAATTAGTACTGGCATTTTAATTTAAAACTGAATTCGAATCGTGAACACTTTCCCCTTTTAACTTAAATTCTTTTGCTCATCATTTTCAATTCTAAAAAATTTTAATTGTCCCGATCAGCATTCCAATCAAACAAATTGATCTTGTTATGAAAAATTAATTAAAAAAATGAAATAAGCAAAGAAATATCGGCGACATGAGCAACTCCGATTTGTTGACTCAACTGTGTAGAATCTAATCTACACTGTAGACGAGTACAGTTAAAGTGAAGCAAACAGTCTACTTGTAAAAACAATTCTCAGTAAATAGTTAATGGAGCCAAGGCTGTAAACTTTGGAGAGGTCACGCAGAGCGCCATTTTATTAGATACGCGGAAACATACCACTTCTGGTGATTGTAAATATAAACAGAACCCCAAAGTTTACAGTCTTGAATGGAGCAACGTTCATGTTTTTTGCACACCCAAGAGAACTGTGTCAGAAATTTGTATAAACTTCTTCTATTTCGACTACTACTACACTTAAAATATATAGGCCTTGAACTATTAGATTGATGTACTCGGTAGTACTCGTATAAGAAACGTAAGTCACTCGTAGACACAATTCTAGAATGAGTTAGAATATGGAGACCCTTCGTGTGTGGAACTTATTAAAAAGGAAAGAAAAATCTAACACAATTTTGTTCGTTGTACTGAAGGTCATCACGGTCAAATTTCGTCTATTCCATCATTTTCGCCACAGCCACAAATTTTCATAAGTTTTACAGCATTAGTGTCGTAATGCGAATTAAGCATGTTCAGCACTTGGTAGTTAATTTATTTTTAGTGATTACAGGTGATGTTAGTGAAATCTAGACATCTTTAATCTTCAGCTGTTTTTTAGCTGGTCCACTCATACAAACGAAACAACTTTTGCTTTTTTGTCGGGTGAAATACTAGGTGGTAAAACCGTACTACATGGAACGAGCAGTTTTGTTTGTATGTGTGATCCAGCGGAAAAACAGCTGAAGCAAATTTATGTCTAAATTTCAATGACATTTCCTGTAGTATAGACTTTCAAGCATTTTATTTCGTTTATCATTAGCTATATTAAATGGTTCATTGCATCGTATAACAGGGGGAATGTTAACGCGAATTTTAGTGTAAATAAATTAAAATTCGTGGCAACGTTACATCCACATTCGACGATGAAATCAACCAAAAATCAGACAAAAAAAAGTTACTAAAAAATCAAACAAAAATATTTTATTTTATCAGCGACATCAATTTTCCCATTCACTTCAGACAAATTACATTCAAAATTTCGGCGATATTTTCAAAATTTTAACGGCATGATTTTTAATTGGTGCAGTAAAATGAAAACACATCCAATACTAAACAAACCAAAAAAAAAAAAAGAAAAGAAAAATTGGTGTTACGTGACATAAAGAAAATTCATTCCATTCACAACGGTAAGCACATTCCTTTAATTTTTGTTTTTTTAAATTTTTATTGTAACATTTTTGACATATCATATTTTGCTTCATTAACCAATCAGCTTACACGGCATGTGGTGCGCTAAATCAGTTATTATATAAATATATATTGTAGCGAATACAAATTGAATGATATAATGTTCGGCTCAAATGCCACACTTACAAGGTCACAAAATAGAAAGACTTTGAATTACTGTCCATTAAGTAACTCGTAAATTACACCACTCTTGAGGTCAATACATTACAGTGGTTTTGCTTATTATCCAATAAATAGCTTACAACGTATAACATCAAATTTAAGCGGCAGACAGCAATCATATCATCAGAATAAACCATTGAAACTGGTGATTTCTTTTCATCCAATGATACCAATTCCTTTACTTCATAAATTTTGCAATAAAAGACGAAGTACGTCATGTAGCTCGTCGCTCAGTTTTCCTAGTTTTCCGCTACTGTCGGTAACAGATGACATATTGCATAATTGCTTTTCGGATACCTTAGTTACTCTATATTATGTAAACTCAACATAATCTATAGATGAAGTCTAGCACGTTCTATTAGATTAGAGAAATGGTAGCAGCTTTGGGATCAGTTCTAACCTTTTAACCATAATTACTATTGAATCTGGTACTTCTTTTGGTAAATTAGCCGTTTAGTGGTTTGTATACGAAATATTTTGCTTTATTCGTTTTCAGAAACTAAATGAAAACGCTAGGCGGTGATCAGCGCTTATTTATGTTATGTCGATAACATTGTCGATAACAGATGATTAGCCATTTCTGAAAGGTTATATCATGATTTGAGCTGTAAGAAACCGCTTTTACTTTTAACTATCTGTAGCTTTGGCTCTATCTATCGAAATTTTACCAAAGACACTCTACAGTAACAAACACTCTAAATGACCGTCTTTTTCTTAATTTGTTGTTTCTCCAACTTCTGTCATTTCTCTATAATATATTTGTTATAGAGAAATGAGAGAAGTTGGAGAAATAAGAGATTTAAAAAAAGACGATCATTTAGAGTTGTTAGATCCGAATCAATATTTTCCCTCGTTTTCCTAATTGCTGCCATATACAACAGCCTTCGATACCTCGATTGCCCTTCTGGTAATTGATCCGAAAACTAAAGACATGAAGAAGGAATATAAGATTAACACGTAACCATTAAAAATCGCTGCCATCTGTATACCTGTTTGCTCTTTTCTACCGCAAGAACAAATGCTTGACTTTATATGTTGCGCTATAACCAAATTCCAAAAGAAAACACAATTTTTGAATCAAAAATCAAAAACAAATTTGGTGGTGAAGCCGTACATTTTTCTATGTCTGTTGCTACAGCCCATAAACCAACCGTATACTGTGTAAAATGTGATTTACAATTTGTGTAACAAAATATACGAAACCGTTTTGCAAATACTATTTCACTGATACAATGAATTGCACAATTTAGGTTCAGCGATCCGCTGTTACGAATGTAATAGTTTCAACGACACCAGATGCGCAAACGACATTCCACCGACCGAAATGTCCGTTACATGTGGTATAGGAAAGGATGGAGGAGCTCCAACCACTTGCCGAAAGATCGTCCAACAAATTGAATTCTCTGTCAACGGATGTAAGGACATTTGAATATGATATTGAGCACAGTGAGTTTGAAATGACATTGAGTCGACAGAGGCTTTTAGTTCTGTCTTTTCGCTAGTAGTAGTATGAATGAGCGAGACAGAACCTCTACGCCTAAGCTGGCCGTGTTGGCTGTAGTATCTTGTAGCACAGCACTGCTACTCATGCTAGTAGCAGAGCTGTGCTTGTAGTCGTAATAGTATCATAAAAGTATCATAAAGGTCCTGTCTGTTAATTATAGACGATACTGGTAAATTTCAGTGCAAAACAACGGAATTTAGAAAATGACCGGACATCCGCTCAGATGGGATATCGTTTGACCTTGAAAAATGAGTTGCAAATTAAAATGAGTGGTGAAGGTCATTGCTTCGCTGTTATTGTACGTTAACACGTATTTCAGTTCTTTCGAAAATTATAATAGCTTCGATGCACATTCAGCAACGGCTGTTATTGATTTAATAAGGTTTTTACTATTAATTGTAAAGACGGATAACTCCGTATCGATAAACATAATTTTAGTCCAAGGTTCTACTCAGCCCCCCACCAGATTTTTTCTCGGTAAAGATCTGTTGATGTTACAGGCTTTATTTTAAAACTATTTTACCACGTCAGTTTTGCGCCCCAGATAGAGAACCTTGCACTTCCTAAAACGATACGTCCGGGACAAATGTCCTGAGGATATGGGTGCCACTGAGGTAGCTATTTCAGTCTACAGCTACGTATTGAACAGACGCGTAGAACATTTTCTAAAACCAAATTATTCACAAAAACAACCGATATACATTTCCACTTTGGCATCAAAAGAACCTCACACTCGTCGTAATGTTTATCCTTGTTCAAGCTCACTGTGCTATTTTCGTTTTCGTGAAGTGTGCCAATATTTTCCATCGCATAATTTATAATTTATTCTACAGTACAGCCGGATGTTCGCATCATCCGAACTTGCGCCCATGACAACTCCGATACGAAAGTAAAATGCTATAAACGGGCTGGATTCGGTGGTAGACAAGTTGTCTGCGGATGCGAAGGCGACAATTGCAACGGTTCAATGTCACTAAAAGCCATTACATTCGGACCGATTGCTATCATCGCCATTTTGGCATATCTATTTCATCTGTGATGATGCTAAACCCATCGCTTTAATTTAAACACAAAATTTTTTCAACAAAAAAAAAATATTTTCTTTTTTAAATGTATCATATACATTGAAGTATGGAATGTAGAAGAGCAATGATGGAAAGACGAAAGAATTATAATTTAAACAAATTTTAAAGAAAATAAATTGCGAACCGATAAGTTGATGTTGCCAATGCAATGCTTTAGTAAGTACTTAGAGTAGAACTAATTAAAAATCATATCTCACACAACATTCCGAATAAACCAATATCATCTATTGAACGTTCTAAACAATTGGGATTTTTATTTTCTCGCGTTTTCTTTCGATGCTAACAAATTACAGCCCTCGTGAATCGTTATGGACTCCACACTGGAATGGAGAAACAAAAATCCACGATACGAGACCAGTCACATCAACTTCGGATTTTATAACCTGTCAACAGACAATCAACCGAAGACATGGGTACACGCAAGACATCCAACCACTGTTTCGATCTGAGAGAAAATTAGATACCCTTTGCTACCGAGGATAAACGACTCAATGATGATTTCGTAACAGGACTTCCTACAACTCAAAAACTGAATGAAATCGTTTGTGCTGAATTATACACGAGCAATTGAAAGTCGGTTTCAATCATAATTTTCTTTGTTCCAATATCAGTTTCGAAGTTCGACGTAGTACCCTACGTAGTACCAATCCAAGGACAAAAATTAGTCCTCGGTCCATTAACCAAACTTTTTTTTATGAATGAGAGAACAATAGTTGCCCGACGACTCATTCTTGTCGAAAGATTGGTACGCTTACTCTAATAACAAAGAAAAAAAAGAATAATCGAAATAGAACGTCAATCGCTCGAATGTATTCAGTATTAAAGTTCTCAGTCCCTAAGATAAGCACGGTTCGACGCTAATGATATATTGATACTTAAGACACAAAAATGTTTTTTGTTGAAAATCTCTCTAGGAAAATTTTCTTTTAAGTTTTGACCCTCGTTGGAAATTACTTCTTCTAGTGATCGAACGAGCCAGAACCAATTTTTTTCGTCTTACGATTTTAGGTCGTGACCTTAAGAGGACTGATAAGTCACAAGGTCTACAAGGAACCTTTTGCTAATTTTGATAAGTTTTAATTCTCTGTGACATTACGTGTATTCTAACTCTACCTGCATATAGTTACGCGAAGCAGACCTAGTTCAAATGTTTCTTTTGTTCTTTTGTCAAAAGAATTTTTTTAATTAATTCTCCTTCATGTTGCTATGTGCAGTTACAGTAATTCGTCGCCAATTTTCATTAAATTTGATGACGTATCTGCCGTAGTGTTCATAAGAAACAAGTTTCCTCAGAATTCTTTTGTTTTATTTTTGACAATTGTTTCTTATGAAAATTACAACTCGCCGGACAACGTAGCGGTATATTGGTGAGAGTACCATAAATTTTCACTTTTTTCCAGATTTTCTAAATTTTTCCCAAAATAATTCTTTAAATCGTGGAAAAATTGAGAAACTTTGGGAAACAATTAACAAAATTCGTGAGACTCATTGATTTCGTAAGCAAAATCTCGTCTCAAATCATGCAATCGTAGTTTCTGATATCAATTAAACGATGAATGAAACATGAAACCGAATCAATGAATGCTCCGGATAACCGGAAATTGATTACACTTAATTTGTATGCACTACATCACCACTCCCATGTCGTATCTATTAATTAAATCAAAATTGTGCATTAACTGAAGCAAAATTGAAATTTTCAACAATAGGTTCAGCTATTCGTTGCTATGAATGCAACAGTTACAACGACACACGTTGCGCTCAAGACATACCACCGACAGATTTGTCCATCGAATGCGGTGATCATCAGAAAGGCGTCAAATATTCGTTTTGTCGGAAAATCAAACAAATTATCGAGTTCTCGGTGAATCAATGTAAGTAGCAGCGAACAAGACCGTACAGTCACATGAAATTTACTTCGTCGAGTTTCGTTAAATTGTTTTCTTTTAACTTTTCAGTGCCAGCAGATACCCGTATCATTCGTGGATGCGGTTGGGATGATTCGTCGTACAAGAACAAATGTTATCAACGATCTGGATTCGGTGGTCGACAGGAAGTGTGCGCTTGCGATCAGGACAATTGTAACGATTCAACATCGTTGAAGAGTTCTTTGGCCGGTGTATTGGCTTTGTCGGTTCTAATGCTTGTCGCCATGAAAAATTAACTCAAATTTTCCTCCCTTTCGTCTCGTCATCGAATGATGGTTTTTAAATATAGTTTTTAGAAGACAGCAAACACAAAAGTATTTATAGCTCTATGTTAACGGTAAAAATCAAGCACTTTAATGGATAAGTTGCGGATTGTTGATTGTTGTGCGGAAGGAATCATTCCATTCATCTGTTCGTAGCGTTATATTAACTAGTTTAATCATTGGTTGTGTCACATCAGTACGCATTAGTTAATAAAATTTAAGTAACAAAACCAATTCACCTAAGAAAATAGTAGTTACTAATGTTCCTGTGCCAAAGTCTGTATTAAAAAAAACGAAAAGAACCAACAAAGCAAATCGAAAAACATTTTAATTTTTTAATTTTATCCAATTTCTTTATTTCTTTTTTCAAAAAAACAAATCAATGTGTTCAGTAAAATAAAAACAAATTCAGACACCAAAATCGTTGTTGTTTTGCTTACTTTTCGGATAAAATTATCGATTTTGAGTTGACCCTCGTCTTACACACCGATATCGTATGGAAACGTCTTACCTCGATCGATAACATTTTCTTTTGCGCAATATTGTCATCGTCGCGCCGATCAGTCGATGAGATTGGTTGAAGGTCCTTGAAAGAAACAACAATAATTATTAGTCATTCACTTTTGATAGCAAGGGATAAAAAGTTGAAAATTCCCGTTTTCGTGCAAATTTTGTTTTCCCGACGCGAAGCCGAGTCCAATAAGCACACGAAAACTTGATTTTTCAATTTTACAGACAGGCATGTGAAACATTTAGCGAAAATAGTTAGTGAGAAGTGAGAGATAAAATTTCAATAGTTATTTACGTAACGGTTGAGTAGTACAACTCGCGAAATAGCTTAAAATATACTGCAAATACGTAAATAACTATTATATGATGTAAGCCCAAAGGTTGGAAAGTGAAGATTGTAAGCCACAGGGGGCGAAAGCGAAGCTTTCACTGCGTGGGCTTACATTTCTGTCTTTTTCGGCCCTTACAGTAAATCATATGAAAGAGGTTTAGTGTATTAGTGTGTTATTAAGCAAAAAATTGACTTTTTGGCTGACTTGCGGCCATGTAAGTACTATAGATTAGATCGGAAAAATTCCAGGCACTTTCACATGCAGGGTTCTTTTGTGACTTACAAAACTTTTCCAAAGAAATGTGAGGTTGGAAAGTCGATTTAGAAGAAAGAAATAGACCAAATGAATGATAATAGTGAGAGGAAATATGAAAAAGAGACTCACTTTTGGCATCGTGAGACAAGTGAGTCAGCCTGCCTGCTCTTATCTCCAGTTTTGTAATGGATTTTACATGTTAAGGCCGTCGAAATTTCATGAAATTCGATGTAAGTATGTGTTCTGAAAGTTCAAGATAAACTTGGTGAGTTGAGGAAGAAAAGGCTTGACGCTGCCAAGCAAGGAACAGAAAATTCATGGGGATATGCAATTAAAGGGCCATTGGAGTGAGCTTTAGTCGAGCTATAGTCAGTCGTTCAATCTGCTTACTTATCTCAGTCGTCTTGTCAATTAGCCCAATTTTACTTCGAATGACTGAAGTTAATTATTATTCATATTTTTATAAAACGAAAAAGCTCACAAGTTGAAAATAACGACAACAGTCACGCAATATCGCACTTTCGTCGGGTTGAAAAACGAGGACCATTCACTCTTTTGTTTCTTGCAAGCTTTTTCAATTCACCGAATATTAGTTGATGATCGAAGAACTTTCGGTCATGGTGGGATTGTCTTTGAATTAACCCACTGGCAATTGAGTTGTAAAAGCGTTTTGCCTTATACAGAGTTCCCACGGCTTAGGAAGGCTCCTAAAATTAGGAATTTTAGGAAATTTTAAAGGCAATTTTAGGAGTATTTTAGGAGATTTGGAAGGTAATTTTAGGAGAATTTTAGGAGGAATTTTTTAAAATGGGGAAAGGTTGTGTAAGTAATTTCCGGAGGAATTTTTGCTCTGTTTCTCTGTTTCTCATACACTTCGTAAAATACTAAAAATGTTTAAGAAAATTGACAAAAAGTTATTTTTTTTTGTCAAAACATATTTTTCCTTATGTAGTTTAATAATTGAAACTTTTATGATTTCCCCTTTTCTGACGCCAGTCTCGACTAGCCAGCAACTGATCCTTTATCAGGTTTTTCTTGTCGACTGCGCCTTTCGAATTAACAAGATTCACCATAATTTTGTTTCCATCATTTATCAGCTTTTGTGCACTAAAAAGTTTTTTTCTACTGGATCTGGAGAGATTTCTCGATATCGGAAAGTTTTTCTGAACTCTATTTTTTTTGTGAAGATGCTTTATTGAGATTATCTTCCGCCTCTTTATTCTTAAGAAGTACTACCTTCTCGACTTTTTGTTGTTCGAGAAAAGTAAAGTACATTGGAGCACATCTGGAAAATACGTCGATTCATTAGGAAGTCAGTGACGTTTATATTATTCAATGTGTCCTTAAACGTTCGATGTGACACGATAGTCGCATCTTCTAACAAACTGCGATCCTCGATAATGTATTTATTTTCGCTAAATCCACGTTCAGGATCGCTATTTGCATGACTCAAAGAAAGGAGTGTTTTCGCAAGTTGAGTCAGGTTCATACAGAAGTTCAAATTCATTGCCGCATAATTTTGCTGTTTTTACCGTTTTTAGTTTTTCAGTATTATTAAAAAATTTCTTCGAGAGTGTGAGCTCATTTTAGGAATTTTAGGAGTTTTAGAAGATTTTAGTAGATTTTAGGAGGATTCGGTCCATTTTATGAATTTTATGAATTTTAGGAGTAGTGGGAACTCTGCTAATATCTATAGCAGTTCAGAGATTATTACATCGATGACTGTTAGGCATGGTCTACAGTAAATTTTACTTTACTTTTGTTAGATTATCTCATCCATGAACCGTATAACAATCACATTACAAAATTATCAAACTCTAGTTTCGAGAACTAATTTAAAGGTAAAAAAAAATCAAGTAGAGATTCTTGAATTGCTGCTTGTGCTGCTTCCGGTTTTTTGTTTTCCAATTTTTTCCACGTAATCTAAAGCAACCACAAGTTTTTCCCAGTTCTTCTACCAGTCAGCCTTTGCATTTTTTTGGTAACCGTTTCGTGTTATGTCGGTGGTATAGTCTGCAATGTCTGCAATCCACTCGAATGCCACTTCGTTTACTCCTTTAGTGACCAAATAACCGGCTCAAATATCCCAATATCATTTCATCCTATTCAGTTCGTATCTACTGCGACTCTGGATACGCCGTGAATTGCGTCTCCATTTACTATAGGTTTATACGCACTGTTTGTGATGCCGACGCGTAAGGAAGCTCGCATCCCGAGTGTTCTCCAAAGGATAACTAAGATTTTTCGTTGATAATGCATGCAGTCAAGCATCGGATTTTGGTTTAGAAAGAACAGCTTTGCATGTTCATCAAGTTCAGTAATTTCTCCCCATTCAAATTATTGTTTTTTTTAGATTATCTAATCCATGAACCATATAGCAATCAAACTACAAAAATATCAAAGTCTAGTTTCGCGAACTAATTTAAAAGTTAAATAAATTTCAAGCAGAGATTCTTCATTGAGGATCGTTCATCAATTGCTGCTTGTGCTGCTTCCGCTTTTTTGTTTTCCAATTTTTTCCACGTCATCTAAAGCAACCGCAAGTTTTTCCCAGTTCTTCCACCAGTCAGCCTTTCCATTTTCTTGGTTACCACTTCTTGTTATGGTGTTATGCCGTTGGGATAGTCTGCAATCCACTCGAGTTATGCCACTTCGTTTACTCCTTTAGAGACCAAATAACCGGCTCAAATATCCAAATACCAATTCATCCTATTCAGTTCGTATCTGCTGCGACTCTTGATAGGCCGTGAATTGTGTCTCCATTTACTATGGGTTTATACGCATTGTTTGCTGATAGTGATGCCGACGCGTAAGGAAGCTCACATCCCGAGTGTTATCCAAAGGATAACTAAGATTTTTCGTTGGTAATGCATGCAATCAAGCATCGGATTTTGATTTAGGAAGGACAGCTTTGCATGTTCATCAAGTGCAGTAATTTCGCCAATTCTTCATTCAAATTAGCTTATTGTTTGGTTAACATCGCATCAATTCGACTTCCTTTCCAATGTGTTTGGACACTATTTCCTTCAAAATAAAGCAGAAATTGGTTGCCCTGCACCGTGCACTTTGAATTATCATTGCAATATGTCCTCAAATTATTCCTCAGCTTTGATCATTTTCTACGACATCTACTAGCTAGAATCATTTACGACGACTAAGTGTAAACTGAATGGTGAGACTACTGTATTTAATGATGTTACTTTCAATTAAAATTGACTGAACCAATGGTCCTCTATCAGAAAAAGCGTTTGGTCTAACCGATCCTTATGAATTTGAACATCGAACACCAGGTCACGCTGACATGTGGGAAAACTGTAATTTAGTCAATTTTTTTTTCTTCCTCCTAAATAGTTCTTGTTAATTCATATTTCTAAGATGGACCGCTGAATTTGCTGATATTTTAGGAAACAGCTAATATAAAATTGGACCTTACTACATCGAGTGGAATGAGAGCAATTTCTTAACGATCCCAACTGGTTTTTATCATGAAAAGAAAAGAAAAATATCAAAAAACAAAACTTGAAAACAAAAACCATGGAATGGAGGTGGTGCAACCAAGGGAGGAATGAAGATATCATGTCGTTGCGATTGTTCCAATCGTAAAGTTTTCTTATCCTGTCTATTAACAAAAAAAAATTGTTTAACTTACCATATCCATCCTAGCGACGTAGTGAAGGATGCTCGCCGGATAATTCTGCAGTAGTCGGAAGTCTGTCTTGAAAGTTACGGCCGTAATAAATTGGAATTCGTCTCCTGGGTCGTCTACGATTGTAACCGTCGTTTGGAGCGATTTGTGGGTCAATCCCGATACCCATGTATATGACTCCCTCCGGTAGTTGGAGGTCTAGATCGTCAAATCTCATTGCAGCATGCCATCTACGGGCACCATCCATTTTGTTTAAATAGATGTGTTAAATGCGCTAGAAACCGGTTGGATAATTTTGAAGTGGTGGCAGTGTTGTCGACGAAATATTCAGCTTCACAGTAATGAATCGAATCCGACTCAATTCCAAAATTCATATGAAACGGACTGGGGAAAAAGATCGGTTTTGAAGGCAGTCAAATAACGTGAGTAGAAAACACATACCAAAAGCAACATAGAAACTATGGAAAACCGGCGACTGGTGATGCTGGAGAGAGTGAAGCACTTCATAAATCAATATTCACAAAATTCTCTGCACTCTCAGACTGTGTATATCACAAAGGTCCACTGTTTACTATACTACACTATTCACACAAGTTTGTTTCGTCCAACTAGAAAATCAACTTTTTTGACTTTACAAAGCTCAATTTTTATGGTTTTATGCTATCAATGACCTAATTCACTTAATTTTCGTTCGCGTTGAAAACAGATTTGTTTACAGTTAAACGACACAATGAAAAAGGACGCTAAAAATGACATAAATTTGACGTTTACCAGATGGCGACATCTGTTGTAAATAAATACAACTTCCCAGAAGCACATTTTTTCTGCCAACTATCATGGTAACCATAATGTAAAACTGTAAAGCCCAACAAAACTGCGCCAAACATTATGTAACGAATGCAAGTGAAAATTTATTGTACCCGTCGAACAAACGATTATTTTAAACGTTTCCCAACAGATGCTTTTAAATTATCATTTTTCTTAAAATTCGCTAAGACCAATTTTACCAGCATTTGGTATATAAGAAAAATCAAAAACGTACACCATCGGATGTGTTTGTGTCTTCTAGACGTTGGGCGGCTTCTGACACTGATCGCATTTGATCGCTTTTAACCGCTTTGTCTTGTGTGTTGATGTTGATCTGCTCTTCAGTGTGGCGAACCGTCACACGGTAGAAATCTGGTATCTAAAGAAGTACTCCCGCTGCACAACTTGCGGTTGGACGCACGGTTAGAGGACTACTGTGATCCCAGATCTGCCAACTTTCAAAAATTTGTTGGTTAAGTACAGTAACTTAGCTTCGGAATTTAGTTAAACTTGTTCAGAACACTTCCATGACCATGGGCATTGTCGAACAATTCGCCCATTTTTTTATGAATTGTACGAATAGAAAAAAAAATTGTTTATTTCACTTAGATTGGATAACAATAGGTATAAAATGTATACAACCAGTTTCGAGGAAAAATGTTTGAAATGGATGGTTATGATCAGACAAATTTTCCGATTCACACAAATTCTGTAGAATTGCAGTTGAAACCAGTATGAGAAACGGGTATACAGATTATTTCCGTAGGAATGCTTACTACCAAAACATTGTTGGATTTTGGATACCCGTCTAAATTCTTCTTTTTTGAGATTCATTTGATCTTAACTCGATCAAAGTTGATGGAGTTGGATGGAGTTAGGATCAAATGACACAGTACTATCTGAATTGTATTTCACGATAGTTCCAAACTCTCAATAAATATTATTGCATAGATCTATAATTGTATTGTCTCAGATAAATAATTGGGGCAGTCATCTCTTCTTTCACGAATTCACTTTGTAAAAACGGTTTTTGAATATACTTGCCTTTGAACAGAGACTCATGCTTCTATCTATAATTTAAAGGGAGGCACTGTCAACTTTCAAGCAACCGCGTCATATAATTTGCAGCCTACAACCATTTCCAATCAATATTACAACTTCCCTCATAAGAACTAAATTTCGATTCTCCCATTCTTTAACGAAAAGAAACTAAAATTATGCTCCATCTTCAACGTCGAATTATGTCCTTATTTTTTTCCTTTGTTGTCCTCAATTCTTTTTATCGCCATGGGCTTTATTTTCCTTGTTCTTGTTATTACCGCGATTTCCGTTGCTTCCACCATCCTCATTCTTTGTTCCACAGGTTTTTTTTATTCTTACCTTTCCGACTGATGTCCTCAATCCGTAGGTCAGACTTTTGTCTTACCATTTTTCCATCTTTTTCTGAACAGACTGAATGATTTAGTATTGGCTATGAAACGAAAATGAGGATTTTAAGGGGAAACCCAAAGATTGTTTGGTTATCCAACGAAAATTATCCTTACAATGGTACACGTCCTAGGATAATTACAATCCACCTCAGCGAACCTCTAGCATCTTTGTGATAATGTAAGAATTTGTTTCATTGACAGAGTCGTCCGAAATTATTGTAAAGACATTCCTTGTTTAATCCGTCTGGATTTTCTTTTAAAAATGATATCCAAATAGCCGAAAATTGTATGGTTACAGTAGGTAAAAGAAACACGTAGTCCAGGGCTAATGAAGTGCTGTTCTTCGAATTGTAGTCGACTGCAGAAGGAGTAACTTTATTGGAATATGTTCCAATTGAGAGAAATATTATTACTATTCGCAGAGCTGAATTCAGTGGTTGGATGAGACGGCAAAAACTTTTAGCATTATTCTGAAATACAACAGCCCGTTGAATTCATTTTTTTTACTTTTACATTTGATTGGAGGTGAACACCTAAACAGCCTGATTTTTGCTTGAATCAATTATATTTCTTGTGTTTCCTTAAGTAATTTTTTACAAAATTAAAAATCTACCTACACTGACAGTTATCACTGCGATACCAACCACCACACCAAAAGCCCGACTACTCGAAGAACCATTACAACCATCTTTATCTTCGCATACCTCACATGACTCAATTTGAAAATCTTTAGAAAATTGTGAAGCCAATTGTGCATAGCTGTAATCACACTCAACGTTCGCGATTTGACAACGTCGGACGACATTTCGTTTTCCTTTATCTAAATCGGGGATGATGCAATTTCAAAAAATAAATTCCTTTCACCAAAAAATATCCGAATTTTGGTCAGTAGTGAATTACCGTCGGTGCCAACTAATTTTTGGCATACCATTGGGACAGAGTCAGTTTTAATGTTTGATGGTCTATGGTAACGAATGTCCGATATTCTTAATAGAAAATTTCTGCCTACTTTTCCAAACTGCCTTTCGAGTTCTCCGTGTTTCTCGACATTGCATTCCTTGAAATTGAAGATAGAAAATTTTAATTTTTGCACTCCGTCACATCACAGTGTTAAAAATTTAACGAATTGTAAGACTTATTCTGATTATTAGAAATAAATGAAATAAGATGAGACCACGGTAATCTTTCCCTATATAAGAAGAGAGTTTAAAAAAACTGATGGAAATGATTGACATCCTTGACTTCTAGAGCTGGGAAGAAGTGATGGAATTGAGACCCCTCAATCTTTCCCCGAATACAGAGGAAGCTACACAAAAATTATGTAAATGTTTGTTGTCTTTCAGTTCTAGCTTTGGGATGCGTGTGGGAAGGGAAGACTCAGGAATAGTCATGTAGGTACTAATCATTCAATGGTCTTGTGATTTTTAAATCATTCGAAGCGATAGTCAATTCTGATAGTTTCCTAAAGAAAACATGTTTTGTGGTAAATACAGATGCTTCCTATAGTTGAGGCTATACCGATCCTTTGACAGCTATCGTTGATAGGTTTTGAGATCAGCTTTCCAAAAGATCTTCAATCGTCAGAATTAATTAAGAAATCCTCCATAGTCCATATCCCGGACTCTTCCAGACCCTTACAAAAAAGTTGTTCTAAAAATTTTAGTTATTGAACCAACCCTTCAGAATACGTTGAGATCATCAACGAAAATAATCAGACTTGATGGAGATAGATACGTTTAAAGTTTTAACGACCGGGTTTTACTGGTTGATGAGACCCAAAAAAATAATTTAATTCGGAGACTGCGACCCATTAATCATAACCAATCGTCAAAATACATTAAAACTCCCTAGGGAGCTCTGCTTAAAAATTCTGTGACCTTCGTGTTCAATGATTATAATCTATCAAATGACGTAACTATTTATACCTCGGCCTTTATACTCTGGTCCGTCATATTTGCACATCCTTCATTCGTGTCAGTATCACAATTAAAACAATTGATAGCCAGACCTTTAAATTTTTTGTTTGTTTATCTAAAATATTTCAATCTGAAAAATCAATAAACTTAATCCATCACTGACCTGATTGAACCATCAGGGCTATCATAAAAACATGTATTGCGGTACGCATACTATCAATTCAATTAAATGTGCTCACCCGTCACTTAAGTTACTTCTTTATTAAATTTTGAACGAAAATCTTTTTTTTTGCAATTAATAATCTAAAATTAGATGCGGTATTTTCGACCTCTCTTCACACAGTTTTGAATCCGACTAAATCCCTGTGAGCATACAAATACTTTTTCCATTAACAACGATCACGTCATTATAGTCGGGACGGAAAAGCGAAATCTTTATATATGGTCACATAATATAACTCACATCAAACTTGTTGTGTTGCAATGGTCTATGTGAGTTAAGTTATGAAGTACAAAAGTACAGGTCATATCAACTAAGGAATCATCATTGCTATGTGGAAGGTAATCCGAATATATATCGAATAACCTGATGGATTTACACCATGGATGACTATTCTGCGGACTTAATGAACTTAATAATGTTGTGACCCTGCATGAGGTTAAAATAAAATATTTTCTTAATTGAAGCTGGACCAATCATCTCATTTTTTTAATCTGACTGGAAGCGGAAGTTATGCGTGGCAAAAACCGATGAAATGTTATCCTAAAAATAAAATGTTATCTCCAAATTCTTTCAGTGCACGCTTCCGTATTGTTTGTCTCGATGCAGTACATTCGAAAAATTCTTGAACATACAAACGATAGACCAAACCATTTGTGTTTGTCACTGATATGTATAAGTATATATACTTGAGGTACATAACGGATTTGAAGTCCTGTTGTAAGTCACTTCTCGAATTGAAAGCATTTACTATTTTTGATTAATTTTCCATATTGATTTTCGTGATTTGTTGTGATGTTTCATCGGGAAATGACTTGGAACAATACCCTCTCTAGCAACGAGGGGTTATTGCTGAAAATGATATGAATTATAAGCGAGAGCTCAATTCACATTGAAGAGAACCAACCGGTTCCATTTCATTATCGAATTCCTTGATCGTCTAACCACAATTTCTCCAAATTCGCCACATTTGAGGTATCTACGGCCAGGAAGAGGACATTTTTACCTGAAGCTGAACTCAAAATACTCGGACCTTCTTATGACATGATCTGATTTCACCTGAGACCTGATTATGACCCGAAGATATTTATGAAATATTTAAACCAGTTTCAGTACAGGTCAGGTCAGGTGTTTATCACTTGGCAGTTTGGCCTCTACAAAAATCATCTATGGCTCATCTTCTGGCTGTATCACGATAGTTTTACTGACTATTATCTCGTAAAACTATAAATAATAAAATTCGCTCGAAAAAACGGTATTTGGGAAACTTTAAAGTTCGAAGATTTTTCAAAATTTGATGGGTTGAGATACATTGTGAAAAATCAGCTCCATTTCTATCTGGGACGGTGAGTATGGTCGAGTGGGGTGTCAATGGATAGGGCGAGAAGTAAGCTACAAAACCCCGGGTTAGAGCTTCCTGCTACTAACTTTCCCAACCGCCCAGAGCCCTTCAAAAATTTCGGTTTTATCGAGGCTTTTCACTTGTTGTGGCGAATAATATTCAGCTCATCGACCTTCATAAACGTACACAATTTGACATTATTCACATTTTGCATGTTGGAGCTATTGATAAAAAACGATTTTCACGACAACTCCGGAGAAAAATTTTCTAAGGGCCATGACAGCCCAACAAAAATTTTTCGGGAAAAAAGTTGTTCCACGATGTTTGTCAGAATTGAATGACGATACATTTGAGCCATATAGCTCGTTTGGATCGCCGTGTCGGCTTGAATCCCGATTTTATATAAGCTGTTCGAAGTTTTGGCGAATTGACTCTTAAAGGAAAAATTGGTTTGTGAGTCATAACGTAAGAGGAATCTACACATGGCTAAATTGTTGCCTACATTTTGGGGCAAAATTATTATTATTTTGATGATAATTTTGGACCCGTTTTTTTAAGTACGACCATCGTTTGGTGTAAAATTGTGTTAGCTTTCAGTAAAAATTTAAAGTTGTGGTGATGATTACATAAATTTACACAATCTGGTCTCTCCAAGTCGATAAGTCATCACCCACAAACTAAATTTTCCTTTAAAAATAAAAATTTTTTGCGAGCTCTAATGGTTTTACTTTTTCAAAAAGAGAGTTCAGAAAAATCGTCGAAAAAACGAGTATTTTTTCCGCCTAAATATAGACTACAAATTTGCAAAGAGTCACAATTCGTATGCAATTGAAACTTCGGTTTTTTTTTCATTTTTTTATTATTTATTTTTCTCGTTTCATGTAATGTTAATCCAGTCTTACTCACTGCTTACACATTAAATCATTTTATCGGCCATCATATTTTATATTTTTATAAAATAAATTTTAACGTTTACTCTCTTCACACTTTTTGGTCAATAAAAGTTTAAATTAATCTCTTAGAGATGTACAAAAGTTATACAAAAAAACAAAAACAAAAAAAATTATAATCTTTACTATGCGGATTCGATTGACACAACGGTAAAGTACACAAAATAAAAATTTAACACAAAAAAAAACAGTTAAACGAAAGACTGGTTTTGAGATTAAAAATGGATAAAAAAATTAAAATTAATTTTTCGTTGTGAATCGATCAATTTTACCTTCATTTTTCTCTTGTGAGTAAACGCAAATCAAAACACTTTAATCGCAACACCACAACACTTTTAATATCAATTGTTTTAATATATTTATTTACCCACTTTTGATTCACATCATTCATATTTTTACTAAATAATTTTTTATTAAATTTAATTGACTAATGGTTTACAATGTTCTCTCATTCATTTAATCGATTTTTTTTAAAAGAGATTATAGAGATTAGTTAGACTTGCTAAAAAGTAGTTCGTTAGTTGCGGCAAGCGAATTATAAAGTGTTCCAACAAAATGGTAAAATCGTAAATTTCTTAGCAAATTTTTCTGGGACAGATGTTCAATTGTTCGCTGATAGATATGAATGTTTCTGGTCGTTTCTATTGTTATTTTCGATTTATACATTTTTCGTTCAATGAATTCGGAGCAGTTTATGATGATGAATTGATAATATAAATCAATCCAAATGTGATGTTTCATTGTGTAAACTGTCTTTTGAGTTGAGTATTATATTCACCGTTCCCAGACTATCGACTAAGATCGCTGCATTACATTCGACCAGTTTGCGTGGACACACTTTGACGATTAATATCCGACAAGTAGCGAAGACACTTTCTGCGTCCGATTGTTTTTTTTATGTTTTAAGTTAAGTAAAATTATTATCGATTGGTTTTAAGGCACATTGGACGCATGAGTCGCGTGTTAGTGACTTAAAACCCATTTTTTTTCTCCTTTGAGTGATGTTACGACTAAAGCTGCCGTTTTCAATTGTTTCCTTTTTTATACAAATTTTAGTTTTTTTTTCATCTTCTTAATGGGTAAGCTTACGACATAAATTCGTTAATTAATTAATATTCAGAGTAACACAAATCACATGATTTCATAATTCTTTAATATAAAAAGATCATTCCAGCATTCATTCCATTTTTTTTCGTTTTTTTAATTTTTTTTTCTTTCTATTTTTAAAACGGAAAAAATTTACAATTTTCTTTGACTAACATTTTTTTCGTTGTTTTTCTATAAATTTTACTCATTTTAGGTGTTGAAAATCACTTTCTTCCTCTTCCTTCTTTTTATATTCCTCCATTTTGATTAGTTCAAATCCTCCAGTGGCCGTCGGAGATTTACACATTAATTTACATTGTCCAATTTATGTAATTAAAATTATAATACGAGTGAAGTATTGCGACTGCCTATATCGGTCTGCAGCCCACCACGAGTGCTTTTACATAAATAATATTTATAGTAACTATAAACAGTTGAGTGTGCGAAGTTTTCTTCTTTTTCCTGTGTGTATGTGTGTACGACACAAAGCTAAAGAAACAGTGAACGGGGGGCAGTTGTAAACAAGGAGTTTCGAAACCCACTTAAAATATTAAATAAAATTTCGACTTCTTCTTCTCTTTATCAAATAAAAAAAAACTTAAAAAACGCAGGCCTTCACCATCAATTTCGAAAAATCATAATTATTAAGGTTTACATAGTGAGACTAGAGTTTAAAAGTTCGGCCATCGGAGGAGTTGTCGTCATTGCATTTGAAGAACACAGATCACTTGCTGGTTGGAAGATCAGTTGGCAGTTTTTTTTTTGTTTGTTTAATCGGACATTTTCCTTAATTCCATTTTGATGAGTTTTTTTCGTTGTTGATCTTCCGCTTTAACGTGTCCCATTCTGGTTAGAAGTAGGCCATACATTTATGGGGCGCAAGAGTCGCCGTGTTCTTTTGTTTACAATTAAATTTAATTAAATTAGTTAAAAAAATAATTATTTTATATTACAATGGGGCTGAGCAATAAGCTTTTTCTCTTCAAGAATTCGTTTGCGAACAACAATTTCGGTTTTCTCTTTGCACATTTTCAACACTTTTGTTGTTGTTGTTGACCTTCTTCTTCGTCTTTTTCTTGGACGTTTGTTGTTCGTCATAGTTCATTCTGCTTTACATTATATAATTTGTCATACAAATGTTCCATTTTTTCTTTCATTTTCATTTTTCTTTTAATTCGCTACAGTTGTGCGAATATCCTATGAACATTACATCTAGAGACGGAAATGATTTTTTCTTTTTGTTAAGCACCAATTTGATTGTCTGTGTATCATTTCGTGTGTTATTGGTTTTTCCTTATTTTTCTTATAATTTTTTACAATTTTCTCAATTCTTTGATTTCTCACCCTAATTTCTAACTTACTATTTACGATAGATAATCCGGCGTTGGTTCAGACACAGCGTCCGGATTCGTAAACAGTGGATTGGGGAATTCGGGCGGATGTGGCAGTGGTCCAGTTGCTTTCGGTCGTCGTCGGTAGGCCATTAACCAACATGATACGGCTACAGCTACAGCGACTAGTGATAGTAGTGCTGTTATTACCAATGCTATGATGAGGCCAATCATCGACACACAAATGTCTTCGACCCGTTGTGCAGCTGGAAGTACTGTGTTTGGAGAGGGGAAAGAAATTTGTTTTTATCAAAATCGGTGCGTTCAAATGGAAACGTTTTCAAAAGGTAACTGTCTCAGACTAATTGGTAGGAGAAGGAGGATTCAACAGTTGACCACGTTTCGATCGAAATTCTGTTGAAATATGAGATTTCTGCTGCCAACGAAAATTTATTCTCAAAATCAGCAGAAGTACTACGAACTGACCCGAACTCGAAATTTATCACCTGTCACACGTCAGGTTCACATTAATCCGAAGTTTTTTTTGGTCTAAATATTTCAGATTAACATGAATCTGACCTAAGATCACCAGAACTGAAGGCACCTGAGTGATTCAGCATTTTTAACTTCAGATTCAGATCAAACCTGTTACATGCTTTAATGCAGAACATTTTCGTTTAACTGATCCGACCGTTTAAGAAAACCATTATCGAACATTAGAAAATAAAAATTTGATAAAAGTGAACGGTTCTCACTGACGTGAACCTTCCCAAACTGTACGGCGCAACTAGAAATCGGTTTTTTGAATAAAATTTATCAAAATTTCATCTCTACTTACTCTGCCTTCCATCAGATAATCGCTCGTCACGTCGTTCGAACGTCAAAATCGGATTCGATTCTATGGTTATTTCTTCCCTCAGTTGTCCAAATCCACCCAAATCGTTTTCGGCCAGTGCGGTATTCGATGAATTGAATTGGCGCCCGTCGGAGATCTGACGACGTCTACGTCGTCTACCGAAAGCATTGTAGCCACGGCAATTAACCGGCTGACATTTACCGAAACACACTCGGATGTTACATTGGAACCGGATGTTATCGCTGGACGGGAATTTGAATGCATTGAAACTTGCTAGCAGACTATTCGTTTCGCTCTTATATTCCCATTCGCCGAAGATGCTTGGATCGGTAGCACAACCATTTTCGTCCGTCACAATGTACTCGTTCTCGACACTGTCTTCCAATGTCTTGGCCACACAGCTACGAGCAAAACCTCCATAGATTGCTGGAAAATTGGGGAACAGGACAAGGTTTCGTTAATATTACGTAAAATCAATGACAGCAACAAATGAACATACTTGCTGGCTGCACTTCCACTTGCAACATTAAGTTGTCGCCAATTTCCGCTGAACTTATCTCGTTTCCGTTGTTCGTCACAATTCTCATTGTACATACAGGTGGGGGACCGGTGTTCGCAATCGTGCCAGCCGTTGTCAACATCGACACATTGAATCCTACCATCACACTCTGTTCTCCGGTTTGGTAGACACAGCGAATTTGGTATGCCTGTGCCTTGTATGTGACCAATTTCGGATGTTTCTGCATGACCAACACAAAACTGGCAATTCCATTCACATGAATGAGACCACAGTTACCGAATTGAACTTTGAAAATCTCCGTGTGTGGAACAGTTTCCGGTGTTAGGTTGACAACGCGACGACAGTCTTCGTCCTTGCTGTGACCTTTCACATACAACACTCCATTGAATCCTTCCTCAGCGATGTGTATTTCGACCTGCACTCCATCAGCCAAACAGCTGACAAGTATTTCGGGTCGAGGGAATTCTTTGCGATATGTGTTGTTGCACAGCACTTCGGGATTGCCGTAGTATCCAGTTAGACATGTGCAAATTGCTCGATGATTGGTGGCATTGCAGTAGGCATTTACACCGCATGCCTTAGCAAGGCAAGGATCTTCACACGTTCGGGACTCCTGATCGCAGTAACGGTTATCTGGACAATCGTCATCGGTGTAGCACTTCGGAATGATCTCTGGAATGCATTCACCGCGTGGTGTCAAGCGGTAACCATGTTTGACTGGACATACACAACGACCGCGTTCGTCGATAACTAATCCACGTTCCAAGGCGCAAACACAATGGCCAGTTTCATCGATCTTGTAGCCGAGTTCTATGCGGCAAGGAGTGCAATTTTCATAGATGTCCAAAGCACTACCAGGTGCACACACACAGAGTCCATTGTCGTCACGGACGAATCCCTTTTCGATGAGGCATTCTGGCTTACGTTTATCGCACTGTACAGCTGCGTTTCCTTGATAGCCTGGGATACATATGCAAACCATTGTCCTTACAGGAACTGTATCCAAAACCTTACATTCAGCATTTACTCCGCACGGTCGAGTGGCATTGCATGGATTGACACATTGACCGCGAATGCAAGCAGTTTGTGATGGACAATCACCGTCGTATTGACAAATCTCGTCCAATTCTACGCAGACACGGTTCAGGTCACTCACGTATCCAGGTGGACAGGCACATTCCGGTCGATGGTTGTACACTCGACAAATTTCAGTTCGTTCGCAGACTGCAGTCTTCTCGCACGGATTTTCGCATTTACTGTTTATGCAAGCCTTATCGACTGGACATTCATCGTCACTGCGACAACCCAGTAGGACACAAGCAAGTCTTGGATCACCACTATATCCTGGCAGACATTCGCAAACGGCACGATGGTTGATACCATAACATTCAGCTCGTTCACCGCATTGATTTCGATCGGCCGAACAAGCGGGTACACATTGTCGATTGACGCAGGTATGAGTTTTCGAGCATTCGGAATCTGATGTGCAGCCAATTTTGATGCATTGAATTTCTGGATTTCCGTCGTAGCCTTGCTGACATGAACACACTGGTTTATGGTCTTTGACTCTGCATTCAGCATTCGGTCCACAGTTGCATGGATCACGGCATATGTCGTTCACACACGCCTTATCGCTTGGACAATCGGAGTCTGATATGCATCCGCCTACATCGAGGACTGGTTTCAATGGCTTACATGTTCCGCTTCCACTGCTGACATATCCTTCGGGGCAAACACAGATCATTGTTCGTACTGGTGATGATGGAACAACTTCACAGCGTGATGGTCGCTGACAGGGTTCCAGTGCAATACATGGATCGATACATTTGTGATCGATGCAAGCCAATCGCGATGGACAATCAGTATCGTAAGTACATTCATGCACCGGTTCCGGTTTGCAGTCTACGTATGGATTGCCAATGTAACCTGGAGGACACTTGCATACGGCCATGTGATTTTGTGGAGAACACTCGGCACGTGGAGAACATACGTTGTCATAAACGCATGGATTGACGCACTGTGCATTTTCGCATCCCTTGTCGCTCGGACAATCACTGTTACTTCGACAGCCGACAACATTGCATCTCTCCCATGGATTTCCTCGATAACCACTTAAGCATCGACATTGAGCTTTATTACCGACCGGATAACATTCGGCGTTCAATCCACATGGATCGTTGATAATGCACGGGTTCACACAGTTTCCATTAATACAAGCCTTGCCGGAATCACATTCCGAATCAATGCGACATCCAACTGTTCTACAAGCTGTAGTTGGGTTTCCTTCGTAGCCTTCTTCGCAAGAACAGGTGGCACGATGATTTTGCACTCTACAAACGGCATGGATTCCGCAATCACAGGGATTTCTGCATTGTCGATTGATGCAAGACTCGTTGTCTGGACATTCACTATCTTGTTGACATCCTGGTGGTGTCGGAAGTACAATTCTGCGACATTCACCGTTCTGATCTGGCACCCATAATTCTGGACATTCACAGATCATTGTTCGAACTGGTGAGCTATCCAGCACACTACATTTGGCGGTTGGTGAGCATGGAATGAGTTCTGTGCATGGATTCACGCATTTTTCTCGAATGCAAGCCATTTTACTGGGACAATCGTAATCCTGGACACATTCCGGTTTATCTTGTTGGATTTGTCTTCTTTCGCAATAGGACAATGGGTTTCCTTCCGGCAAATCGTCTGGACATTTACAACTGGCAATATGGTTTCGTACAAAGCAGATGGCATTCGGAGCACACGGTGGATTAAAGTTTGATGCACAGGGATTAATGCAATGGTTGTCAATGCAAGCTCTGTCACTAGGGCAATCGAAGTCTGAATGACATTCAACTCGTGCGCATCTTTCAAATGGATTGCCTTCCAGGCCAGCAGGACAACGGCAAGCAGCACGATGATTGTGGCCATAACATTCTGCATTTACTGCGCATGGATCACTCAGAGCACATGGATTTATGCATTCGCCATTGAAGCATTGTTTACTGTTGCTACACTCGTCGTCAGACTGACAGCCCAATTTAACGCAACCGAATTGTGGATTTCCAGAATATCCGGGTTTACAGTGACAAACTGGATGGTGATTGGCGACATGACATTCAGCATCAACGCCACAGTTGCACGGATTAACGCAAATTTCGTTCACACACGACTCGGAGAGGGTACAGTCAGAGTTTGATTTGCATCCAATGGTTGCCTCGCTCGGTGGAACACACTCGATCACAGGATTACCATTGTAGCCGCTCGGACATTTACAGATGGCTCGGTGATCTTGAGCGTGACAGAATGCACCACGTCCACAAGGTCGTTCGTATGTGCATGGATTTACACAGCGATCGTTTTTGCAAATACGATCGTTTGGACAGTCCTCGTCTACATAACATTCGGCTGGAACAACTGCTATTGGATTTTTCGGAGTTGGAGAGCATTCTATCATCGGATTGCCTGTGGGAAAATTCGGATTCGTTTTTAGTTTGCTGCATCTGGTAGTTTAAAAAAAACAGTTTTTCCTTACCTTCATAGCCTGGTGGACATGTACAAATTGCACGATGTGATGTTGATCGACATAAAGCGTTAATACCGCATTGTTCTACTCGACAAGCCAAAGTACACGTTCCACGGATGCATTTATCAGAATCGGGGCAATCTACATCCAATTGGCAGCCGGGCTCTTCATGTTTGACCGGAACACAGCGTCCAGTGCTATCGGTAATCATGTCAACGGGACATCTGCATATCACTGTGCGTAGTGGCAAACTGTCTAGAACTGTGCAAGTTTGTTCTGGCGAGCAAACGTTTGATTTTGCGCATGGATTTTCGCATCGTTTGTTGATACAGGCGAATTGTGATGGACAGTCAGCATCCACTCGACACTCTGGTTGAACGTCTCTGTATGCCGAACATTCGACATACGGATTACCAGTCGTTCCCGGTCGACAGCTACAAACAGGTTGATGTGCTCTACCCTCACATATTGCAGTTTCTGCACAGCTATCTGAATCACATACTTTACGGCACACTCGATTCAATCGATCGCAAGCTTCGTCATCACGGCAATCTTCGTTGTACTGACAGACTCCAGTGACACAAGAAACCAACGGATTACCTTGGGTTCCTGCCGGACAAATACAATTTGCCTTATGATTTTGTGCCAAACATTCAGCACCGCGACCACACTGAACCGATCCGAGGGTGCAAGGATTCAAGCAATTCTCATTGTGACACGTCTTATCGTACGGACAGTCATAGTCGGTTTTACATTCCGGTTTGTAACATTGCACTTGAGGATCTCCGCCCCATCCAATCGGACAATAGCACAACGGTCGGTGTTGCGACACTCGGCATTCAGCATTCTGAGCGCATGGATTTCGTTCGGCACATGGATCTCGACATTTTTCGCTGATGCAAGCTTGACTCGATGAGCATTCCGAATCGGTTCGACATTCCGGCGTTGGAGTGGTTGGTTCTTTGAAGCAATTCACGAATGGATCTCCGACCAAACCGGCTGGACATCTGCAGATGGCACGATTGTTCTGAACGGAACATTCGGCTGTCGGAGCACATGGATTGGCTTCTACGCATGGGTTTGTGTCCTTTTGTGGAGCTGTGAATGGAATTGATCGTTAGTTTTGCAGACAGAGAGAGAGGAAGTGGAGCAATGGGCTGAAGGGACGGATTTTTTTTACAAAACTTGGAGGCAGAAATAGTGTTCAAGTGAGTGCAGTAAAACCTTCTATGTACAAAAATTACAAAAATCATTTCTAATCAAAATTGACCTGTAAAACGACGATGGATTAAATGGTAAAATCGAAAATTAAATGGAAATTGGTTTCAAAATTCAGCTCGATAACATTGCTTACCTAATCGACAGGCTACGTCCGCATCACCAATATAACCAGGGTCACATTGACAAACCATTGTTCGCAGTGGCAGTGAATCGACGACCGAACAAGTTGCGTGACTTCCGCATGGTTTTGTCTCGTAGCAAGGATTTTTACATACGCCACTGAAGCAAGCCAGTTTGCTCGGACAATCAGCATCCATCGAACATTGTGGACTGTGTTCAACTGGAACTAATGTGAAAAACGTTAAACCGAATTCGATAGAATCTGACTAGATGCTCTACTTACTTCTCGTGCATGCAACATGTGGATCACCATTATATCCTGGTGGACATTTGCATGAAGCTCGATGATTATCAACACGACACTGGGCACCGACACCACAATCACAAGGATCGCGACATTTTTCATTCTTGCAAGCTAAATTGAACGGGCATTCTTCGTCGCGTGTACATTCCGGTCGGTCGCATTTCACCAACGGATTGCCTCTATAGCCGTCCAAGCAGTAGCATCTTGCACGATGATTGAAGTCAGATCGACAGTAAGCATTCTGGCCGCATTGAGTTCGTTCGCATGTGTCGACACACTCTCGATTGATGCAAGCTTGTGTCACCGGACAATCCGAATCGGATCGACATCCAATTTCATAGCAAGCAGTCTGAGCATTTCCGGTGAAACCTTCACGACACACACAAATCGGCCGATGGAATTGAACATGACATTCTGCATTCGCACTACAAACGTTGCCCTCTGCACACGGATTGCGACATTGTTGATTGATACAAGCCTTGTCATTGGTACAGTCCGAATCTCGTTCACATTCCGGTTTTATCGTTGGCTGTCGTTCTTCCAAACACTGTACGTAAGGTGATCCGAAGAATCCTGGCGGGCATGAACATACTGCCTTGTGATTAATACCGTGGCAAATGGCATTGATTCCGCATGCGTTTACGCAAGGATCGCTACACTTTTGATTGAAACAGGCACGGTCCGACGAACAATCGTCATTTGTTATACATTCTGGGTATGTGCAAATAGCCGCTCCGTTTATCACGCGACAATGTCCGTTTTGCGCACAAGGTGATGGATTGCATGGATCAGCTGGATAAGTAACAGCTGGTCGACATTGAACGAATGGATCGCCAACCATTGTGTTTGGACATGAGCAGGTTGGTTTATGATTGACTGTATGGCACAATGCTGAAAATAGATGAAAACAAATGAGAATTGGATCGAGAAGTCATTGCTCTCTGTTGAGCAGCACAAACTTTACTTACCATTTTGTCCACAAACACCTGGGCATGGATCCACGCATTTGTTATTGACACAAGCCTTATCACGCGAACAATCAGCACTGATTGTACATTCAGCATGACATCCACTGCCGGATGGATTTCCATAATATCCAGGTATACATTCGCAGACGGCGCGATTTTGAGAACGGCGACAGACTGTATTTTGACCGCAAGGACTTGGATAGCACGGATCGGCAACGTGAACCGGAATATCTTTTTCAACATAGGCTATGCATTGTCTAAACGCGTCACCTGTAGTACCCGGCGGACATGTACAAATCGGTATATGATTGGTTACTGAGCATTGAGCTTCTACGCCTGTAAATAGAAAGTTTCGTTAATCTCGAGAACAAAAGTGATAAAAAAATTTGAATAAGAGCATGATGCGCAATGAAAGTTACCACCTCTCAAAAGTGTGTTTCTACACGGACCAACAATATCAATCGGGGATTCTTTTCCTTAAAAGCAGTTCACTTAAATGGGATCCGAGTGGAGAATATTTCGAAAAGAAAGTCCATTGAGGAGGATGATTTCAGGAGGATTTTCTCTCTCTGGATGTCGAGGATTCAAATTGACTTTCAAGGATTTTTCTCTTAAATTTTGAAGATTTTCTAGATTTTCCGCTTGAATGATTTCTTTAGTTTTCTGACAATTGTTTAGTTTTAAAAGATTTCTTTCAAATGAAAAACATGCCGGCGGTCGGTAGGTCAAGTAAAAGATTTTCAAATCAAATTCAAAAAATCTTCGATCAAATGAAGTAATAGATCAGACAGTAAAACTGTTAATATGCTTGCTGTCTGTGACAGGTTAATACAAATTTACAACTGAACTGATATTGCGCTAAAATTATGTATGAATATTACAGCACAGTTCAGTGCAACGATAAAAACCCCAGCGATCGGCATGACCTCCTCATATACAACCTTGATTCTACGAACCCTATGTGTATTTTGGTAGCCAGTCAGTCCCTATCTGTTATGGGACTAAAAACATTTTACATGAAGTGGACTTTTACGCAGAAATCGAATAAAGGTTTTGCTTTACATGATTATGCAGAGTTTGGTTGAGTTTCGTAGTGTTTAACTTCATTTTAATGAGATTCTCCATTTTTGAACCCAACTTTTTCTATCTTTTTATATGTAGTTGTTCGAAGCCAAGTCTTGCATCACTTCCATAACAAAGTTAAAACTAATTTGCAAAACACAGAAACTTACCACAAGTTCCAATGCATGGATCTTGACACTTATTCCGGATGCAAGCACGGTTCATTGGACATTCAGAATTGCTAACACATTCCGGACGACATCCATCGTACGGATTGCCGTGGTATTCCTGGATACATTCACAAATTGCGTAGTTATTTTCAACACGACAACGAGCGTTGGCTCCACAAGGCGAAGGTACGCAAGGATCTTGAACAGGAGGATCCACAGGTGGTTCTGCGGAAATTATAAAAAATAATAATTTTAGGATTTTTCCATTGGAGGAAATCATTAAAAATAAGCAGTCACTTTTTTATTATTAATTATAGCAGTCACTTAAAAGCACGTTAAGTATTTACGCTCTAGGCTTAAATAATCCTTATTGCTATAAGTCATACATTATAAATTTATAAAATAAATTTTTTAAAGTCTTTATTTACATGACAAGGGAAAACAAGTTGAAAAGTCGAGTTTTCGGCTTCGCCTCGGATCAACAATCACACGAAAATGTGATTTTTCATTTTTTATACCGTAGGTGTTAAATAAGCGACTTTCGACTCTAGGGAAAACAAAAGCATGTAATAGTTACATAACTAGGGATAAAAATATGAAAAGTAGAGTTTTCGTGTGAATTTTGTTTGTCCGAGTCGTAGCCGAGGTCAATAAACACAATAAAACGAGACTTTTCATTTTTATTCCGAGTTATGTAATGGATTTTACACGCTACATGCGTCGAAAACTGTACTTTTCATGTTTCAAGCACTTCTTTCGAAGCCCTCAGCATGTAAAATCACAAGGGATAACAAGTTTAAGAGTCTAGTTTTCGGCTTCGCCTCGGATCAAAAAAATTCACACGATAGCTCTACTATTCATCTTTTTATCCCTAGTTTTGTAAAATACTATTACATGCTGAGAGCGTCGAAAGTAGTGCTTGAAATATGAAAAGTACGGTTTTCGACGCATGTAGCATGTAATAGTACATTACTATGCAAGGGAAGTAAAGTGATATCTCGTATCCAGATGAGAAAAAGTATCCGAGGGCGGCAGCCCGAGGTACTTTTACTCATCGTGATACGAGATATCACTTTATTTTCCGTGTGTAGTACGACGTTTTACTATGCGAGTGATGTAAAGGTTATTGCCTATACATGTAATAGCCTTATTACATGCACCAGCATAGTAAAATACTATTACATGCTTTTGAAACCTGAACCTTTCTTGTTTTCCCCATGTGTGTAATAAGCCACTTTGAAATTTGACATTTTAAATTACAACTAAGTTGCAGTTTTGTATAGATTAAGAGCGATTGACCCTCTGCAAATTTTTAGCCTACATTAGACGGAAAAATATTAGTTTTTTGACGATTTTTCTAAACCAAAATCTTTTTTGAAAAGATTAAAGATTAAAGCACGCTAAAATTTGTTACTTTTCAATGAAAAAATGATGTATGATCTTAAATTAATCCACTTGGAGCAACATGTGTAAATTTATGTAATCTGCTCAGGTTTCTCCAAGTGGAATAAATTATCATTTACGAACCAATTTTTCCTTCAAATGTAAAACATTTTTGCGTGCTTTAATGGTTTTACTTTTTCAAAGGAAGATTTTGGTTCAAAGAAATCATCAAAAATCGGATATTTTCCTCCTAAATGTAGACTTCAAATTTACAAAGTGTCCATTGCTCTTAAGATCCATAGCTAGTTTATCTTTCCCCTAGACTCCTTTTTCAAAAATATAGGTCCGCAATAACGATTACGAATGTGTTAGCTTTCTACAGAAAATAGATTTGGTTGTAACAGTTCTAACAGCTCTGAGAAAACTGAGGAGTTTATGAAAATTTCGTTCCTGCTGATTTTTGTCAGAGCTGGTCCAACGACTACAACCAAAACTAATTTTTATTTAAGAACAATTGACCCTTTGCAAATTTGTAGCCTACATTTAGGAGGAAAAAAATCATTTTTTATGATTTCTCTAAAAAAAATTGGTTTGTGGGTGATAACTTATCCCATTTGGAGAAACCTTCGCAGAATGTGTAAATTTATGTAATTTGTATGTTTCTCCAAATGGATTTAGTTATGACTCATAAACCAATTTTTCCTTTAAAACTAACGAACTTTTGCGTGCTTTCATGGTTTTAGTTTTTTTCTAAAAGATTCTGGTTTAGAGAAATCATCGAAAAACGAATATTTTCCCGCCTAAATGTAGGCTACAAATTTGCAAAGCGTCTATTGCTCTTAAAGTAACACATTCGTGGTCGTTACTGCGTCCATTTTTCAAAAAGGATTCGGATGAAAATATATAATCAAAAGTGAAGTACGAGCCACTCAAATGTAGCCTCGATGCCTCTCTTAAGATGGTAATGGAAGGTAACAAATTTCACCTCATGAAATTTCACTATAGTTGATTTCAAGATCATAAAAGCTTACTAAAATGTGTAATTGTGTCTATAAGACCGGACAAAGTAAAATAAATAAAAATTTTGGTTCTCTCAATGATTTGTTTGTTTTTTGTTAGTTCGTATGGAATAATATGCAAAAACTCACGGTACTGAATCACACGGCATTCAATAAATGGATTGCCGGTAAAACCATTGGGACAAACACAATTAGATGTGTGTAGAAATACTGAACATTCGGCACCGATACCGCACGCATCTATGCACGGGCTTTGACACCGTCTGTTCAGACACGCAGTTTGAATTGAACAATCGCTATTTGTTGTACATTCGGATCGACAATTTGGTGGAGATCCTATATATTCAGGCAAACACGAACACGACGGATTGCCATTCGATGGAAGGCATAATGAATTTGCACCACAAGGCGAAGGATTGCACGGTTCTGCCGGAACTTGAGGTGGCGGTGGTGGTACTAGATCAGATAATTTATGATAATTTTCCAGAGATTTTCAAGAGTCAGATTCGGAAATTTACCAATTGGCACACAACGACTATAAGCGTCGCCAGTATATCCGGGTGGGCAATTACAAACGGCGAAATGATTGACAACACGGCAGATGCCATTCGATGCACAGGATCCAGGACAAGGATCGATACATTTCTGATTGATACAATATTTAGTTGGTAAGCAATCTGAATTGATAATACATTCGGGTCGACATGTTGGTGGACTTCCGACATATCCCACAACGCAGGAGCAGGCAACATGTCCATTAACATTTCGACATACAGAATCTGGTCCACAAGGCGACGGATTACAAGGGTTGGGTTCGACGATTTCAGTATCTAATAAAAAGGAAGCTTTGAAAAGTAGGCCCGATAGGAAATCTGTATCAGAAAACATACGTTGTATCGGTCGACACTGGCTTAGCGCATTTCCTTCCATTCCTTGCGGACATGTACACATTGGCAGATGATTTATTACATTGCACAATGCATTTTGTCCACATACACCAATACAAGGATCGACACACTTTCGGTTGATACAGGCTCTATTTCTCGGACATTCCGAATTAAGAACACATTCTGGACGACAACCTTGATAAGGATTTCCAATATATTCTGGTAAGCAAGAGCATTCCCCGTTACGGCACTGAGCATTCGATCCACATGGCGAAGGATTACAAGGATCTGCGACAATTGGTTCGTCTTCTACAATTTACATTTGTAAAGTTGTGTTCAATAAACAGTTTCCATTTCAAAAGAATTTTCATTTCAATTACTTGGAGGAATCGGAGCTTCATAACAACGCGTAAATGGATCCCCAATCAATCCGTCCATACAAGTACAGATGGGAATATGATTTATCACATGGCATTTGGTAGCGATTCCACAGACACCGACACATGGATCACGGCATTTTTCATTTATGCACACTTTATTGTTGGCACAATCAGAATTGATTGAGCACTCTGCTCGGCAATTAGGTGGTGCACCGAAGTAATTTGAAAGACATGAGCATATCGGAACATTTCCATTCGGTTGACATTGTGAATTCGGACCACATGGTGTAGGGAAACAAGGATTCGATGGTGGAGGTGTGTCGTCTACCGGTTCTAAATGTAAACCATTGTTAAGGATTGGTTCAAAGTATTATCACGTCTTATATGTCTTACGAGGAATCGGGTAACATCTACTGAAAGGACTTCCAGTAAAACCAATACGACACGAGCAGACGGGGCTGTGATTGTATACGTGGCAAACAGCGCTATCTCCACAAGCGCCTGGACAAGGATCAACACACTTTTGGTTGACACATGCCTTAGTTAGAGCACACTCTGAGCTAACAACGCATTCTGGACGACACGCTGGAGGAGATCCTGTATAGGAGGGAAGACAAGAACATACGGCTTGCCTATTTACTTCTCTACATTGACTGAATGGACCACACGGTGAAGGAATGCAAGGATCTTCATGTTCGATTACAGCTGTAAATTAACAACACAAAACGGTGAGTCTTTGATTCAGTAGAATAGGGACGAAACTCTTACGCTCGTTATTCGGAACGCTGCAATAACTATACGGATTTCCGGTATATCCAGATCTACACGTACAAGATGGAACATGATTCATCACATGACATTCAGCATTTTCACCGCAGCTTCCAGCACACGGATTTTTACATTTGGTCTGTATGCAAGCTTTGTTGGACGGGCAATCTGAGCTAAGGACGCATTCCGGTCGACATCCGTCGTAGGGATTACCGTAGTATTCAGGTAAACATTGACATGATCCTGCTCCATTTTGTTCTTTACAGTTTGCGTTCGCACCACACGGATTCGGAATACAGGGTGTTGGTTGTTCATAAATTGGTGATTGCTGAATGGTACATAATGTGAATGGGTCGCCCACATATCCAGGAATACAGTAACACATCGGCAAATGATTAACTACACGACACTCAGCGTTTTGACTGCAAGATCCTGGACATGGATCCTTGCATTTATTGTTTATGCAAGCAAGGTTACTAGCACAGTCACCATTCGATATACATTCGGGACGGCAGTAGGGTGCTGTGCCAACATAGCCTGGCAAGCATGAGCAAGACGGTGAATCTCCAATAGGTCTACATTCAGCATATGGACCACATGGGGACGGTTGACAAGGATTGCCTGGATCTTTTTGTACTGGTTCTTCGATACTTGGACGACAATAAACGAATGGATTTCCAGTATATCTGTTCGGACACGAGCAAATCGGACTATGATTTCGAACCGAGCATTTAGCTAAACAGAGGAAAAGACGAGTGAACTTAAGATTGTATTCATCGTGGCTAGCATGTCAACCAATTCTTCAGTAGTCGTACTTACTCGTCTAGATTTTTTTTTTTAATTTACATGTACGTTCACTACAAAAGAATTAGCAGAAAAAATATTTGCCCTTAGGGACTCACCACTTTGTCCGCAAGAACCAGGACATGGATCAGCACATTTCTGATTTATACACGCTTCACTCAAAGGACATTCAGCGCTTATGACACATTCTGGCCTACATGACGGTGGGCTTCCAATGTAACTTTGAACGCAAGAACAAACTGCCTGTCCGTTAATTTCACGACATTGACTATTCGGGCCGCAAGGTGATGGATTACATGGATGTGGTTCGATAATTGCTAGTAATGCAAGGAATAATCAATGACATTTTCCAAACGATATCATAATAAAGTAACATACGATCCATTGGCCTGCACGCTACCATTGCATTTCCAGTCATAGATTCGGGACAACTGCATATTTGCACGTGCGAGTATACATGACAGATTGCATTTAGTCCACACGTCTCAAGTGAACACGGATCAATACATTTCTGATTAATACAAGCCTTGCTTAGCGGACATTCTGAATTTACAACACATTCCGGTCGACATCCAGCATATGCATCACCATGATATAAAGGTAAGCATGTACAAATGCCATTATTACATTGAGCATTAGCTCCACAAGGTGAAGGATTGCAAGGATCCTCATGTTGAACAGGCTTCGGAACTAAAAGATTTGAGCATTATTTCATGGACTGTGTCAGACATTCTTATAAATTACGTGGTGCTGGTTCACAATGTGTGAACGGGTCTCCAATAAAACCACTAAAGCAGCTGCAAATAGGTATGTGATTGGTAACAGTACAAGATGCCGATTGACCACAAGATCCAGGGCATGGATCCTGACACCTTTCTCGTAAACAAGCTTTGTTACTCGGACACTCTGAATTAATAGTACATTCAGGTCTACAATTCGGAGGTGAGCCGAAGTATCCGGTTACACATGAGCAAGATGGCACATCATTAAAAGCCTGGCAAATTGCATTTAATCCACAAGGTGAAGGAACACAAGGGTTTACGGTTACTGGATAATTCATTACTGGAGCTACGTAAAAACCAAATACATCAATGCTTGTACAGTCAAGAAATAATTCACAACAATTCTTACGTGGAACTCGGTTGCAGATCGTGAATGGATTGCCAGTAAAACCATTGTCACAAGTACAGATAGGACTATGGTTAATTACTCGGCACTGGGCATTTGCACCACAAGTACCAGCTGTGCATGGATTCACGCATTTCAGATTTACGCAGGCCTTATCGAACGAACATTCTGAACTAACTACACATTCAGGTCGACAACCAGGCGGACTGCCAACGTAATTTGGTAGACACGAGCAAACACCTTGACCGTTATTTACGCGACATTGGCTATTCGGTCCACAAGGTGAAGGCAAACAGGGATCACGGTATTCGATAACAGCTGTAAAATCAAACAAAATGGTGATGTGGGTATAGACGCAGAAGAGGATTAATTCGGTTTGTGATTGGGGAAATGAATAATGTGTTAGTATACGTATGGAAGAAGTTCTTACGGTCTCTCTGAATGTTACAGTGTATATATGGGTCACCAGTGTAGCCGACTCTACATGTACAAGATGGAACATGATTCACTACTTGACATTCGGCATTTTGGTCACAGCTTCCACCACAAGGATTCTGGCATTTGTTTCGAGTACAAGCTTTGTTCGATGGACAGTCAGAGTTAAGAACACATTCTGGGCGACATCCTTGGTACGGATCACCGTAGTACTCAGGCAAACATTCACAAGAGCCGACACCATTTTGCTCTCTACAATCAGCATTCGAACCGCACGGATTGGGAACGCAAGGTGTGGCCTGTTCATATATCGGTGACTGTTGCACCGTACACAGAGTGAATGGATCTCCAATGTATCCAACCAAGCAGACACACATCGGAGTGTGACTAACAACGCGACACTCGGCATTTTGTGCGCACGAATTCGGGCATGGATCTTTGCATTTATTGTTTATACAAGCGAGGTTGCTAGCGCATTCGGAACTCGAAATGCATTCGGGACGACAGTATGGTGCTGAGCCGATATAGTTTGGCAAACATGAGCAAGACGGTGAACCTCCAATATCTCTACATTCAGCATAGGGCCCACAAGGTGAAGGTCGGCAAGGATCGGTTGTATCTTCTTCCATTGGACGCTCAACTATTTAAATGAGACATGGAAGTTTGTAGGTGCTTTCTAAGCGAATAGAAAATTTGATTTGGCAGACATACTTATTGGCTGACACATGACAAATGGATTTCCAGAATATCGATTCGGGCAGCTGCAAATGGGATTGTGATTCACAACCATACATTTTGCTCCGATTCCACAGGTACCAGCACAAGGGTCACGACATTTTTGATTGGAACATGCCTGGGTAAATGGACAGTCAGAGTTTATGGTACATTCCGGACGACATGTTGGAGGGCTTCCTATGTAGTTTGGTACACAAGAGCACACTGCTTGGCCATTGATTTGCCTGCATTGACTGTTCGGTCCGCAAGGCGATGGTTGGCAAGGATTTTCTATGACTGGAGCTAAAAGTCATCGTTTAAGTGTACAAGCTTCGAATGGACCTTTAGTGATCAAAATATGCATACCTCTAACAGGTTGACACTGAACAAAGGCATTTCCTTCCAATCCCGGCGGACAAGTACACATTGGAATGTGAGATACAACTTCGCAAATGGCATTTTGTGCGCAAGGTTCGGACAAGCATGGATTTGTGCATTTACTTCGCAAACAGGCCTTATCTCTCGGACAGTCAGAGTTTAGAACGCATTCGGGACGACAACCAACATTTGGATCTCCTTGATATTCTGGCATACAAGAGCAAACGCCATTGTTGCACACTGCATTCGATCCACAAGGATTAGGATTGCAAGGGTCTTCTTGGAGTGGTACTTGTTCTACGTAAAGTTTTTTTGTTTCGTAAGAAATGGAATGCAACGTTCAGTGAAAAACCACTTACGAGGCGGAATGAGTTGACAACTGGTAAACGCATCACCCTGATAACCATCCAGACAAGTGCAGATTGGTGTATGATTGATTACAGTACATTGAGCCGATATTCCACAAAGTCCAGGGCAAGGATCCTGACATTTTTCTCTAATACAGGCTTGATTGCTTCGACACTCGGAACTAATTGTACATTCTGGCCTACAACTCGGCGGCCCACCAATGTAAGTGGGAAGACAGGAACACGATGGGGAGCCATTAAAATCTCGGCATTGCGAATTTGGGCCGCAAGGGGAAGGATAGCAGGGATCTCTCTTTCCTTCTTCTTCATTTTCTACTGTTGGGGCTAGAAAATTATGTTTTTCAGTGGATGAGTTTACTCATTGAACGTTTTGTTTGACTATCGTAAGCTTACGTGGAACTCGGTTGCAGATCGTGAATGGATTGCCAGTAAAACCATTGTCACAAGTACAGATCGGACTATGGTTAATTACTCGGCACTGGGCATTTGCACCACAAGTACCAGCTGTGCATGGATTAACGCATTTCAGATTTACGCAGGCCTTATCGAACGAACATTCTGAACTAACTACACATTCAGGTCGACAACCAGGCGGACTGCCAACGTAATTTGGTAGACAAGAGCAAACACCTTGACCGTTATTTACGCGACATTGGCTATTCGGTCCACAAGGTGAAGGCAAACAGGGATCACGGTATTCGATAACAGCTGTAAAATCAAACAAAATGGTGATGTGGGTATAGACGCAGAAGAGGATTAATTCGGTTTGTGATTGGGGAAATGAATAATGTGTTAGTATACGTATGGAAGAAGTTCTTACGGTCTCTCTGAATGTTACAGTGTATATATGGGTCACCAGTGTAGCCGACTCTACATGTACAAGATGGAACATGATTCACTACTTGACATTCGGCATTTTGGCCACAGCTTCCACCACAAGGATTCTGGCATTTGTTTCGAGTACAAGCTTTGTTCGATGGACAGTCAGAGTTAAGAACACATTCTGGACGACATCCTTGGTACGGATCACCGTAGTACTCAGGCAAACATTCACAAGAGCCGACTCCATTTTGCTCTCTACAATTAGCATTCGAGCCGCAAGGGTTTGGAATGCAAGGTGTGGCCTGTTCATATATCGGTGACTGTTGCACCGTGCACAGAGTGAATGGATCTCCAACGTATCCAGCCAAGCAGACACACATCGGAGTGTGACTAACAACGCGACACTCGGCATTTTGTGCGCACGAATTCGGGCATGGATCTTTGCATTTATTGTTTATACAAGCGAGGTTGCTAGCGCATTCGGAACTCGAAATGCATTCGGGACGACAGTATGGTGCAGAGCCGATATAGTTTGGCAAACATGAGCAAGACGGTGAACCTCCAATATCTCTACATTCAGCATAGGGCCCACAAGGTGAAGGTCGGCAAGGATCGGTTGTATCTTCTTCCACTGGACGCTCAACTATTTAAATGAGACATGGAAGTTTGTAGGTGCTTTCTAAGCGAATAGAAAATTTGATTTGGCAGACATACTTATTGGCTGACACATGACAAATGGATTTCCAGAATATCGATTCGGGCAGCTGCAAATGGGATTGTGATTCACAACCATACATTTTGCTCCGATTCCACAGGTACCAGCACAAGGGTCACGACATTTTTGATTGGAACATGCCTGGGTAAATGGACAGTCAGAGTTTATGGTACATTCCGGCCGACATGTTGGAGGGCTTCCTATGTAGTTTGGTACACAAGAGCACACTGCTTGGCCATTAATTTGCCTGCATTGACTGTTCGGTCCGCAAGGCGATGGTTGGCAAGGATTTTCTATGACTGGAGCTAAAAGTCATCGTTTAAGTGTACAAGCTTCGAATGGACTTTTAGTGATCAAAATATGCATACCTCTAACAGGTTGACACTGAACAAAGGCATTCCCTTCCAATCCCGGCGGACAAGTACACATTGGAATGTGAGATACAACTTCGCAAATGGCATTTTGTGCGCAAGGTTCGGACAAGCATGGATTTGTGCATTTACTTCGCAAACAGGCCTTATCTCTCGGACAGTCAGAGTTTAGAACGCATTCGGGACGACAACCAACATTTGGATCTCCTTGATATTCTGGTATACAAGAGCAAACGCCATTGTTGCACACTGCATTCGATCCACAAGGATTAGGATTGCAAGGGTCTTCTTGGAGTGGTACTTGTTCTACGTAAAGTTTTTTGTTTCGTAAGAAATGGAATGCAACGTTCAGTGAAAAACCACTTACGAGGCGGAATGACTTGACAACTGGTAAACGCATCACCCTGATAACCATCCAGACAAGTGCAGATTGGTGTATGATTGATTACAGTACATTGAGCCGATATTCCACAAAGTCCAGGGCAAGGATCCTGACATTTTTCTCTAATACAGGCTTGATTGCTTCGACACTCGGAACTAATTGTACATTCTGGCCTACAACTCGGCGGCCCACCAATGTAAGTTGGAAGACAGGAACACGATGGGGAGCCATTAAAATTTCGACATTGTGAATTTGGACCGCATGGAGAAGGATAGCAGGGATCTCTGTTTTCTTCTTCTATATGTTCTACTGTTGGGGCTAGAAAATTATGTTTTTCAGTGGATGAGTTTACTCATTGAACGTTTTGTTTGACTATCGCAAGCTTACGTGGAACTCGGTTGCAGATCGTGAATGGATTGCCAGTAAAACCATTGTTACAAGTACAGATAGGACTATGGTTAATTACTCGGCACTGGGCATTTGCACCACAAGTACCAGCCGTGCATGGATTCACGCATTTCAGATTTACGCAGGCCTTATCGAACGAACATTCTGAACTAACTACACATTCAGGTCGACAACCAGGCGGACTGCCAACGTAATTTGGTAGACAAGAGCAAACACCTTGACCGTTATTTACGCGACATTGGCTATTCGGTCCACAAGGTGAAGGCAAACAGGGATCACGGTATTCGATAACAGCTGTAAAATTAAACAAAATGGTGATGTGGGTATAGACGCAGAAGAGGATTAATTCGGTTTGTGATTGGGGAAATGAATAATGTGTTAGTATACGTATGGAAGAAGTTCTTACGGTCTCTCTGAATGTTACAGTGTATATATGGGTCACCAGTGTAGCCGACTCTACATGTACAAGATGGAACATGATTCACTACTTGACATTCGGCATTTTGGCCACAGCTTCCACCACAAGGATTCTGGCATTTGTTTCGAGTACAAGCTTTGTTCGATGGACAGTCAGAGTTAAGAACACATTCTGGGCGACATCCTTGGTACGGATCACCGTAGTACTCAGGCAAACATTCACAAGAGCCGACACCATTTTGCTCTCTACAATTAGCATTCGAACCGCAACGGATTGGGAATGCAAGGTGTGGCCTGTTCATATATCGGTGACTGTTGCACCGTACACAGAGTGAATGGATCTCCAACGTATCCAGCCAAGCAGACACACATCGGAGTGTGACTAACAACGCGACACTCGGCATTTTGTGCGCACGAATTCGGCATGGATCTTTGCATTTATTGTTTATACAAGCGAGGTTGCTAGCGCATTCGGAACTCGAAATGCATTCGGGACGACAGTATGGTGCAGAGCCGATATAGTTTGGCAAACATGAGCAAGACGGTGAACCTCCAATATCTCTACATTCAGCATAGGGCCCACAAGGTGAAGGTCGGCAAGGATCGGTTGTATCTTCTTCCACTGGACGCTCAACTATTTAAATGAGACATGGAAGTTTGTAGTGCTTTCTAAGCGAATAGAAAATTTGATTTGGCAGACATACTTATTGGCTGACACATGACAAATGGATTTCCAGAATATCGATTCGGGCAGCTGCAAATGGGATTGTGATTCACAACCATACATTTGCTCCGATTCCACAGTACCAGCACAAGGGTCACGACATTTTTGATTGGAACATGCTGGGTAAATGGACAGTCAGAGTTTATGGTACATTCCGGACGACATGTTGGAGGGCTTCCTATGTAGTTTGGTACACAAGAGCACACTGCTTGGCCATTGATTTGCCTGCATTGACTGTTCGGTCCGCAAGGCGATGGTTGGCAAGGATTTTCTATGACTGGAGCTAAAAGTCATCGTTTAAGTGTACAAGCTTCGAATGGACTTTTAGTGATCAAAATAGGCATACCTCTAACAGGTTGACACTGAACAAAGCATTTCCTTCCAATCCCGGCGGACAAGTACACATTGGAATGTGAGATACAACTTCGCAAATGGCATTTTGTGCGCAAAGGTTCGGACCAAGCATGGATTTGTGCATTTACTTCGCAAACAGGCCTTATCTCTCGGACAGTCAGAGTTTAGAACGCATTCGGGACGACAACCAACATTTGGATCTCCTTGATATTCTGGCATACAAGAGCAAACGCCATTGTTGCACACTGCATTCGATCCACAAGGATTAGGATTGCAAGGGTCTTCTTGGAGTGGTACTTGTTCTACGTAAAGTTTTTTTGTTTCGTAAGAAATGGAATGCAACGTTCAGTGAAAAACCACTTACGAGGCGGAATGAGTTGACAACTGGTAAAACGCATCACCCTGATAACCATCCAGACAAGTGCAGATTGGTGTATGATTGATTACAGTACACTGAGCCGATATTCCACAAAGTCCAGGGCAAGGATCCTGACATTTTTCTCTAATACAGGCTTGGTTGCTTCGACCACTCGGAACTAATTGTACATTCTGGCCTACAACTCGGGCGGCCCACCAATGTAAGTTGGAAGACAGGAACACGATGGGGAGCCATTAAAATTTCGACATTGTGAATTGGACCGCATGGGGAAGGATAGCAGGGATCTCTGTTTTCTTCTTCTATATGTTCTACTGTTGGGGCTAGAAAATTATGTTTTTCAGTGGATGAGTTTACTCATTGAACGTTTTGTTTGACTATCGCAAGCTTACGTGGAACTCGGTTGCAGATCGTGAATGGATTGCCAGTAAAACCATTGTTACAAGTACAGATCGGACTATGGTTAATTACTCGGCACTGGGCATTTGCACCACAAGTACCAGCTGTGCATGGATTCACGCATTTCAGATTTACGCAGGCCTTATCGAACGAACATTCTGAACTAACTACACATTCAGGTCGACAACCAGGCGGACTGCCAACGTAATTTGGTAGACAAGAGCAAACACCTTGACCGTTATTTACGCGACATTGGCTATTCGGTCCACAAGGTGAAGGCAAACAGGGATCACGGTATTCGATAACAGCTGTAAAATAAACAAAATGGTGGTGTGGGTATAGACGCAGAAGAGGATTAATTCGGTTTGTGATTGGGGAAATGAATAATGTGTTAGTATACGTATGGAAGAAGTTCTTACGGTCTCTCTGAATGTTACAGTGTATATATGGGTCACCAGTGTAGCCGACTCTACATGTACAAGATGGAACATGATTCACTACTTGACATTCGGCATTTTGGCCACAGCTTCCACCACAAGGATTCTGGCATTTGTTTCGAGTACAAGCTTTGTTCGATGGACAGTCAGAGTTAAGAACACATTCTGGCGACATCCTTGGTACGGATCACCGTAGTACTCAGGCAAACATTCACAAGAGCCGACTCCATTTTGCTCTCTACAATTAGCATTCGACCGCAGGGATTGGGAATGCAAGGTGTGGCCTGTTCATATATCGGTGACTGTTGCACCGTACACAGAGTGAATGGATCTCCAACGTATCCAGCCAAGCAGACACACATCGGAGTGTGACTAACAACGCGACACTCGGCATTTTGTGCGCACGAATTCGGGCATGGATCTTTGCATTTATTGTTTATGCAAGCGAGGTTGCTAGCGCATTCGGAACTCGAAATGCATTCGGGACGACAGTATGGTGCAGAGCCGATATAGTTTGGCAAACATGAGCAAGACGGTGAACCTCCAATATCTCTACATTCAGCATAGGGCCCACAAGGTGAAGGTCGGCAAGGATCGGTTGTATCTTCTTCCACTGGACGCTCAACTATTTAAATGAGACATGGAAGTTTGTAGGTGCTTTCTAAGCGAATAGAAAATTTGATTTGGCAGACATACTTATTGGCTGACACATGACAAATGGATTTCCAGAATATCGATTCGGGCAGCTGCAAATGGGATTGTGATTCACAACCATACATTTTGCTCCGATTCCACAGGTACCAGCACAAGGGTCACGACATTTTTGATTGGAACATGCCTGGGTAAATGGACAGTCAGAGTTTATGGTACATTCCGGACGACTATGTAGTT